>NC_141678.1:74757952-75957952 GCF_028749965.1 Puma concolor
ATGCAGTTTCATGTAATGATTCAAAAATAAAATAAAAGAGTGCAGGCTAAGTTGGGTGAGAAAGTGTCCTACCTAAAATCTGCATGCCACTCCATTTACAGGCAAAGGCAATTTTACAGAACACTAGGCAGATTGGATTCGTTGAAATGAAAGCTTTGTCTCTTAGCATGGGCCCTACCATCAATTCAAACGTGTTCTCCAAATGGTTTGATGATGCACTTGTTTTTGTGTGTGTCTTTTTCTTTTGAGGATTCAGTACGATTCTCATCTCTTTACCATCTAATTTGTCCTTTGGAAACTTTTAAATATTGAAGTAATGATGAATCTTTCTGTTTCCCAACGTGTCCTATCATTTTCATGCTTAGTCCTTGTTAATAAGGAACCTTATCTCTGAACTCCAGGAAAAAAGAAAAACAGAGAACATATTTATTAAAATCTTCCATAGCTATGTAGAGAGGATCACTTTGCATTTTGGAAGTGTATCTTTTTTTTCTCTCTCTCTCCTCAAGGAACAGACTCTACACATTTGCATTAATAAATTTCTATTTTCAAGCTCAATAGAAATTGCAGTACAAAAAGCAGATGTGTACGTTGGATTCTTTCAAATTAAATTTCCAAAAGCAGAGCCTATTCTAGTTCCAGATCAAAGGAACTAAAACATGATCTCCTCCCCCTTCCAATATAATTACAGAGATTTCATTTCTTTTGTTACAATGAGCACAACAGGTAAATCTTAAACCTGAAGGATAATGATCAGGTGCTATAGCTCAGCTTTGCTGGGTAGCTGAGTCGCTCTGCTCAGGGCCCCTGCTGTTTAAACTACCACTCCACAGGAAGATGGGAAATGTCTCACGCTTTTCTCTACTTTTTTTCTTGGAGACTTGCTTCCTTTTCGACATCAAAACTACACAGAGACTTCTGGGGTGGACAAAACCCATTTTACAGCAGGATTGTTCTAAAGGAGGGCCATGTCCATTCTAAAATGCACATCGAGAAGAAAACGAGTCCACATTTGTAGGCACCTTTGATTGGTCAGTTACCTAAAACCCTTCTGGAAGTAGACGGGGTATAAATAATAAATAAATGAGGAGTGACACTGTTATGAAATGTCATATCCTGGCAGTCCCGGGAAAGGACAAGGCCCTAGGGAGGGACAAGAAAGAGATGCAAACCGCAAAGTCATCCAAAACTGAGGTTCGAAAGAAAATCTGTTCCACTTTGGAGCGATTAGCATGATCTATTTCTTTGGGGAATACAGGTAAAGAGAGAACCAAATTTAATGTCAAAACCCACAAAAACAGAGAGCTTTGGGAGAGAACACCCTCTAGGCTTAAAGATCCTTGAGAGGGACTGCATTCTACATATGTATTTCCATCTCCCTTTTAAAATTCCTGGTACCTCATTTCATCCTTTGCTGCCCATAGGCATCTGTTCCCCTCTAATTATTTGCCATTTAGAAAAACTCTGCTTAAATTCCTTGTGCATCTGTCCCTTGCTTGGTGTACATTTGTGATGCTTAAATATGGTGCTTGATATTAGAGCAGCCTTGCGCAGAAGTACAAAAACTTTCCCATCCCAGAAAAATGGTTCAGTATGCTCTTCTCCAAAATGTATATACAAGGTAAATTCAGTGTTACCAGGATTTTATAAAATAAGCATGTATTCCTATATGCACCTCCCTCCCTCCCTGTCTCTCTCTCTCTCACACACACACAAACACACACACACACACACACATTTCCTCCTCAAAGATTTGGCTATTGGTAAACAAAGCTTCTAGTGTATCTTCCAACCAATGCCTTTATGATATAAATACCAGTAATAATGCCCTTTCCAAAACACAGCATTTACTTTTAAGTAGCTGGAGTCTCCTAGCTCCTGAATTATTTTTTGCTAGTCTATTAAATAGAATATGATTATTTTGCATTGAAATATCCTTACTTTCAAGGATATCACCTCTTGAGAACACAGGAAAATAAAACCTTGAAAAATTAGACACGGTTTGGTAGCATCAAAAATCCAACATCGAACACGTTTAATTCCTACACCTCAACCACACATCCTTCTTTCTCTTTGCTTGTTCCTTCATCCTTCCATCCTTCTTTTCCCTCCTCCTCCCCCTGTACCCCTCCTCCCTTAATGAAGAGGCACTCTATAAGCGAAAAGCACTGGATTGGAAACATGGAAAGCTGGCTTCTAAATTTAGTTTTGCCAATAACTAGGTGGGAGTCTGTTTACTTATCTGAATTGGAGTAAATGATCCTGAGGCTAAGGAAAAAAAATGCTATTAGTACTATTAGTAGTAGTAGTAATAGTAATAATAATAATAGTTTACTCCCTGCCGAATATTTGCAATGTAGGGGGTACGGGGGAGGAGTGGTGTTTAGCAGCATGGATTTGAGAGTCAAAGTGCCCAGGTTTGAATCCCAGACCCACTCCTAATGAATTAATGATATGGCAAAACTACTGGATATCTTAGTGCCTCCATTTTCTCATTAAAAAAAAAAAAAAAAAAAACAGGACTAGTAATAACATCTACGTCCTGTGGTTGTGAGGAACAAATAAATTAAGACATTAAAGGCACTCAGAATATGTATATATGTATTTTTTCTCATCTACCTCCACCACTATGTAAATTTCATGCAGAAGGAGAGCATTTTTTGCTCACCATTATATGCGTATAGCCTATAATGCATGTGCCTGGCACATGGTAAGAAGTTGGCAAACAACTGTTTACTGGATGGATGGATGGATGGATGGATGGATGGATGGATGGATGGATGGATGAACAGACAAGGAAACATGCCTTGTTCTGTAAGAACCAATGATTCTAACACTGAACAATTAAATACTTACTAGGTTTAATTTATGTGGTACTTTGCATGACCCCTGTCTCAGGAAACTGAGAATTTATTATGGGAATGAAGCTAAGTACAAACAACTGTCATTATGAATCATAGAGGAAAAACCACATTAGAAGCAGGTAAGATGAATACTTTGCCAGGTCAGAGGAAGGATAGCTCAGCTCTGGGGGGTGAGGAGTGGAGTCTTCCTACCCCACAATTCCTCCCAGAAAACTCTCAGAAAAGGACAACAGTGGCAACTAAGTAGTTAAAGTCAATAGGCAATGTTCAGATCTCATATGCCCTGGTGACCAGAAAGACATTCTTATCCCCTCATTCCTAAAAATATGTTTGACTGTGGCTTCCATGACATTATGTGTCCTTCTTCTCCTACTCCTTGGGCATTCTCTTTCATGGTCACTCGAAACGTAGAGACTCCTTCAATAGCTAGGTCCCAGGTCCACTTGTTACTCGAACCTCCATACGCTATCTCGAACCTTCAACTGGTGTCTCCATGCTCCAGACTAGTTACAGACCTTCAGCTCACACTTCTCTGCGCTCCATATCCTTAACTCCAACTGCCCACTTGATATCTTCACTTGGATGGTTTAAAAGTACCTCACACTTAACACCAAACTCATGATCTTCTCCTTTCACACCTACATGTGTACTAATGTTCCCTGCGGTTTTACAGACATGGAGAGAAAAGTGAAATTACATTTATGAAGAACCTCCTATTTCTAGCTTCTGTGCTACATGTATATATCTCATTTAATCTTCATTACAATTCTCTGAGGTAGATATCATTGTCTTCACTTTTAAGATGAGAGTAGTAAGGCTCAGAGAAATTGCCTCCATTTAATCACAGACCATGGATTTCAGGCTACAAAGCTCAAAACTAAGAGGATGAATAATGTTTGCTGTCAAGAACCAATCTTGTTCCCTTAGCTTGGGCCTTATAAGCTCAAGCCATACCTCCTGATTCATACTGAAGAGATATTTTGGTGAGTTAATGAGAGGTCTACGCAGGGGATGAAGGGGATGTATACAGGGACATCTTAATCAGATAAAAACAGACAATTAAAAAAGTAGAAAACTCGCAGAAAAGAAATATAAATGGGAAACAAGTTAAAAGCTAATTAAATAAGAGCTGTAAAAAATCAGATATTAAATCCATACTATCAGTCAAAAGCTACAAAGATGAAAGATTTTTAAATCAGTAGGCATGTCCCTAGTAAAAGTAAGAAAGCAACAATCCCCAGAGGCCCATGGAAATCACATATGTGAAAGGAAGCCTCAACAGGATTGTCCGAAGTGAAAACAACCTTGGGTGGATAAATCTCTCTGAACTGAGAACTGGGCCACCCACAACACCAGTACCACCCATGTCACCGATTTCTCTTCCCTCTCTCCTTTGGGAGTCTCTGAAGAAGCCAAGTCCTATGACATGTGTGCACCACAAGAATCACTACACTTCTTACCCTAGCTGAGGATACAACATGTCACCTTTCTTGGTAACAGGTGCCATATTAGACCATTATATTGCTCTCACTCAAGGGAAGACTTCCATCTCTTCCATGATAATTCCTGAAAAACCCACTCATTTGGCTGGATCACTAGTAAGTCTTCCTCAATCCATGTGACTTGCCCCTAACCCCCAAACCTGCAGATTCTGCTGTTTCCTGACATGATCTCTCGCAGAATATTCAAGCTCGGCTTCCTCAGCTGTTCAAAGGCAGGTAATGGCTGCCTGTCTCCATGGTGTGAAAAGACCTCTGTGATTGGAGTTCCTCTCTCTGCATATGGCTGACTGGCGGTTCTCAGACAAAGAGAATTGGCCTTAAACGTTATATACTATATTATTCATATAATATTAATATTAGAACATTCATCTCCCTGTCTCCACAGTTTTAGACCTTTGATCTCCCCAGCTGTCAAGGAAAAATATTTTTCTGGCACAGAGTAAAGTGGATCAAACACTCATCTCTATCAATCTCAGACAGATCCTGTTGCATTTTCTGGCTCACTAGAGAGAATTTCTCTCTTCCAGTACTTGTCATGCCAAACTGACCATGATCTGTTGTAGGAAAGGATCGTGGGTATGTGAGGAAGGCAAAATGGGGAAAAGATATTCACCTTTTGGCTGTCACCCAGCAGCCACAACCCTGGCAAAGGGTATAATTTCCAAGTTTTCCACCAGCAAAATGGGAGAGGCAGATTCTTAGAGCAAAAACAACTATGTTTGGGCTCCCAAATTTAAAAAATGCCACTTACAGGGCGCCTGAGTGACTTAGTCGGTTAAGTGACTCCTGATTTCGGCTCAGGTCATGATCCCACAGTTCATGAGATGGAGCTGCACAGCGGGTTCTGCGCTGATGGTGTGGAGCCTACTTGGGATTCTCTCCCTCTCTCTTTCGACCCTTTACCCACTCATGAGCTCTCTCAAAATAAATAAACAAACTTTTTTTTTTAAACGCCACTTGCAGGGTCACCTGGGTGGCTCAGTCTGTTGAGCATCTCGCTTCGGCTCAGGTCACGGTTTGTGAGTTCGAGCCCCGAGTCAGGCTCTGTGCTGACAGCTCGGAGCCTGGAGCCTGTTTCGGATTCTGTGTCTCCCTCTCTCTCTGCTCCTCCCCTGCTGGTGCTCTGTCTCTCTCTCAAAAATAAATAAATAAACATTAAAAAAAATTAAAAAAAATGCCACTTGCTAGTCATGCAATCTCCAAGACAGACATGAAGATACTGAAGATAAATGAGAGTCCCAATATCACACCTTGTTAAGTAATGAAGCTGGAAGTCAAACCCCCTCTAACACCAACCTCCAAACTCTTCCCATGCCCACACTTATAAAGACAAAAGAGGAAAACAGCTAATAAAAGAGTAGTGAGAGGACCAGAAAGAGGGTCGAATTTGACATTTGGGATGTTGAGGGAGGTAGATTTCAAAAGACAAAAAGAGTAGGCTAGGAAATAAACAAAACAAAACCCAGCAGGTGAAGCCGTCCTCCCTTAGAAAATCAACTATCTTGGAGAATAAGTAGTTTCCAGGCAACTCATGGACTACATCCTACTCAGGTGCTGATTCGTAGGCCTGAAGTGCGTCCCAATTTTAACATGACCACACAAGACCTGAAGTAAGTGATCTATGATCCACATGGGGCAATCACTGCCAGAGAGTAGAGGATCCATTCTCACAACGATACGTACATGGAAAAGGAGCCAGAGGAGAAAGAGACGATGGAAGAAAATAGAAATGGAAAGATTTCTGGGAACAGATAGCAGGACAAGGAAGTTAAAATAAACTGAAGGAGGCGCATAACTGAGGTTTGTTCAGAGAATGGAGAAGGGACACATTTTCTTTCAAGACATGACAGAAGAAGCAGCCAGGTGAAGTTTAGTGGCAGATTAGATCAACTACCTCAAATCAAGCAATGCATTTGAGAAGTTTGACATCTCTCCCAAATCCCTAGGATGCCTGCTTCACTTGGTTGCCACTTTCTTTCCTACCTCTTTTCTTCCCTGAGGATGACGACTGGATCCATATAGGGTGCTGAGCTTGGACTGAACAGTAAAGGTCTGGAGTGAAAAAGACAGCCAGAGGTGGGTGAAGAAAAATGAGTTAGACACAGGTCATCTTCACCTGTGATCTCGGGAAAATCAAAGTTCAACTGGAGGACTGGGGTCGCCTCCCAGGATCCAATGCTTCTTTGAATTCAACAAATCCTAATGTGACATAAACAGACACTCAAATCACTCATGGACCATTGAACGACAAAAGTGGAAGAGTCTTCCAAATAAATGGCAACTAGGGAAGCAAGAGGAAATCAAAATACAAAAGGGTATGGGGTGGAACGGCTTGGAAAATCAACACTCTGAAAGTCCACAGAGAAGGGAGATTGAAAATTTAGCTTTTCAGCACGTGAAAATGATAATCCTCGTCGACAACAGTGGACAAAGATTTGTATTTATTCATCTTCTTCCTCAGGTCAAATAAGTGGCAGATGAGAAGACAAAACTAAGGCCCACTGAAGATATATCCCATGTGTCAAATCAAATCAGGTTGGGCTAAAGGCACTCTGAAAACATTGTGAAATTGGCCTTATTATCTCCATCCCCCACCTCTCCACCACCCCCCCCCCCCCCACACACACACACAAAGGAAGGCCAGAAGTGTAAGTGGTCTGATCAGGATGCGAACCAGATCTAAGTGAGTACTGAAGCAGGGACTCTCCAAAAGTAAACAAATGAACGAGCTAGATCAACAATATGTCAGAGAAATCCACAGTTCCCCTCACCCCTCTCCACTGAGAATATACGTTACCCAGATTTCTTCTTGGATTCTGATTCTTCAAATTGTTCCTAAGTGCTTTCATACTATATTGCTTAAATTTGCCAAAGACTGTAAACTACTTGAGTGTAAACACTGACCTGAATTCCACAGAGGAGTCTAATTCCAGGCCAGCAGTGCAGTTGGCAAATTCAGTCTTCACCAGATGCATGCATGCCTATTAATAAAGCGACAGGTCCTATGCTCATCTCGATTATCCCTTATTAAAACACAACGATGAGGGGCGCCTGGGTGGCTCAGTCGGTTGAGCGTCCGACTTCGGCTCAGGTCATGATCTCGCGGTTTGTGGGTTTGAGCCCCGCGTCAGGCTCTGTGCTGACAGCTCAGAGCCTGGAGCCTGCTTCGGGTTCTTTGTCTCCCTCTCTCTCTGCCCCTTCTCTGCTCATGCTCTGTCTCTCTCTGTCTCAAAAATAAATAAAAACATTAAAAAAATAATGATGATAGGGGTACCTGGGTGGCTCAGTTGGTTGAGCGTCCGACGTCAGCTCAGATCATGATCTCACAGTTCGTGAGTTCGAGCCCCGCATCAGGCTTGTGCTGTTAGTGCGGAGCCTGCTGCAGATTCTCTGTCCCCATCTTTGGCCTCCCCCACTCACTCTCTCTCTCTCAAAAATAAATAAAAAACATTAAAAAAAAGAAGTGTAAAAAAAGAGGAAAAGAATAAAAAAGATTGATAATATTTTCCCTTCAGTTCTAATACTCTTAATCATTCTTATGAGTTCTCTTTCTCATTGTGATTTAACAGTGTGCTGAAATGTTAAAAAAAAAAAAAAGCACAGCGGTCATTAATGTGGTCCTTAAACCCTAGTGTTTTGTTAACATATAATCTTAGCTTATACTTACTTCTAATACTTTTGATCGGCTACATCTACCTGCCCGCAGTCAGGGCCGGTGGTCAGGAACACGTGCTTCAAGAGTCTGGCAGGACTGTGTGCAAATCCCAAACAGATCACTAACCAACTAGGAGCGTACCCCCTGTCTGGATTATTTTAACCTCTCTGTCCTTCGCTTTTCTTCTTCGTAAAATGAGGGTGAGAAATACTTTCTGTAAAGGTCGCTGTGAGAGAAAATCTGCAAATCGAAGCACAGGGTTTGGCATACAGTAAGAGCAAAGTAGCTAGTGGCTATTGTAACCATGATGGGATATCGAGAAACATTTCTGAACATCAGCAGTAAGCATTATGGACATTGTTGGACAAAGGTCGCTGTCATTATTTAGAAGTTAGTGCTGATGGAGCACAGATTTAATGTGCTCTTACGTGGACAGGTAAGCTTTGTATTCGTATCACGGATATAAAGACTAGAACTTAATGTGGACTATTCTGAAAATGCATGCCTTTGGTCACCTGGGGAGAAACGGAGAACCACGAGATTCAACGTTCCTCCAAATATATCAAACTGTGTGCGTTGCTGATGACAGCGACGTCTGCACAAGAAGCACCCACCTTTTCAACTGTACGTATTTGTATTCCGTTAAGCGGAAAAATAGATCACCTCGGTGGTTCCCAAGGCTTTTGCCTTTGCTATTATGTTTGAGTTGCAAACGAGCTTTCCTGTTTTATGACCTTTTCCCTCTGCACCTTTCTCTCTGCTTGTTGCCTTATGTGCCCAATCATCCATGAGCACGACGCTGACAGAGCCATTTCCTCCTCAGCTGTTACCCTTGAGTAGCTTCCCAGTCCATTACAGGCTAACATTTAAAGGCATAATTCCTACCCACTTGCAACTTTTATTCTAAGGGAGACAAAACAAATCAGGCTGAGATTGCCAGAGTACAGTAATTTTTTTCAAATACCTCCCATACATCAAACAGTTTCATTCAATGCTCTTACAACTGTGGGGCAAATTCAGACAAATCTTTCTTCGTCCGCTCTGTCCAACTACATTTCTCCTCTGCTTCCCTACACTGACTTCTCGTGTACCCTTTGCTCTTTCTTAATTCCACCAAAAAGTGCTCACTGGAATAAATTACTTATTTATAATAATTCATTTTTATTATAAGCAAAGCAAATGTTTCATTTCAATAACTATGTAGAATGTTTGTTTTTCCGTTTGCATCCTAAGGAGAAAAAAAAAATTCAAGCAATTTTCCTGTATAGTGATACGGTCAAAATGTTCCGAGAAAGAATCCTGGTTCTGGCAACATGTTTTAAAACAGGAATATAGGACAACCACTCCGTACCGATCCCCTCTCAAATAGTCTCACCCAACATTACAGATAAGCCCTGTGCTCTTAGGGATATCTACCTGATGAATTGGAAACACTGACTGCAGGGAACGTCAGTGCCTTCCTTCCTTCCACAAGTGTGGTGTGCTCACTGCTTAGCGCAATGCCCGGTGCAGAGTGAGTGATCAGTAAATATAAATAATAGATAACCTTCAACATTCTGTGTAAATACACCGAGTTATCAATAAGTCTATCTGCAGTCATCAGACTGGAAATGATTGTAAAGTTATTTTTATTAAATAGTCTTTGATTTGGCTCAATGGTATTGGCAAACGCTGAGACTGTAACCATTTGGACTACACATGCTGCTGGCCCATTTTCAAAACCACTAGCAACATGTTTATTATTTGTCTCTCCCACTTGAATAAAAGCTCCACAAGGGCAGGCATTATTTTTTTGCTTTGTTTCCGGATGTATCCCAAGTGCCTGACGTGTAGTCCATGCTGAGCACATATTTGCTGAATGAAGGACACATGTTGAGCACGGTTTGTAAGGTCCTTCATGAGCTGGCTCTCGCAGACGTGGAGAATCTATGCCTCACACCCTCCCTCTCTCAGTGCTCTGAAAGAGATGCCCAATCCTTTCTTTTCTAGCTTTCTGCAGATATAAATCCCTAAGCCTCAAACACTCCTCAGTCTCATTCTCACACAGCTCCCTTTGCCTGTCTCTTCCTCATCATTCAGATCTGGACTCGGATGTCAACTTCCCCAACTTCCTCTAGGTGATGTCCCTCCCTGGTAGGAGCTGCCAAAGGACCCTGTATTTCCCTTGGCCTCTTCACTTGCTGCTTCTTCTACTAGACAGAAAGTGACTCTGAGCACATGGTATTCATGGGATATCACCACCACCGACACATGCCAAGTGTCTGGCACAAAGCTGGTGCTCCATAAATACTTGATAAATGGAATTAATGAATAACTTAAAGCCTGAACACTAATACAGGAAAAAATCATAAGTCCATGTCTATATCCAGAGCAACTGATACGAATCAGTACAGATGATCCAAGTCAAATAAACACAGAAACAAAGTAATGTAAAATTCAACCAATCAATGTGTTTTTGGCCCTTCCCACAAGTTATTGGTATCCCTGGCCTGTGAACAGTGGGATATGTCTTCCAACAAAACTTCACCAATCAAGATTCTGCGATTGGAAAAGAAGTTCACAGGTAAAGAAACAGTTATTAACATCCCAAGAAATAATTCCGCATGATTAATGATTTAACCATTCATTCAAATATAAGACCTTTAATTCTCTCTAGAAGTTACATTTTCAACTTGCCAAAAATTCCTAAATAAAAGCAGGTGTTAATTTTGTTTTTTTTTTTTTTTTAATTTTTTTTTTCAACGTTTATTTATTTTGGGGACAGAGAGAGACAGAGCATGAACGGGGGAGGGGCAGAGAGAGAGGGAGACACAGAATCGGAAACAGGCTCCAGGCTCTGAGCCATCAGCCCAGAGCCCGACGCGGGGCTCGAACTCACAGAGCGCGAGATCGTGACCTGGCTGAAGTCGGACGCTTAACCGACTGCGCCACCCAGGCGCCCCAAGCAGGTGTTAATTTTGAAGGCAACATGTAACATACTATGACAAGTGCAAAAACTAAACTAAATTCCATACATTTTCTTTAACTCCTTTAACATATTACAAAACACAGAAGCTCTTACCTGATTTTCTCTCTGCATTTTAATTTTATTAAATTAAATATACAGAATATTGAACAGAAGCACACAACTCTACCCACCACCATGGCCAGCATGTTACCTGAGAGCCTCATGGAAAGAGGCTACGAAACTATGGCTCTGAGCAACCCGAGGGTCAGGTCTGCATCCATAATGTGATCGAAACAGTGTATGTGTACGACAAACCCAAATTAAACAAAAACAGCTCCATCATTCCAAAGGTGATAGAACATGTAACAAAATACCCTAATTACCTCACCACTTAACAGACTGGGGGGGGGGGGGGAGGGGGCGGGAACCCCTCATAAAAACAAATTACAGCAACTTGTGGTTCATGCTCCTTTTATTGAACAGGTAGCCTAAAAAATATTTTATCATGTACCATATGTAAGTCATACAAGATAGTAGAGATAATATTGCAAAGTATAACAAAATCACCCAAGTACTTGAGAAAAACATACTTGCCTACAACCAATTTCCAGGCTAATTTCATAGCATACTTAGCTATTTTCCTAATTGTTCTGCATAAGACAGAACTCCCTTCTTCAATGTCATTAGTCTTAGCTGTATACTCCCAAAAAACAATAAATGGATGTTCTTTTTGAAATATTTATAGTGCCAGCTTTCCTCTAATTTGGCTTGTCTTTCCTCTAAGTTAGTAAAAATCCATTAACATTTTTCCTACAAGAAAAATCATTCCTGCTGCAAATACACAACGTTTCATTGCAAATTTACAACAATGTCTGTTACTCCCATCATTATCACAGAGGCCAATCTTCAGGGCCATTAGATTAAGCCTATTGATTTGAAGGACAAATAGAATGAAAAATAGATATCATTTCAGCCCTTTCTGGAAGAATGGACAATGTTAACATATTTAAAACTATCCATTTTCTTTGACCTAAAACAGTTATTAATTTATAATATAAAAATATCTTGATGGTAAACAGTTAGGTGCTAAGTAGGTGATGACTCACTTTTACTGAGTGAAAAAGAAACAGAAGGATTTAAAAAGAAGTACTCAGTTCAAAACAATGGAGCAGTTTTGAAAACCAAAATGACAGCTCTTTGATGTGATGTGTAGGTCAGAGATTCTCAAACCTGGCAGGACATCAGTGTCACCAAATGCACGTTTAAATTAGATGCTTGGATCCCAGCCCAGACCTCAAAAATACAGAATGTCTGTAGGTGGAGCCCAGGCATTTGTATTATGTGAATGGCCCAGAGGTAACTCAGATGTACAGCAAGGGTGAAGATCTACAAGATTTGGTCGCATGCCTGTAGGGAGTTCAGGGGCCATGGGCTGACAGCTAAAGAATGCCACTCATCAGATATAATTTTATATCAGATACATAAGGACATTAGGAAAGAGTGGGATGAAACAATATTCAAAGTAAATATAGGCTGAGATCTACCAAAGCTTCTTTCTGACATTCTCTATCCAGCTCTTGCTTCTACTTTCTCATTAGTCATACAGCACTTGCAGAGCGGGTTGGTGTTGCCGTGTTTATAGTGTCTCGAGTGTATTAGTCTCCCCCCGCCCACCTCAGTAAGATGGCAGATTCACCCAAGTTTGACAGTCCCCAAACGAATGATCTATTCTTTGGGAATACCAATCAAATTGCAACTGGCTCTGTATAAATGATGAAAATATGACAAAAGAAATAGGGATGTAGCTTAGGGGATCCTTCTTCTATAGATGAACTTAGGTCTGCCAGCTTTCAGAGACACTTAAGCACAGAACAATTATATATGAGAATCAAGAGCTCATAAGAGGGCTGTTCCAAACAAAGACCTCCACCGAAAGTCCTGGTAGGAAAGATGTCACTGGAGATTAATTTTATTGAGAAGACTTTGGCCATGGGAACTAGGTACTGTAGGACAGAACTGTGCAGTGGATGAAAGTCTATTTGTCCCTGTCCGACATGCTCAGAAATAATGTCCCTGAAATGTCTTTCATATTCCCTTCTTAGGTAGCTGCTAAAACAATGTCCGAAAGTGGAAAGAAGTGACCACAGTGAAGTCTTCCTCACAAGAGTATTTGCATTAATGAGTGTCTTAAAGTAATCTTTGTACAGAAAGCAAAGAAGGATTAATTCTGGAGGAGAAACAGAGGGTCTTTTGAATGAGGTGTAGTGGGCCATAAAGTTTATGGAGGCAAAGAGTGGGAAATGAGGTAGCCCGAAGGAAGACAATGGTCGTCAGCCCAGGATGGGAGGCGTGTGTACTCTAAGGTCAAAATGCAGGAGGTAGGGAAAATGGAGAAAGGAAAAAGGACATTTGAAGGCGCACCCTCACATCTGCCCAAGGGAAGAACTCTGAATTCCCAAACAGCACAGGAGGTTAAGGATTCAGGGATAGCTGCTGGGAATCAACAAGCACGAAGTTTGGTTTGGAGCACTGGGGAGCCGAGCGAGCTTGGAAAGTAATATCCACATATGTGAGGACGAGGGAAAGGACGCAGGCACCCACCCTGAGGACAGTACAGCAAACAGACCCAGTAATAAAGAGGATGCCGTTCTCCATACGTTCTCCATCAAGATGCCAAGAATGGTAACAAAGTAAGACTAGGAATGATGAGAAAATCAAATCAATGGCCTTTCTTTACCCGGCAAGAGGTAGGGTTGCTTATAGCAGTGAGGGAGAAGTAACTTCAAAAACCCTAAGGGCACGTCTGTCTTTTTTAGTGTTGTGTACCAGGATCTAGCATACTGCCTGGCACTAAGAGGTGTCCAATACGTGCTGGCTGCATCAGTGACTCAGTGAACACCCTGGAAACACAGCAAGACTTCATAAACACTTAACAAATACGTAACGAACATTAAACAGTGGGCATACTGGAATAACTCTTAGACTGAGATCTTGGGGGACAAAAAAGATGTCTTGGTTATTCAAAGGCCATTTAAGATAATTTTTTTTTTAAGTACACCAGCCTGTTGTTCCCTGTAAGGGTAAATTTCAAAGGGGCTAGCCTAATGAATTCATTAGATAAAAACAAATCCAAAAAATTATTTCCAACCATCCTAAGAACCACAGTTAATTGTCTTTCCTCTCCTTCCCAGCTGGTTCTTCATTCTTTCAACTTTTTTCAAGGTTTTTTGGGTGACCACTGCTAGCTTTAGGGTTTTATTAGTTTTTCTTCTCACTCCTTGATCACCTGTTTCAGCATGATCCTGATTTCTTTTGTATTTTTTCACTCCCCTGGGAAATTTATGTCTGTTTCTGGCATCTGTCCCCCATCCTCTTTTGTGAACACTGAGGTGAAAAATTCATTTATTTTTTAGCACTGTCTCAATTGCCTGTCAATAAATTACCCTTTCTATCTCTTCAAGGCTTGACAAACCACTTTTCAGACCTCCTGGTCTTTAGGCGCTTTCAGAAATAACTCATTATTATTTATCATCACCTCATAGGTAATCTTTCTTGCTTTTTTTCACTCTTGATTTTGGGATATTTTTTAATATTCTTAACATCTTCCTGCAACCATGCCATTCTCTTCCACTATACCACTCAATGTCAACTGTAACTCTTTCTTAATACATAATTGCCTTGTGCTCTGCAGTTTCCAGTTCTGTTTGCCTGATAGCTGTTATATTCTCACAGTGCGTTTCTTCTTACCCAGCAGAACTGTGGGGCATCCGCATATTGACTTCCTCTCTGAGCACGCATGTCCCTTCCCATTCCCAGTGTTCTTCCCTTCTCTACTTATCCCTTCTTTTTCTCATTCCGTTTTACAGCATCTAACGTTCAAGGCTGAGTGCTAAATTTTGTTTCAAAGGGACAGAGAGGCTGCAGTTCTGCCTACATGTATTTGGCATTTTTCAGTGCTTAAATCAATGGCTCAGATAATATTTGCTATGAAAAGCATCATTTGATGACCAAATCCAGTGCAACAATCCGTTAGGTCCAAACTCCTACATGTGTCGCAAATTTGCATAACCCAATCAAGCTTCCCTGCACTTTTTTCCTCTTCTCTAGTTTGACCACAGACTTGCTGAAGCCTGAGCTGGATAATCATTATGCTCTTAAAATACTCTCCAATTCTACACTTCCAATCATATCCTTTGTTTCACATAAAACTTAATCAAGAGGAGTTTTATGTTAAGTTTCCACTTGTTCATAATGATAAATAGCTTAAGCTACATTCCGTACATTCCCAAACATTATTTTTCTTTCTATATCATACACAGATAAATTACATTTTATCTATCTTGTCATCCTCTATCATGTCCATATTCTAGGGGTCCTTACTACCTGATAGGCAGAATTTAACTCTTTTTCCATTGCAATTTTTATAACCTTTAGTTATCAGCCAGTATTAGCTTGTAATTTCAAGTGATGTCCACTCCTTCTAAACTGAAAAGTTAAAGAATGAATACCAGCAAGTTATCTGATTTTCTGATCCGTGTTTATCACAGCCATCTAAACAGAGTAAACTGCATGTAGTATGCATATTAAAATTATTTCTTAAATACAAATTATACAAAATAGGACAGCTTGACCTTTCTGGTAAACACCAGCTAATAAATACGACAAAAAGTGCAGAACAGGAGAATTTTGCCCCTCCAGTGTCGAACAGACTAAGGGTGCCATGTAACAGTACTGAGTAATGTAGGCAGCAATCAGTAGAAGCTCTTCAGCAGCCCATAGAATAGTGTGAATATATATACCGCCCTTTATCCCAGAAAAAAAAAATCGACATACGCATTTTAAGTACATAAAAATTTGCACAAATAGAAAGTGACTTTCCTAGGATCACTAAGAAATCATGGCGATCTGATCTAATTGGTAATGCTTTTAAGCACCACATTTAACTGGATTTTCTTATAGCACTAATGTTCCTCCACTGACACAACTTAGCAGGCAATGTATTTACAAACTATAATAGCCTGAAAAGAATTAACAATGAACAATGTGCAAAATAGTCAATTACAGGCTTAAACTTTAAACAAGCACTTACAATGAAGATTAAAAAAAACTATCTTGGCTATTGGGTCATTTTCCAGGCTACTAACTGCTAAACCATGTGCAGAACGTGCTTCCAATTTAACCATCCAGATTTTCTAAACAGGCAGATAGCTTTGCTCTGCAGGCAGAATCAAGTTGGTCTTCAATTTGATTTTTAAAACAAGGCAGTTCTACAGAAACCCAATAAGCTTTTGGCTACAGATTATCTGAAAAATAAAGAAAAGGGGAAGTGGGTTTTATTTTAAACACCTTAATTTGTCTGTCTATAAAAGTGAAAAATATAACCTTACTTTGGTCTAGAAAAGGGTAGTAGTTGAATAAATTTTACAGCCCCGTCAATTTCAGAGGAGTAATTGTCACAAGGCCCGGCTCTTCTGAGACACAGCACTGGCAATGGATGCCAATACAAAAATAACATGTTGGAAGTCATGATGATTTTTAAAAGCTACAGAAAAAAAAAAAAAAAAACTGAATGTTTCCTAACTTTCCTAACTAATAAAGCACCTCTCAGACCTCACACTGGAGACAACAAAATCTGAAAGTTTCATTCTCGGAAGGCTGGCTTCCCTCTCACAATGCACCAGATCAAAATCCACACACAAGGAAATGAGCAGAATGTAAGTCAGGTGCACAGGAGGACTTTTGTGGATGAAGAGACTACAGAAGTCTTACGCGCTGGTATGATGAACCAAGATGAGTTGGCTTTTTTCAGGTACCATTTGTACTTCTTGTGGATATGCCTAAACAGAAGACGTCAAAGAACGATTTGTCCAGAAAGATGACTGCAACTGCAAATAGTGTACTGATGTCCCTGATGACTTGTCACCATTGTGACATTCATTACGAAAACAAGTCAGGTTGATCTAACCTTGGCTCATGTCAACCTAGACCTTCAACAAGGTCCTACTGCTTGATTATAAAACAGGTCACTGGATGCTAATCCACTCCCTCTCTTTGAGTATGCCTCGCTAGCAGGTTAATGTCCTGCAGCAGGACCCTGTTCTTAAAACTCCCTAGGTGCTCACACATGGCTCTCACAGATCTTGTATGTCACAAGAACTATATTCCTGAAAAGTTATCATGAGTCTAATTTTCATAGTCTAAATTTAAAGGCATCTTCTGGCAAACCCTCTATAAAGAGAACAATTACTCTTCAATTTATCTTCAGTATTAACCCAAATTTTCATTTAACCTTCAGCACCTATATAATTTAGTATATGGCTCAACTTGTAATTTCCTATATTAAAATTACTACAGATGAAGGACACCTAGGACTTTGTCCAGGTAATTTTAAGATTTTTGTTGTTGTTGGTTCGTTTTGAGTTCTTCTCTCATAAAGCTCTACAAAGTTAGCCAGTTTATAATTATCAGTCAATGGCAACATTATTCATAACCATATCCTATCTATTGCCTGGTAAATAGGTTAATTACAGTACTCAATATCAAGAACCACATTTGCTTCTTCTGTTGGCCAGAGAAAAATAATTTGTCTTAAGACTCCTCTCCAGAGAGAACATCACCAGTTAAGGATTCACAATTACAGAAATAGCCCCCAGTTATTCCCCACATCACTGCAACAACAGTAATGCTGAACATTTACTGAGTGCTTACTATGTTCTAAGCACTTGTCTATGCATTGCACATGTACGACCTCATTTATTTCATCCAACAATCCAAACAGGTAGATTTTACCACTATCTTCAACGTTTAGGTGAGGAAACTAGTGGAAAGGGTAGTCAGGACTGAAACTCAAGAGTACACACTGCTAAGTATCACACTGAACTATCTGCAGTACTGACAGAACCAAATGATGGACTTGGCACATTTGTAGACAAAAACCAAAACGCTTAAATCTGTTAAGAATAGATACAAAGTCCCATCCTACACAGGGAAGTAGAAGACCTGATTGTAGAGTAATGGATATTAGGGGCACCTGGGGGGGCTCAATCGGTTAAGCATCTGACTCTTGATTTCAGCTCAGGTCATGATCTCACAGTTCCTGAGGCTCCGCACTGATAGCTGGAGCTGCCTGGGATTCTCTCTCTCCCTCCCTTGCTGCCCCACCCCCGCTCATGCACTGGTGCTTTCTCTCTCTCAAAATAAATATATAAACTTAAAAAAAAAAATAAAACCATGAATATTAAAAACACAATGGCTTTAGTGGACAACAAGCTCAATTTTCAGTCACTGCTAAAACATGGATGTGTAAATGGAACCTTAGGCTGCATTAATACTGACAGTAAAAGCAAACCCACTACTGATTAAACCAGATCTGGAATATTAAGGTAAGTCCTGTTCCCATTTGGAGAGGGAAAGAGACCCTAGAACACATGCAGAGGATGTGACCAGTAGTTAAACCATGCTGTATGATACACTAAATGCCTTCCAATGGCACTTTTGAAGGAAGCGAGGATTATCCTCCTGAGAAACATGTGTGGAAAGAGAGACAATGCACAATGCCAGGTAGCTTTGGAGGAGGAACCCGGTACCCCAGGCTGACAGCTACACAATTGAGAACGTTCAAAAAGTCAGAGCTGTCGAAGTGCAATGAATTACTTTGTCAGTGGCAGCTTCTCCAATGCAGTGAAGCCCCCAGCAGAGGAATGAGTGCCCGTTGGGGATCCTTTCATTCATACATTAGTCATAGTGTCATTTGTATGCCAACAGACTTGCCAGAGCCTCATCTAGAAGGATTCCTGTGTTGGGAGGGGAGCTGATGTAAATCAGAAAGAACATAAGAAGAGCTGTAGATTCCATTCGACTGTTAAGGATCTAGGGTATCTTTCCAAAATGGTGGATACTCTGAGACAAGAGTTTCATTGTAACCTATCACAGTGGAAGAAAAGAAGGAAGAAGAGAGGGAGGAAAGAAAGGGAGGAGGGAGGAAAGAAAGGGAGGAGGGAGGAAAAAGGGAGGAAAGAATTTCAAAATAGTATGTTAGGAATGAGTGATTAAATATAATACTGAGAATGATTTCATGATCAAATCAAGCATTATCCAGTTTTCTCAAAGGTACCAAATGTGTAGAGAGGAAAAGATGAGGTAGAGGCACTTTTTATCTCTCTCTCTCTTTT
The DNA here is from genome assembly GCF_028749965.1 of Puma concolor. Classification (NCBI taxonomy): domain Eukaryota; kingdom Metazoa; phylum Chordata; class Mammalia; order Carnivora; family Felidae; genus Puma; species Puma concolor. The sequence continues at coordinate 74,777,092 of NC_141678.1, forward strand.
TTGCCTTCAACTTAAGATCTTTAGACAGAAAAATGATTAATCAGAAAATAGGTTCACTTTTCTGGTAATTTATCCATTCCCATGACGTCAACTACCAAATATGGACTGCTGTATGCCAAATCTGCAATCCCAGCCCAGAGCCACAAATCAATCCACCCACAGTCATCTCAAAAATTCATTTTGTCCAAAACCGAATTTACTTTTAGTCCCCCATAACTTACATCTCCTCCTATATTACACATCCTAATGAATGGCACCACCAACTACCAGGTGGCCTAAAACAGACCAAGGCTAAGAAGCCAAAGATGACCCCTCCCTTACCCATCAGTTACCAACTCCAACCATTTCCTTCAGTTTTTATCACTCAGATGCGTATCCTCCTCTTCATCTCCATTGCTCCTGATTCGGTTCAATCTCTCATCATTTCCTCTTGGAAGTGCTTTAATCACCTCCTGAGTAATCTCCCTGCCTCTCCTGTTGCCTCCCGTTTTCACTGTTGCTGGAGTGACTGTCTTAAACTATAAATTGGATCATGTTATCCCACTATTTAAAATTAGTCTTTGAGTAGTCTGCCACATGCTTCAATGAAAACGCAACTTCCTCCACCTACCTATTTTTCTAGGGCCAGGATTCTAATCCTACTTTCCCCATCATCCCCTTCTCTGAGTTCTCCCAGTCTCACGGAATGACTTCTGTGCCAGCTCCCTGTAGCACCCTCTCACTCCCGCACCTCTGCCCAAGCAATTCTATCAACTGGCCATTTTCTTTTCACCTGGACAGTTCTAACACGTCCTCTAAGACTCACTTCATGCAATATCACTTACCATATAACTAAATTCATGGGGATTCTCCCCGTGACCATCCCCAAGCCCCTCTCTCTTGTCTGCCTCAAGTCAGAGTCAACTGACACTGTGAACGCTCACTTTCCCAGCTTCCCTTGCAGCTACAAGTAAACCTGCAACAGATTTGGCCAACGCATCATGAGCAGAATTCTGCTCAAGGTCACCAGTTCCCAGGAATGTTTTTTTTTTTTTCTCTTCCTGATGGAATAGGACAGATGGAGGTATAGATGCTACTCTGATTTCTGCCTTTCTGGCTTCCAATTGTGAACTCTGATGCTGTCTGGGGCTCACCAGCCATCCTCAAAGAAATGCAAGAGGAGAGAAAAGGCTGAAGAATGAAAATCGGTGCGCTAAGAAAGGAAAAGATGGCAGCATTGGTTTGCTGAATCCACACAGGCAACGTCCTACCTCCAGACATCCCATTCAGTGAGGAAAAAAGCCATCCTTATTCAACTAACCTACTACTGTCACGTATTCTATTAGTTGCAGGTGAACACATGCTTAACTGCTACCGTACCTCAGGGAGTTTTTTCCGTATTCTCCGCAAGTGAGGCAGTGCAGGGTGGTTAAGAACACGGGCCTTGGCGTTCAGCAGATAGAGCTTAGAATCTGGGCTCTGCCACTTACTACACAACATCAGACAGGTGACCTAATCTCTCTGACCCTCAATTGCCCCCCACCAACCCCATAAAACAGAAATGGCCATGCCTAACACAGAGCTTTATTGTAAGAACAAACAAGACAATGGGTGTACTTAGCCCATGCCTGATACACGGTGAGCACCAAAACATTTTAGTCATTATTATGAGGAATCAGATGGTTGGTAGCCCAGATATATATATATATACAGCACCCTGTACACACATGATTATTTCCCTAATGTCCTGATTTGCAACCATCTGATACCAACCTGATTCCTTCCTTAGACTATGAGCCACACTGGAGGCAAGAAAAGGGGCATGTCACTATGTAGTTAGTACTTAAAACAAGGCACGGGCGGCACAGACTTTTCACAGAGATCTATCAGATTAATAAATAAATGAACCAAAGACTAATTTGAGTATTGAAGTGTATCAGTTTGCCTGGCTTCTAGCACAAATGGAATTTATATAGATGGTTAAAGGAACACATATACGGACGACCATATGATTGCAGACAAATAACGATAACACATTAATTGTATTTACCAAAGAAGACATTCCAACCCTTCAAACAGTGAGATATTCTGGTTTGCTTTCACAGACATGTAATTTGCCCTCTTCCTCACTGCCATACGGGAATGGCACTTCCTCTCCACTGGAAAATCAAGACAGCAAAGATCTGAGGTATAAAACCTGCTTGTGATACAAGCAAGCCAGAAACGGAACTTGGGATCCACGTTCCATCCTCTCTGCCACTTCCAACTTTGCCTCTAGAAAAGGCTCTCTCTCTGAATATTTACTTGTGATGAAGTTATAAGATGCACAACCCTCACAATTTTGCGAGGGGATAATGTGGGGTTCACAGGGGGAGGCTTCTCTGGCAGGTCATCAGCCTCTAAATATTAGAACGAGCCAAATATTTTTTCTAAGCAGTGCCTTGCCATCTACGGTCCAACTCATACAAAACGGGGTTTATTACATAGGCATGCTGTTTACATGCAACCACTCAAGTATGTTGCCTAATCACAACGACCAGGGAAAAACCGCCTTTGATATAAAAACCAGCCCTCCCTTAGTCATTAAGATTTTCACATGACTTGAGAGCACTTTCTTCTTCCATACAGAGGATTCCTCCTTCGTCATAAGGAAACCTGAGTTGCTCTGATAAATCGAAATTTAGATATTGCATGATGGACGTACAAGCCTACATTGGTTTTTAACTATCCACCTAAGTGCACTCTACTGCATACATCCCGCCTCTTAACTAGAGCACTCAGAAAAGCCATCGTACTTTGCCTGACTAACAGACCATGTCGCGAACAGCTAAATGGCCTAGCAAATGCAAAGAGTTTCCCATATGTTCACTTTCCAGTGTTCACGGAGGTCCACTACCTACGCAAACCGACTGCATCTCCACAACCACATTCCACCTGGAGGCACACAGGTAACTTCGGGCGGCCATCTAGCTCTGGACACTATCAGCAAATCAGAACCAATTTATAAGCAGTTCCTCTAGTGTTTGCAAAGAACATTACCGTGTAGTCACAATTACAGGAATAGGGAGTTCTCTTACTCTGCGAATATTTTAAAGAAGTCACATAGAGGCTTCTTTTTATGCTAGAGCAGGTGTGAACTCAATTCCACTCTAAAACTAGTATCAGCCCAGCTGAGAGAACAGTCGTAAATTTTTATTTCAGAACTAAATGAAACTCATGAGGGTATGGGGCAAAATCTCGTTAACTATTAAAATGCCTTTAAAAGACTGTGGGCAAGGCTGCTTTCTTTTGTTTTATTTCCAATTTGGTGTTCAAACTATATATAGAATGGTGCAGTGAATGAAAATGCAATCACAGAAGTATATCTATTTAGAACATTTTATTTGGAGGTAATGAAAAATTTCAGAGTGCTCTTTCCCCCGACCACATCTCTATGAATTAGGTCAGTGAGTGAAATAAGGAAACCAAGGGTAAAATGAAAAATGGTTTACTTAGATCACCGTAAGATTATCAAGCAAACTACTATTTAGTAGGTCGGTATTTTCCCATAACTAGTTACTAGAATGCCTAACAGAGGTTGTCCACAGCTACTTAAGTAGTCGGCCATGATATTTCATCTATTTATGCTCAGTGCATCTCAATTTCCAAATAATATTTGTGAGCCCATCAATAAATAAGGACAAGGGAAACTATGCAATGCAAACACACACACACACACACACACACACACACACACACACACACACACTCACACACAAGATAAAGTATAAGTTTAATCCTGTCAGGAGACCAGGGTTTAAGGCTTCCAAAAATACAGATACTAGGCTCACTTCCAACTACTCCAAAATTTCTGAAGGAGACGGGGTCACTAATAAATTTTCCTCCACAATTTGGTATTGCCCAATTAACTACAATCAGTTACACATAAAGAGTTTCTGTTTGCATCTGAAGCCTTCAGATTTGGCTGCTGAACTGTTAAAAGTACAGCTTGGTCTGAACAGCCAAGGTGAGGAAAAGGCAAGAGCAATTAGTAACCTAGTAATTGCAAAGAGTGGACCATACCAGTGCCGATAATGCTAGAAAACTGTACTGTGTGATCAGAATGCTCTAAAGTTACATTTTTATGTGTCTCTTTCTCTCTCATCTTTTGCTTCTTTTGTCTCTTCTTTCTCCACCAAGTGTTATCAGATATTCCACACTTTGTATTTTCATTCAGCTTTAATATGGCCCATGAAGAGGTGGCATTTAATTAATCACTTCCACATTCTGCCAAAATTCGCTATATGATCCTCGAGTTTGCACACCACTTTTGCCAAACTAGTCAGACCCAATAAACAGAAAAAGCACCTAGATAAAACAAAAGTACGCAGGATAATAACTTGCAGTAACTGAACTGAAGTGCCTGGTGCTGTTCATATTACTTCACTTAAACACAGAGCAACAACTCAGACGAGAAATTCCATGAGAGCACTAAAGATTGCCCAAGGTCACACAACTGGAGAGTAACAAGCTAGGCGTCAACCCAACGTCCAGCTAGAAACAATCCTTGCTCGGCCTACCATCCTCCACTTTGCCACTATTAGGGCTTTAGTGGGATTTTCAACCTATAAGAAAGCTCATGATGTTTTATTTCAAACAGAAACACTATCATCAGCAATATTTTACACCATACAAAGTGAAGCTTCCTTCCGGTGTTTCCTATTAATAAGCATGTGTCAAGGAATTGAGGAGTGATTAATAAACAATCCTCGGGAAGATGAAAAATGTTTGGGCTGTATCTGTTAAGTGTTTAGGAACAAATTTAATTTAACCCCAATCTATGCTCCATGCATCTTGCAACTGTGGGTCCGGAGGCCTGATTCTGCAAAAGGAAATGAAATGGGATCCACTAAATACCTTTTTCTACTCAAAAATAATACAGAGTTCCTTAGGAAGGACCCAAAAACCCTTTGAAGTAAAGAGAATCAGAGAATAATCACACGCAGAGCGACATTCTATGCCAAGCCTCTCCGGAGAAGAACAAACCCAGGTGGATGAGGACTGTCTCTACCACATTCCTGAGAATGTGGAAGGTCTGTGTAACAGCACCTCCTTGGTGAAAAGCAACCTACCTAGTGGTTGCTCATTATCCAGATGACCTACAATGCAGGCAAAGACATCTTGGCTTGCCAGTAGGCCCCCTCGCCCCACCATTCAAATAGCATAGCAAGGTATTTTTAGCCATGTGTAAGAACGAAACTTGAGAATATTTAAGTTGGAGGGACAAATGGCTGGAGGCAAGCATCTCACAAGGGGCATATCTGAATTCAACAAAGTTGTCCCCAAAGAGGTACTTATTTTATAGGATTACTGTGTTTGTGAACTGGCTGAAAAAGAAATCTTTCCATTCTGGTCTTGATGTTTACAGAACCGAACATTCTATGCTATCTCTACCTGTTCTTGCCTTCTGTTCCACTCTCTGTAGAAGGTAAAGGTGTCTTAAAGCTGCTAACAGGCAAACCCAAAGTCTATACATTCATCAATTAATTACAGACCAAAGTAAGAGTACCCAAAGTGTGGCCTTGCAGTGCCATAAGATAACGGTTACAGAGCAGTTAGTTGTCCCAACGCGTATCACTTCATTGCACTGCTCACAGTGATTCTGGGGTGTGCGGGTAGGACAGGTATTACTATCCTCACAGAAATGAGAAAGTTGGGGATCGATTTATCCAAAGTCCAATCACCAGGAAGTGGAACAGTCAAGACTAAGGCTGTGTTGAGCCCTCGCCTACTCTACTGTTCAGTGATGCCTCTCAACGCTTAACACTGAGTTCCTTTGCTACTGTGGTCCTAATGAAGGTTTTAACGTGAACAGAGAGAATAGGCTTATTTTCATTGATGATCCATATGGCACTCAAGGTAGACATGCAACTTTCACGGACATTATTAGTTCACAGATCCTGTGACTGTACTGACGGTTCTCCTGGAGCCAAGAGGCAATGAGAGGTTTGAGAAACTCCAAGTGTTTAATACCCCGGGACTCAAGGATCCAGTCAAGAAGCATGTTACTGGTTAATGCCACCACGGGCATATTGTAACTATCAAACTTAATGAGAAATTCCAAGAAGCCATCTTTCCGATGAAAACCTTAGAGAAAAACTTGCATACTCAATAAAAACAACACTGTTGACTTCACATCCAGCTTTCCTTTGATGACACATGGCCCTTCCCTCTGCCTATTCTCTCACTGGCCTGACTTATGCCATGACTGTGTTTGACAGAGGTGGGAAACTTCGGGCCAAAAGCTGAATCCAGCTCTCACCACAATTTCACGCAGTCTTGGCGTGTTAACTAAAATTAAATGTCTTGGGGCGCCTGGGTGGCGCAGTCGGTTAAGCGTCCGACTTCAGCCAGGTCACGATCTCGCGGTCCGTGAGTTCGAGCCCCGCGTCGGGCTCTGGGCTGATGGCTCAGAGCCTGGAGCCTGTTTCCGATTCTGTGTCTCCCTCTCTCTCTGCCCCTACCCCGTTCATGCTCTGTCTCTCTCTGTCCCAAAAATAAATAAACGTTGAAAAAAAAAATTTTTTTTTAAAAATAAAAAAATAAAATTAAATGTCTTTTGGCTGCACTTAATCCTCCACACTAAAGATCAACAAATACGATTGTCGTACATATGAAAATAAAATAGAGGGTTGTTGTTGTTGTCTTTGCTGCGGGCAAGGGGCACTCTTGTGTGAGTGCTTCACGAGGACGTGGCAGGTTGTTGGAGGTTAAGTACACAGAAGACGGTTTGAGTGGTGTGGGGCAAGGACCTCCCCTCATGGTATTTGTGACGGCATATATGGGACACTATGGCTCCAGGATGCCAGGCCTGCTCTGAATGGCTGCCACGGGACTAGCAGTGCGCATTGCCAAAGACCACCAAAGGCACCGTGGAAAAGGCTGATGGCTGCAGCTAAGGGTCCACTGCACGGCCAGGGTGCTCTGCACAGAGTGGCAGGAACTCAAGCCAGAGACCTAAGAGAGAAGGTTCTAGGTGATGCAGACACGGAGAGCGCGGACTCTGGCTGGTCACTGTCTCGCACAAAGGATGAGGACAATGAAGGCACAATCAGGCTCTTTCCTGTGGGTGACTCTCACATCTGTGCTTTCTCCACCTTCCTCATTTCGACCACTTTTTTTTTTTAATACTCCACGTCTCTCTGTCCCTTTCTGTAATTTGCTGACCAGCATTCAGACTCGAGACCCATTTTTATATTTTTCTTACTACATGAAAGTTTGAGCCTGGTTCTTCATTGTCCAAACTGTTAAGTTGAAAATTATGCATTTTTCTCTGAGAAGAAATGAAATAAACCCTGTCAATCAACAAGCCTGATATGCACTGGCCAAAGTAGCTGTTGTGTACCTCCCTACCACCCAAACTCTGAAGCTGGAGATGGCCAATGGATATCGAGGAGCAGGGAATCACACTGTGGGACTCCCTTTTCCCTGCTTCCTGCTGCATCGAACCCACACTTGACATCTGAAGCTGTGACCGCCATCTTGAGACAATGAGGGAAAGCACAAAAGAATCACCAGACACCTGCCTTGATATCAATGAGCCACAAACTGATTCTAGCAGCAGCTCACCACCAGACTTCTAGTAAAGGAGTAATTCCTCTTAAGCGACCATTAGTCACAGTTTCCATTACTTCTAAGTAAAAGCCTTCTTCCTGATACTTACTACTTTTTACTTTTATTTAACTCTAAAATGATTTATTTTCTCTTAGAGCCCATAACTTTCTATGGAAGAAATCTTCCTCTAGTATTTAGAAGATCTACACTTTCCTGTGGCTGTTGTTTTCAAGTAACATTTCATGCGATCAGTTCTTCTAAATCGTATAAAACCTGACTATGAAAATGTTTGATGATCACAGCATTAATTAGAGCATACCATACAGTAAATGGCTGAGTGGAAAGGAAGCCAGACCCATGAAAGGCAAACAGAAATTTTTATAGAGTGGACAAGTTTTCCTATCTGAAAACTGGAAACACTTAACTTTTTTCAATGGCCTTTCAAAATAAGACTGATATGACTTATTTTTTATAAATAAAATATTTTGTGGTATGTTTACTGAAAACTGAAATCTACCACCATGTAACATGATCCATTCCCTGACATTAGAATATTCTGGACAGCGAAGGATATAGTACTAGAGAATTAATTTCTGTAAGACTGGCTCTGATTTAGGGTTTTCTTCATGATACAGTGAGACAGATGTAGGACTGATTTTAATTTATGGGCTTTTCATTCAGGATTTAAACCCCATATACATGATTTCCTGATTTAGCCATGAATAAAACCATTCAACAGTCATTTACTGAGGTCCTACAACTCTATGCCAAGCATTGGCCCATGCATCACACTTCTCTCCTGGTGATATAACTTAATAAGCTATTATTTTATCTTCAATCAATCCAATCCCTTAACTATAGATATGGAATGAGCAGAGGTAGAAAAGAAACATCCATTTGAATCAGGCTTTAAAGAATAACATTTGGAAAACACATCACTAGCAAAGTTACTTGAAGATATCACAAAATAGAGATGAATGGATTACAAATAGTGATAAAACATCTCACAAGATAAAATACAGCACAAGGATAAAATGGCATACCTAAAAGATCAATGGACCATTAGATGAGAAAATTACCTCAGAGATCATTTAAAGGTCTGTTCCACCCTTGATTTAAAAATGGGAAAAAACCTGACCTGAGGAGCCACCCACAGTTGCAGCAAAACAGAGAGGAGAAAAGCCAGTTCTTTGGCTCCAAGCCTTAGCTCAAAATCAGGATTAATAATATCACTCGGGAAGACACTTAGAACAGTCTTATTTGTTAATACTTCGGGAAGACATTTTAGGTTAACATATTCAAATAACAAAACTCTGGAACGAAGAAAGCTAACAACAAATGACACCAGAATTAAATGTTTCTTCTCTCAGAAATTGCTTGTTACTACGTTACCAGTCCAATAGATAACAGATGATATCATAGTAAATTCAAGCAAAAAAAAAAGAAAGTCATTAAAAAAAGAAGACACTGAAAATACACAGACGTCCCTAACTAATGAACTTGCCAACAGCCTGCTATCACCATCAAACTTCAGAACAATTTAGAAGTGAACTAAAATTTCTAGAGCTGCCATCCGTATTCACAGTTCCATTTTCATGTAGTTATTAAAATATTATTTGACCTCTGGCACTTTAGGATATCAAACACTTGCCATTGTTGTACAGGTTTTATTTTTTAATCAAATATTTAAATTCCTGAATGGAAAGAAAACATCTGACAAAGAGGTCAAGTTAAATCTTACCCATGTTTTGAAAAAACTATGTTTTTTTTGTGGTTATTGTACGTTAAGGTTTTCAAAAACAGTATTCCTGGTTAGAGTCTCTTCATTTAGGTTTATTTCCAGTTTTACAATGAAAAGAAAAACTCCCTGTATTAGCATCTACTCACATTCACCATTTTACAAGAAGACTGTGCCACTGGCCTCTGCCACTGGGATTTGAAAACACTCACAACACTTCACCTTTATGCTGGGCTAAACTCAGGGTAGTCATAAACACTTTGAAGTAATACAAACCTAAATATTCCTGCTAGGCAAACGGAGCAGTGGAACCGAATTATAATGAGCTAGCAGCTGTCACAATATGACCACAGTAACCAAATCAAAATATCAACCGCTAACCCAGATGAGATTCAAAGGTCATCCTATAAGCCAGCAGCCTTCTTCAGTTCTGCCTGAAACCCCGATCTAATCCTGCAGTAAAATGTTCCACTGAGCTAGTTTAGAAACCAGTTACTCTACAGTGGGAAATTATTCAGGGCACTGGTAGAGTACCGTTACCGTTAGTGGGGCTACAACCAAATACCACAGTAAGGAAACTGAACCATTCACAATGGGACATGTAAAAACACAGCAGCTGATGTTGAACTAAGCTGCACCCAACTGTACAAAAGTATCACTTTTCACATCCTTCAGTTACCAATGCATGTCTATAATCTTACTGGCAAATTGCTCACTCAAACAATCTAGTTTTCAATAAGCCTCTGGAACAATAGAAGGAAAATGCATGCTTAGAGCCTTCCTTGGATCAAAAAGTTAGAGCTAGAAAATATATTGTTTTCCCATTGTAAAAACATTTGGACAATTATTTGCAGAAGTTTAACGTTTGCAAAAAAAAAACAAACAGGGTCAGAAATTTTTAAAAAAATCCATACTCTTTGCATATAGCTCTTGTTGGGATTTTCAGACTTTTCCAGAGCATATAATCCTCCTAAAAACACAAACCTCAGACCCATGGCCCTTCTGTCCTTTCAGCATATTCTGAAAGCTATTCACTGATCCCCTATAAAGGTTTAATCAAACTGTTTAAAAACTTCAGCGAACAAGTTTCCAGTAGATCAAGTGTACATTATTGCCATTAATAATCATAAGTAGTCACAAAGAAAAAGTGATTTGTTGCTTCCAGACATGAAACAGGACAGGGCATTTCAAACGAGTAAAAATGCAAACCAGCTTGCTCGTCTCCACCCAAAGAAAGCAATGAGTGAGGATGCTGGAAATGTCAGGTACACAGATATCATATCATTATGTTGTACACCTGAAACTGATACAACGTCATATGTCAATTATACCTCAATAAAAATATAAACAACATTTAAAAAAAAAAGAGAGTGCATATATGAACTGGTCAGTGCAGACAGTCAGCTAGACGACTCAGTGCTATCGTCTCTCAACTCCTCCGGACTCCCCCACACAAAAAGGAAAACAAAAAGTCATGCACGGTTATTTAAAAAAAAAATTAGGGGCTGGCTTTTTTGTTTATTTTAGCTATGTTTTCCTTTAAAGGATTTACACAATATCAACTTCCAAACTTTGTATGGCAACTGTGATTACAGACAGTAATGGAAGAAGTGGTGTAGCCTTAAAAACCAAGTAGTGTCATTAATTCCAACAGAATAGGCGTGGGGGGGGGGGCGCACATGTGTGCACAAACCCATGCTTGCATGCAAGTACACTTGCATTCATTTGTCCATTTTTACTTCAGGGATTCACAAACTATCAAATAGGGTATTACATTCAGATATGCAGGCTTGTTTCTAAAAGAATAAATTAATGAAGATAGTCTTTTACTCTTATAAATGACATACCATTTTGGAAAAAATCGAAATGCATAAATACATTGAGTTTTGGTGTTTTGGTGCCAAACATAAGTATTTATATCACAAAAAGTGCAATGTTTATGCAAAGCCATTCATGTGAAATCAAAAAGTTCAGAGTTATAATATTTATAACTCTTTTATTACCGTAAGAGTTCAGGAGCAAATGTTAGCAATGCCTGTATGGTTTCTCCAAAATAGTGTATTGCCATAAAGGACAAAATATATAACAATGATGCACTCCCAAAAGGAGAGAGCAGTTCATTACTTTTTTCTTTCCTTGCAAGAAAATAAAACCTCGCTAAGTGAACAGTTTACTTAAAAAAAAAAAAAAAAATCGGGTCATCTGCAGTTAATAACTCTTTCCTGTAAAATTAGTGTCACTTGTTTCTGTAGCAGACGCCTAATTCAGTCACAGGCTTGATTGATTTGACAACACAGAATCCGCTCCAATATAAAGTGGTTGATTTATTTCTTATGCTATAGCTTTTACCCTAATTGTGACATCATAGCAGAATCAAGTCTTTAACATGTAAAGAAATCCTTTGTAGTTTTACTGAAAACTAAAGATTCTGAAAGCAGGTATTGACTGTAGTCAAAAACTCACAATGAAGTCTAACACCTGCTTTTGGAAGAATGAAAACTTGCACCAGGATCATGACACAGAATATGGATTTGGACACAAAGAGCAGTTCAGATCATACCATGTACTCTGTGAGTTCGAACTTGTGGCCACACTAATAGATCTTCCTTGATCTCCGCCTCCATTTGTAAACTGGCTGTCTTTAATTTCTCGAAAACAACCCATCTTCTCTTTGTAAAAGTGCCGCATAACATCTCAAAGTGGTCTTATTTTAAATAAACAGCGGCTTGGGCAAAAATCAATGAGAAGCTTTGTTCCCCTAATCTAGCCCCGAGATAGACAAGCCAATCAAGAAGGCATTTGGGATGTGAGAAATTACAGGGGTGGGAAGAGTTCGTGAAGCATCATGGGCAGTTCTCTAAAAATATTTTTAAATTCTTTTCCAAACTAAAAATGCAAGGTATTTCATAGTTGTTTCAACGTCTTTTTTCCCTTTTTTGCAGACTGCGCCGTGCCCTCTCGCTCTGAGGGCGACTTTCCTGACCCCAGTCTGACACTGCCCCGTTAATGTCAGATAAACCATTTAGCCCCAGCACAATTCTATTCTGTGCAAAAATCTGCTTGAGGTGGAAAATGTAGCAGTTTGTAAACAATAAAGAGCCATGTTTCAGACCAGACAGCTTATCTAACAGAGAAGTCCTTTCATGGGGAACAGTGGGTGGGAGCCTCCCGGACATAGTAGCATTTCCTATCACAATGCAGGAGACTGTCTTGGCCTCCATATTTAAGAGTTTAATGGGAAGGAGGGCAGACGGGATAAAAGAACACAGCTGACATGGACTTTCAGCTTAAACAACAACTAAGTGAAAAGAGTCAGCTCTCACTGCTCTAGCTCCAGGCTCTCAGCCCACTTATATTTTAAATACCATTTGGATTGAAAAGCAAATTTGGCTGGTAAAACAGTTGCCCATGAGGCAAGAGATGAACAAGAAACAAATATTTAATATCCTTGTATTGCTTGGTGTATTCCGTGATGCTAATTTATCAAGTTCTTCCTTAAGAAACCCTTTTTTCACGGACAGAACATAAACTTCTAAATATGAGTAGTAATTTATTTGTCCTATTTTACTTTCACTCATCAGAAAATAGTTTTAGAAACTTCTCAGGGAGTTCTTTAATATGCCCTTTAAGTACTCCTTCCCAAGATTATTTTCAAGTTAATCTTTTATTCTGTGTTGTCAAATTGAATGAGGATAACTGGAGAAGCAAGGTGTTAGAATTTAATGTTAGTGCTACTGTCACTAAAGAGTCTAAAGCTGTTCTTTAAAATCTAGGTTGGCAAATATATCTAGTCTTCTGTATCTCCATATCCTGCACCTCCGTATCAACAATTGATAAAAACCAGGATGCTTGCTTTAGCTACAAAATTAAAATGTAAATATGAAACTTACCATTTTAAAGTAAAAGGGAACACAAATATAATAACAGCCTTAGGATCACACACAACTTCATGGTTCTCAAAGTTGGCATGATACTTAAAGGCACAAGCATATGATATTACCCATTTAAAATAGGTTGCTAGTATTTCTCTGCTTTGTCTACTTTATGTCAAATATTTGAAATTCCTTTAGATGGATTTGATGGTGACTTTTGAAAAAAATGAGCTTCAAGGACTATCTATACATTAAATAACAAGTATAGCTTCCAAGGCTTAAAAATAGGGACATTCTTTAGAAGCATTTGCAATTATGGTTTGAGAATGATACAATTATGGCTATGTGTTTTTCTTGGAGGATGGCCCAACGCCTTGTGCCAAGAAATTTAATTTCATTTATTGATGGATTTGCAATAGAATTTGACCATGGTGAGATTTATTAACATTGTTAAAAACTCACATTTACTAGGGCAAAGATCATTGTTTCACACAAAACTGAAGCAACCCGCTATTGCCCACTGCTCAGGTTACTACTGTTGAACACACATCCCCACAGGGTAAACAAAACAGAGAAGTATGCTAAGGACACCGGTATGACGGCATGCTGGAAACTCACAAACTATCTCAAGTATATCTTGCTTCCAGTGAAGGACAATACAATCTGCCTAGACCATCAGCACTAAAAAGCTCACACCTCAATAAATACACAACCAGATTTCCTAATTCAGCTTGAATTCACTACTCTGATTTAAGCGCTCTAAACCTATTATTAAAGGTGTTACTGTAACCCCTTTAGTAAGAATTCACAGGTGATACTGACTATATATCATTGCCAATGGACAGGCCCAAAGATATTTTTATTTTAAATATTCACCACTTTGACTCTGTCAACCTTAAATCAGAAAACAAGTATTGCAACATTGAAATTGGAATTCATGCTCTTCTATCTAAGGAAGACAATCCCCACAGCGATTCAGTATCACTGAAATCCTGTGATTCCACCTGGTTATAAAACGTAGTCCTTTAACCAAGCATAAATTGTCAGTATTTTTCTGCAATTTACAATTACTAGAGTGAACTGGCTACAGATTCCAGTTCCTAAAAACAGAACCTCTGTCTAGACTGTATTCTCCCCTTTCTATGGTAAAATACAAGCATTCAAAAAGTGCAGGTCAATTTAAAATTAGTCTTACTTTGTATTCTGGAATTGACAAAAGGTGGAGAGAGATTGTCATGTGACCCAAGGTCCCTGCTGGTCATGTGGTCATAGGGTGTCCCATCTCCATAGTTCTGTAAATAAAACAACATCCTAAGTTTTCATCCTGCATGAAGAAATCAGCATATAAACACCCCCTATCGACACCTCTGTGACCCAAAGACACTGAAGTCCACATTTCCAGTTACATTCCCACTCATTATAAGGAACCTCCATCTTCACAGGTCCAGTGGGTAAGAGAGGCTCTATAGGCTGCAGATTTCAAGTTTTCCTCATAACAGCTATGAAATCTTAGAAATAATAATAGTAATAGAAACAACGGGATGAAGTTGTTGACATGATTAAGTGAAATAATGTATGTATAACACCTGACATGGATAAAGTACACTGTAAATATTAAAATTATTATTTTAGTAAGCCCACATTATTTAAAAAAAAAAAAAAAAAACAAGCAAGATTGTGTGCTATCAGGGAAAATTACCCATAGCCTATAATGAATTATAGAAGTACAGCCTTTTAAACAACATTCGCTTTTACAGTATTGAAATTTCAATGTTTTGTTATAGCTGTTATTATAGTTGTACAAGAATTGGATCATTCCACAAGTAATTAACATGAAAGAATGTTAAAATTACTACAGCAGGACTGTGAATGAACATAAAACTTTAGCATAAATTAGTACTTCCGGATTCGGACAAAGTATGCCACAAAAAAGTTTTAAAAGCAGACATTAATTTTTGGCAAGAATTTGTCATTATGATGATTATCTCATTGTTTTGATGGAATTTAAAATTAAAATAATGGTTTTAAACTGCCCAGTCACTTATTAATGGAGGAATTGGTAACATACAGGAAAAGTAAAAATCATCTATATTGTAGGGTTCACATTTCTGACTAAGGTGCATAAAGTAACCAAAAAGGAAAAAAAAAAAAAAAGGGTCGATCTGCTCAGCTGGTTGTACCTCCCACAAAGACCAAGTCAAATTTACTCAGAGGTGTCAGTTGCCATGTTAGCCAAAGGGCAGAATCTGTCCACACAAAGAAAGACAGATACTGTCTGTACATCACTTCCCTAGAAAATAACTGGAACCTGTAAGGTTCCAAATAATCCTGTTTTTAATCACCTTCCCTCATTTAGAAAAATTAACTTGAATGATATTGTAATCTCATGCTGCCAATATATCAGTGTATAAAAAGATGTCACGTTTTAAACGCCTAGCATGGGTTTTACACTCCAGGCACTGTATTATACTGATTTTTATTTATTAAGTGTCCTCATCCCAAACAGTGTACTAAAAGCTTAATATACACTATCTAATTTAAACCTCAGCATAGTGCCTCAAGGTAGCTGATAATATCACCACTTTAAGAGAGAACACAGACTTAGCATGGGTCGGTACGAATCAGCGACAGAAATCTGCCGCATGCAAACTCCCTAAATTTAGAAAAATATAAATTACAAAATATTGATTGAAAATTATTCAATGTCAGGACAGTCACCGCAAACCAAAAAAAAAAGTCAGGATGATACTAAGGGACCTTGTTCTCAGAAGAACAATCAAAAGTACCATGTGTGTTAAAGTGAGAAATCATAAGAAACCCTGTGTGAATAAGCTAAACAACGGGGGGAAATTCTGTCATCTCCTACACTTGCTGTCAAGGGGAATGGATTTATTTCTGCAAGTGCAGGCTGTAACGTGAGGAGGAGGAAAGATTTCCTCAACCCATCCATATAATGCATTAGGATATCAAACCCGACAGCTGGTGCGATGGCTCAACAAAGTTAGAGCTTGGAGACCCTGCTGCACCACAAAGACCACAGTGAGAACCACAAGGTCAAAAGACAGGTGGAAAAGGACAACAGTGGCTTGCTGAAATGTCTTCATTGTGACAGCCTGATCACCTTCCTTGCCTCTTATGCCAAAATAGAAACCCCTCCCCACCTCAAATTTACGTGAATACTTACAGCAAAATGTTCCCTCCCTGCAGAATGCTTCATTTATACAGCTGGCTGGGGGAGGGACACGTGTTTGTTTGACTATGTGCTCTCAGTCTATTTTTAATTTGGGGTATTTATATGCATATTAGAAAAGCTGACATGGATTTTAGAGGGCCTAGCAATGATTCCATTAAAAACAGATTATACATAAAATCATATATATTTAAGTGGGAAGGAACATAAAAGATCCTCTGCTTTTACTTTTCTCATTTTACAAATTCGAAAAATGAGGACCGAAGAAGTAAAATGACATGCCCAAGGTCACACACACACACAAAACTACACTGTGCCTACTCCCACCTACACATACCCCAGTCCCACCCCATTCCATGCTCTTCCCATTACACCCAAACTGACAACGAAGGCATGAGAGTAAACCATGAAAAAGAGTAGTAAACATCTGAAACCAAGTAAATGAATGAACCCAACTGGTACATTTCATGCTTACAAAGTGAAATCAACTCTGATTTGTTATGTAGATAATACTGGTCAGACAGAACTTCATACTATGTTTTCAGAATTATTCTCTAGTCTATTTATACCAACACATTACTAGGGATACTAAGATTTTTTTTCTTTTCCCCAAGTTGTGCCATCTACAACAAATAACTTTCTGTAATACTGGATCAATAACTGGCAAAGTAAGGGCAAATATTTAATGAAGGATTTTTCTTCTGGTTCACAGAAGTGGAACAGGTGTCAAATTCAATAACAGCATCCAATAAGAGAATGAGAGGAAAAAATTGCAAACACAAGCTGATCCTCATTAAACTTAGTATGCATATATGTATCTGTGCAGTTGTGTGTGAGAGAGAGAAACTCACCTTCAGTTTGTCAATTTACATATGCGGCATGTCTGGTTGTGGGAAAAAGATTAGATATACTTACCCTGGACGGGCTTGGATGTCCTCCGCTCCCCCAGGACCCTGAGCTACTTCTGTCTTCTACATCTAGGGACAAGAGAAAAGTTCTTTAGGCTTTCTTGCAATAATTCTTTCTTTTTGTACATGCACTTTTAAATTAATGTTTCAAATTAATCTCCTGTTGCCTTTAATTAAGAATCAGGCACGGGGCTACCACGATGATAGTGGCTTCTGACCCATCTACTTAAATTAACTCATTTAAATTCACAGCAGAAATGAACTGGACCCTCAGGAACCAGAGGTATGAACATCAAAATTACTTCCATCCTTCAGTGTTTCCTAGCCTCAACTTTTATAGACATGAAACTGCACTTAAAGTTTTAGAAGATCTTTTGGAAAAAATAAGTTCAAAAATACACAAATACAACCTTAATGGGTATTTCAAAAAGCCAGTTAAGGCAAATATTCATACTAACATTAGCAGCCTCTGTGCCATCATGCTCTTGGATACCTGTTTGTTCTCTAGTCAAGGTTTATTACACCAGACAACAGACATGGAACAAAATACATACAAGGCAGAAAAGGATTCAGTGGTCTGTTACCACCAGTACACTACAAGGTGACTAGAATTTGATTTTTTTAAATGTTTTAAGTAAAAACAACACCGTCTCCATATTTTAATTATTTTAATAGACTTACCACTTGACTACAATCCTTAATCTGGGTACTGAGATGTAAAAATTAATGTTGTTAAAGCCATTTTTTATCTTGCCAAGTGATAGTGAAGAGACCTCGATGAACTACCAGAAAGTTGAATTTTTCTGAACTCTGTACCAGCAGAGTTCTAATGCTGACCAGATTACTACATGCTCGGTCAGTGCTTCTAGCGGCGAATACTCAGGATGATGAGTGGAACAGCTAAGTTATCATATTAATTGCTTAAAACATAAAAGTGTTTTAAAGATCAGTCACTCTATATATAGCAATGGCTTTGATATTGATGATGAAAGGTCTTTATAAGTATACAAAGTTTCACTGTTCTATTATTTGGATCATGGTTGATAACAGACAGCCATCAGAAGCTTCCTCTGACACAACTGGAGGAGGAGGTCTGAGACTCTGGTTCAGGAGACATAATCCCATTTACTGTGTTTCCTAACATTTCAGTGATACTGTTTATTTTCCTAATGCACTACTGTTATTCCTTTATTACTGCTACTTCATTACCAGCAAAAGAAATCATAGTATAATTAAAACTGATTTATTCTGGGGTACAGTGGAGTACACAGTGTTTTAGAGTATCTTAAGAGATGGCACAGAACAACAAAAACCAACTTACTATTAGCACTAAACTTGAATCCTTGGGGTGCCCGGGGGGCTTAGTCAATTAAGCATCTGATGCTTGATTTCGGCTCAGGTCATGATCTCACAGTTCGTGAGTTCGAGACCCACATCAGGCTCTGCGCTGACAGTGCAGAGCCTGCTTGGGATTCTCTCTCTGTCCATCCCCCACTGCACACTCGAGAAATAAATAAATAAATAAACTTGAATTCTTTCTCTTTTTTTTTTTAAACAAATATTTCTGTTCCCTTTGTTGGTGCTTCAGAAGATAAGGCACCGGCAAACACACGCACCCCGTGGACAGCTAAATTCCTTGACCGTGAGCTTTAAGGAATATCAAGAAAGCTCTGGGAAATGCATCCATTCTGGAGAGAAGGTGCAACACTTTCCCCAAACCTGCTATTTTAACAACTCCACTCCCAGCCTAGGGGGTAGACTGAACTGAAATACTTGGAGAAGTGACTTAAAACCCTCTGGATCTGGGAGTTTTTGCAAGCCTCTATGGCTCCCTTCATCCTTAACCAAAATCAAATACGTTCAACAACAAAAGGTATAAACGACAAAAATCTCTCGACCAGTGCACTTTCAGAAGTCCCACGTGTCTTCACTTCCTTTTCACCTGAAACAGCCAGACCAGATTCATTTGAGAGATTTTGTCCTCTTGTATTTGGCCAAAACATAATGAAGGCAGAGTTGAATCCCTACATTCTGTAAGATTTCATATCGTTTGGACCTATTTTGTCTTTGTAATTCTCAAGGAAAAATTTAAACACAAAAAGCTGGCAAAGACAAGAAGGAAAGGGGAACGATTCCCCACGAGGGCGATTTTGGCCCCCAGAAGGCATTTGGCAGTGTCTGGAGACATTTTTGGTTGTCACAACTTGGGGCGGGGAAAGGGGTGGAGGGGCAGTGCTACTGTCATCAGTGGGTAGAGACCAGGCATGCTGCTAAACGCCCTATAAATGTTAGAATAGAATTCCCACAACAAAAAATGCTCCGTCCCCAAGTCTCAACTGCGTCTAGAATGAGAAGACAGACCTGTGCTGAGGGAAAATTACATTAAAGAGCAAAAAGGAAGAATCGAGTTGGGAGAAAAGATGTACTAGAATTTAACTTATAGTTTAGCACAAACTCGTCCTAAATACACAGTGGCTTATGCCTTTTAACCTAAACTTGAGCTGGAGCGTTTCAGGAGACCTTCACAAACATCTTCCGTCCACAGAACAAAGGGAAAATGATGGTCAACCAGGCAGCCTGCTAATTAGCGGGCAGATAAAACACATCAAAACTTGAGTATTCCCAACTGGGCAATTTCAAAAGCGAGCAATCCACTAATTAAAAATGCTGGAAGTCTAGCTTTTTCAAAACAGGTTAAATACTGGCTGGGTTCCTTCGCAAATAGATTCCCAACCAATCAGATCTGACTGCTCTTTTCCCATCCCTTCTCGTTTCTGTCTTTCTCATTTCCTGACCTCACACTGCTCCACCTTCCTTTCTGCTTCCTCCCTTTCACTGATCTCTTTTAAACAGGCTTTTCTCCACCCCTTGGCCTCCTGCTAGATCTAAAAGATAAGGACCAATCGCTAGCTCTCCCAAACCTAATAGAACAATTATATGATCTCTGATAACTTTTTTCTTTGAAAAAAAAAAGAAAGAAAAAAAATACCCGTATGACTGGTGCTCATTTATCCAGAGCAAGAAGCCACAGAAGCAAGAGCACTGATATCTGTGACTCATAATGAATGTAAACGTGTTGCTTTTAAGTCATTCGTTTCCATCGTCCCTCCCACTGAGCCTCATCAGGCCTGCCAGTTAGTGAGCATTTCCTCAACAGCTACCCCAGTACAACTCCGAGGGCATCTAAGGACAGCCTACCTCTGAATCACCTGGTATATTAATTGCAAAATCAGCATCTCGGGGCCCACTGCTGACCTACTGAGTCTGGATCTCCCGAGAACACGGTGTTTTTAACAAGGTCCCCAAGTCATGTTCATGTGCACCGCAGCTTGAGAACCACCAGCCTGCCTTATCGGGAACACAAGAGCAGAGGCACCACCACCCCTTGCCTCTCTCACTCCGTCCGTATCTTACAATTCCTGCCGAGGGTACCAGATTCAACAGCGTTCAACACACAGGCCCATCACATCTGTATCCAGACGCATTTGCATTTTGCCCTGACTCACTTTTTAGAAAACCTGCACGTGTCCTACCATGGGCCATTCCTTAATGCCTGCAGGTATACATAGGCACTGCACGCACTTCTGTGCCTCCACGTTTTTGTACCTGCTATTTATTCCCTCTACTTGAACTGTTCCATCTCTCAAAATACAATAGCAGCTAACATTTAGTGATCTTAAATATACGTCTGACACTGTGCTAAGCACGTCAATGCACTATCAGAACCACCATTTCATACATGAAAACACTGAGGCTTCGACGGAATAGGAAGGTCTCCCAAGCACGCAGCACACACAGGTGCTGTCAACGCCAAAGCCAGGGTGTACTCTTTTCCGCCACTGTAAATGCCTCCCTGAAAGAACGCCATTTCTTTCCATGACCATCCTGAATGTTACTTCTCAAATGTCTGCCTAGGCAGAGTGAAAACATTTGGGAGTTTATGCCTATTCTTGGGTCCACAAAAGATTACAGAATTATATACAACACAAATATGTAAGAGTAAATATTTGAAGAAATCAAGAGACTGGAAAATAAAAATAGGGGAATGATAAATCCAGAAATATGATAAGCTTAGCAAAATGTACGCTGTGATGGACTGGATATTTGTTAGAAACGGGTCAAAATTCTACACGAAAAACAAAAGGGGAACAAGATTCACAATGAGTATGGGATAAAAGCACACAAACAGTTCAGGAAATTTATTAAAGCAACGTAGTAACAAGTGAAAAACTGCCTGGGATGGAGGCTGTCTGAACATTTAGTTCCCGCCTCTCCCTTGTCCGACCATCACTCTCCATCCAAGATGGGAATAAAGAATAGAAACACAATAACCTGGGCAGCGGAAGGGAAAGCAAAGCAGCAAGTGGATGGCAGAAATTATTCTTCCAAAAGACTAACACGGGTTCCACTGTTCCAGACATCTCTAATTTATTTTACCCTAAATAAGGTCACATTTGGTAATTTCTACGGGATTGACAGTGGTTTAGGAGGCAACCTGACAATCCACAAAATTTCATTCTGTTAGAGTAGTTCTGCATAAACCCCTCAGACACTTCAGCATCAAAACACAAAAGCAAAGATTGGGCAGAACTAGGGCCAGAGACTCCATTTTGAAAAAAGACACACAGATAATTTTTAATTTCTATGATTCCCCATCCATATTCATTAAACTCATGATCTGAATCCTCAAATCTCTACTTTGTTTATGTGCAAGATCGAAACTATCAGATAGACTGGGAAAATCTCAGAAAACACAGCTCTGGGAGTTGGAAGAGATACTCAGATTTTACCAACCACTCTGCATTAGCCAGCTCACTGGTCTGACCCAGTCACTGGCCTCTCTGAACTCACTTTTGTCAACTATAAGTGGGTTTGAGTTCCATTCTTGGAAATAGAGAAGGCTAGTATATTTGGACAACTCTCCCACAAGAAACTAAAAATGATGGGTAAATTTTTAAAAATCTTCTTTAAAATGCTAATAAACTGACAAGATAATAAGGAATTATCAAGTCAAAATCAGAGTGAAAGCTAGAACCCAGGAAGGAAAAGAAGACATTTTTACCCTAAGGACATCTGCTAATCTAGAAAATTGAATAGCCTCTTAGGTCAAGGAAAACAAACAAAAACCCAGGACCCATCCAAAGTAGGTATCTAACAGGAGATAACAGGGATAATAGGATTTCCAATCTCTAGGAGTTATTGTTAAAGTAAATAACTTAATTAATATTTGTTAAACACTTAGGGGAATACTTAGCCCATAGCAAATTCTCAGTAACCAACACCTACCCATGAGAGCATAACTTAATAGTATGCTCCAAAATCTAAGATAATCAAACCACATAAATCGGTAAAATTATGATTTATTCAAAGAAATAACTCTTAGTTCTGCTAAACTAAGTTATTTCTTATAACTCTTAGTTCTGCTAAACAGGTCAGAGACTTTCAAACATTCTCCTGGATTTTAGAAACAGCCAAGATGTTGAGAGTAAACAAATCCCACCTTCTTCGTAAACCTCTACAGCAAAATCACAGTAAGTTCAGTACATGTTAGATTTGTTTAGTGACTTAATTTACCTTCAGAGTATCCCCTTCATATCTCACGACTGCAACATACGTTTGTGTTCTGTATAAATGATATGCTGTCAAAAGTTATGTATGCTGACCTGAGACCCAACCTAAGAACACAGACTAAATGGTATATAGGTTTAACCTTGACTTGAAATAAACAACTGTTAGTTACCTAACTCTGTTGATTTGGGATAATTAGAGTTGTGTATTGGTCCTTTCCACACTTAGAGCCCAGATCATGCCAAGTGCCCAAGGCCCTAGAGTTTCATGAAGTCAGAAAACAACTAAAGTGGTTTTTCTGAGTTGCTTTAAAAGTCTACGAGTTACTACTCTTGGAGAAATACATTGATTCCCTGATGAAAGCTTCTGTATGTTCAGAATGCATTGGGAGTTTGTTCTTGAGGGAAACAAAATCACTCCGAAACATGTTGAGGTCTATACTGTCTCAAATCCTTCGCTCTACAACAACAGACACCATTAAATATCCTCCACACCATCATGGAGACTCACAGACTGGGTACATCTGTGGCTCCTACTAATTTCCTAGTCCAGGAAGAACCCTTGGCTGAGCCCTCCACACAAACTGAGATGGCATATGCTCTCCATCAGTGCCAGATGAATTTAGAGTTCAAAATATTTCATCAGCAAAGAGCGTGTTAAGGATGTGCACATTTTCATTAGTACCCAGTATAAGAGCTCTAAGTAGAGTAATGTGAAGTAAAATTTGAGTATCAGTACAGATGAAGGAAGAGCTGAAAAGCTTCAAATATTGATGGACGATGTCCATAGAACCATGATCGCTTCTTTCTTTTTCCATAAGAAATAAGATAAGCTTCATAATGAGTGATCTGAGCACTAACAAGAAACTTCCCGCACTTTCCAAAGCTGACCAAGCAAAAGATGAGGGTTGTGGTGATGCATCCCACAAAACTTTGAAGACACTTCTGATATGAGGAACAGAGACCTGGGCTTTCCATTTTCAGATCACTGCTGTCAATGCTGGCTTTCTGAGTGCTAATGGATTTCCTTACCAAATAAATCCGAAAACTCAAAAAGCCAAGTACAACATGACTTGTATCTCTACATAAATATCTATTTGCGTGTGTGTATATATATGCACAAAGAAAGGTAAAAAATGAAAACACTAGGAGGAAAGTATAGTAGCAAAAGTTGTTCAGAAAAGAATTATTCCAATATTTTAGCTTTATTAACCTCCAACTTTAACTTCAATCATTAATATGTCCTTTAGAACACTCCTTAAACAATCATTTTCCTGAAGTTAAAACCAAACTATTGTCCAAAAATGAAAACTAAATAATCTCAGATATTTAAAATATGGAGTTAATTGCATTTTGCAGTGCTATAAACTGAGAAACACATTTTCATATAACATGAAAGATCATATGAAAGCAACAAAATAAAATACATAACTATTGCATTTTAAATGTGTTGGTGTTTCTGAAATTCCTAAACCATCTTGAGAACTCAAGCTGAGTAAACGTTTCAGTTATGAAATTGAGGGGGGGGGGGGGGGAGTAACCTGAAGTCTTTAAATCAATCCATACAATTTGGAAGTATCAAAGATCATCTAATTTGGATAATATTCCAATTTGAATAATCTACATGAAACATGGAGAGATGGGTATTTTTTAGCAACCTTCTATTCCAAATGTTTGAAACTAGACCTGTCAGAGTCTTCCTCTTAAAGAGAAGTTAATCCTTCCAAGATCTCATCATTCTAACAAGAACCCAGAAAGCAGAGAGCCACAAATATCTTGAGGCAGCCGTGCAATATGAATTATATTTGCCTCCTTTGACTTTTTGGAATCTAACCTATCTAAAAGCCCTTAACAAAGATCAATTCTACTGAGACAATGTTCTTAACTTATTTCAAATCAGGTGAGAATAACAATTAGAAATGACTGAAGATAAAACCAACATACCATCCAACTCCAATATTACAGAGGTCAGCCTCAAAGCATCTAAATTAAAAGTGAATATATTTGGGGAAGTTTTTAACGAGGTGCTTGGTACATCTAAAGATGTATTTACAAATACACAGCACAAAGTGTGAGAAATAAAAGCCAGATACTTTAGAAAACATGACACAACAACAAAAAAGTTAAAATATGTTTCATTTCCTATAGAACAGGCTGTATAACTCGTATGTACATGTAATTATACATGTATTGTTCAATTCACACATGTGATCTTTATGTTGCAAAGTCCATAATACCATAATGACTTAAGACATACACATTGATTTTTTTAAATGCCTACTTGATAAATAATTTATTTCAGGGCAGGGGGAAAAAGAGCCAGTATAAAACATGTAACAGTTTTATCATTTCTTCTCTTTTTCCCCCCATACCTCTTTTCTCCCTAGGGTGCCATTCCTGTGGCTCTGGGAAAGGGCTGCTAGCTTAATTGAAATATTTGGAGGCTGGACTGGCTCTGCATTGCCACAATGGTTCACGTCTCCCAAATGGCCTCTGTTCCCTGTGCTTCTTTCTTCTTCTATTTCCTTTCGTACTTCAACCAAGTCCACTTCTCCCGTTTCTTCTAGTCTCATTTCATCCCACCCCCTATTTACAGATGCTCAACAGATACTGGTGAAGCCACATAGTTTTAAGTATTCAAAAATCTTCCCTAAAATCCTGTTTCCTAGCACAGTCCCTCTTGCTTCCAATAATCACTCCTATAAAATGATTTTCATTTTATTCTTTCAACATCCCAACCTTATACCTGTGTTTAACACTGCAGCCTCTGACCCGGCTGGCAATGACAAGCAATCAATCTTACATGTTATCTTCAGGGGTCATGCCTTAGTTTTAGGCCAATTTTCTTTGTATTTAGGCTCAAATGTGCAAACCACACTATATTACTCTGCAAAACATCAATGAGAAGGCTTAATTAAGTAACACTGACAGATAAATCCATTTCTTTCGCAGTAATCAAATCAAAGCAGGTTGACATAACACAGGAACTTAATACAGTTATTCCCTTGTAATTGGAAAAAGGCCCTTTACTTCTCATTAAAGCAATCTTCTGGGTATTGGCATAATAAGAAGGCTCAGAGCTTTAATACTGCCCTATAAAAGTCTCAAGATACAGACCCCTTAAGCAAACAAGCCAGATTATCTAATTCCTTGATCACAGCAGAACATGTCGTTCCTACTGTTTTAAACTACTAATTCTTTATCTCTGTTGCAATTAAAAAGAGGTAAATCAGTATCAAACACATACAACAGAAATCTGTAAAAATGCATAAACTGTTTACAGTTTTAGGTAATCTATCTCCACATGTATTTGAAGGGAAGCAGTCCATTAAAAATGAATTTGAAATACTTTGCAAATGTGAAATTGTAATAGCTTGGATCAGGGGGAAAATCTCTTTATTTTACTTAATGGGCTCAACAGGATGCATTTTGCCTAAATTTACAGGCTGATACTCAAGCATACAGTACAACTTTAATAATCAGAATTATGAGAGGACAGAATGTGAAGAAGGACATTTAATTTCTGTGACATTTAAAGAACAGTCAGTTACCTGGTCAACTGAAGACTGCATGCCCAGGCTGAATCCCACAAAGAACAGGACATTACACCATGTTCCTACCCCCAAACCAAACTTCAAACTCCAGGAACTTCAAACAAACAAACACACAAACAAATGAAAAACAAGAAACAGAGATATCCCGGCCCCACCTGGAAACTACTCAAGAAAAGATCAAGGGTCGAAGTCAAGACAAAACATATTTTTAAATTTCTCCTATGCTTCTCTTCTTTTTAATTTTAAAATGGTTTTCATTACAAGGCAGTTAAAACGCTGACATTTGCTGGGTCTGAACCATCTGCAAGTAGGTTACATGAGCCAGGTCTGTTTATCACTTTAGTACTTCTGTGTGCACTTCCTAAGAACAAAAGCAGAAGAGTTATCGAAATGGGGGAAATGACCATTGATATAATACTTTCATCTAACCCATACTCCACATTCTAATTTGTCACTCTTTCCCCCTTTTGTGGTGGCCATGGTGCCGCCACTATCCAAGACAACCTGCAAACCACTCCATGACTGACAACGGATCTCAAGTACAATAACACGTTTAATCAAGAACAGAAAAACAAACAATGAACAAAATCCAGGAGGAGTCATCGCACTTATGCTTCACCTCTCTTTCATCTATTTTAATCTGAAATGGTTCCTCAGTCTTTTCTTTTTGTGACACTGACATTTTTGAAGAGTATAGGCCAGTCATTTTAGAGAATGTGTCTCAATGTGGGTCTATCTGATGCTTCCTCATGATTCTATTCAGGTGAATATAACAGCACAAAAGTGGCCTTGGGTCTCTCCTAGGACATCACCTACAGAACCATACGATGGCAGGGTCGTCTGCCCCCTTCATCTGCCATATTCATCACCTGGTCAAGGTATTGTGGGAATTCATCATTGTACAATTACAACTTTTCCTTGTGCAGATAATCACCAATCTATGGGAAGATACTTCAAGACCATTACAACTAATTTTCAGTTACGTGTTTATTGGGGAAAAAAATTAAAATACAAAAGCATATAAAGTAAAAAGTGAAAATTCCCTCAGTACCCACTTTCCCCATCCTTGTGCCGGTGATAACCCCTAACAGTTTCCTAGGCAGCCTTACCGATCTTCTGGTCTGTGGTCAACTGGGTTTTCTTTAAACCACAGAAATGTAGGGCAATAAATGTAAAACTTTACTAAAATTTCTGTTCTATCGGAATGGGTAAGAAATACTCCTCGGTTGTTTATTTAGGTTCTCGTGACATCTCAGTGGATATAATTATTAGTGGCAGCCTTGTGACCTAGGTGGGGTTTGGGAGGACAGAGACTAGAGGAAATGAAGACAGACCACTAGCTTTGAGGGAATTCAGCCAAAAGACAAGACTGAGCAACCTACTTGTGAATCAGTGCAATGCATCAAGCCGAGTTAATCCATCCTGAAGCGGATGATGCCCTGACTGGCTACTCGTTCACTGCCTCTTTCCACAATGTTACACAAACTACTGCTCAAGCAGATCTTCCAGAGGAGGAGCACTTCCCAATTAAAGTCAAATACAGTGACATCAGGACACGTATGACAGACAGAGAAAAAATCAAGTGGGGTTTTCATAGGCTGGTAAAAAAAAAAAAAAAAGTGGGAAACAGATCTAAAAGTTTTTAAAAGTGGGAAGTAAACTGGCACATTAAAAAGCACATATTCTCACATTTAGAATCAGGTATACAAATGAACAAAAACTGAAGAGAAAAGCTTGAGGACAGAAAAGACTGTAAGCGGAACTTGGCCATCTGATAGAACATATGCGTCTCATACAATATTGAGTGAGTTACCTTACTGTTATCGATAGAAGGTGATAATAGTCCCTCTAACCTTGGGGTGAAGCCCATGTCATTTTATTAACTGAACAGTGCTGGTGGATTTCAACTCCGACTTGTAAATGCTTAGAAAATTTTCCTCACAATTCCATTTCAGCCAGATGCCTGGCAGACACGGGCAAAGGTTTTTCTTATGGTGCTTATAATTTGTGTGTGTGGGTGTGTGTGTGTAAAATCAGCATACACACACAAATATACTACACATACTTTAATCTACTAATAGCTTCTTGATAGAATGATCGTGTTTAAAATGGTTCCCAGATGTTGCAACTTGTTCAACTGACATCACCTTGTTTTTGATCAGACTAGTCAGAAAAGTCTGCCGGTGACTTAAGGGTTTTGCTTTTATCTCACAGTAATGGAACCACACTTTTGTTTTCCGCTTTCTGCTTTCCAAAATGTGTTTTATATTCATCTCGTTTTAAATGATTTATCTCGAATCATAGAAAGTATGAAGCTGGATTCAAAGAAGCTGCATACTTAAGTATGAGCACACTAACACTACTTTCAAAACCATAAAAAAAAAAAAAAAATCAAACGATTGGCAGGTATCCTATATAAAAGAGGCCATTCCGTTCCCCTGTTTAAATCTAACAGGCAACAGAATACTTGCTAAAGTTTATTAGAATACTTGCTGAAATAGGAAAGTTGGATAGTAGTACAATGATGGAGTTTTCGTATCTAGCAACATGCATTTTTAAATCATGTCAGCAATGAAAACAAAATTGCCAGTGTCCCCCCTGAGCTGCCCTGCAATCCTACACAAGACCATTTCACCAACACAACACAAATTTGGCACGGGTTTGAAAAAGACCAGGGCTGTGACAGCAGGTCTGGAATGACAAAAATGGACTGTAGCTTTCCCCAAATACGCTGTAGTCTTACTTTCACTTTCAAGTGCTTTAAGGCACTCTCATAACCGAGGCAGTCAAAATTCATCTGCGTGAATTTCCTCGTCCAGCTTTTGGGGGCAGAAATTGAAATGCATTAGAAAGCATCAACTGGTATTTTCTTAAGCCTAATGGCATCAAATTCACCGGAATAACCGTTGTTTTCTTCTAGTAGGTCTGCAACTTGGATGTGGCCTGCCTCCTGCCCATCTGATAGCCAGGCAGCACTGGTCAGAGAGAGATGGGCTGCTCAGATGTACTGGTCTTACAAATTCACTAAGTGGAATGGTAAAAAGCTGTAACTCTTCCTCAGGAATGGAAGAAATGTCGTTCGTTTGAAAGGAGATAGAAGCAAAGACCTGAAGAATGACAATAACCAGGCATCTTGAAAGAAAACAAGGAGCAGGGAAGGGGTCCAGGGAAGCCAGAGCTGTCTGTCAGCAGAAAATAATGATTTATCTGATGAGATTAGCAGAAAGTTTGATTAGAAAAGATGCCTTCTTAACATAGCAAAGATTGCGATACTACTTTAAGATTTTGGTGTAGGAAAAAACAGTGCCTGCCAAACGCGGTCTGTAACAGCACAGGCTAGCCATGAGTGATACAGTGGGAAAATAGCCACTAAGCCAGATTTTATTTGATTTGTACTGATGATTTTTATTAGAATACATGGATCATTGCTTCAACCTTTCCATGTAAAACCAAATCAAATTCAAAAACTCACACATCAGTCACCTAACCTTATGTCATTCCTTCTGCTTTACTAAAGTTGAGCCACATTTCAGCTGATCTGTCCTCGATAAATCGTTCAGCTACTCAAAACTGCTGGGCCAAATTCTGGGAGGCAAGCGGTACACAAAAGAAACCGCTACATCTGCAGTTACAAACAAGAACGCCAAAGAAAGAAATACCGCAAGCCTCATGGACACACACTGAAATCAAAGCAATATATGGACAATGCAAAACAAGACAAAATGAATTCTCCTCATTGCATCAACTGTGTTGTAATGTATCATTAAAAGGCACACCCACCCCTCAGCTTTCTTTATCCCCCCACCACTTTTAACTAAAGGCAGTGTGCGAGACCCTGCAAAGCAGTGGCTCTGAGAAAGTTCACCATTAGATAGAGTTAACGAGATCTAATCAGCTTTAGACATGAGAAATAATAATAATGATCAGTTCTACAATCAAAACACATTACAATCCTTAAGGTAAAAAAATTAATATTACATATTCAGTTTATGGCAAGCCTCCACGTGATTTATACAAATGGCTTCATTGAAAGGAATGAAATTTAATGACAAGAAGCATGGCAACGGATCTTCCGAGAAAAAGTGCCTATATCCTACTTCCCACCCCTCTTTTACTTTTTTTCCTTTCTTCCTCAGCAATATTGCAGGTTTCAACTTAAACCTACGAGCGGTAGCTCTTATTTGGATATCCACTTCTGGCGAACTGATCAGCCCACCTTTGGGACTCCCTTCAGTGTCCTAAGGGAGTCCTGAAATGCACTGTTACCTTCTTTTCAGAGAAGGTAAACAGCTTTCTCAGGTAAAGGCCATCAGCAGGCCCCCAACCCAACGTCTACCGGAGGCTGCGCTACACGCTAGTGCCTCGGTGAAAATCCGATACCTCTGAAATCGACTGGTCACCAAACTTCCGGGACCCCGGGGTACAAGGCTGTGTTCCTCAGCCCACGTTGCTTCCTGCGCCCGATCACACAGGAAGTCGAGTTCTCCCATCCTCCTCTGCGGTCGGGTGGGACCATGTGACTAAGACCTGGCCAATAGAAGGTGAGCGGCAGTAATGCTTGCCTGCAGGCCTGGCCTCTAAAACCTCCTGTGATTCTCCAAGCGCTTTCTCTTTCCTCTTTGTTCTGCTGGATACAGAGAATCTAGTGAATCCCAGAGGCCCCGGGGGATGGCAGAACTAAGGAATGAAAGAACCCAGACCCAAGAACTGACCGCAGGCCACACAGCCTACCTCCACGGGTCTGTGACACCAGCGGGAAATAACCCTTTGCTGTGTTAAGCTACTAAAGTTTGGGGGTTGCTTGTTCCAGCAATTAGCATACCCTGACTAATGCACCCTCCAAAACAGACTTCCGAGAATTCTGGCGCTATGATTCCATCTTCCAAGCAAAGCAAACATACTCAGTTAGAGAGCTGGCACTAGTCAGAATTGTGAGGCAGGGGAAATTGGCCTTTGAACTATCCTTCTCTCCCTTTCAGACTTGTTTTCCCCTCTTAGCATTTCCTCCCTCTGAGCACCAAATGTTCTCAGGCTGCTCAGTCTTGTCTGCCTCAAGAAAATAAATCCAATACATTCATTAGCCATTCTTTTTTTTTCCAGCCACTATCTTTCAGCCATAAGTGTTGAGCTGCTTGATACTTGTGTGATTTGGGAGAAATTCTTTAACATCTCAGATTCTGGGTGTCCTCATCTGTAAAATGGGAATGATGGCATCCACCCTCTAGCATTGTTGAGATGATTAAAGATAATTTAGGGGAAATGTCACCATGGAATCTGGGGCACAGTGGGGTCTCAAAAAGGGGATGAGGAGATATCTCCTGTTTTTATTATTATTACTATTAATATCACAGTGTGATACTTGACACCAAAGGGATACAAAAAAGAAAAATCTAAAATAGGGCTTTCTCCCTGAAATATGAAAGCTAGGTTGGGAGAAAAATCACACATAAGTAAAAAGCAGTATTTGAGTACTGAAAGAATGGTGAATTTTATGGAATTTTAGAGAAAAGAGCTAGAATCACCACATGCAAAATACTGACAGTTTGGGGTGTGGAAAAGAGGAAGCGGGCGGTGGCATTCTGGTGAGTGGTGCCCGCACTATGTACTCATCTACCCAACCCCATGTTCAATACCGTCACACTGGGAACTCAGAATCAGCACTGGTGAGATCATTTACACCATGGAAATTGGCAAACATTACAAATCAGGGCTTTTTTTTGGGGGGGGGGAAGCAGATTATTAAACATTTCTCACCACACCAAAGAAAAAAATCATTCATTGTAAGGAATTTTTACTCAAACTGCCTCATGTAATTCCCACAGTCACTACCAAGGTACGCTGTATTATCCTCATTTCACAGATGAAGAATCAGGCCTCATGATGTCAAGGGATTGGCAAAGAATTCTGTTGCCTGTGTGTCCTTCACTAAAACCTATGCTGCTTACAAAAGTGAAGGGCATCTGGATTTCTTTTTCTCAGCATATCAAATATATATTCCCATGAACACAGAAAGCTAGTCCTTAAAAACATCAGAATTCAGGCAGGCCCCTCCTACCCTTTTTCCATTGTTTCCTCATTTTGCTCACCCACTCAGCTGACTTTCTTAACAATACAACGTACCTCATTTCTCACCATTCTTTCTTCACACACCCAAGTCAATCTTTTCTGTAGAGACACCCTTTCAAGCATTACCCATTGCACTGTTTTAAGAAATACACTTGTGCCTATGGGTTAGGAGAAGTTATGAATAATCTGTAAATCAATGCTCTCTCGTACACCTGTCCTCACCGAGATAGTCTACTCTATCCTGGGCTGAGCTGCGGACAGTGCAGTGAGTTAGGTAAGTCTGGGTTTAGGAGGAACCGAGACACCTCTTGGATTCAGAAGAGGTCCCTGACATTAGTTCAATAACGACTGCTATCAACAGCTACTGTCAGCCTTGGGTATGAGCCTGGGGTGGGAGAAAAGGCAGGAAACATCAACAGATTTAAGGTGCAGCCTGAGATCCCAGAAGACATCTGTACCAAGGGTGACTTTAAATGGCAATGGGTGCTTGTCATCTTGGTAATACATCATCACTCCTTTTCTGCCTGACCAGAGTTTGGCCATCCTACAAGACCCAGAGCCTTCCAAGGACAGAAAAACAAATGTGCAAAGGCAGCGAAGCACAAGAGAACATCCCCCATGCAGGGAATGGCAAGGCACACAATGAGCATGAAGAATAAAGGTATTAAAGTTGCAGTGGTCACCAACGAAGAAATGTCGAATCTGGGCAGGGCCAGAGGAAGACAAAGTACTACGAAGTTTATTGTTCAATCTAAAGGCCTTAGGCAGGCACCAGAGTATAAAAGCATCCACTTCATATTTACATCGTGGAAATGGTAGCCATGGGGACAATGGGTTGTTAAGGTGAGAACCTGGAGATAAAGAGACTAATTAGGAGGCAAGAAACTACTGTTATAGCAAAGATAACAGATAATTCAGGATAACACTGGGGAAAGAGAATAGACAGGGGTTGGCAGCTAACTTGGGAAGGTAAGGCAAGTAGTCAGGAATAATTCCTGGATTTTTATCTGATGGATATTTGTGCAGATTTAGGGTAGGTGGTAAAAAAGAGTGTATTTTAGACATTTGTGTTCTAAGTGTCCATTGGCCACCCAAGTATAAGATCCAGCAAAAGAACTGACTATGTGAGTTTGGAGCTCAGAACAGAGACATATAAATAAAGGTAATTTTAGGTGCAGTCTAATTAGAAGTCCCATTATAGGGGCGCCTGGGTGGCTCAGTCAGGTGAGCGTCCGACTCTTGGTTTCAGGTCAGGTCATGATCTCATAGTATTATGAATTCAAGCCCTGCATCAGGCTCTGTGCCACTTGCTGTGCACTTACTGTGCAAGTAGCACAGAGCCTGCTTGGGATTCTCTCTGTCTCTCTCTCTCTGATCCCTCCTCCCAACTTGTGCCATCTCTGTCTCTCTCAATATAAATAAATAAACTTTAAAAAATTTACATAAAAATAAATAAATAAAAGTAGATTTCTAGAGAGAATTTACTGGCCCAGGTAAGTGGAAAGTCCGGAGACAAGGCAGGTTTTAGGATTGACATATGCAATGGATCCACCATATCAACAAAACCAAAGTTCTCTCCCAGCCCTCCACTCTGCCACCTTTTTATAACCTTCATCCCAAAGCTGAAACCCATCACGGTCATACAATTTCTGGGTCTACTTACTTCTTTATTCCTCTACTTACTCGCAGAGAGTTCGGTTTACAAAAGAACAAAATTTGTCCTCAGTTTGCCTTCACTGGATCCATCACGCAACCAATCCCTAAAGCCACGAGATACCTGCATGGATTTACAAAGACCTGCATGACCCAAATTAAAAAACACAGCAAAGGAGTTAGGATTACCCTGATCATCAGCATAGTCCAATGACAGCTGTCCCTGACGATGTAGTAATCCCACGCAAAGTACAAGGACACCACACACTGAGGAGGAGATGGGGTATATGTTAGTGACAACCACAACTGGAGGAAGAGCCCCGACCGCCTTTGGTGAATTAGTATCTGGTGTGCAGTGTACAGGCAAAGAGGTCTTTGTAAAGGGACATGCAAATCCCATCACGCCATTCCTTTTTTTTAATACATCAACATCTTCCCCTTGATGTCAGGATAAGAGAAAAGTTCTTAATTATGGACATCAAGGCCATTTTGGCCATGTACCCAGAGACCCTCCTTTTCTCTTCCATTTCCCCCAATCTCCTAACAAAGTTCAAACACACCTGGTGGCCTGTTTCCCTCCCTCCCATATCAACTGTCAGCTGAATCATCCTAGAAGGAAGCTCTCCTTGCCTTCTAAATCAGGTGTCTTGTCCTTTCTTCTCTTTGATTAGGCTTGTCACAGATGGAATTCTACATGGTTATGATTCTCAAGTGATTCCTTTCTTCCCCACTGAACAATAAGCTACATGAAGGCAAGAAGTGTCTTGTTTGCTTTCTGGCCTATCCCGAGTACCCAGCATGTTGCAAGACAGGGAGAAAGCACATGGTATAATCTTAATTAATTGTATGGCCGGGCCTTGAGCGCTTCAGATGTGCGCACAGGAAAATAACAAAAACACTAACAGAATTTCTCAGGTTATGAAACATTCTGTACTGTTCCTATGACTTTGAGAAGGATGACCTCATACGATAGAAATTCAAAATTTCACTCTACTATTAACTAAAGCAATTCAACCACAGGTACACCACCAAGATCAGCTTAGCACACATTTTCTTTCACAAGTTAATTAATAGTTCATTTCACAAACACACAAGTATGGGGTAAGACTCAGGAGAAACATGCAGATCAGTACTCTTAACACCTTGAAACACTTTCCAGTCACACGACGAGACAGGAGTTAATGTACGAATCCCAGGCTCCATGGTTTCTATAGTAAAAATGCAGTGAAACAGTCAGACTTCATGTATGTTTTGTCCCCTGACAGAAATAATCTCTTATACGGTCATTGTAAAGGGAAATATTTGCCTCTTTATGCTCACTTTGATATGCACCCTAGTGATTTGATACATATTATATAATCATTGGCCTCAGGACAGAGGAGCAAACAACTGTTACCTCTACAGTAAAACAGCTTTCTGTGATCTGGTGATAGCAAGACAGAGAGCGGGTTGGCATTCCATGTCAGTTACTTAGACCACAGTTGCAGTGCAACATTTTCTGAAAACTTACTCACTGCAACTTCCCCATTGATGGAGAAGGGTACCATTAACATTTCAAGTCCTGCTTCGAGTAAAGTGATCAGAACTCCGCAGTCAGAACAATCAACAGCCCACCGCAGTTGACTGCTTTTGACTTTTCAGAGCACTTGCACACAGCCTGCATCGCCTCCCCCCGTAACTGTGGAGGTGTGAGCAATTCAGGGGTTGTTGGTGCAAGTCCTCCAGGCAAGGCATTGGCACAGCTGGGAGGAGAACTCGGCATCTCTCCTCCCGATCTCTTTCCAAGTTGACTGTCACCCCTTTTCTTGTGCCACAAAAGAAATGTGACACCGTCAGAAGCTGGAACCCCAAATTTGAATGAAAGATACTCTCTGTAGAAAGTTATCTGTCATCTCACAAATCAATCATTAAGAATCCAATTTCCTAATCATCAAGACTTCCTCTGGGTTAAATATGCCCCAGAGGAAAATTCTATTATTGAAATTAGTAGTGACTCTGAAAAGCATTTTCACGTACATTTTTCCCCACTTACTTATACGGAAACATAGAGATATCATTAAATCGAAAGTACATAGGAAGAGATGAACATATTACTTTGTAAGCCATACCGAAAATTCTCAAAGATAAGAAGACATACAAGTCAATTAACAATTAACCCGCCAATGAAGAAAAGTGTTACTGTAAATCATGGACAGCTTAGGCAAACTGTACACACACTGCAAGTTCCTAAAACCTCATCTTTCTCTTGACTGTGCATGACAGAAGGGGTCAGAAGTAAACTGAGAGGGAAGCAGTGGAGATCAGTCCCCTTGTGGATGGAAAATCTATTCTAAAAGTTCACTTACATAGCCTTAAGCACATGAGTGTCTCCTGTGTGCGGTGGTACAGAATATAACACAGATTTAGCTGGATTGTAAAAAGGCAAACAGCATTTCTTCTACTTTATTCTAACCATTAGTTTATCAAAAGATGCAATGACACCATTAGTTCTGTCTACCCAATATCCATTCCGAACATCTTCTTCCCTCTTAACAGAACTGTGGGGGGAGGGGGGTGCTGTTGTGTTTGTTTTCCCCTCCTCCAAGTGGATCAGGGGAAGGTGACCTCATCTCCAATTCCAGACGCAGGGCCTGAGTACTGGTGCCAAACACAGGGACCAGTTTAAAATGGACATTGAGACACAAAGGCCTATCTGCCACTGGGTCCCTGGGAAAGGTCTACCTGCTCCAAGGAAAGGCGCAAATTAGTAGGAGATGGATTTTTACTTTTTCTCTGGGCATATTCCTGTTTGGACATGATGCACAGAACTGCTGGCTGAATGTCCCAGGATGAGGCCAGCCACCAAGGAGGAAAACATCAGGGATTTCAGGATACATTACATAGAGCAATTCATTTCCTTATGTTTAAGCCAATTTGAGTCAGGGTTTGTTGTTGTTGCTGTAGCTGAAAATATCCCCAAATTTACAGCAGATCCCCACCCCCTGCTGCCCCAGAAGAAGGCTTATGAGCTTAATGCT
Organism: Puma concolor; assembly: GCF_028749965.1. NCBI lineage: Eukaryota > Metazoa > Chordata > Mammalia > Carnivora > Felidae > Puma > Puma concolor. The sequence continues at coordinate 74,814,229 of NC_141678.1, forward strand.
CATTAAGATTCTTCAACAATAAATACCAAGTCTGGATAAATTTGGACTTCACCTACTGAAGGGCCATCATCTCCCGGCCACTCACATTTGTCTGAGCCCCACAGAGGCATCATTTTCGGAAGTATACAAGTTATCTGCCCTAGAATTCCCAGTTTAAGTCTCCTCTAGATTTGCACATGTATCTTCTTTCTCATCTGTCCTGTCCCCCACGGCCCACTCACAAACACCAGCCAGCACTTACCACAAGTAAAGGCAATGTCTGCAGAAAGTACTCAAGAGGACTTTGTCCTTGACTTACCAATATCGGTCCTACAAAAATGCTACACACATGGCCTTAGCAATGCCAAGGTGGGGGCTGAGGGATGGGAAAGGATTGACTCTTCAGGCCCTAGGCCCATGGATGGGCCTTAGGGAGATCCAGAAACTCCCTGAAATTGTTACAAAATTTTACTCATGCCTTTAGCTATACGCACTTTTCTGGAAAGAGAGTCTATAGTTTGCATTGGATTTCCAAAACAGTCTCTGACTCTAAGAAAGTGAAAAACCTCAGCTCTAGATGAACTAGCACCCAGCAAAATACGCTGTCTGGATATGTAACACACTCTAACCATTACTAACAGAGGGGAGGGCAGAGAACACATTCCCCATATTCTTATATTTCTTGTTTCAGAAAAACTATCTTTAAGTATTAATAATACTGAAGTTTTACAATATTTTAGATTAAATACATTTTTTTGGACCCTGCTAGACCCTCAAGAGTCATTCATGTGTCACTTCAATAGAAGGAAATATCAGTCTCATTACTAAAAATATAGAACACGCCCTTTTTTAAGTTTGGGCCTCTCCAAATGAAGTATGACTCCTGAATTCAAATTTAGTTAAGGAGACAAAATACGCACTGGAACAAATATCAAATATTAGCAAAAAGTTTTAAGTTAAGCTACAAATGGCAAATAAACATCAAGAGATCGCTTCTTGAAATACACTCAAAAAAAGAGATAGAACTCTCTAAGGCAAGTCTGATTTCAAATATTGGAGAGTATAAAGGGAATCACAAGGTGTGGCAAGAGAAAAGGTGAGACAAAGAAAGCCCAGGTAGAAAGGCAGAAAGTTTTTTTTTTTTTTTTCAACGTTTATTTATTTTTGGGACAGAGAGAGACAGAGCATGAACAGGGGAGGGGCAGAGAGAGAGGGAGACACAGAATCGGAAACAGGCTCCAGGCTCTGAGCCATCAGCCCAGAGCCCGACGCGGGGCTCGAACTCACGGACCGCGAGATCGTGACCTGGCTGAAGTCGGACGCTTAACCGACTGCGCCACCCAGGCGCCCCGAAAGGCAGAAAGTTTTAACTGGGGGTGCCTGTGTGGCTCCGTCTGTTAAGCATCAGACTCCAGCTCAAGTCATGATCTTGTTCAGAAGTTCAAGCCCTGCGTCGGACTCTGTGCTGACAGCGCAGACCTAGGGCCTGCTTTGGATCCTGTGTGTGTGTGTCTCTCTCTGCCCCTCCCTGCTTGCACTGCACTCTGTCTCTCTGTCTCTCTCTCTCTCAAATAAATAAACATTCCAAAAATTATAAAATAAGATACACTGAAGAACCAAGGCTGGTTTTATTTCAGCAAAGTGTAATATAGTAAGTGATAGATAAAAAAGAGATCTGGATCTTCTCCATCAGCAATGCTCACAAACATTTCACTCAAACTTATTCAATTCTACTACTGCAGCGTTTACCAATTTTTCTCTCCTTTCTTCTCCTACTACCACCTTTCATAATAAGGCCATGAAAACCAGTTTCCCTGACTTCAGATTTGCCTCACTCCAACCTATCATGAGCCTGTGACAACCATCACTTCTCCATACAAAAACCTTCAGTGGCTCCCTAATGCTTTGGGGCATAAAATTAAAATTCCTAGGGAGCGGGCGTGGCTCCGTCAGTGAAGTGTCCAACTCTAGATTTCAGCTCAGGCCATGATCTCACAGTTCGTGGGACTGGGCCCTGCATCAGGCTCTGTGCTGTTAGCACAGAGCCTGCCTGGCATTCTCTCTCTCCCTCTCTCTCTGTCCCTACCCCACTCGCACACTCATGCTCTCTCTCAACATAAATAAACTTTAAAAACATAAATAAACAAATAATGAAATTACAATTCCTAGCCTGGAATTTAAGATGCCTGGTGATCTTTATTTTACCTTTTTTTCTCTTGTTACCCTGAGCACATGGATGACTGAGAACAAAAGTTCTTAACACAGAAGTTGCATAGAATTTCATAGTTCAACATTAAGGCTTTAATTATGTAGGCTGCATATATAGTACATCTAATTTGTATACTACTTAATATTAAGTAAATTATCTTCTCACAGCAAATATGAACTTTAATTTGGTCCTTGATGGGACATGGCTTATATTTTTACATAACCATGCGTCATTACCATAGGATGAGGAATTAGAATACATGCGGCGAGGGCCTTCTTGGAGAGGCCCTCTCAGGATACCCTAGATCAAACAATGTGCCCAGTTCCTACACGCCCTGTAATTATGCTCTCTAACCCCTTACACTGCCCCATTTTGTCACAATATTTGTCACTATTCGGTATCTGTATTTACATACATGCCCATAATGATGCATGTACATAAATATATACACACACTTTTGCGTCTTTATACACGTGTAGATATGTATATATTTGGTAGTTGGTATCTTTGTTTATTGACTCCCACTGGGTGCAAACTTCAGGACAGGGCACTGACTGGGCACCTGTGGCCCAGACCCTAGACCACTGCCTCAGTGACAATTTGTTGAATGAATACGTAGATTTAATAAACATTACAACTTTGTCATAAAAAAAAATCATGGAAAAAAATCATGAAATTTGACAAAATAGCAACAAATAAAAGGAATTCTTTTTAATGTCAATGGAAATACATTATTACAAGGTACAATATAATAAAGAAGAAAGTATTTTCCCCCCAGTAAGGACTTTATACATTTTTAATATGTCATTATGTGTTTTATTTTTCTAACACATTGAGCGGGGTATTTATTTTCAAGAAACAGACAAGGATGGGATAACAACTTAATTTGAAATATAAAAAAATCCATGAGATGAAATTCACAGATCGTTATCCCTTTAAAATAAAAAAAACAGATTTGAAATACCATAATTTGACTACCTAATATACAGTTTTACTACTGGTTTATTCAAGGGATTGTATACACAACTTCCCATTTTCTTGAAAACAACAAAAAAAGTAGACCTGGCCAGAAGATATATACAATACCCTTCAAAAGCCCTTGTTAAAGCCACAAATAATTGCAAAACTTGTCCAAATCAAATGGATAATTTATTGTATGTATGATTTTGCAAAGTCTTTACAAATATCCATGGATGGCTTTGCAACCCATTTGAAAGGATTTACTATAAAACTGCACAGGCATAAACAAACAAAACTGCTCTCAATATTTACACTCATACCAAAAAAAAAATAAAAAACTATGCAGTTCTATATTCAGTAGTGGTTGTGAAAAATCCTAAGTTCCTGGATTTTCATTGGCTACGGCCTAATATACAAAACAAACAAAGTTTTCCATTTAAATGTAACACACACACATTCTCTCTTTTGGTATCAATATATCAAGCATTTTTCAAAAATTCAGTAACAAGAGAGAAGAGCAAAGAAGTGTATAAATTTTATTTTATTTTTTAAATGTTTATTTTTGACAGAGAGCAAGCAGGGGAGGGGTAGAGAGAGGGGGACAGAGGATCCAAATCAGGCTCCGCACTGACAGCAGCAAACCCGATGTGGGGCTCGAACTCACAAACCATGAGATCACAACCTGAGCCGAAACCAAGAGTTGGATGCTCAACCCGACTGAACCACCCAGGCGCCCCAAGTGTATAAAATTTAAAATATACCATGGCTTTCTGTGACATCAGAGTGTTCAGACCAAGAGGACTGAAACTGGTTTGTAAGTCTTTCTCACCAGTTTTTAGCCTCAAAAGAGCTTGAGAATTAGGCGATGGAGAAAAGAAAGGAGTAACGGCCAGAAAAAATGCACAACCGGACAACTGTGCGGGGATAAGAACTGAAATTTGCATGTCAACATGCCAGCACACTCCCACCCAACTTCAGCTGCAGCTCTGTCTCCAGAGAGCCTGCTGGGCCTGCTGGGCCTGCTGGGCGGGAGCAGGAACCCACTGATCCAGTGTCTCTAAGGCTCACAGTCCTGAATCTTCTAGGCGAGGACGGCAGGGATAAAGCAAAAGGCTGGTCAAATAGTTGTCACAAAGTAAGACAAAGCTAAAGTACCCGTGGCTCCCCCCAGCTTTGGTATGCCTTGGGAATCTTTTATTGTTACTGCGCTTTGTTTTTTTTCCTTTTCTTTTTAATTCAGAAATGTAGCTTCGGTGTAAATAAGAGAAGTCAAAGGGAGAAAAGACTCCTCTTTACAAAACAAGCTTTCCAAACACACCTGTCCCCTATTTTGAGAAGTCTGTGTATCTGTACAGATATTACATGCTGATTTCTAATCCTCTGATTTGCTCCACGATTTCCTGTAACTTAGAACCTCTGCGGTTGTTTTCCTGTAACTTAGAGTCTCTGTCGCTGTAGTTCGCAATATTTAGAAGTACGCATCCTAAGGCAGGCACATTAAAGATGTCGGTCTGACAGCACCATACTTAGCCCAGGAATTTGCAAGTCACAAAAACCACCCAGCATATTAGATGCAGGGGTACCCACTTTGAGAAATACTGGGGTGTCAGTTAGAGGCACAGTTCCCTTAATCCCAACTGATCTTCAGACCTACCCGTGTCAGTCACCTGGAACACCAGTTTAAAAAAAAAAAAAACACATATTCCTGGGTGCCTCCCAGAGGCACTAAATCCCAATTTTCTAGATGGGCCCAAGAAATCTGTACTTTCACCAAGTCTCTCTTGTGTGCACCCCCCAAAGCTTCCCCCCAACACATTCTGATGGCAGGCAGTGAGCCGCAATCCCTACTTTCAGTTCTTTGAGAGTCACCTTGCCTACAAGTGCCCGCACACTGCAAATTCAAAAGGAGACCATAATGTTTAGAACCTCAAGTACAAGAGGAATATCAGGACGGATGCCACATCACCCTCGAAGAAGACACATAAACCCACAGAGCATCAGGAACTCCGCAGAAGCTAGTGTCTTTAATGATTAATATACCAATATCAAAGCTCATGAGGAGGGGCGATAAAAAATAGTTTAAATACAAAAAAAAATCCAACCAAACACACAAAAGAACCTTTTGTGAGGGAAAATGATCTGCATTTTCCACAAGGCAATCTGCATCCTGAACACAAATAAATACACCACACAAGAAGACATAATTTTTAAACAGACCCAGAAATACTCAAGGTTTCTTTCAGATCTCCCCCACAGGATTCAGCAACACTCCGTGATGAGAGCCTGTTCTTAAACAATCTGAAACCACTAACACCTAAGCACATGCGAAATATCAAAACAAAACACTTCCCCCACATCCCAATCCCGATGCGGTGATGAAAAGCAGCCGTCATCTGATTCAATCAGACCACATTCAAAGCAGGTGGTTCTGAACATTATTGAGCAAAGTTTGCCAGCTCCTTCCCCACACGCAGAAGCAATACCCCATACATGCCTGTGCTATTTAGTGGCACATGAAGAATCCGAAAGAACAGTTTCAAACCTTTTAGTGGGTAAAGTTTAATGCCTACATTTTTAGTCAAAAAAGCTTAAAGAACATCTGACTGAGAAAACGTGACTTAGAAGAGCAGCAAGCACAAGGAAATATCTGGAAATTAAAGCGCTTATATGTAGAAGACCTGTTGTGAAGGCTTCATATTAAAGCTAGTCAAACTGGGATCTCTGTGGTTACCGTGATTCTCTTTGGGTAAATATGGATGCAGTCCCTTTTAACGCAGGTTCAAGATTATTATACGTGTGTGTGTGTGTGTGTGTGTGTGTGTGTGTGTGTGTGTGTGTTTAAACAAATTTGACTTCATCAAAAAACAAACATGGCCTATAGAGGCACGTATTTCTGAACTCTAATCTTTTTCTATTTATTAACTATACAGCAGGAGTAATATATTGAATCTTGTATCTCAGTTTCTTCCTCTGTGAAATGGGGATAATATGTAGTGTTTGACAGGTTACGAGGTGATTGATGCCCTATACTTAGCAGAATATCAGGAACATAGAAGTCAATGAAAGTTTTCCAAATATTAAGAACTGCTGAAATTAACCTTTCTCTGACAAAAAATAATTTAGGTACATTTTGATTTGGCATGAAGCAAGAAGTCTCTACATAAAGCATGGCAGCAACTTGTCATATGCTTTTGCCACTTTAGTAACCTTTTCAGAGCAGACAGCACTGCCAACATCCACTTTCCTCATAATGGCAGAGAAATGAAAATATCTGGACCCCGACATAAATCGGTACTACCACATTCTTCAGTCGAAAAAAATCCCGTTTGGACTGCACCAGTATTTCTTCAGTTGTTTTTTTAAATGTTTTTATTATTTATTTTTGAAAGACAGAGAGACAGAGTGCGAGCAGGGGAGGGACAGAGAGAGACAGGGAGACACAGAATCCGAAGCAGGCTCCAGACTCTGAGCTGTCAGCGCAGAGTCAGACGCAGGGCTCGAACTCACGGACCGTGAGATCGTGATCCGAGCCAAAGTCAGATGCTTAACCGACTGAGCCACCCAGGTGCCCATGGACCATATCAGTATTTTGACGAACATCTTCAGTGTGACATTGACATGTCGACATCAAAAGGGAATGGCTGGGAATGCTTTTTAGTTGGGAAATTAGAAAAGATGTCTCAAAAGTATTCATGGAAAGGTGAAGAAAAAGCAGGGCGGAAAAAAAGAAGTCTTTCAAAAGATGATTTTCCATTAAACTTCAGTTGATGATGAGGATAAAATTCCAGGCTATTAGTCTGCAGTGTTGGTTAATAGTTTTCCTTATTTTGAGAAAACAATGAAAACTAATGAGTTACATCCATCAGCTTTAAAAAATGAATTACTGTGCATAATTCGTAAGCCCTTACACCACAAGCCTGTATGCCGTCCTTCTTTTAGTCAAGGTTTCAAATTAAGGTTATTATTTATGAGAAAAAGTTGGAGAGACATTAAGAGCTGTAACAATTCCCCCAGACCATCAGTGAGGGAGAGCAGTTATATTCAGAATGAATGGAAGACATACTCCAGGCCAAATATTTAAACAGGGGTGCAAAGGATACACACACAGCAATCCGCACGCACCTGTCACTGCAAAATTCAACACTCTCACAATCGAAAGGGCATTTGTGTTCACAAATCAAGTAATTATATCCCTAACTATCCATCTGCATATGCAATTACCCAGTCTGTTGCACAGAAAAGCAGATTTTTGCAGGTGTTCCTTTACCATCTTTCCTTCAAAATCCAGTTGCCCTTTATGTCCCCAAATCTGGGCACATACCAGTCCTCTAATTGAGTCTTCGTGGCACTGTGGTGAAGATCAAGGACTATGTTTTCACATTCCGCGTTGACATACACAAGATTTTGTAATCTAATCAGGCTCCTGCTCCCTATTACCACTTAACTAATGATTTAATGGGCTCAGTTTACACCTTGATGTTAAAGGACATGCAGTGTGCTTCATAACGCCTTTGATGAATCCGTCCGTAGGTTTCTCTGACACGTTTTAGTTCTACATATGGACTTTAAAATCTCAGAGTTAAAACTCTCCTATGCCCGGTAAAGTTAAAGAAACAGAATGTCAAAGGAAAAGACAAAGAAAATGACCACGTGTGTTTGAGGGCAGTGTACTTAATCAAAAGGAATCTTTTCTCAATTTTGAAATCATGGAGTACAGAAAGTGGTTTCCTACATACTCTCAGCACTTGTTAAACATTTCTCCCGATTGGGGCAAACGGTACTGTGCAGTTGTATTATACGTGAGAAATCAATAACATCTCAGTGCTGAAGGCATCAGGGGACCGGTTTCCCCTACATGTCAGTCTGAGGCCTGAGTTAATCTCAGACTCAGCTTCATAGGACCTGAGAGCTGAAGAGGACATCAGATGACATCAAGTCCAATATTAATCACAGAAATAGAAACCAGGTCCAAAAAAAATGCAGAGATATCCAATGTCTCAGAATATGTTTCAAGAATTGCCTCTAGGACCCTCATACATTTGGTAACTTTCATGTATTTCTTTTTTTTTTTTTTTTAATTTTTTTTTTCAACGTTTATTTATTTGTGGGACAGAGAGAGACAGAGCATGAACGGGGGAGGGGCAGAGAGAGAGGGAGACACAGAATCGGAAACAGGATCCAGGCTCTGAGCCATCAGCCCAGAGCCTGACGCGGGGCTCGAACCCACGGACCGCGAGATAGTGACCTGGCTGAAGTCGGACGCTTAACCGACTGCGCCACCCAGGCGCCCCTACTTTCATGTATTTCTAACTTTCGCTTCTTCACTGTTTGAAGGTAGTTAATGCTCAGCTTCTTCTATGCAATCGTTTATATGCCCCTTTTAAATTTTCTTAGACTTCCCAGATGCATAGTTTCAACAACAAAAAGTCCAACTAAAATGGTAGTAGTAGTTTGCAGTTCTAGGAAAGAAGTTGGTGGGGGGTTAAATTTTGTACGTTCTTGCTTATAAAAGCTTACTTTTTCAATTTATTTTATTTCTTTTGAGACAGAGAGAGAGAAAGCATGGGAGAGGGCCAGAGAGACAGGGAGAAAAAGAGAATCCCAAGCAGGCTCCATGCTATCAGTACGGAGCCCGACACGGGGCTCAATCTCACGAATCCTGAGATCATGACCTGAGCCGAAATCAAGAGTCAGAGGCTTAATTGACTGAGCCACCCAGGCGCCCCTCTTATAAAAGCTTCTAAAATTATTTTTTTGTATGTTCTTTTTGACAAATATTACATACAACCTTTAAAACATGGTTGTTTAAGCAGGACCAGGCTTATTTTCTGCTTGGTATAAATCGAGCAATCGTGCTCTAATAAAAACAAAATGAGGGGCGCAGAGGGGGTAGACAATAAGGCCAAGAGCTCAAGTCTCCCGACTTCTTACTTCACACCAAAGATGATACACTACTAGCCTCAAAACATACTTTGTTTGCCCTGCACGGGATTCCTGAAGATGTTACCTGAATGTCAGCCGGGGCGTGCATGCCCTGGTTCCCTATACCCACCTCTGCCTATTGTCTTCTTCCCCCATTTACATGACCTGCCAGGAGTCCAAAGTCAAGTGCATTTTCAAGGCCCTGCTCTAGACCCAGGGGTCACCTGGGTGACCAAACTGCTGTGACAGGAAGAGAAGGGTACACACACACATACGTGCACGTGCACTCCTCTCTCAGGAAACAGACAAAAGCCATGACAAGAAACTAGAACAACTCCATTGACATAGCTGCCAATCTCTCTACGACACAACTATCATTTGCTGTAAAAATATTGGAGTAGCTGACTTCATTATCTGTTCACGTTTTGCAAGCAGTATTTCAAGAGGACGCTGTTAGCAAGGAGCTCGTCTATCCTAGGAAACTGTCCTAACAAAGTGAAAGGATCAGTGACTAGTGTTCAAAAAACAAGAGGCTAGCTACCACCACAATTTGCAAGGACTGAAAAACAAATTGGGGGCTGACTTAGCATTTCCCAAAATTGTCTTCGGCAAAATGCTCCACAGGCAAAGTAGTCTGTGAAAAAAGGAGCTCTCTGGTGGAAATAGTTTGGGAATCACCACAAATTATATCACCCTCCTGGGGTAGTTTTACAATATACAATGCACAATGTACTCAAAATAAAATTTGTATTCACATGTCTTAACACAAGTTTTTAAAAAAAAAACTTGTCTAAGTTATTATTTCAAAAAGCTCAACAGGAAAAGAGGAGTAATTGAAATTAGAAATTACCGTCTTGTGAATTATAAGAACTATATTAAAAAGCTAATCAATGGAATACAGTATGAACTTGAGTACTTACGCATCTCTTCCCGGATAATTCTTGAACACAGAAAAATGTAGGATAGTTAATCTATAAATAATTTAATGTATGCTGTAATTACACTATTTAATTACATTATTGTAAATTAACATGCACATCCAAAGTTAAATACCCAAAGATCAAAACTCCTTCGCTTCTCTAGAATATGACAGTAAATCATGTGGGAAAACCCCACCCCATTCTTGCCTTTAGTTTCTACGATCTTTTGTGAAATTAAAATTAACTAATTAATTAATGGGTTAATTTAATTAATCTATTTTATTTCCCCAGGCCAATGCTCCTGTACCTTTCCCATCAATCCAAGTACCAACAGCAAAACATATTTCACGTAGAGTCGAATACTGAAAGTTGGTGACACCAAGAAACTTAGAATATTGCAGTACATTGGGCTTTAGGTCAGACTTCATTTTGCAAATGTTTTCCTCAGTTTTATGACTCCACAGTCACTCTCCTATTTAAATATTAAGTTTTACTCTTAACTTTTCTAATCAGCATCAACAGCTGGATTTTTACTTCTTTGACCAAAACATAGCAATCTGTTAAGCAATTTGTTTGTTTGTTTGTTTGTTTGTTTGTTTGTTTGTTTCAAAGAAACGACTGGTCAGTAAGGTACAACCACAAGAAAAAGAAGTGAAACAGTTTTAGCTAATGAATTCAGGTTCATCTGCAACTAATAAAGTAGCTACAAATCATACGTATATTCTGTTTGAGGGGTGGGGGGAAGATATATTGAATGAAAACCAGGGGATCAGATAAAAGGTGCTTTGGATGCACATAGAGAAAAAATGGCCAGTGAGAATAAAGGGCCTTCTCAGCTAAATAGAGAGTCTTTTGAGATCAGTATTATGATTTAAGTCTACTTCAAAATGGTTTCAGCCTTATTAAAATTACATTAAAACTAGCCCTGATGCATTTGCATTTAAAGGGTTGCCTTACACTACTTAGCAGCACTGAATTCAGTCCCCATTGATTTACAGTACTGGGGCACTACAATCACAGACATTTTTCAGGATAAAGGACAATAATGCTCTGAACAAAAGGGTTTAAGGATACAAGCCATCAGGAACAAGAATAGGAGAAGTACATTTATTTGCAGAGTAGAACACATTCACCTGCAACATTAAAACAACCCAGAGCATGCCAGACAAGAGAACTATTATTCTATACATGTGATCTTCCCTAGTAGGATCGCATTCAATCGGGAACATTGTACCTTTGTAAGAACATAAATCTTGAAAGGAAAACCGAGATAACTTTTTTTTTATTTAAAGTATCTGAGTTAAAGTTATCAACTTTGATCCTTTCAATCCTATATTAAGAGAAAAGAGTATCTTATTGCAATACCTATAAAGATCTGAAACAGATAATAAAGCCTTTCTTTTAAGGAAAGAAATCTATACAAAGCAACACAGCTCAAAGAAGTAAGAGTCTTGACTTTCTTTTTAGAAGAAAATAAACACATTCTTGGGCCTGGCTCTTTAATCATCAAGAGCTCAACCACAGGGCTCCTGGTTTTATTATTTTAACCAATTCAAAACCTGTTTGATTCAGACTGTTGACTCATTTAAGCCAATGGATAAGTTGCTTCAGTGTTTTGCTGCAAGTGATTTATCAAAAACTTATACTAACACAAGAGAATCAAAAACCAGAGTCAAAGTCTCGGTAGGTCACCCCAGAATAGCCCACAAAGAAGCTGGAGAATACAGGACGGCATTTGAGGTACAGAAGTCCCTAAGGTGGCTCATCACTTATCCCTACCTCCAACTGTAGAATAACTCAGTTTTTTAATCCTGTCCTAAACATACAATAAATATGAAGGCACTTTTGACAGTTCAATGTGTTATACAAAACTGTTATGATCATTTAATTAGGGGAGATGTTGAACAAGTATGAGGTTTTATGAGAACTGATTCTGCTCTGCAGTTTAGTTATTAAAAAGAAAATGCAAATGGAAAAATTCCCAGACCACAAACATAGTTTTTAAGGAAAATGTCTTTAGAAACGTCAAAATTTGCTGCTGAGATCTCATGCTTTCATTGATTATGTTCAATCTCAGCATGATATGTAAAGAAGGAAAACACGTATAAAGCCATGACAAAAATGTGCAATAAATAAGATCAATTTTGTAGAAAATAGCGAGGTCATAAAATTGTATACCAGGCAGCAATTTTTCTGTAATAGAGAAGTAATCCAGACCTAAGAGGAGAAGTAGCTATTTTACACTGCTCCTTATTTAAGAAAATAAGTTTCTATTCATTAAAAAGGAAAAAAAATGCTGGATTTCTGAATAGTTTGCATTATTCAGGATCGGTCCTTTGCAAGGAGGTGAGCAGTGAGGTCTTCTTTTCCGTTTCAGCAGGAACCATCTGCAAGCATAATTTGAGCTTTGCTCTGAGGTTCTCCTTTCATGGCTTTGGGCATTGATAGATATCTGCATGTCCCTCCTTAGCTGGCTTCCTTCTATGTTTACAACCACAGGCCTACTATATTGTAATACATGCTTTCCGGAGAAAGAAAACCCAGAGATGTGGTCAATGAAAAAGGGAGCAACAAAAGCACAAGGAACATAAGCCTTTAATGCAAGGCTGGGAAGAGAAGTAAATACTCAAAGTTTTCCTCCAGCTAACTCTGTTCACAGCCGCCAAGTAAAGAATCTAAATTCAAGTACTTTATAATTGTTACAAATTGTGCGCAAGTCCGGTGTGCTACAATAAATTATGAAGCTTATCTAAATTATAAAAGTAATTAAACTTTCCTCAGATACTCATAATTCCGCCCTCCATAAATTTTCTCTTCATTGCATATTCAATAGCTGTGTGTTCTGGTTCAACAACACACACACACACAATCTAAAAAAAAGAAAGAAAGTAAGAAAGATCTCCGTCCAAGACAAACCATGCACATATAGGCTCACAACATTTCTAACTTCCAGAAATGCATAAACAATCACTTTCAAGTTCTTCAAACCATAGCAAATGTTAATAAAAATATTTATACTAGAAACAATTCTCTTAGAGCTTTTGAGTTTTGTTTTCTTCTTATTATTATAGACATTTGTTTTAACACGAGTTTTCTCCTCCATCCCAACATTTACTCCTGCCTCATGAAGCCATAAATCTTTGTTAGCATATTACTGTACAAGCTGTTACAATAATAACAAAAATAATCAAAGCAATAGCAACCCAGTTATACGGTCCTGCCATTTGCAATAGAGTCCCAACTAATTTTTTATACACTTGAAGTAGTAAAATATATACAGGAACCACCAACTACTGACACACAGCATTGTAGAATGGAATACAGCTGCTGTTCAGAGAGAAAGTGCACAGGAGCTATAAAATTATTTAGAAAGAAAGAAAGGGAAAAAGATGGAAAGAAAGAAAGATGGAAAGATTGAAGGAAAGGAAGGAAGAAAGAAAGAGAAAGAAAGAAAAAGATGGAAAGAAAGAAAGAGATGGAAAGATGGAAAGAAAGAAAGAAAGAAAGAGGAAAAGATGGAAAGAAAGAGATGGAAAGATGGAAAGAAAGAAAAAGAAAAAGATGAAAAGAAAGAAAGAGATGGAAAGAAAGAAAGAGATAGAAAGAAAGAAAGAAAGAAAGAAAGAAAGAAAGAAAGAAAGAAAGAAAGAAAGAAAGAAAGAAAGAAAGAAAGAAAGAAAAGTTTAAAACCACAAGGAGTGTGTGGAGGATGATACCGTTTCCAAGTTCAAGTTTAAATGGCATCTCAATGCTTATAAGGACCAAAATCTCTTCTCAAAAGGTTCCACTACATTCCCAGTGGGAGCAAATCAGCCGAGCAGGTGGGTGAGTGATGAAGGAAACCCTTGTTCTATTATAAATATCTTCAATAATTAGCCAACGTGATGAACAAATTAAGAAGCGACGTATAGGTTAAAGCCCAAGTTGGTAAAAAGTTCCCCAGGATTTAGTTTGATTTTTGTTTGGGTACCTGGTTTCTCAATCCTAAATCAGGCACTTCTATTTCAGTATATATTTCAATTTAACAAAAACATTTATTTTGTAAACAGAAAAGGAAATGAGTTTGAATAAGATCTATTTATGCAATTACCATATCTAATGGCCAATTATGTGTCCTTACATGAACAGATAAATAATATATGCACATACATTTATCAATCTTGTCTGTGAGGAAAAGAAGAGAGAAGAAATTAAAAAGAAGAACAAATTATTATATACGCCATGCAGTTTTTGTTACTTTATATTTGCATAAGAGAATGCGGCATTTGTCTTTAACAAAGCTACAAATTACAAACATTTGGCTTAGATTCTTTAAAACTAAACTAAAATATACAAGTTACTGACTATATCGTTCAACCTGTCGTAACTATTTACTTATTTCCCTTACTTTGTAAAATGAGGGCAAGGAAAATGCTGATGTGACTGTAATGCTATTAAAATATTAATTACTTTTAACATTAACTTAAATATTTTTAAACACAGAAGACCACACAATACTCAGGCGTGGGTAATTCTGAAAAGTTAACATGAGAGTAGGATCAGATGTGTTAGTCTTCTAAAGTATCCATTAACTAAAGCTACGTGAAACTGGAAGAGAAAAAAAAAAACAACTCTGACATCCACATGAATACCAAATTAATTCATTATGATCAGTGCTACTACAATGAACACAAAATTAATTCATCACAGTGGAACGCACAAAGCACTACCCACTTGTTATACCTACTGACAAAAAATAATAGGACGATTATCCTCCACCAGGGTGACACACGTGGCCATGGGCACTGCCAGCACGTCAGCCACACAAAAGTCTTTCTTTCCCTGGGAATCTATCAAGATATTTTTGCAAGGAGGCCCTTTATCAATCAGTAAATAAAATCAAAGGCATGAAACCCTAAATTACCAATGGTTCTCCTGACCCCTGTTGCTCCCTCCCAGGGCTGGGTCTGGAATTAGACAAATGAAGCCCGGAGGTGCAACAGGTAAGTAGGTACTCGTGCTCAGGGTCCTGCATGCACTGATCCTCCCCTTACATGATCCTGATAGTGAGCCCTCTGTCCCTACACAGGATGCAAGCCTAGACTCTAAAGCATTACCACCTTCCTTAACCAGGAGTCCAGGACTCCTGCTAGACAGTATAGACCAGAAAGGAGTCCTAGCTCTTACTAGTGCTATGGCCAAAGTCAGCTGTCTTCCCTAAAACTCTTTTGCCCCGTCTCCTTGGAAACCCTGATATATACTTATGAGCACTGGAGTAGTCATCAGGAATCGGGGGTCTACCACAGGACTCTGCCACAAGAGATGTAACAATCAATAGGGGTTCGTGAATCTCCTCCTGGTATCTCCCTCTTTAGTGAAGGGGAGTGGTTCCTGGCTTTTCTTCTCCCACAAGGTCAGAGATGGCGAGGTACCTAAGACCTCAGGGGGCTCAGTCAACTTTGCCTTCTGTCACCAACTTAGGATCTGCCTGCCTGATGTTTAAAGGGTGCCCTTCCTCAATAATTTCAAGGAGATTTAGCATATGGAAGGTTCTATGTAAGAAAGAACTCCTTCCCACAGATGATGGGTTTCTCCTTGATAAAGAGCAAGGAGAATTGATGTGCTTTTTCCCTTCTATTTGTAAATACCCCTAAAGTCAAGGAAGGGTTCAATACCTTTGAGTAACTGGGATGTATAGTTCTCATGGACCTGTACACAAGGTTATTCTTGTGGAAATTCTTCCTCCTACACTTGAAGTGAAGAAGGTATTTTTCTTCCTCTTCAGTTCTGGGCGATCTCTGACCTTTTGCAGAATAGGTCCAAGAAACACCAGCACTAGTCAATGTAATGAAAGGCTCCAACTTAACGTCAAAAGTCGCTAAAGAAGGTATCTGTTCATTCAGAATTTTTCTTGGAGCATATAGGGACTCAATAGATAGATACTCTTTCCTTTGCTAAACTGCTATCCTGCTCTCCTTCCTTCTTACTTAGCCTTTGTGGGGTGCTAACGTTATACCAACACACCTGTACATCACAGATGTGGTACTCACATAGAAATAGGAATCTGCTACCACGTAAGTGCAGCACATTATATTCCCACCTAGGAACAGGGTACCCATAAATGATGAAGATTTCGTAGAGACAAAAGGTTTAAGTGGTGTGTGTGTGTTTATGTGTGTCTCGTTGCGGGGCGGGGCCGAAAGAGGAGTTTTAGCACAGGATGAAGCACGCACCTTGTAAAATAAAACTAGAAAGAACTTTTTCAGCTATACCTAGCTCCATCTGTTCGTGTAGGACAGGACTTCGTAAACTTGACTGTACATTAGAATCCACCCGGCAGGTTTTAAAACTCCCCAACTTAATTGAGAGTGGAGTCAAGCATCAGCATTTTCCCAAGGTCCCCAGGTGATTCTAATGTGCAACCAAAATCTACTGATATGGAGGCCAGATGGCCACAGACCAGGTACTTGGGAAGGGAGTTTTACTCTGAGGACACAAATCAGTGAGTAGCTCTCAAGCCTAGTTGGCTATCTAAACCCCATGGGGCCTTTTATTAAAGTACAGACTCCCAGACCCTATCCCAGACCTACTGAATCAGAATCCCAAGAAATGAGGTTCTGGAATGTCTGTGCATTAAAAAGAATAAATCTTCAAGTACACTGTGATTGTCAACTGGGATGAAAACCACTGGCCTGGACAAAATTGGGGAGTTCTTACCCCTAAGTTGGTTGATTTCCAACACAGTGCTTCATGTTTAGATGGGTAATGTTAGCCTGCCAGAGAACTGGGAATGGCAGGAGGAAAGAGTGGAGGAGGGGAGAAGTATTTAAGAAAAAAATAAAGAGAAAAGAAATTTAAGTGTCCTCTAAGCACCCACGAGTCTGCTTCTTAAAGTGCTGATAATGAACAAAAAGACCAATGAAACTAAATTTTGTACCAGTTCATTTCAGCACATCCTGTTTATACGACTATTTAATGAGTCATTCAGCCAGGATGATTTTCTGTCTGAATATGTTAATTGCCATTTTTTTTTCATAGCTCTCTATTAAACAGTACAGATAAAATAGGCATGCTCGTGATTTTAAGCCCTATCAGCGCCTCACCCTCAAAGAAGCGGGCAACAGGAGTAAATAAGGGGCATCTTTTTTTTTTTTTTTTTTTTTTTTGGTGTTTAATTCTCTTAACATATATTGCCATTTGGGACCCTACTTCAGTTCAAAAGCATATGTCAGAGTCAGCATTAAAATCAGATGAAATGGGATGGTCCTCCCCCATCTGCTCCTGGCTTCCTTCTATCACGAAGAATGAGCTCAAATAACAGGGTAGCAATGTGAAGCCTTTTGTGGCAGGTTCCCCCACTATTTCGGAGGTAAATGTAAATACCTGGGGAAAGACAAGAGATGACGAACTGTTGCCACACACTGGTATTCATCTAAGCAGAGCTCACTTCAGTAAGTACAGGACCAAAGCATAATGGCTATTATATTGCGCGAGAAGCGTAGAACCAGAAGCCAGGAAATGGATAGAAGGCCCAGTAAATATTTTTTGGATTGTGTTTAGTGAGTGATCAAGAAAATTCATTTCTTTGAATTTCCTTTATCCTCAAAGGAAGCAGAATTTACAAATGTAAATTCAGAAACAACACTGACGCTAGGAGTGAAGTCAAAGCCATCAGTAAAAAAAGAGACATATTTGTATTCCCATCATTACCTAATGAATCAAACCACTCTTAATATTCACTTTAGCATTTATGCAGTTTCCAGTGCCTTCATTTTAATTTTAGGCATTTACATTAAACAAATCACAGATCATTATACTGCATTTGGAAGGGGGAAAAAAAAGCACACAATAAACCTTAAGGCTATGACAACATAGTTTACTCTTAACTGCTTTGTTTACAAATATTAAATGGTCAAATTAATAGTGTTCTCAACGGGTTTTTGGCATCTAAAATTTTTCATAAACGAAAATACAGCAACTAAAAAGATGAAACTCCAGTGCTGAAGGTTTATTGGTCTTTATACCTCATTAAAGGGACTTTATAAATCACATTTGTTCTTTTGAGTAGCAACTAACACCACTGAAAAGGACAGGTTGGGTTTTAAAAGAGACAGATATGACCTAAAGGGAACACAATTTACTGTAGTGAAATAAACTGAGGAAACAGTTTGCAGATTAAAAACCCCTTGAAAGGAAGCATCATCTTTGGGAGAAAAAAAAATCTTCGCTGAGCAAAACAGCTGGAACAGGAAGCTTTGGGGTTTTCATCCTGCCGGCTTTGATTCCACTGCATCCCCATATCACGAAAAGGCAAAGACTGACTTCAGCTGTGCCTTCTTTCAACAGAAGGAGGAAAAGGCTTTGTGGACTGTAAGCAACCCCATCCAGAAGACCTCCCCCCCCATCACACACACGCTAACAATGAAGTGCTAAAAGAGAAATGGCCATAGATAAGTAGCAACTCAAAAATAGTGTTTCACAGGTTTTACAATGAAAGGAGAACATGTGTTATAACCTAATTTTTCCTTCAGGGATTCTCGTATGATTTGAAATCTCCTAAGTGAAAACACCATCCAAAATAGATATACTAATTATGAGGTTTTCTTCTATCTGTACATTTTCCCCCCATTTTTTTTTCATTATGGAGAAAAGGAATTAGATGTTAGATCTTTCACCAGGATCCTCCTCCAACATCCGTAAATCTAAAGCCACTGAATTCTAGGTTTCATATATTTGGATATCTGAAGTCCTTCAACTTATCCACTGGGTACCTCATATAGATTTTCCCTACCGGCACCTTGTGAATATTTTTATTAAGTTTATCGTGACATTTAAAGGACAATACAGGACAATAAAGGAAACTTGGATTAGCAGTTTAGACCATCCTTGGTAACCAGATAAAGAAGCAGTTCAATAAACAGATCACAGGCCTAATACACCCAATTCACAATTTATTCTTTTGTTGCTAGTTTGGGATGCCACTTAAAAGCAGGGACTACAAAGCCAGGCAGTATAGGGAAATGGAAACATAAAACTCTGACTTTGAAATGGTAACCAATGGTATTATAATACTAGGTATATGGCATCTCCCATTTGTCAGAAAGATGGCATGACTCACGTACAAGTCAAGGAAAGGAACTTACATGCAAGCTAAGGAATTAACTAATTTTTTTTTTCTAAAGCTATTTCTTAATAGACAGGAAAATTTGAGAGCATAAGAGGTTTCAAGCAGGATACATAAAATGAATATTAACTTCATCTTAACAGACGGCTTGAAAGTAGGTATCTTCAGATATTCAACTTCACAGTGATTCCATGGTAACATTTCAATTTCTAAAAAATGTCTACTGTTGACACTTTGTATGTGCCAACTCCTTACCAATAGATATTAATTACCTTTGATTTATCCTTATTCATTCTGAATATCTTTTATTGGAACCACTTTCATGACTAGTGAGGCACAGTATAACTTTTGAGAATCTTCATGTGAGGTGCTCTTAACCAGATATGCCCCCCAAATTAAAGCAATCTGCACCAACAAAAGAAAATAATTTAGTTATTTGGGCCAAATGTTAAAGGTCCATTTCGTAGTTGGATACAAGACAATGAGTATCAAAAAGAGAAAATTTTTATCACCATGCATTCCTGGAAATTCCAAGCTAGAAAGGTGTGAATTCATTGTACTTTTGGTATCAACCTCATCATCATCGCCATCACCATCACCAACCCCTTTCTATACTGTGAGCAGAATTTTCACATATTATTTCATTCATTCTCAAAAACCACCTCCGAGGAGGGCAGAACAGGCATTCCCCGCCATACACCATAGATGAGTAAACTAGGCCCCAAGAGAGTAACTGTCAGTACCAGCAATAGCGTCCAGATCTCTGGTAGTGCTCCCTGTGGGACTCCAAAAATGAGGACCTAACTCTGATTCATAACTTCCACCAATACTCAGAAAATAACTGGCTCAAGTACCACAATTTTTAAGTCAAATTACAGAATTCTTGTTACATTCTAGCACATTCCTGGAAAATTCAGTTTCACTAAGCAGTGACAGCAATAAGGTCCTGTAGACTTAACAACATATGGCAGAGAGCAGGAACTGGCATGGCCAACTCTTCTTTGAAATCTACTCTAATTCCCTTAATGGACTTTTATCTCCTCTGCTCTACTAAATATGTGTTCATCCCATAACACTTACTGAACAACTGTTAGGTACCAAGGCCATTGTCAAGAATATACGTTTGAATCCATAAATGCTACTCCCACGAAGTCCGTAAAAAAGATAAGAAATTACACATGGGAGAAAAGAAAAGAAACAGAAAACTCACATCTGTTGAGCACGTATGGGAACTAAACTATTTCCAAGCTTATCTCTTTGAGTCCTTATAACAATTACACGAAAATGGAAACTGAGCCTCAGGAAGAACTTATATTGAATTTTGCCCAAGGTTCCATAAACAAGTGATCACAAAAGCTGAAACTGATGACCAGGCCTGAATACAGAGTACGTGCTTTCTTCACCATATCCTATTAAACTTCCTTAAAGAACAATAATACAAGGTTAAAAATTTTTTTTTTCTAAGTCCATAAGAGAAGGTCAGAAGAAGTGTTGTATGAATTCAGACGGACTGATTATGTCACATGTAGAGTGGTAATCACTAACCTTTGCAGTACTAAGTTCTCTTAGGAAAAGTAGAAGTGCTACCAGTATTTGAGTAAACATAGCAAAACATTTTAATCACTAGTTATAATATGCTGGTAAGTGCAAACACTATGTTCTTCAATACGTTAGAGGAAATGACTCTTTCATAAACAATTTAATCTTATAATTTTAATCCATCTAGGCTTTGATTTGGAAACATAATAGATGAGGCAAATCACTCTACCCTCCAACGTTGGTACCAATACCAAAAATAAAGTGAAAAAGTACAAACTTGCAGTTTTAAGATAAGTAAGTCCTGGGGATGTAATGTACAGCATGGTGATTACAGTTAATAATACTCTGCTTGTAGATTTGAAAGTTGCTGAGAGTGTATCTTAAAAGCTCTCTTCTATCTTAAAAGTGTATCTTAAAAGCTCTCAACACATGAAAAAGAACTATAGCTATGTGAAGCGATGAATGTTAACTAAACTTATTGTGGTAATCATTTCACGATATACACACATCAAATCTTTATTGTGTACCTCTAAAACTGGTCAGTGTCATATGCCAGTTAGATCTCACTAAGAATAAAATGAAATATAACTAATCCGCAGAGATTTAATGCCATTCAATTTGAGCTCACATTGTTTGAAGCAACCAACATTGTTGATGTTACTTCATTTGGATAAATTCATTATTTCATTATTAAAATAGATGATATTAAAGAAAATCTAGAAAATAAATTAAAAAAAAAAAAAAGAAACAGCGGATGAGGCAAATCACTGTACTGCTGAACATGAATATCAATACTACAAGAAACAGAAGCACACACAAAAATAAACTGACAGGGCTACACCATTCTCACTCACGGGTCCTCCCTTCCCGAGTCTTCATCTACCCCATGCGCGCACACACACACACACACACACACACACACACACACACACACACACACCCCTACACGGCCTCTGATTAGTTCTATTGGTAAAATGGACCATGATACCAACTTTAAAAACCAAGCGAAGTATTATAACAAAACAGACCTCCTTTCCCACCGTTGGCAGAAAAACTCTCATTCAAATCTTCCAAGCCTCCCTCCAGAACAAGCAATTAAAAGGTGCAGAAAGGCAATGGCTTTAAAACAACATGCTAATCCTAATATTAGTGCCTTGAAAAAGGAAAACTGCCAAGATGTTGGAATCATGCCCAGTTATCCGTCTTACCTGCAGCAATAAAACTGTCCTATAAATGTGAACAAGACAGTTAGGATACATTTTGGAGTTAGGTTATTGGCATTTTTGTCTACCTCGCCATTCCCTAGGAGAACAAGCCGGACCAATGGAGGCAAACCACAGCAGATGGTAAGCCAGCCCGGTACCAAGACCACCAAGTCAATCCAAATACCTCACACAAAAGTGAAGCATGATGTCCAATGATTTAGGGCCCCAACTTCACTAGATATCTATGGATATCTATAGCTAGCTAAAGTGTCTAAAAACAATATATTATTACTAACAAAGTAAGTATTATGTGATTATTAATAATACAATAGCTATTATTATAGCCTACACTTATGCCAAGCATTCTTGTAAGCAATTTACAAGAAGTAACTTATTTAATTCTCACAATAATTCTATAAAATTATTACCCCCATTGTACAAGTAAGGAAACTGAGAAAATCGACTAGAACAAGTAACTATGACACGGAAAACCAATTTTCAAATCCAGGATGTACAGATCCAGTCTGTGTACTTAACCATTGTAATGGTATGAGAGTAGGTTTATTTAATAGAAGGGTTGGGGTGGGTGGTGGAATAAAGGACATTTGCATTGTAAGAATACTGGGCATGGATGGATTCAACCGGCCTGAGTGCTGGACCCAGCTGTTCAATATGTGAACTCCTTAGAGACACTGGTTTGAGTGATGGTTTCTTCCTCTGTGAAATGAAAGAGTGGGCTAGAAGCTGGAAGGCTTGTTCTTCCCGTTTTAGGGGTTTTAGATTCTGAGGCAAAACCCTTAAATCTCAGTTTTACTTAAAGACCAGATCATTTGTGATCATTATTCCAGATCTAGGAAGTCTGATCACTTGCAGTGGAAATCAAACAGCAGCAGTTTTCTCTCTGGTTCAGTGATCCTCAACCCATGTGATTCTGTTATAAAACAGCACTTCCTCTCTTTGCCGAGAGGATTAAGCTACTTTCTAATAAGTAACTGCAACAAACCCAGGAAGCGCTGTGGCTGCAACCTCCCAATTTCCAGGTAGAATCACTTTGGATTTAAAAAAAAAAAAAAAAAAAGGACTGAGAATCCTGTGATCGGCTTCCTGGTTCTACAACTGCTTGTTCTTCCTAAGATGAAATCAAATGACCAATGGAAAAACATCAGCTATAATAGCACACACACTAAAATGCACGCACACACACGCACACACAGGCAAGCTTGTTCCGCAGGCAAGCATATCACTGCCACCACTCCCGAGGATAATTTCTGAATGTCAGTATTTCATTCAATTTTTTTTTTTTTAATTTTTTTTTTCAAGGTTTATTTATTTTTGGGACAGAGAGAGACAGAACATGAACGGGGGAGGGGCAGAGAGAGAGGGAGACACAGAATCGGAAACAGGCTCCAGGCTCCAAGCCATCAGCCCAGAGCCCGACGCGGGGCTTGAACTCACGGACCGCGAGATCGTGACCTGGCTGAAGTCGGACGCTTAACCGACTGCGCCACCCAGGCGCCCCTCATTCAATTTTTAAATGTAACTATAATTTCTAATGAATGAGAAACCGCCCCATTATATCTTTCCTCTCTAAAACTGAGCATGATAAGATCTTTAAAATACTGGTTGAGCAGTTACTAGGGGTTAAACGTAGTTCGTGAGTTTGAGAACCGCATCAGACTCTGCACTGACAGTGCGGAGCCTGCTTGGGATTTCTGTCTCTGTCTCTCTCTGTCTCTCAAAATAAATAAGCTAAAAATATTTTAAATGCTTTCAATGTAGTAACTTAATTCTCACAATCTGATGAGGTAGGTTCTTGCGATATTCTCATTTTACACAGAAATTAAATAATTGTGCCATTCAGCTTCCAGGTAGTAAGTGGCAGAGCTGAGATTTAAAGCCAGAGTCCCTGTTGGAAAGCCTACCCTTCCCACCTTACACTTAAAGTTTCATTTTAAGATGTCAGAAACCTATACAGTCAACATTGTTGCTATGCATACCCCTTTTTCCCAGAGAACACTTAATAACAGAGTGCAGGTCACAAAACTACCTGCACACTAGTGCCACAGAAATCTTCCCTTTACAATTCCTAATAGACACTGGCTTACTTTTTTAAAAAAATTCTGTGCTGACTTAAAAAAAACCCAAACCGGGGTGCCTGGGTGGCTCAGTTGGTTGGGGGCCCGACTTCAGCTCATGTCATGATCTCACGGTTTGTGAGTTCAAGCCCCACGTCGAGCTCTGTGCTGACAGCTCAGAGCCTGGAGCCTGTTTCGGATTCTGTGTCTCCTCCTCTCTCTGCCCCTCCCATGCTTGTGCTCTGTCTCTCAATAACAAATAAACATTAAAAAAATTTTTTTTAATAAAAAAAAAATCCAAGCCAAACTTAAATTGTATTCTGATTAACTGTTAAAACAGATAATCTGAAGTAAACCTCACAGTAAATCTTCTCTCAAAAACTGTAGGAAGACTCTGTGTGTTATTAAATCTTAATACATTTTAAATAAGTACTCCATTTCTGAGTTCAAGTTGCTGACCTTTGAATATTTCACACCAAAAGTTAGATTAATTGGAATTAAGATCTACTTATATGTGTCTGATTTCTATAAGTATTCAAGGAACAATAAGAGGGGACTGCCAACTTACTATGCCTAAATTATTGTAGATTTCCTAAAGCAATGTTAGACAGAGCACAGTTTTCTACATCATATTGCTACAGAACTAAGACATCCAAAGCCTTGATATTATCTAGATTAGTCTCTGCTAAAATTACAGTTACCTAAAAGCAAGCAGGTCAACAACAAAAAGCATACACGTGTACACGCATGCGTGCGCACCCGCGCGCGCACGCACGTACACACACACACACACACACACACACACACACACACACACACACACACAACTCAGTTCAGACGCTGGTACTACTACTTATTTTTCAGCCTTAATTCAAAGTGTAGAGAACTACTCAGAAAATATTTGATGCTCCCTGCCAGTCTAGTGTGCAAAAGAAGCCCTCAAGATTATAAACCAAACTGAGTTCTTTTAGAAATTGGAAGCCTGAGGGAATGACTCTCCCCAGCAAAGAGTTTAAAGGCAACTCAGGTCATCAGAGACAAAATCTCTCATGGTTTAATGCAACATCCAAAGGGATTGTCCCCAAATCCTCAATCATTTTGCACTAGAACAATAGAGGGCTAACTCTATGTTAACACCATTCCTCAAAATCCGAATTTAGGAGCGCCATCAGACCCTTAAATATCATCCAAATCTGTCTCTCATAGGAATTTCATTAACCAGACATTACTTGGGGGGGGGGGGGGAGGGAGGGTTCTGAGCCAAAAGTAAAACAAAAAGGGGGTGAAAAATCACAGGAACTTAAAATGTCAGGACTCCAGCCAGGGAAATTCCTTCGGTGATCAGCCCCTATCTTCACCCTGAAACATACCTTTGAAGGGTTGAAATGATACCCTTCTTTGGAATTTTTCATACATTAAAATGACTGGAAAAAATTATCTAAAGCAATAACCCTAAGGAATAACTAAGAGAAATGAAAGCAATACCAGATTTGTAACCAACACTAGCGTTCCACATTCTCACCCTATTTTTCTCTTTCATGTTGGTCTCCTTTAAATTTCTACTAAATAAGAGCCAAGTCCCCCTCCAAAGTTCTAAGTCATGTCACTCAATGAATAAGACTGAGAGTAACCACATCTTCTGACTCAAAGTTAAGGGTACAGATTCATAACCCAAACTCCAGATATAGACCTCAGCCTGCCCCTCAGACTGACTGAGTCACAGCAGAAGGCCAAGGAAGATTTCCACCCGGGTATTTCTCAGTCTAAAGAGTTAGGACACTCTTAGGCATTTTGATAGATACAACAAATGAGTTAGAGCTTTAAAAAGCAGGGATGTGTATAATATTTCCCATTACTTTCTATATATATAGGTGCACAAGTCGACAGAAATATTTAAATATATCAAAGTATTACGTGAGTCCAAGATTTGAAACCGGGCATTTCAAATTGGAAGTCTTTCTAACTATCTCAGTCCAAAATGTCCAGCGATTCAACTTCTAAGTAGAGGTCAGGAGCTGACAGATCAAACTTTTTAATCAAAACTAAGCTCTCGAAATACAAGGCACGTAAATATTTACCTCTGCTTTCCTCTTCCATATGTAATAGGAAGTGATGTATTCCCCCAACGTATCTGGTGATTAAAACTCAAAAATAAAACACCGTGAACTTTCAAAGTCCTCCACTTAAAGGGTCTTTCTTATAAGGAGGCTTCCCTGTTACTCTCTGCTTCGTGGAAACAGAACACAAGTTAATGATGATGGTAGATTTTCATTTATGTGTATACATCAGTCAATAGAAGGGGAAATGATATTGGCTGTGTGTTTATGAGGTACATTAGAAATGGGAACAATAGCAGACCTTTACCGAAACAAAAATAAAATATGAGTCAACAAGATCTTTGCCAAACAGAGGTCTCAGGACAGCCTTGTTCAGTCTTCTGGGAATCCCACCCCAACAAGCACAATAAAAGCAGGACGTGCCTCATTTCCTTCAACCGTTCAACATGCCTCTCTTGGAGATGTTTGTAAATTTCCTTCCTCTAAGCATCAAGCTGGCAAACTGTCGTCATTTCTTTGGGGTAATAATATCCTGTTGATGTCTGGGTAGATCTGTTGAGTGTCCCCTCCACATAATAGTACAGATACTTGTAATACTATTTTTCAATGCAGCACAGTAAATTATTTGTCAACATATTTGAACAGAATTTAGGCAAGGTCTGATTTGATTAGAAGTGACTAAGGACAGGAGATTTTAATAAAACGGTAGTTTGACTTATGGATTTACAACCTAGATTAAGGTAATGAAACAACTCCAACAGCATCCTCTGCTTTTTTCTGAAACTGAAAATATTTACCTATAATAGTTTGTTAGTGTAAATCCTGCTTTCATTAAATACCTATGCTGGGGTTTGGAAATTTCACATCGCAAAAGAGCAATCTTAGCATTAAAAAAACTCACTTGTGAAAATGGCTACTTTTATTTTACTGGCTATACAAATTACACTAAGCACTTTAAACACAGAATTCTAACCTCAGTCCAGAATAAGTTTAAACACACTATAAACTCAGTAAAATACAATGAGTGATTTAAAACTTTTATGTAAATGATTCTTTTCAAAACCTAAAATTTTATTTAGACCTGAGAGCATATTTCTTGGACAAAGAATTTTTACCTAAACTAAATAATTCCAGACAAAATTACATTTCTCAATAAAGTCATATGATGTAAAGAGAGAAAATTACACAGTGACAATTTTGAAAAACAATATTCAAAAAGTAAAAAATAAGACCAACCCTCAACTAACATAATTTGCGCTCAGGAAGACATTCTGTTTCCAAAGACAGCAAAAGCTGATTTTGTGAAATACTAAAAATAATTGATCATTGCTGCAAAGCACTAAATTTGGAGCTAAGCTAAATGGCATGTACCATTCACTGCAATTTTAGGTAACACCTAAATAAGAATTCTGAGCATGAAAAATGCCCAATGTCATTAATAATCCAGAAAATACCAATTTTAAAAAGAACGCAACCAGATGCCATTTTTCAACGACTGAGTTAATAAGATAAAAATAATGCAAATTGGGGCGCCTGGATGGCTTCAGTCAGTTAAGCGGCCAACTTCGGCTCAGGTCATGATCTCGCGGCCCACGAGTTCGAGCCCCGCGTCAGGCTCTCTGCTGACAGCTCGGAGCCTGGAGCCTGCTTCGGATTCTGTGCCTCCCTCTCTCTCTAGCCCTACCCCGTTTGCGCTCTGTCTCTCTCTGTCTTTCAAAAATGAATAAATGTTAAAAAAAAATAATGCAAACTGGCATGGCCTTTTTGGATTACAATTTTGCAAGCTATGTGAAGAGCCTTTCACCTATTAATTCTAGGAAACTATCCTAACAATATCTTTGCAAATGAGAATGAGTATGTATGTACAAGGATATTCAAGACAGTGGTCAACAAGAGGAAACTGTTTAAGTAGATTATGAAAGACCTAGAAGATAGAATATTATGCTGTCTTTAAAAGATCATGCTTTCAAAAATATTCAAGGATACTGAAAAATGCTCACAGTAAAATTTTAAGTTAAAAAGAAATATATAAATTTCATATTAAGTTTTTGAAGACAAAGATTAGAATGTACAAAGTCTTCAAAATATTAACAACACTGGATATCTTTGCAATGAGGATATACTTCTAATCATTAAAAAATAAATAATGTATACACTACATTAGTATATTACTACATATTGTAATATACATTAGTATATATGGCATACTACACTATGTATATTAATATATACAACATACTACAGTGTGTATAGTATTTGCATATATAGTCCCTGACTTTAAGCACCTCATAATCTATTATGCAAAATTAATTACAATTAAGTGGGGGTGTGAAGCATGATGCATAGGTGATTCAAAAATGGCAGAATGTTGATAACTGTCAAAGCTACATGATGAAAACATGGGAGTTTATTCTACTAATTTGTTTATTTTATACGTGTTGAAAATTTTCCAAATAAAAAGTTAAAAGAATCATGAAAAGGCATGGAAAATGTAATAAGTCTCATAAGAGTTAGACCAATAAATAATATAAAAGTTCAGACAGGAGAAAGATTGCGTCTGGAGGAGGTACTGGTCTCTCTTTGAATAACTTGTAAGATTTCAACAGGCAAATCAGTGCCTGAGGGTAGGAGTGAGTATAATGAGCAAGATTACAGTGGGGAAGGCAACTGGCCCTGAGCATCAGGTCAGTGGGTAAACTGGTAGCAAACCCATGGAATCTAACTGCTGCACTCATGTTAGATAAAATCCCCTAATAGAGGATAAAGAGGCATCACCTTATGGATTTCAAGGAGGCTGTGATTCCCCCAATGAGTCAGCATTCTAAATATGCAAATGTTCACCTGGCATGAACGGGATAAAAAAGCATCATTGACTATTGCAGACTTCTGGTCCCACCCTTGCTCACTGAAGTAAAACTGTCCCTTTTACTTGTGGGTGACTCCTGGGTAATTCCCATGGGTTCTTTATTCTCACTGGACAAAACCTCTCTGAGATCTAGGCATGATGAAGGCTGTAAGACAAAGAGCTCATTTTTAAAAAAACTGTACTCATTCCTTATCCTTCCCAGCCCTCAGCTTTTTTTTTTTTACATCAATAGCCCATCTCCATATAAATGTCCAATTTTGCAACACTTTAGGTACCACAATGTCTGTGTAAATGAGTCAGAATATGCATTACCGAATAGCGAAAGAGTCTAGTTTTCCTAACAAATTTATCTATTTTTGAATTTTTTAAATTCACGTTGCTCCTTATAATTTTTCCATAAATATCTAACTATTCTCAAAGCTACCATTTAGACTACCGATGCATCCTTCAGTTTGTTAAAGAAAACCTGCATGACTTCCAACTATAAATTTGGAAAAATGCAATAAGCTTTAATGACTAGAAGATATGATTTAGCTTTCTTCTATTAAAAAAAAAGCTACTTACTCCAGAAGTAATATTTCAGCACACAAACAATATTTTTTTAATTTTAAAATAGATCCACACATTTGATAATTTTTCTTTATATAAATTCTCGACAATCTTTTTATTGTCTTCAAAAATATGCATGCATGGAAGTTTAAGGCAAGACAGCCAGCATCACGGGTAGCCCCTGTTAATACTAATTGAGTTAGCATAAACATGTAAATCCCCTTTTATAGATGTCTGGCTTTTCCTTTATCCAAGACCAAACTATAATCGACAAAGATAAGCAAGATCATGTTCTTGATTTGCTTTGCATGTGAATTCTTTTGCAGAGATAAACTGTTGATACGTATTCCTCCTCTGAAAGATCAAAGATCATTCTGCAAACACCAGATTTCTCTGCGATCCTACAGCTTCCCTCAGATTTCCGTCTCTTTGCCCCTTTGCCAATGTCCTCTGAATAAGACCAAATTAATGAATACTGATGTTCTTCATCACTATTTCGGTGGCATCCTGTGGGGACAGCACAATAACAGGAGTGTCATGGTACCAGTTCTACCTCTGGATTACTGAGCATGTGTCTGGAAATACCATGCGTGCACGCACGCACAGAACAGTCACACGCACCACTGTGTTGATCAGTACCCACGGCCAGTAAGAAAACCTCAAAATTAATCTGGTGACGATGAAAAAGTGATGGCAGTTCATCCAAGTAAGTCACTAAAGTCAGTCACTAAATAGAAAACTTTTAAAGAAACCCATAGTTGCAAATATCTCACACTAAAACAGGTTCTTAAAAGGTTCATTACAGTGAAAGCCTCGTCCATGGTGAACTTTGGACCAGGCAGCCTTAGCACTGAATTTTTAACAGACAAAAGCTTTTTGTAAGTAAGAAGCAGCAAATGAACAAAAGGAAAAAAACCCTAATTTTGTAAAAGGGATAAATGTGAAAATATACTAACACACCAAGCAATTGATGTATTATTTACATTTTATTTGTAACATTGATAGAATAGCACAATGCGTATGTATTAATATAATTCATATATTATCTGATATATGCATAATGCATGTGTAATGTAAGATTTGTTACTGTTAACATTAACATATAATACTAATTGAATATTAATTATGTGCCAGGCACAATGTTAATCTATTAATAAACATGGTCATTTGATGCACCCCGCCCTGCATATTACTATAAATGCTATGTTTCTAAGGATGAAAACAACCTCAACAAGGTTCAAATCTGCCTAAATTTAGAGGCAGACTGTAATCCCCATAAAGACCATTATCTCTTGTTTAACCCTGTATCACCAGCATAAATAACAGGCATAAATAATGGTATAAATGAATAATAGGAGCTCAACAAACAACAGTTAAAGGACCTAGTAAAGGCAGGCAAGCAGCTGGGAGAGAAAAAGTGAGATAGCCCCAGAATCGAAGGGAACACAGAGTATAAAACCCACGGAAAGGCATGATTCTGACCCTCAAATAAACTATAGTTCAATCAGCAAGACAAAACACTTCAGCAGGTGTGATAACTATTAAGACAACATATGTCCCTGAAGATAAGAGGATAAATTGGAGCGGCAGCCAAATTAGTCCCGGGGTTAAGAAATGCACCTCAGAAAAGGTGGACCTTAAGTGAGTTTTAAAAGACAGTAGGAGTTATGGAAGAAGTCATATGGTCCAGGGTACAATGCTTTAAAGATGTCAAACAGTAGAAAGGCCAAAGCGTGTCAACTTGACATGTCATTGGCAACCTTAATGTGGAATTTTTGGAAAGTGTGATGGGAAAAAGCCAGATCATAGTAGAGTATACAGAGAATGGGATGTGCAAGCACTTGGTTGTGTAAAGAACAAAATAAGGATGGAAGTTAATCTCAAAATTTGATGTGTGTGTGTACGTGTGTGTTTAATTGAAGTCAGGGAAGACGTGAACATATTTAGATGCTAGAAGAAAAGGGGAATTTGGGGATTCAGGAGCATAAGGGAGGAAGACTCATGAGAAATATACCCCCCTCCACAGAAGTGGGAGAATGTATATAATAGATGATACTAGCAAATTAGGCATGGTGATTTAAAGAGTCAAGTTGGCTGGGGCGCCTGGGTGGCGCAGTCGGTTGGACGTCCGACTTCAGCCAGGTCACGATCTCGCGGTCCGTGAGTTCGAGCCCCGTGTCAGGCTCTGGGCTGATGGCTCGGAGCCTGGAGCCTGCTTCCGATTCTGTGTCTCCCTCTCTCTCTGCCCCTCCCCCGTTCATGCTCTGTCTCTCTCTGTCCCAAAAATAAATAAACGTTGAAAAAAAAATTTTAAAAAATAAAAAAATAAAAAAAGAGTCAAGTAGGCTTTAAAAGAAGTTTCCATAAAAAAGTGGTGTGGTATGTGTGTGTAGTGTGGTGTGTGTGTGTAGTGTGTGTGTGGTGTGTGTGTGTATATGTGTGTGGTGTGGGTGTATGTGGCATGTGTGTGTGTGTGTGTATGAAGACAAATTTCGAAGGGTGATGAAGATTATGGAGGCAGAGTTCTTGATGGGAAAGATGGCTAAACGTGAGATTACGAAACGGGTTTCCCAGTTTTCTAGTTCTGGAACCCTAACCGTTTGATCTCAACATTAGTATTCCTGATTTTTACATGACGCCAATGAGGGCAGCTTGATGTTTTTTCTTGTAAAATGGCACGTCTGAAAGCATAGAAACTGGTTCACAGAAAACGCTGAGTAAATTTTAGTTTAATCTTATCTAAAACAATACACTGTCATTTTTCAAAAAAGGGTTTCTAATCAAAGTGAAGAGAAAGATAAAGCTTCCCACGGCCGAATCCAACCAGAAAACTGAGAGAAAGAATCAGATTGCACATTTGTCAAAGGTTAGCCTCTTGGAGCACGGAGCAGGATGGGGAGTGAGCTGGAGGGGCAGATAGAGATAAACAAAGCAGGCGGCAGTGTCGATGAGCTTTAAGTACAGGAAACTTTGTGCACACTATGCAGGCACAGTGACAAAAGTCAAAATTCGATTTGGTAACACAAAAGGCGTTTATTAGTCACTGAAAGACTTTTTGCTATAAATCTATCAAAAGTTTACAAAATTTGAGAATAGAGCAATGTGTCAGTGCCCCCCAACTTGTTTTGCATATTCTGACAATTACCCAACGTTGTAATCACGAGAAATGTCACCACACCTTCTTGAAAATGAACATTTAGTTCCCTGGATTATTACAGATCCACACATATCCAAACATGCCACACAAGGAAGAAGAAGCATTCAACCCAATGCTAGTCAGATTCTGAAGGTTTCACACAAAGGGGAGGTGGGCTGCGGGACAGTAGGGACAAAGCAGAAGAGTGTGAAAGTAAATCCCAGTGGCAACATTACCAACAACCTCAAAGATTCCCAACAAGATCTTCCACCTTGAAAAAGTAAGATGGCTTCCAATGCTGAGAAACCGCCCCTCCAACTGTCTCAATTACCGCAGGGATCTGAAACTATCTCTGAGATATTTTAGCAAATTTGAGAAATGTACGAATACCATTTATTTCAGATCCTGAGGAAACCCCACCTTTATAAATTCGTAATACAGGGTACTGGCCAGCCATGAGGCAGAAAAGTGCTACTGTCTGCTTGTTCACATCTCTGCTGAACTGAGACACTCTAGGGTCTTGGCATTCTTCTTGAAATTTTCTGGCTTAGTACACGTGCATCCTCACTGTCTCCTCTATAGCTAATTAGCAGCAGTCCCCACTGATGCCATAAATAAAGAACCTGAGAAAATCCAGGTAAGTGTCATTTCCCAACCTCAAAGGCAAGCTGTTAAAAATACGCTACAGAAAATATAAAGTATGAACTGTGGTTACTAACTAATTCTGGAAAGAAAGAAATTAAAGGCTTCACTTCCTCCCTCTACACTTTACCAGGGGACCAAACATTCAGTTCAGTGCTCATAAGAATCTTCTAATCCCTCCACCTTCCCATCCCCTAAAAACCCTCCCCCAAATGCAAACACATACTCATAACAATTGGAAGCAATGTCATAAATGAATAATTCAAATACGTCAAGTTACCCAAAGCAAATTTTTATTTCTGCCAAATTAATTTTCCTAGAGATGCTTTACCTAACATGAAGGGACTGACATGACAGGAATGTCTATAGGGATTGACTTACCCTGTCAAACTCTGACCATCAGAAGACCAAATCATTAGTAATATTTAATCATCCCAGCATTGATAAAGAGCTGTAAAATAAAGCTTGTCTATAAACGCACTGAGTCACTTAAATAAAAAGCAATATGTTTCACTTCTTCAGCTATATAAATATAGACTTGTATATATAAAAACAAGCATCATCCCACATCCACATATATATGGCATGGGCATATGAGTAGGATCGATGATGTTTATAGATGTCTATATGTATTTATATAGAGATATACATAGGCTCCCAAGCAAAATGTTCCTTGTTTTTAAATTCCCTGATTTTTGTTGGTAACAGTTATTTCTTGTTAACCACATAGTAAATATGAGACTATCACATTATGTAAACCATGCAAAGCTGAGTTACATTTTTTTCCCTGAAGATCATATTCTGTGAATTTATAAATGAAGACGCCACTTTTGAACAGGAACACACAGTTTTAGTTACAAACAAAGAACTGGTTGAAGAAAATGTGATCATACAGAAAAAGCCATAGGTAGGCTAAAGAGAATAACAGAGGGAAGCCTGCCATTCATTAGGTTCAAATCATAACATAATTTTCTTAGGTTGCTCCAAGTTTTATCTCATTACTAGTTAACCATAAAATTTATACAGAAAGATTTCACTCAGAAATCACCGTGTTCCTTAAGCCGCTATAGATTTGTGACATTTCTTCGTTCAGTCTATTCATCATAATTCAGAATCTAATTATCTAGTTGTGAAATAGCCAGGCTATGGTACCTTTTCCTTTGCTCAAATTTCTTATTTGGTTTCTGTACTATGTCATAGTGACAAGGCAGAGAGGGTCAGGAAAATGGTGACACTCCCATCAATCAGCATTGCTACTTACTAGGAATTCTGGAAGCAAGTTTATTTGGAGAGATTGAAACAGCTGGTTAACAGTTTTCCCCATGAAACAAAAATAAATGGAATTATCATTTCCTAACAATAGATTATAACGTCATGCAAAAATTAGGACAAATCAGATTCGAACAGGAGAGGAAGTATTTTTAGTATGGAAATAACTTTCTCGAAACAGTTACAGTAATAAAGAAATAATGAACTTAACTCATTACCTTAAAAGCATGTTATGTAAATGTTATCTCTCCATATCTAGTGAAGAATAACACTTTGATTTACATTTCATGCATTGCAATGACCTTAAATATAGCCGTCAATAAGCCTCTTTACTGCCTTGCAACACCCAAAGCAAACTGCGTGTTAAGTCAAATTTTATGACATAATACCTCCTTTCTCCCACACGTATCCTCCCTACCCTATCCTCCAAGAAAACCACACCACAACTGCTGGCTTACTCTCATCTCTACTTTATTTCTCTAGTTTCACCACTGAGAGTTGACTAATGAGGGCCATGTGCCTTTTACTAAGCCATCCACCCCCGCCCTAAAAGATATAGTTCTTTTAAGAACGCTTTTACCCTTGATAGTGTGACATACACAGCATTTATAAGATACAATCAGGTTTTTGGGGCGCCTGGCGGGCTCAGTCAGTTGAGCGTCCGACTTCAGCTCAGGTCATGATCTCACAGTTCGTGAGTTTGAGCCCCATGTCGGGCTCTGTGCTGACAGCTCAGAGCCTGGAGCTTGCTTCCGATTCTCTGTGTGTCTCTCTCCCTCTCTGCCCCTACCCTGCTCACACTCTGTCCCTCTCTCTCTCTCTCTCTTTTTCTCTCTCTCTCTCTCAAAAATAAATAAACATTTAAAAAATTAGCAAATAAAAAAACACAGGTTTTGACAATACATCTACATAGATTTTTTTTTTAAGATCTACACAACAGTATATTATTATCATCTTTCCAAAGTCTTATGTTTTTAGGAACTTTCCAGAAGGCTAACTTCTGCCTTCTGGAGGCAAACTGGAAGACTGGAAATGGAAAACTGCTGCCCTCCTGAACCAGTACGGCTGGATGAGTGGCTTAAGTAACATATTTAGAGTTCTCTGGTGTAGATATAAGAGTCATCCAATATCTGTCAACTGGAAACAGCTACCATGTCCACAGCTGGGGACACAAAGAGAAGGGGTTGGGTTTGTAGAGCCTAGAAGCTCAGAGGAAAGGCAATGAGGAGGAAGTGCCAGCAGGCTGATTTCAGAAATGGAGGGAAAAAACCCAAAAAATGGAAACAACTGATGCTGCCAGAATGATGAGGACAACAGGAAGGGTGAGTTCCCTTCTTGTTCCACCAGCTTGCCAGTCTTCCTCTAGTGCCTCCTATTGGCAGAAGCTAACATGTACACTAGCTGGAAAAGAATAAATGTAGGTTGCTCCAGCATCCCAAAGAATCTAGAAGGGTGGGTTTGGAAATTACTAAAGTCCAACTTCTTTTTTCTTGTTGAGAGAGAGAATGAGAGAGCACGTGGGGTGGGGGGGGGGGGGTGAGGGTGAGAGAGAGAGAGAGAGAGAGAGAGTGAGAGAGGAAGAATCTTAAGCAGGCTACATGATCAGTGCAGAGCCCAACATGGGGCTCAATCCCATGACCCTGGGACCATGACCTGAGCCAAAAGCAAGAGTCAGACACTCAACCAACTGAGCCACCCAGGCACCCCCACAGTTCAACTTATTTTAAAAAGTGTTATGAGGGGTAAACTATCTACCGATTAAAATATGGGTGGACATACTCTCCTGATTCCATGAGAAACCAACTTTGAAAATCATTTTCACCCTATAAAAAATAAAAGTATATTTTGGAAAGCATTACCTCTGATGATCATATAAAGGAGAGTATCTCTGTAAAATGGATGCCAAGATACAACATGAAAGAAGAAAACAAAAAGTAGATGGATAAAACACCATCAGAAA
This sequence comes from Puma concolor, assembly GCF_028749965.1. Lineage (NCBI taxonomy): Eukaryota > Metazoa > Chordata > Mammalia > Carnivora > Felidae > Puma > Puma concolor. The sequence continues at coordinate 74,850,620 of NC_141678.1, forward strand.
AGTAAAACTATGTTGACACAATTAAAATCTGCATGAAATATGTCAGCATGGAGTTGACAAACTTGAAGAGTTCTCCTAGAATAGAAAGGAAAGGAGCAAAGAGATAATAATAATAATAATAATAATAATAATAATAATAATAGTAATGGAAGAAGCAATACTGAAGATCAGTAAGATGGGAAATACAATCTACAATGAGCGGATATGCATCATGAATGATTAGGCATGAAAAATGACAGAAATATCATTTGGGGGTAAGAATTTAACACTTCTGTCTACTCCACAAAAGATCTAGTTAAGTAAAAATATAAAAAAGCAAAAAGCAAATTAAAATGCACATTATATAGAATAACCCCCCTTTTCAAAAATCCACTAAACATTTCCCAAATCATTTATTAAGACACTTAAAAATAAATTTTAAGAAGAAACCATACTATTTCTTTACTAACTACACTGCAATAAACCTAGAAATCAGTTATGAACATTTCAAAGGCCAAACAATATAATCCGCTGGAAATATGAGTGGCATTCCAAATTTGCTGGTATTTTAAAAGGAAAATAAAACTGCTAAATAAGGACTATTAGGAAACCATTAACAACAAGAATATTACATATTAGCATAATATTTCACATCAACAAAACATGCTGGATGCAGCCATAGTTATAGTCTGGCACAAATTCATAATCTGGAAAATAAAAAGAATGAGACAATTTAGCTAAAAAAGCCAACTCAAGGCAAATGACTTCTGTAAAAACAGGTCTAAGAAAACCAAAGAGTAGTAAAGTTTTAAAAATATATTAACAAATTAGAAAACGGGAAAACTAAACTGTCACTAGTCAAATAACTGCATGAAACAAAAATACACGTATCTCTGACAGAAATCAATTTAAAAAGTACAAAAATAGGGGCACCAGGAGGGCTCAGTCAGTTAAGCGTCTGGCTGTGGCTCAGGTCGTGATCTCATGGTTCGTGGGTTCGAGCCCCGCCGTCAGGCTCTGTGCTGACAGCTCGGAGCCTGAAGCCTGCTTCACATTCTGTGTCTCCCTCTCTCTCTCTGCCCCTCCCCTACTTGTGCTCGCACATGCGCTGTCTCTCTCTCAAAAACAAACATTTAAAAAAAGTAAAAAATTAAAAATCAAAGATTAAAAGATTATATAACCATAAATAAAAGTAAAATAATCTAAAATTACATAAATCTTTGTCTATGTGTGTGTGTGTCCATGTGTAAAGACAACTGAACAGTACAATCCACTATTATAAGGGCTAACTATTAAAAGAGAATTTTGTTTTCACCTTTTTATTTTTCATTATTTGTAAAATATTCCACAATGTACATGTATCTCCTTTAAAAAAAAAACATGTTTGTATTTTTGAAAAATAGCCTGAGGGGAAAGAGTTTTTCTGTGATATTCATGCCGGATAAATAAAATTTCAGTTCACTTAAATTTAAAATGGCTAACACCATCAATACTCCAACTGCTGCAGGACCACCACTAAGTCAGTTATTCTCATAAAGCTTCTGAAAATGTACACTGAAGGTATTCATCGAAAACTTAAAAGACATCATTCAAATCAATTTTATAACATCCAGTTTAATAATGTTTAATGATGACACAGAAACAAACAGACATGCTATTTTACTGCCTCTACAGAGCTGAAGACCAAAGTGAGGTTCCGTGATAGGAGACTGAGTGCACACACACAGAGACGATTACTCCTCTGTGCAATATGCAGAACTGGCATCCCTTCTACTAGATCATGTCCTGTCGGTCTCGAGTGTTTCCTTGCAAGATTCACAGATATACTCCTGCCACTTGGTATTTATCAATAATTACCCGGAGTGATCATAAAATCAAATCTTCTATTTGTGCTGAGTATAATATTCTCCAAAATGCTTTCACATACGTTGTCTAATTCAATTTTTTGTAAAAAAGCAAACCAAACCAAGTACGAGTTAAGCAGGGAAGCAGTAGTAAAAGAAGAACATAGTCTTCAACCACGAACACTTGCAGGTGTTTACCATCTGAAATTAAAGATGTGCTGCTAATCATTTGTAGATATTCTTCCACTTAGCTTTTCATGGTCGGGAAGACTTGTTATTGATTAGAGTAAATCTGATAAATCTGTGTAAAAGAGAAAGGCAGCCCCCTTCACCATTACAAAATAAAAACCTATTGAGGAAGGACTATCCCAAGAAGTGTGTTAACCACCCCTTAGGCTAGATCTGGCGCTCAGCTGGATTTCACAGACCCCAAGCAGTATGGTGGTGGTCACTTGGCAAGGATAAGCCAGAAAATAATTTCCCATCTGGTGTGCTGCTCTGAGTGTCCCATTCAAGGACTAGTCTCTAAAAGTTTAAGAATAAAAAGTAACCAAAGACCTGGGAACAATGGTCAATTATCTAATTAGCATTTCAAAAGGCAGTGATAAAAAGGAGTAAGACTGGGAGGCCCACTACTCAAATGAACAGCTGTGTGTGACAAGATCAGTTAATTAAGGCTTCAGAACTTTTCCAGCCCATCTCCTTTCACCTTTCTGGTCCCTTCTTTCTCTTCCTTTCCCTAGGTTCTCCCTTCATCTCCCCCTTCGTACCTTTAAGTCTGGACAGTGGCTTTACCCTACTTCTGAATGTCTGCCGTATCCCTTTTCCCCTCCCCTCTCTCTTTTCCTCCATTTCCCCTAAATTTGCTAGATAGCTAGCTAATTTAGGTATAAATTAGGTCAGATTTATAAATTGATCAAATTTATCAGATTTATCAAATTTAGGTCAGATTTAGGTATAAGTTTTAAATTCTCTCTCGAGTTCTCTAAACAAGGTTTTACAGGCTCTGATCAATTCCAAATCGAGTGAGTTTACATTTTAAATCTCTACGTAAAAAAAAGAAAAGACAAAAACAATTTAATGGTATTGCTTTTTACTTGATGTAACCTTTAGTTGACTTTTTTTTCTGAAAGTCAATGACCCTCTGTAAAGAGAAATATCCTTCTGACCATGCTGGAGAAATATCACATTCTGAATTAAGGACCAGGCAGGTGAAATTCCTAATTTCCTCAATTTTATTTTGTATCTTAGCAATAAGGAAAAGTAAATTTGAGGGTTTTATTTACAGTAGAAACCTGAAATGCATTATCTTACTTAATCACCAATACAACCTTGCAAAATACATATAATTAACCCCCTTTTATAGATTAGAAAATTAGGCATGGTGATGTTAAATAACTACATTAAGTCACAAAGAATTGAGTCTCAAACCAACTGTTCTTTGCACCAGAGGCCAAAGAGGCTTCTATCCTCTGTTACCTCCCTATTAAAATATATGATTAAAAATGCTAAAACCAGTCAGATTAACAACCCAACTCCCAGATCACTGGCCCACAAAGCTTGTCCATGTAGTAAACAACCCTTGTGTACACAGAGATGGAAAAGTCCATTCATTACTGCTTTGCCCTAGGTGCTGAACCAGCTTCATACTACCATGACGTTACCCCAGTTGCATGCAGGAACAATGAGAAGTGAGAAAAGAGAAAATGAGCTGAGGCCCTTATTGTTGATAATAATTTTCTGCAAACACACTTCCCTAAAGGTACAGTGAAGCCAGTCAAGACTCCTGAGCCATAAGTGTATGTTCTAGGATTTTTGCCCTTTATAGGTATTAGCATTGACATCATGTAGCCATTCATAGCCCTATCACAAGTAGCTCCATCAACCAGCTATGCAATATTTTTTGGGTGTCATCAGTAGCCCTGGTCTAACTTTGGAATTCCACTGGATTCGACAATGCACCTACAGACCCACAAAGAGGAAAGAAATGTGTCACACTTCAGGAAACATTACTGCACACATCACTCTTGTCTATCTAACAAGGGATCTGGCTGGTGGTGAAGGTTGCTCTGCCTTCTCTGGCTTGGAACTCACTTCACCTCCTACACTGCGTGAGGCCAGATTAGTCTTAGGTATTTGTCTCTGGAAGGTCCAAGGAAATGTTCTATTCTACAGAGGGCCTAGGGATTTCCATCTAAAATCCTTGAAGCAAGTCAGAGAAAAGGTTTTGTGGAAACATGTTTCCCCTTTCATTGCTCTGAGGCTTTGAGGGTTTCAGATTAATTACAAATAACAGGTCAATTTGGGGGCCAGAACTAATCCTAAATCTGGATCTGGATCATTCTTCCATGGCAGGACGCCTTAACATTAGGTCACTGAATCTTCTTGAGAACCTAAGAAACTCCACTCTCCCTAAAACCTAAAGGTGCGCATATATATTTAGGGACCCTTCCCTCCACGAACTCCAGGCCAAGAATTCTGCTCCAGGCTCAATCCACCAAGATGCTAGAACCAAACGACCCCAGGGAGTCTCAGCAAATGCATTTCACCTGAGACGCCTACGCAAGGTAAACCTGAACACCCCCAGGTGTTCCCGTAAAAGAACAGTAGAGAAAAGAGGAGACGAGGGGAGAAGTGGCTGGCTCAGGTGTGAGTCCCCCCTGTCAACCAGGCTACCAAGTCACCACAGACATCTCCTCACCAATATGAACCTCGAAGAACCTGTAACACCAAAATCAACACCGCCTTCCCAATACGTCTATAAAGCTGCCATGGCAGATGTAGCACCGTCCTGGTGGGTCATAGGGATGTTCATCTAACTCAGGTGAACGGAGATTAAGAAGGCCTCTAACAGCAAGACAATCTGGAAGGAAGGGTCTCTGTTCTGCAATAAAGTTACAACACAACTGTTTTCTCTCCAGAAAGAAAAATCGGCGAGAAATTGTCTACATGAATGAATACAAACAAACTCCCTCGAAGAATGGGAAATACGGAGGTAGCAGACATGGGATTCACCTCTCTGGTTCATCTGAGACCTATAAATACCAGCGACGGTTGGGATTTAACATCCTGCATAGCCTGGTGCAGATTCAACTAGATGATACTGTAAACACACCGCGAATGTTTGAGGTTCTTTGTTTTCTCTAAATATTCAGGGTATACAGCAGTTAAAAAACACAATGCCATGCACATCATAAGCACTCAATAAATACAGGCTAAGTGAACAAAATAGACACATTATTGAGCTTTCTTTTGGGAAACAGAGGTGCATCCGATTTGAAAATCTAAAAACTTTTTATAATGACCTTCCCCAAGATTTCCAACTGGCAAACAAACACACAAAAGGCAATAATGAGAGCAAAATGTATTTTCTCTCATAAAAATGTTAAGTATAGACACACCCTCCGTGTAAATCAACAGCACTGAACCTGAACTAATTAAGCTCCCACAGACCACGACCAATTTAGCAGAAAGCATGCAGAAGAGTTAAGATATTTGTACCTGCTTAAAGGTAACCTTGAAACTATTTTGCTGAATCTTTAGGAAATTTGTTACAAAAAAACAAAAGTGTGTGACCATATGATTCTAATTAGTAGAGAGCAAGAGGGTTGAAATTGAAAAATCTGTCACATGAGACTGTTACTTCTCCAACCACTGCCATTCCAAGAGCAGAGAAATATTTTCCCCATGATCTGTAAGATGCATGATATTCTGCACACACTTAAAAAATAAACGCACTGGAGGATGGTTGTTACCAAGATTTTAAGTACCTAACGTTTGGTAAGTAATTTGGTATGGGTAAGAAAAACAACTTCATCTAATAAAAAAGAAGTCTAGAACTTTATTCGTCTGTTATGTACACCCACTCAGAACTATCACCATAACCCAATCTATTCATATCCAGTCAATAGCCCAGAGGTTACCTATAATATACTCTATACCAGTACAGTCAGTAAACCTAGAAATACACTGAAAAAAAAGCGTGTTCATAACCAACTGTTCTTAAATTAGTGGTAGTTTTTTAATTTTTTGGATTCTAATTTTTTTTTAATGTTTATTTACTTTTGAGAGAGAGCATGAGCCGGGGAGGGGCAGAGAGAGAGGGAGAGGCAGAATCCGAAGCAGGCTCCAGGCTCTGAGCTGTCAGCACTGAGCCCCACAGGGGGCTGGAACTCACAAACCGTGACCTGAGGCAAAGTCGGACACCCAACCGATTGAGCGACCCAGGAGCCCCAGCCTGAGTCTAAGAGTACTAAGAGCACATTTTTGCCATGATACAGAAGCAAAAATACACATAATCCACAAATTTGGATCTCTGCACATCTAATGATTAGAATTCCATGGAAATTCAACCACAGCAAAAAAATATTAAACATAATTAATTGGCTGATGTACCAGTGTCATTCAAAGGAATACTTCTGATCCTAAACTAAATTTCTCCAAGAAATTCCCATTTCCTCTTTATTGACTGACTTGAAATTCCAAAATGAATCTGAATCAGTAATGTATTCTTTGTTGTTGTTTTTAGTGTCTTTTCAATTTTTTACATTTCTCTCATTTGGGTTCTGATGTTTGCACTGCAGTTAAAACCTGTTTCTTGAATATAAACAAAAAGAATGCTTTAGAAAGTCAGAGGCATTTAAAACTAAATGCCTTATTCTTTAGACACTTTTGATTTTGTTCCTGGTAAAATATTTAGCTCCCAAAGGACTGCAGGAGAGCTACAGAGTTTAGATTTTCCTCAACATCTCAGAAGTAAACAGTTCCATGTTTCATTTTTGCCATGACACTTCACCCTTACTGAAATATAGTGTGAATCATGTTAATCCGTAACTTCTTTCCTTTCCATACAGAGAAGGGGGCGGGGTGGGGAACCAGGTCCTAGCCATTGCGTAACTTCTTATTAGCCCTCACTAGTGATACCATATAATCAAGTTAGTTATACCTCAGATTTCCTTTTTAAATAAATGGAATAATATAGTTAGCATTTATTGTTTTTTAGATCAACTTTCAAGGCAATCTTACCTAGATTTACTTCCTGCTGAGCTAAATCTCTGCAGGGACTCTGTGAGTAAAATTATCACTGACACTGGGAACGAAAAACATTAACAACTTTGCAATGGCTGCAGTAACACATTTCTAAAGGGAAGCAAATTGCCAGTGTTTACTCTTGAATGGAGAGAAGGGAGGAACGTTCCCTAGGACACAACGCTAACTGGAGGGTGTGGGACATTTTAAATATCTAGAACATCTGACAGCCCTCAACATTGCCATTTCTGCGGGTTACTCTGGGACACTCCTTCGGTGGCACATATTCTAGAACTCAGGCTTGCAAAAGAACATATCTACAGAGTTTCCGGTTGCCAAGCACCCGGGCAGGGAGACTGCTGTTTCTGACATATTACGTTAATTTCTGAAGAACAAAAGGTTCAAACGTGACTACTCCAAGAATAGCAACCACTAGGCAGCACAGAAAGATTGAGTAACTGGTTAGGGCAAAATGGTCTGCCAGGAAGAGGCAGAAACTTTCCCATGAAGATATTCAATAACTTCGCATCCAGCTCTACACAAAAATTGAAAAGGAATTGTAGATATATTACAAAGAAGGCAAACAGCGAAGAGCAGGATTGAAACAGGTGACGGGAAGGAGAAAGTCTATTCTGAATCACAACTATGCTGTGCATCTTGGCTCCGTGCACTTTGGGTTTATTTGCACACTCTTTTTAGAAAGAGTGGGGGTTGGGGATCCAAAGCGGATGAAAGAGTTATTTATGAACAGACGGGACACCAGGATGGGGTGGTTAGAAAGCCTTGGAGGAGTGTCTGGACTTGTGGATAAAGGCAGAAGCAGACATATGGGGAAATCTATATAGAAGAAACAGAGAGAGTGAGGAAGAGGCTAAAACAGGCAGATGGCTGGACTGTAAAGGAATAGCATTATGCGGGGGCTCTAAAGAAAGGGAGATGGCCCTGGGAGGGGGGATAGCTAGGGGAAAAAGAGGGTCAGGAGGTGACTGCTTGGAAAGTTTTTTAAAAGCGGCAGAAATTAGATATGGATAAAAATATTTTTTAAATACATTTAAGAGCCAGGAGGGAAGTAAAACAAAATGAGAAAGATATCCACTTAAAAAATATATGAAAACAGTGTTCAAAAGTAACAGCACACAGTTTTTACAGGAGCATGAAGAAATTATAGCTAATAAAAACTAAAGATGTAGGGAAGGGCCCTCTTGAAACATTCTATGAAACTACCAATAGATTGGAAAGATACTTGCTGCGAAAAATTTTTGACTGCATTTCTGAGGCAGAATACATACTTTCTGGGCTACCAGAGTATCTTCTATATAGGTTTCTCTTTTTTTTTTTAAGTTTATTTATTTTGATAGACAGAAGGTGAGCAGGAGAGGGGCAGAGAGAGAGAGAGAGAGAGAGGGAATCCCAAGCAGGCTCTGCACTGTCAATGCAGAGCCCAAAGCAGGACTCAATCTCAAGAAATGTGAAATCATGACCTGAGCCAAAACCAAGAGTCAGATGCTACCCAGACTGGATAATAAATAGTTACTTTCACTCCTGAGGGCAGGAACTGTGTCTTACTGATCTTTTTATTCTCAGTATTTAGTGCTATGGTTGGCACCAAAAAAGGATTCCGTAAGTAGACAATGGAGGAAGGAGAACAATTCAAAGTTATTTTATGAGTCCTGGGGTGCCTGGGTGGCTCAGTCGGTTAAGCGTCTGACGTTGGCTCAGGTCATGACGTCCCAGTTCATGGGTTCGAGCCCAACGTCAGGCTCTGTGCTGACAGCTCAGAGCCTTGAGCCTGCTTCAGATTCTGTGACCACCTCCTTCTCTCTGCCCCTCCCCAGCTCACGCTCTGTCTCTCTCTGTCTCTCAAAAAAAAAAAAAAAAAAAGTTAAAGAAATAAATAAATACAGTTATTTTATGAGTCCCAACAAAGAGAGCAAATAGAACGCAACTTTCCAAATCACAGTTTTGATATATACAGTCAGGAATACAGATACACATACATACATATGTGTGTGTATTTAATATATAAACATATTAGGATAATTTTTCTACTGATATAGCCACTCCTCTATTTTGTGAACAGTAATATATATCAGAGCTAATATTCATCAACTCAATTTAATCAATAATCATCACTTAATAAATGGTGTCTGTATTCCTCTGCCTATCATGTGAATGACTCCAGTCCTCATTGGTGGCTAGGGGCATCAAGAGAGCCTAGAAAAATCATGAATTGTATTTGGCTGTGTTCCACTTTGGAAGATTTATTATTGAGTTCATTAGTGTTTAAGAATCAAACGCCTCTTGGGGGCGTCTGGGTGGCTCAGTTGGTTAAGCATCCGACTTCACGGTTTGTGGATTCGAGCCCCGCAACGGGCTCTGTGCCGACAGCTAAGAGCCTGGAGCCTGCTTCAGAATCTGTCTCCCTCTATTTCTGCCCCTCCCCTGTTCATGCTCTGTCTCTCAAAAACAAACGTTAAAAAATTTTTTTTTTAATTTACCAAAAAAAAAAAAAAAAAAAGAATAAAAAGCCTCTTGGGGTGCCTGGGTGACTCAGTGGGTTATGTGTCTGACTCTTGATTTCGGCTCAGGTCATGATCTCTTAGTCTTTGGGTTTGAGCCCCACATCCCGCTCTGCCCTGACAGCAGAGAGCCTCCTTGGGATTCTCTCTCTCCCCCTCTCTCTTCTGCCTCTCCCCCACTTATACTCGCTCTCTCTCTCTCTCTCTCAAAGACAAATAAACTTAAAATATTTTTAAAAAGAATATAAAGGGGCGCCTGGGTGGCGCAGTCCGTTAAGCATCCGACTTCAGCCAGGTCACGATCTCGCGGTCCGTGAGTTCGAGCCCCACGTCAGGCTCTGGGCTGATGGCTCAGAGCCTGGAGCCTGTTTCCGATTCTGTGTCTCCCTCTCTCTCTGCCCCTCCCCCGTTCATGCTCTGTCTCTCTCTGTCCCAAAAATATAAATAAATAAATAAATAAATAAATAAATAAATAAACAAACAAACAAAAAGAATATAAATCCTCTTTAGACAACTAAATACAAACAGACTTGCTTAGTCTGATAAATATCAGACATGACCAATCAATACTGTATTCAAACAGAGAGCATCATATGGCATACCTGTTAATAGGAGAAAAAAAAAAAGTTTATTTCTACTCCCTGATTAAATAGAAAACCAACTGTCAAGAAGATAAAACTCGCTGAGGACAAAAAAGTACCAAGTTTTTATTTCAGTAAATAGTTAGAGTTTGCCCCCAATGAATGACTTCAAAGCTGGATTTATACCATTAACAAATTCAAACAAGTAAGAAAGTAATTAGGAGTAAACAGAGGAAGTAGGTCATTTTTAGCAATTGTGTAGTCATTTTTAGCAAGTCATTTTTAGCAAGTGTGTAGTAGGTCTACATACTTCAAACAACAGTATTCTTTCCAAAAAGGAATCGCCTAGCTTATATACTTCATGAAGTGGGTCTTCAACAAACAACTATCAGTTCTAATGATGCGGCTGAAGATAAATGAAGGAGCTAATAATCCTCACCATCATACATCCTTATACATTACATCACGCCATGGTTAGATGTGGAAACCTCAGGAACCATCTACTAATCACACCAGCTTCTAAGGGGCTGGTTAAGGGGGGGGATGCCTTTAGTTGTTCTTCCACACCAGTCTCTTCCAAATTAAAGAGAGAACACAAAGGAACTGATTTCTTTTGGAGGACTGTGGCCAAGGAAGGCTGGAGAACAAAGGAAGACAGAAAATCGTGATGTGACCACCTCTGATAAGTGCTACTGGACAGAAGCATATGAAGGTTTGTTCAATTCTCTCATTAGTTTGATATATTTAGAATAAAAACAGTGGAGAGATCTACGCACAGCTGAGTCCCCCCATGCTGCATCTCACAGAAAAGGCAATGTCAGCCTTAGAGTGCAAAGTTCCCTTAAAGGCCCTTCAAATCCCAAGGTTCTATGATTCTATTTATATACTCCGCGCTCTACTCGTTAAAAGCAACCACTGTCCCCTTTTTCCTTGAAAGAGTCCATAGAAATGCCATGGTCATCTTCTATTTTTTCACAAATCTAGTGGTAAAAGCACTGAATTCTAATTTAGGTTCCATCCACAATAACCAGTGAGCACGTCTCTAAAATTCATGTGCCTTGGGGCACCGGGGTGGCTCAGTCTGGTTAAGCATCCGACTATTGATTTACGCTGAGGTCATGATCTCATGGTTTGGGAGATCGAGCCCCGCGTGGGGCTCTGCACTGACGGTGCAGAGACTGCTTGGGATTCTCTCTCTCCCTCTCTCTCTGCCCCTTCCCCTGCTTGCACTCTCTGAAAATAAACAAACTTTAAAAATAAAATAAAATTCATGTGCCTGAACTTCTATATCTGTAAAATGGATATACAGTAACTGCCTTTTAAAACGGATGTAAGATAAGGATAAAATACAAAAAAAAAAAAAAAACCCACAGGAAATCACTAACACCATATAGTTCTATGAGCATTGCCGTTCGTATCCCTGTGTTTCTTCCCATCCTACCGTCTTTTCTATCAAGTGGCCCAATTGAACAAGATATGATGAAAAACAAAACACGAGCAGGACTACGTGTCTATCTTTAATATATTTCATTTTCAAAAACAAGACAAGAAACACTCCTCATTTAAGTCTGCCCGTCAACAACCTCAAAAAAGGCTGCACACTAGACCAGCCTCCCCAGGAAGCCCACTGCCACAGGGCATGCGACCCCCCCCCCATCATTATTAAACACAGGCCCAGGTAAAGCACTCTGGCTTCTATCAAAGGGCACATCAAAGAGCAAATATGTACCCTCACATGTTTAGAATTGCTATAAAACGTGAAAATGCAAGATCAATGCAACAGACCACAGGGACCCATAAAGCCCAAAGGAAACCAGAGAGGGCAGGGGTCTACCCAGTTAATGTTATCCTGAGAAGGTGAGTTCTCTGGGTGCACAGCTGGACCCCATTAGAGCCTCTCCAGCTGCTCTCAAGATCACCTAGCAGCCTCAGCCCCCAAAAGCTGCAAGTCTGAGCTGGCAATTCATGAGAAAGTATCTTCAAAGATAAGTTCCTAGACCTTCTCCAACCCTTACTGACTTTTTCACAAGGAAAAACATTAAACAAAAATGTAACTATGAATCTCCAGGTAACAGTGCCTAAAGCCCCTTCCAACACACAAGAATAGTGCAAGCATAATTTTTTAAATGGTGGACGTTAATAAATTCCTTCAGTACTGAAACTTTTCTGTTATCTCAAATGAGTGCCAAACTACTCTCCACCACCGTATTTCTGTCTTCTTTCTCAGAGACACTCCACTTCTCAATGCCTCATTTCTCCTTCTTCATTCCTTTGTTCTTTCTTTTAACAAAATATTTGCTGGGCACTGAGGACACCAGACTGGGCCCTCGTGGCACTTACATGGTGGGGGTAGAAGGGAGAGAGGAACAGAGACACACAGTAAAAGAATGCATAAACAGGTCAGGTAGTTAAGTGCCATGAATAAAAATGCAGCCTGTGGAAAGGGATGGAAGAATTGAGAAGTCTCTCCACTTCCTGGTCAGCTGCTCCCCACTCTCCTCCTCCCTTATGGGACGGGATAGCTTAGGCTTCTGATCACTAGAATGTCCACCCAGACTTCCCCACTGTTCGCACAGCGAGACAGTAGAGCAGGAGTTGGGACTCAAAAGTCAGTAGCTGACTTACTTCCTCCCCACAGCCCCACTGCTCCCGAAGCAAGCAAATTAGGACTCTTCTCAAATTAAATTTAAATTTCAGTCTAAAAAGCCTGTTTGCAAGACTGTGAAATCTATCATATCTATAGCTTTTGGAAGATCATGATGTGAACCTTCAATGCATATTACTAAGTGAAAGAAGCCAATATGAAAAGGCTACATACTGTACGATTCCAACTACATGACATTCTGGAAAAGGCAAAACTATGGAGACAATAAAAAGATCAGTGATTGCTGGCAGGAAAGTGGAGAGGGGCATGCAGAGCACAGAGGATTTTTAGAGCTCTGAAAACATTCTGTATATTATAATGATGGATAGATGTCATTACACATTTGTCCAATTCCTTTGAATGTACAACCCCAAGAATGAACCCAAAATGAATCATGGACTTTGGAGGATTATGCTGCATCAATGTGGGCTCTTCTTTGGTCACAAATACACCACCATGGTGAGTGATATTGATAGTGGGCGAAGCTGTGCATGTGGGGGGCAGGGGTATACGGAAGATCTCTGTATCTTCCTCTCACTTTTGCTGTGAACCTAAAACTTCTATAAAAAATTTAAACCTTAAAAAAAAAAAAACAAGGCACTTGAATGGCTCTGTGGGTTAAGTGTCTAAGTGTCTGACTCTTGATTTTGGCTCAGCTCATGATCTCATGGTTCATGAGATCGAGCCCCATGTATAGTTCTGTGCTGACAGCACAGAGTCTGCTTGGGATTCTCTCTCTCTCCCTCCCTCCCTCTCTCTCTGCCCCTCTCCCACTCACTTGCATGCACACTCTCTCCCTCAAAATAAACAAAGAAAAATTAAAAAAAAAAAAAAAAAAACAACAACCAGGATGTTACTTTATACCCCACCACGTTCCTGTGAGCACACACGAACATAAGGACACCCACACGAACATAAGGACACCCAGGTGAATGGGTGAAAAGGCTAAGAGTGGGCACCGACGGTATGCTAGGTCTAGGGCATGCCACTCGTTCTCAGGACAAAGGACTGCAAGCAATTCTTACCCTCACCACTCAGACAAGAAAACAGAGCTTCTGGCTCCTGTCCTCATGCTCTGTGGCACTCTCCGTGAGGAACCTTCACCACAGCTAACCCCTTCTGGCTAATGGCGGGCTTACAATGCGCACCGAGGCTGCCCAAGACACCACACTTTGTGGGAAACTGCGTTCCTGGTATTCCCCTGGGAATAGTCTCGAGGAACAGCATTTCGGGGTGGGCGCTGCCGAGTCTTCCACTTCGGTGTGATCTCCACTGGCATCATTTAAGGCATGATTAGCAAACTCCTACGGCGCATGAAGATGTAAAGTTCTGCCATGAATTGTCAAGGTGACGCAACCTTGGCAGTCTGCAATGAATCCAAATTCTACACTAAAGTGGGAAAATGTGAAGCGTAGAGGCCATTCTTCATTTAGTTAAGGCACAAGCAACAGAAAAAGGAAGGAAAAGAGGTAAGCATAAATTTTCAAAACTGCCCTATTAGAAATAAAAGTAGTACACTTTTTTTCCGGTTAGTAGCAGGAAAGAAGAAAATTATAATACTACCAAACTTTAAAAATCCGTTTTTTTTTTTTAATTCTTTTTGTTGTCTGTGAACCTTACTAGATGAGAACAGCGGCAACAGAGTATATATTTTCTTGGGGGCAAATCCTAAAAATGAGAGCAGCATCTCCTTTTTTGCTAGACACAAACTGACTGAAGCAGAAATAAATGTGGCATAGAAAAATGATAAAGACACAAAGTTTGTGCCTTGGTCCCATTAATAGGCAGAGAGTTAAACAAATTATCAGTTGAAGGCATTCTGAGTTTCAGCATTAAAAACCAGAAGGAAAATGGCTGGGAAACAACATGCACCTGGTCTTTATAGTAGAATCCATAGCAATTTCAAGAAAGTAATACATCTGGAAACGGTCCAATGACAAATGCGAACAAACCAGTAAATCCCTAAAAAGGATCTTAGTGAAGCTTTTATTAAAAAAAAAATGTGTTTCTACTTTCTAGATCTAAGATTTAAGATACATTCTCCATAAATCTATACTTCATACTTTTTAGCAGACTGGCTAAATCTGGCCTCAATGTAAAACATTAAAGTCACTATTTTTTCTTTTTTTTTTTTTTAATGTTTCAAGTACTCCCTAGACTTAAAAATTATGAAGCCTTCATTAGCAAACACACAGCAAATATCAAGAGTAATATTTTGTTGTATTTCTCATATCATGATCTTCAAGGACTTCAGAACATTTAAACTTGTCAATAAGGGCATTTTTTTTCCTACTGTGAAATACAGAAAAAATATTATTCTTGAAGGTTCTGAAAGTTTAATTCCTCCAATAGTCAAACATTTGTTCATATATAACAACTGAAGGAGTGTCGGGTGGGGGGAAAGGCAGGGAAA
The DNA here is from genome assembly GCF_028749965.1 of Puma concolor. NCBI lineage: Eukaryota > Metazoa > Chordata > Mammalia > Carnivora > Felidae > Puma > Puma concolor. The sequence goes on from NC_141678.1 coordinate 74,865,628, forward strand.
ACAATAAGTTCTGAAAACCTCTTTTTAGCTTCAGTCCGTGAAACCGTAACTCTAAAGGAACAAATTTACAAACAACAGAATTATCATGAGTATATTTACAGTAACCCAGTGTCGCCCTAGACATAGAAAGACTTTCAAAAACTAGTGACTTCGCAAAAGAACTGTAGTCAACACAATTATTCAGAAATAAGTATCAGAAAATATAAAATTTATACTTATGAGAATGCTGGCCCCCATGGATAGTACTATTCCATAGTACATGTCTGTACCATGACAGAATGCTATATTCAAGTCATATTACTGGAACTACCAAGAGACAGATTTCCAAAGACCGAGGATATAAACAAGAAATAAATATTTTTAAATTTCTGGGGAGTCTATATGTTGAGATTCATTGCTGGTACAACTGCTAAAATGTGGACTAAGAGCATTCTTTCTTTGTGTCTTCCATCATACTTCTTAAAAGTTACTTCCAGTTTTGTGACTTGAAAGCCTTTCAGAAAAACCAAAGTATTATGGTATCCATTTTTGCAAAAACTGAAAACAAGTGTTCTAGCGTTCTGGCCACACTACCTTCCTTTCTCAACTGTTTCCTTCCCCTTTTGCCTAGTATTTTGAATTATGTGCTGTTAAGAATAGGATATTCTCATTCCCATGAAATAGGAAGACGTGTGTGTGCATGTATGTGTGTATGTGTGTGCTGAGGAATGGGTCTTTTATGTTAGTTGCAGTGGCCAAGGATCTTAAGAATTTTTAAGTTTTCACAATTTAGAAGCTGTTTTGGGGGAGGTGGCTGGGCATTCTGTGTGTCACTTTCAGGACAGGTTGCTGAGGTCTAGACCACTCTTATATGAGAAACTCCACTTGGCCTCCCATGCTACTTTGGGACTTCTGCAGTCAAGAGTGATGAACAGATTTTAATTCAAGAGAATTCACTGATCCGATGGTACATGGAAAGTTACCCAGGTAATGGTTAACCCGAGGGTGGGCCCTCATTTGCTTGTCTGGATTTAGAGGGCAGACATACATCTTTAGTTCAAATCAAGAGAAAAAGGGCAAAGGTGTTGGGAGTGTTTGTGTTACCACTTGCTCCTTTGATTTGCATTACTGGTAAATGAGTACGCTATCATTTGCCTCTGCTTTGCTTCACAGATGTCTACAGTAAAATCAATGTCAAATGCACTCCTGCAGGCTCTTCAGCTGAGCCACAATATTGAACGTAGCTCTAAAAGTATAACCCACCAGCGCCCCTCCCCGCCGAAAGGCAACCTAAATAAAATCAATCTTGGTAATGCTTCTAGACCCTCTCACTGGTTGGGAATATCTGTCCTATCTAATAGGACCAGCATCTTTTCAGGGCCCTCTTTTTAAAGAGGTTGATGTTTATCTTTACTGTTTGGGTATATTAAAACATGCCTAACAAAGGCCTAACAAAGAAGTCTGAATATAGCACCAACTATGGTGGTGGGCCTGGGCCAGGAGGCTACACAGTAGGAAAGTCTCGAAAGGATTTCTTTGGTCTCTGAAAGGGATCCCAGATTAGGGTGACAGACTGTCTAGGTTCACCCAGGACTTTTAAAGTGGGCATTACACTGGTATGCCAGTACCTTCCCTAAACAGTAAAGTCAAATGAAGCAACAGAACAATTATGACAATGTTAGGCGTATCTTATGCAGTGATCCTTTAGCAAACAACAAATACAAAAATGGACAACAAATTCATTTTCTGTATCTTCTTGAGATGACTATATCTCTACCTAAGAAGATTATAGAAAGACTTCATAGATTAGAATGAAAGAAGGCAGGCTGAAAATTTCTGCCAGAAACCCTCCAGATTCAGAAGCCATTTCATACTACATTCAGAAGAAAGCAAATATCCACATAATAATTCAGCTTATAAATGAAAGGGGACTTCTAATTTCAGCAATATGGTGGTTAGAGGTTATGCACTCTTGCTCAAACATACACACACACACACGCACATGTACACACAAACACACACACACACACACACACACACACACACACCACACACTCCTGGATAAAATATAATAGTGGGAAAAAAAGTTAAGTACATACCCATACTCAAAAAGAAATGAGAGTCGCAGAGGTCATTCACAGCCAGAATGAAAAACACTTAACTGGAAACTACAGCAGATCTATGGGCTCTAAGGGATAGGGGCTAGATTTTTAATGCCCACAGAGAAACAGGTCCTACAGTCCAGTCACAAAACCAAAGATTTGGAAAGGCTACTGACTCCAAGTCATTGATTCAGGGAAGTGGCAAGGAAACATGGTTTTGGCAAGGGTTCTGGTGGGCAAAAAGAGAGTTGCCTATGAGTAATCAAACCCCTAAACATTTTCCATATGTAGTTGCAGAATCTAAATTTATACTATTTGCATAGTCTGGGAACCGCAAGCCATAAAATTAATGTAAAAACTGATCCCAGACCAGTGGAACTCCTGGGAAGGGAAACTGGCAGAAACGAACATAAAACCACTTTGTAAGATCTCTCCCATAACCTAGAGCACATGGAACTTCCAAAGAAAACGAACACCCCAGATGAAGATGAGCTCACAATCAAAAATCAGAAACACATGCAAAGCAATCCACTGTGGAAGAGCCAGCAGACATACGAGAGAAGATTAGCACCCCGAAATCTTGACAAATACAATAATTTGAAAGAGACTACACAGACAAATGTTTTTAAAATGTTAGTAGAAAAAATAAATAAAAATAAAAAAATAAAATAAAATAAAATAAAATGTTAGTAGAGACAAAAGAAGGAAAAGAAATCACGATAAAAGGACAAGTTTGAAATGGAAGCAAATAGTACACCGACAAATTAAACATATAGCTACTGAAATTAGGAAAACAGAACTTGGGTTAAACAGCAGATTAGATTCAATGAAAGCTGATTTAACTAAAAGACAGAAGAAATTATGCCGAAATCATTTATTCATTCAACAAATACTTCGACTGTACATTATGCACCCATTCTGAGTGAGACAGTCTTATAAAAACTCGGTTTGTATTACTGAACAAAACAAAAACTTTGATCCTAATACAGCTTGTATTTTAGTGAATGAAATTAGAGATAAAAATGAGAGCAAATATAAGAGAGATATCAAGGGACATAGGACAGAATGAAAAGTTCCAAAAACCAAGAGTTCCATTAAGGAAACAGAATGAGGAAAGGTGATATACAAATTATCAGCTGAGAAGTTTTCAGAATTTTTGTAAGATGACAAAATCAGCACATTCAAGAAGCAGAATAAGTAAATTTAAAAATAGATATGGACATATCAAAGGAAATCTGTAGACCCACAAAACAGAGAACAAGAGAACACCTCACAAAGAGAATAAAAAAATTTTTTTACTAAATAATTATGGTATTTTGTTTAAGGGAAAATGGATGTTCAATGTCTACCCCATGCAGTTAAGTTTAACTCATGAACTTAATGACATCTCTTCTGACTAGTTACAAAGATCTTTACTTATTTGCAGGTTATTACTGAGAAATGTAACTGATTTTTTTCCTTTGGTATTTTATTGTACTTTTGTGTACTTTTTCTACCATTCCCCTAGTTTGCCTAATCAAGAGTTTGACTCTATTTTCTGAGAAATTGTAAAAGCCTTTGTTACTAAATTTTCACAAGTTACAGAAATTCCTTACATATGAATTTACTATTCTTCATACAGGCAGGTAGCTACATAAATAAGTCAGCAAATGTGTCCCTGTTCCACAAGCATTTAGACTGAGACTTATAAAAACTTCACAATTAAAAAAGCAAAGGAAAGGATACAACTTCTCTTTCACAAACATCTATTTTATCAATAACCCACTGTTATTGGTCTACCAAGACTTCTTCTATACCCACAGAACTTCATTCATTTTTTCCACTTTAAAAATTCAATCACTGCTATTTCTTTGAAAGACTTTATCCCATATTCATTTGGTCCAAATTATTTCATTTAACAGGAAAATATAATACGGCAAAACAGAGAATATATTTTGATAGTAAGAGCTCCACCATCGTTAAGGTCATTGGGTATGTGTGCCCGTGTATCTAAGAAATGTAGCTATCTCTTTCACATAGTTAACTCCATGATATGCTATTTGAAGACCACTGAATTCGAAAATGCTACCATGTATGTAATAATGGCAATGCAAAGATCCTCCATTGCCTTCCACAATCATAAAGGAAGAAATAAATTCCTGTTAAATGCTCTTTTCTCAATTTCATTATACACATATTATCTCTAACATCATTTAACCTTTACATGGCATTTTATGTTGCAAATTACTTTTTTAATGTAGTATTCACAATTTTAGAACTAGTCCCTTTTATGCTACTCAAATATTATCCTAATTCAGCTCATTTGATGAAAATCACTATAAATTAGGAAAGCATGATCATTTTGATGTACTAGCCAGAAAATATTTAAAAACGCAGGTACCCATAAGCATATTTTAAAGGATTAGAATTTCTGAATCTGTATCTGAACCCAAAATTCTCAACATTAAATTCTCTTTTCTTAATAAAAATGATTTTAATGCTACCACATTAGATTCTGGCTCATTATTAAATCTGTCCTTTAAATGCTTATACATACATATTCTAAGCAAACTTCTCAGAACCAAATCAGCTATAAATTTTTCAAAATAACTAGTTACGTAACTTATAACAAAAATTTTATTATAAGAGATCAAGAATGATGAGTTTATCTACCAGCACCTCTGCTACAAAATTAATAGAATTCTCACTTACTACATAACGCAATTGTGAAATAATTCATGTGCTTATTGGATCAAGATGGATGGTAACATGTTCATCCCTGATTACAGGCACTCATCCCTTCTGCACTTATTTATCTCTTCAGCTGATACAACTTATCAAAGGAAAAGAAAATAAGACATTATTTAGCCTAGTTAGAAAAACCATTAGGAAATGATGCTCATTCACTCTTCCACCTATGCTTGACTAAGAAAGACTAAGACCAACACTAATCCAGATTTATATTTCCTAGCACAGCACTACCACCGCCAACAAAAAATGTATTAAAAGTTGGTTTAAAAATATGAACCTAGGAATATATGACTTCATATTATTCTTCAGTTCGAAAGATACTTAAAATATTAAAGTATTAAAAGTCTGTGAAAATGGTAGCCAAGAAGAATTCGTTTCTATGAGTTTCCATGAGGATAGTCTCCGTAAATGCCATCAATGGAAGGCTGAACATAGAGTGAAATATCCACATGGAATCTGAAAAATTAATTCGCTTGACTCTTATTTAAAACATAGAGTGGCAGGCAGCTGCACTAATAGAATCTCTGTATTTTATGTTTTTGGAATTACTCGCACTTTGCAAACTTAATTTTTAAAAAAATCTGTGATCTAGCACCCAAAATGTAGTGTAAAGGAGATACAAATAAGTGCGACAGCAGCCACCACACAAGATATGTTTCATATTTACTGTACAGATAAAAAATGTTTGTGAAATTCTTTACCAGTAATATTCTTTTACAGAGACAACATAACATGAAAATAAAAGAATATTTGCCTCTGATTTAATTTTCCCATCATTTACGTTTTTACCCTGCTATAGACATAGCAATGACCAACACACAGACATATATATGCAAACACATGCCCAAGCAATTTAAATAAATTTTTATACATTTATGAAGGCAAGTCCAATGGAAAATTCATGATACTTTTATCAACTCCATCATCATTTTAGTCTGTAAAATATGTTTAGAGAAACTCAGTAGACATAATTTTGAATTTACAGACACAATTGAAGACTTAATGAATTAAATATAACCTGAAACTCAAGTTATGGTCAGCTGGGAACACACCATTTGTCAGTCAGTGGCACTTAAAATCTCCCAGGCACTCTCCATTTGTTGGGTGCTGCTCACTGAGTGGAGGCTCACACATATCTTGCCTACAATGACCTGGCTGTTCCCATTTTAGAGTCTCAAAGAAATTAAACTCTTTCGGACACACCTATTCTATGGGAAAGGGGATGTAATGAGTACCTCGGTGACAATGGAGACAATGGGCAAACGGCATGGGTTCTGATGCCAGATCCTATCCGTCTGCACACTAAATCTTAACTTAGCAGCTGGGTACCCTGAGGTAAGTTACTTAAATTTTCTGAGCCTCATTTGTCTCAGACGTAAAATGGGAATAATGGTATCTTCAAGGTTGAGAGGATTACGTGAGATTAAATGAGATACTGGACCGCCTTGGCTAATAACTAGTACATGACAAGTGCTCAACAAAGATAAGGCTCCCTCTGATCTCCAACAAAAATTATCTTTGACAATATACCATAAAGGCAAAATGCTCTCCTTTTCCATTAGAAGAGCAGCAGAAATCAGCCACAGTCTGAATTCATCAAACTTGTCAAGCTGTTCAACGTCCATTATTCTTTTTTATTATATTTAAGGCACTTAAAATAATCTCCCAGTGATTTATTCTCCTTTTAACTAGATGCAGTAATTAGAATATCTTTTATGATACAGCGGAGTTTTCATTTCAGTCAAGGTGTGACTGTTTTAGAAAGCCACCGTTCACTGAAGAATATTACAACCCAGAAACTGCTTTTATTCTCATTTTGAATAGAAGCACAAACACAAAATGACGAGGATACATACTGTATTTCTATAGCTGAAAGATGAAAACGCTCAAGCATGCAGGAGCCAATAATTCCCAAAATACCTTTCATGAACTGAAAAACAGATATGTACGTTGCCATGGCATTCGGCAAAATTAATACATTTGAAATTTGGATTATGTATGAAAAAAAGTATGGTAAAGTTTTTCTCCCCCTTCCCATAATGCTGGCATATAACCTTTAAAAAAAAAATCAGCCCAATATCTATTTCCCAGAAGAAAAAATAAAGAACAGCAAAAAGTTCAGCACAGATTCAGGATCCAAAGTAAACATGGAAATTATGTATTATTACTTGTCAAGTGGAGGCTTACTTCACAACAAACAGTTCTATTCAATATGCTAAGACCACACAACACATGTGTCAGGATTCCATCCCGGCTCTGTCATTAGCTCCTGGGTTAACCTTGAGTAAATAATTTAATTTGGGGTTCAGTTTCCTCAATTGTAAATGATAACTTCAACAATAATGTTTATTAAGCACTTCCTGTGTGCAAGAACTGTTTTAAGAACTCCGTGTATGTTTATTCCCTCTTTTAATCCTCACAATGTACAAGGGAGCTCAGTATTACTATTATCATCTCATTTTCGAGGAAACGAAAATGAGTCACAGAGGTTAAATTACTCATTCTAGAGCTGGATGTCCCTGATCCAAAGGATTTCGCCTACCTGCCTCACCAATGAGAAGCTTAAATCATTTCTAACATTCCTCGGAATAAAATTCCGAGATCCCATGCTTTCTCTTTTGGGGGCTTTTTTTCATTCTTACTTCTATAAATTATCTGCTTATCTCCCTGACCTCACTATACGTTTCTTAGGGTCAGCTCCTAATTATACATTTTTATGCACACCTACCACAAACGAGAATTGAATTCTGTGTGTTATGAGCATACTCAATGCTTTGTACGTAAATTCCTGAAGGCAGTAGCTGAATCTTTACGTGGCAGAAATTAATCACCTGTTGCCCTGGGGTCCATCATCCAATACTTTAGAGAAACAAATACATACACCTATTAGTCAACTCAAAAGATTGGAACAAGCAAGTGAAAAATGACAAGATCAGTGCTCGCAGAGCCGATACAAGAGCTTCTGGATAACATTTAAACATCGCTGTGTTTCTAGACAACTTCCACAGTAGGTAAGATAAATCATGCACAGGCATGTGATATATAGAAGTGTGCATGTGATATACCGTCAGAGGTAAAGAGAGTCGTGATTACAAGCCATGACTCTTGGACCAAACTGTTCACATTCAAATCTGGCTCAGCCAATTAAAAAGCCCAGGACCCTCAGAAAAGCGTCTTAGCCTATGATGAGCCCCAGTCTTCTCCTCTGCAAAACAGGGATAGTAATAGCTGCTACCTCACAAAACGGTCTTGAAGAGCTCCTGAATTTCTAAATGGAATGAGCTTGGCACATAGTTAAGTACCACCTGACTATGAACTAGTATTAATACAGAGCACGGGCACATATATCTACAATTCTCCTCCACATCAGTACGTGTATATACTTTTTTTCATCATTTATGACCAAACAGTTTTGTCTTCCAGTCAAGGAAAGGAACCTCTGCTCTTAAATTCAGCGGTGTTGTCCCACTCGCTGAATAATAATTAAATAACTTCTCTGGGGGAAGGAATATACCAGGAACAAGAGACACAGCAATGATCAAGGGAGACACAGACCCTACCCCTAAGGAAGCTGTGCTACAGACAGACTTTAAAAACAATTCGACTCACAGCTCATTTTTTTTTTTCATAACTTAGGAGTTCTATTGAGAACTGCAAACTTGCCTGCTTTCAATTTCTGTTGACTTTTTAAATCCAACATGACCTCCCATATAAAAAACACATTGAACATTTTAAAATGCAGATGTCTAAATACAAAGAGATATGAATTATATGTTTAAAAGTGGGGAAAAAAGTCACGATGAGCAGTTTCAACAGACTGGTATTTTGTACTACATTTGCAAAGTCAATGATAAATCAATATTTTATAATATCTTTATTGTAAGCATTAGAAATAACAATGAGGGCGATCAGGAAACAAGAGGAGGCCAAGTAAGTCTATAGCGGATTACATTTCTACTTGGTTTTCAATAATAGGAGGGGGCCTGGAGAAGGTAAAACAGGACCAAACCGTAAGTTTTGAAAATCTACAAATAAGTCCCCCCAAATTAACCAGATGCACAGCATGATCAAGTATCAGCAACCAAAGTAGGTGAGAAAAATAATAAATTTTCAGCTTTGAAGGCTGTAATAATATCACCATTATAATTCATCCCGATATATCAACACAGGCTTTACATTAACAGCCTTACGTTCAAAAATAGACATAGCACCACCCTAACATTTCATACTTTCAGTGTTTGGAAAGAACGTCAGGGAAAGCTCCCAGCACGTGTTTCCATCAATCAGAGTAAGTGAAGGGGGGTGGGAGGGATGGAGAAAAAGAAAGAATCAGGCGAAAGGAAAGCATAGATTCTGCACTGCGTGGGCCGAGGGAGGATCGTGTTCCAGCACCCGGGGAGAAATATTCTCCCCAGTTCCGTGCCCATTCCAGACGGATTCCCAACAGCTGTCGAGCCACCAGTACTTTGCAACAGACAGAGCTTTACTACAAATCCACTTTTGCAGTGTTTGAACTTCAAACACCTTCTTTGCTGAAGCAAGCCTGCCATCGAAAAACACGCTTCCATTTAATTGCACTTTTCCTATTCACTGGAATCAGGGTTGTCTTTTTAAAATATGATGGTGTAAAATACTATTCTGGTGACAGGATTCCCTAAAAGGCTATGGCCGGGTGCATTTCGAAGTCATATTATGAATTATTCTATGCATACGATTTCTGTCAAACCGACATCCGTGCTTGTGTTTACAGTAAAACATTCTGATGGGGGAGACTGAACTGGTCACTTGTTTGACAGAATTTATTAGAATTTTTAGTTTGGACATCCTATTATCCAGTCAATATATAGCTATAGACCTAGCCATCTACAACTACCACTGGTATCTATTTATACTCATTGTGTGAGGAATTTAAGGATTAAAAGGCCTCTTAAGAAGGGAATTAAAAAAAAAAAAAAAAAAAGCAGGTCCAAACTTCCTTAACAAAGACTTGTAGACATCTAAAGTTCCTAAGACACTGAACACTTCCTAGGCCATCTTTTTGATGCACTCCTTGAGAGAGTTGTGAGAAAACTTTTGCCCAGGGAAATTCAACTCGGCCAAAAGAGGCTGGAAAACAATGCTATAAAACCCTTGCTTTGTGACCTGCGGCTCTGGTCCCAGACCTCTTTGGAAAACAAACTGCCACTTGTGCAGCAATTTGGTGATGTACAAAAACAAGGATGAGGACATAAAATAACAACTCTGTTTTATCAATTTAGACCAGAACTTAAACTCCCATCAAATGCCTGAGCGCTCATCTTTGCCATGGAACCAGGGGGCTGAGCAAGGTTTCCTGACCCTGCCAACCCAGCCCTCCCCATTTCAAGATCCCAGTGATCTTCCGGGTATTCAGATGAACCTCTTATTCTGCTCAGTAATTTGAGCAAGTCTGAGTAATGCTTAAAAATGTGAAAATGTAAAATTTAGGATAAGATTTGAATCCCAATTTCTTGAAATAGCAAATCGGTGAAGTGATTCGCTGGGCATACTGCACTTAGCTTATTTTTAATGATTCACATGTGGATTCACTGCTTTGTTTTCTGACAATTCTGAAAAGGAGTTCCAGCAGGGCACCTGGGTGGCTCAGTCGATTAATCGTCCCTCTCTTGATTTCAGCTCAGGTCATGATTTCACCGTTCATGAGTTCAAGCCGCACATGGGCTCTGCACTGACAGCACGGAGCCTACTTGGGATTCTCTCTCTCTGCCCCTCCCCTGCTCACACACATGTTCCCTAAATAAATAAATAAATAAATAAATAAATAAATAAATAAATAAAAAATAAATAAGCTTTTAAAAAAAATAAAAAGAAAGCGAGTTCCAGAGAGGAAGACACTCCATCGAGGTGGTAATCTTCATTTGAGTGGTAATCTCCAAACAGTGGTCAGCAACTTAAATGATTTGTAAAATAATTAGATTCTGTAGCAGCACCGGGATTTTGCCCAGGAATGGATTCAGAATAATTTATCCTTTCTGATTCCTGGTGGCATGCTAGCATACGCTGAATAAATTTTGACCCTGGATGTTTACACTGTCCTCAATTCTGATTCCTCTTGCTAATCTCAAGAATATCTTTTTCCTCAGTCTAAAACTACTAACCCAATTGTGAAACTACCTCCTGCACCTTGCAATCAGTTATTAGTATACTCCTGGCCCAGATGACTCTTACAAACACCAAAACTATAATCAGGGAATAGTCAAGCCCAATAAATACAGACTTTGCTCACATGGCCCATGCCATAACTATGGAGACAACTCCTGGCTTCTAGAAATAAATACCATTCATTCGCAGTCCACTGATGTTGGAACTCTTAACTTAAAGCACTGGCTGGGATCTACAGATTCTCCAAATTAGACGTCTAGAGTTTTCTTGAAATCTTCCTCTCTCTGCTCTTGGACACACATCAGAAGAATCATTTCCTAATTTGTATTTATAAAAGTGTGTCAAATGAAATAAGTTAAATGCTGCGAGAGGAAAACTACTTTAATCATTATTTTAATAGTTTGTTCTTACATAATAACACCCGACTTGGTCGTTATTTTCTCTAATATCTTTACTCGAAAAATTGTTTTTGGGGACTCCTCAAAAACTCTGATTTTATATGTAGTCTAAAACATGGGCCCCTTTACCATCGTAGCACTACTGACTGCACGTTCTGACCCTTAATCTCACCTTCAACAGTATGCTCCCCATTGCTGTTCAGGACCATGTGACCCCGCGGTGGAGTGTCACGTCAGGAGGTACAAATATCTCGGTTACAGCATCTTCTCTGGTGAAATTACACAGGCCAGAGATTTGGTCTTGTGTGTGTGCACGTAGTAAAGTGCCACTACACTGACTGTGTTATATAAATAATGAAAATTAAATTACAGGATTTTAGGGACACATTCCAAACAATCCACTTTACTGCCAACTACACTGGGCTCATGACCAGCTGTGGAGAAAAGAATGTCCCCCTCCCCTTAGATCTTTATGTATCCATTTTCATCAATTCCCATAAACATGGATTGAATCGGGTATCTGTCATGCCCAACTTTCTAAACTATCAGAATCAAAATCATTACGCTTATCCCAAAAAACCCTTTTTGTTTACTGTTTAGTGATGCACGGTTTGGAATGAAATGTCCGTTCTCGCCTCGCTTTCCATGTGACCAAAACGCCAATACCAAAAGCCTCCTCTTCACATGTTACTCTTTCAAACACCTTGAAAATCATTCTCCCTCTCCGTGACGTGACACGTATAATCAATCACAGCTAACACTGTTAGTGTTGTTTTTTAATGGGTTACACTGTGGTTGGTGCTTTACGGGGATTAGTCCATTTGCTCCTCACAAATCCATAAATCAGATACTTTTACTCTTGCCATTTTACAGATAAGCAAGTTGAAACTCAGAGAGGCAGATTAACTTCTCTAAGGTCACAGAGCTGCTGAATGACAGAGCCAGGCTTCAAACTTCACAGCGTAACTGTGGAACGTAGCCTCCGAACCACGACTGTGTCTCTTCCAACCTGTATTAAGTACAGTCACGGCTCTGTTTCCTGTCTCCACGAGAGTTGACTCTCTATTGCTCTTTACTGTTACCCCCCGCACACGGATTAACCTTGCACTTCACACTTGCCAAGTTACTTTACTCCTTATTTAAAGGATACTTGAGAAAAATATATCATCCTCCACCAAAGCCTGGGGGAAATAAGATGAGGGAAATGAGACTTCTTTTCAAAAAAGCACAAAGAGAAAAAAAAAACAAAAGCTTCCGGCTTCTACTTTTTTCTGGCAAAACAGGAAAAACTGTGTATTTTCTATGCTGAATTAAGTCCTAGAGTGTTAGACTAAACAACATCAAACGGCAATCGCCATTTTCAGTCAGCTCTCAGGAAGTTCACGGTGACATACAAATAACTGAAATTCAAAGGTAATTCGTGCACACGCTTTACTTCAACAATCATTTACTCAGGGCTGGGTACGTGAAAAGCCACCTCTACTTAGCTCTTTCAAATGCCTTTTCTCCTTCGGCCTAATATCCCTATATTAGTTTACACCTATGTCTCCAACCATGCTGTACAAAAAAAAAGCTTTGTGACATCAGGAAGTATTTTGTGCTCATCTCTGCATTGCTTACAGAAACTGGCAGCGTGCTTTTCACTAGTCTGCACTCAGAAATGATGGTGAAAATTCAACTGGACTGAATTTCTGTTACATCGAACGTAGCTTATGGATAAAATTAAGGTCACTAATGTAAATAACTTGGGTTCAATCCTGACATTCGTGACGTGGGGAAGACTTTACACCTATCTTAGAAAATCAGTTACTACACTTCTTGTCAGCCCCAAGATGAATTTACTTTAAAATAAATTGATTACTGGCTTGTGACCAATTTTTCAAATGCTAAAGAGGCATTTCTTGAGTAATTTCATTCATGCTACTAACACCACCTTAAAGTATCGTGGTTGGGTTTTTTTTTTCGTTGTTTGTTTGTTTTTTTTTGTTTGTTTTTTGTTTTTTATCACCAAGAAGAGTAAAGTGCAGGCTTCCGACAACATGCCAGTGCTGACCCGGAAAGTGATGCAGAAATGAAACGTACTGCACCAGTAACACGGTTTTGATACATCGCTTAATGGGCAAAATGCCACTAACGGGCGGGCGGCGTGCGGGTGACGGGCTCTCCTGCTGTCTCAGACAGCTGCGGGACCCGGGACTCAACGACAGCCTCACCACTGAAGCTCATTTCATCCATTGTTACTCATAATATGATCTAGAGGAACACTTACGGGATCTCATAGAAAGTTTAAATGTTGTTTGATGAGAGTCATTAGATATTTAAATCAGAAGCGAATGGAGCGGCAAGAGAAGCAATCATAGTACACATAAAGTACAGCACAAAACTTCCAGGCCATTCTCTCCACGTCGCTGCTCGAATTTGTACTTATAATATGTGCTATAGAAAAATACGAACCACAGAGGAGGGGGGAAAAAAAACACATAGGTGTCAAATCCTGCCTCAGGTGTGTGTATATAAACATACGGTCCTCCCAAAGAATTTCCACTACTTGGTAAGTCCACAGAAGCTTTTCATGTGAAAAGGCATGGCTCATTTTTACAAGAGTAACTCAGAGATGTCACCGAAATTCCAAAGTTGCCATCCACCAAAGTATTTGAATAATTCTGAAGAAAATGTCACATATGGCTGTCACTTAATGTCCTCTTTCAGTGGTTTTATTGCCTGGACTTCATTCAGGTAACAATGTTTGCTTCCAATAAACCCTCAAGATTAAGACTCTCATGGTATTTAACAGGAGAGAGAGCACAGCACCCTGAAATAAATGATGATGGGGACTTCTGCAAATACAGCCTTCGGTACCCAAGAGCATTGTTTTAAACTGCACTTTCCACCTGGGTCTATGGAAGGGTACCCTGAATACACAATGACACAGGATAAACATCCAACATCAGATGTCTTCCTAAGCTTCAACTTCATGGATATTTTTTGTACCAGATGCACATAAATTTCAAGCTGCGGGTGGCAACTTTCAGCCAAGTCCCCAAGCCCCCTGTGTTTATGTATTTACTTTCTGTCTTCAGTTTGGGTGGAAAAGTTTATGAAGCTCTACAGTCTACTGTGTACACAGTGAATCAGTAAATATCAAGAATGAGTAGCATGGTATATCACAATATTCAGGGCTTTCGGTGTGGTGAGGCTGGTGGCTGCTCTCAGCACACACAGATGATGGAAAAGATTTAAAAGCTGTATTAAACACGCAAATCATACACTAAGCCTCACAGAACCCTAGGATATTATGTTAGACCATATCAAGCCCAATTCAACGGAATACAACTTTTCCATGTAACTGTAAGAGAAAGAAAAAAGAGAGATGATATTCCGAAGGAAGGAAGGGAAGGAGGAAGGGACAGAGGGAGGGAAGGAAAGAAGGAAAGAAGGTAGGCATGTTTGATCCCAAAGTATAAAACCATATTATGGAACAAATTTTTGAAAATACATATTTAAAGAAACATTTGTAAATAGTTACAAAATTGTCTAAATTCAAAAGAAAAATATAAAGTGGCTCAGAATTTTTAAAAAGAATTATAGAACAGCTTTAAGGAGTGAGACCTAAAGCCAGCATAGTGTACTGAGAAGCTAGAACCCTAAATCCACTTTAAAGAATTATTTTTATACATTAGACTCTTGTCATGCAATTATATTCGGTACTTAGCTATCCCAGTAAAAATTTCAAATGTAATTTCCTATTCTTTTGATTTTTAGTATGGAATAAGGTTGAGGAGAGAGAGTAGAGCATCTATTTGGGGGAGCAGAAAAAATTGTAAGGCTTATATCACCAGTGCTATTAATAAGGAGCACACGTGGAATTCAAACTCCCCATAAATTCTTCCCTGGTTATGGCCAATGAAAGTAGTCCTGTCTCCCTCTGTAATCCTATTGCATTTGCGAAATTCTTATGTGTTTATATCCTGCCTTCCATGACATTAATGTGTACTTCACTTAGATTAGGCAAGTCATTTATAAAACTTCGGGAACAGGATTTCTTGTTTGTGAAGCTGCAATAATCAAGCTATTTCTGAGGATCTAAAAGGACTAAAGATATATTTGTGAAGTATCCTGCAAGTTCAATGTAGGCACGGTTATCATCACATTCTTCCTGAAGACCCCAACCAGGAAGGCCATGCGCAGTGCTGCCCACATACCTCCAGCGAGCGCCATGCAGTGGCCCTGGCCCCACCTAGAATCCTTCCCAGGACCCAGAATAGATCTTCACACACATCTATTCTTCATAATGGTGTGTAAAACCAAAGTGAATTCTGAGGCGCCTGGGTGGCTCAGGTCATGATCCCAGGGACATGGGATCGAGCCCCATGTCGGGCTCAGTGCTGAGCTTGGAGCCTGCTTGAGATTCTCTCTCTGTCTCTCTGCCTCTCTCCCTCCCTGTCTCTCTCTCTCTCTCTCTCTCCATCAGCCCCCCTCCCCTGCTCACTCATTCACTCACATTTTTTTCTAAAAAAAAAAAAAAGTCAAAGTGAATTCCACATTAAAGGGAAGCTAAACCGAAAAGCTAACATAAAACCATTTAGCCAACAAATAGCAGAGGCTGCAAAACAACAAAAATCTCATGAGAGACAGGGATCCATAGCAGGGATCAAAAGGTGTTTCCCTCCTTTTCTTTATTCAACTCAAAACTACTTTGGCTTGATAGTACAAGTCAACTGCAGGTCATTTTTTCCTAACGCGTACCGCGAGTCATACATTGATGTTTAAGTAATTCACTAGGAAAAAGATGCTCTGAGGAGTGAGCATTCCTTTATATTTCATTTCCAACAAAATTTGTGTCCTTGCACTGAACTTTGGAAGCAAAGGACGGACTAAATCAATCAGCATGTGTTCCTGGGTTAACAATAATTTGTTAAACCTGAAACTCAACTCACAACACACAACCCGTAAAAACAGGAAAATATCATCCTGCAAGTTCAAACAATGTGAACGCCAAAGAGAAAGCTGCCCATCCAGCCAGGGAAAGCCATCAGTTTGACGCCCTGAGCTAGATGCAACTCTCCAGCAGACTGAGAAATTTTCAAATTAATTTGGTCACGAGTGTATCCAGGGTACAAAACACAGTAATTCAACTTAGATGGGGAGAAATCATCAACTGGTAACGTTTTCAGAAACTTAGGACTGTTATCTAATAGAAAAATATTTGGGATGGAGTGTTGCTTTGAGAGTATGGATGTTTTAGGTTTGCAAAAAAGTAGGAATCTTAAGTACACTGAACAAAATATAGTCCCCCAACAACCTAACCTGTTCACTGAATGTTTTATGTACATTGGATAGGTTCGCATTAAAATTGTTGTTATCCCCATCCTACAACTGCCAGAATTAAAGCCATAAAACTCTCGGCTAAAACTGAGGTAGAGCAAAGTCCCTAATTCTTCTTTCTCAATATGTTATATCAAATGTCTCTTAGTAACTGCATTAGAAAGCAATTACAGCCTAATAGCTGTCTAAATCCATTATCAGTGCACATTTAACCTTTCAATATTTAAAGATAATATTTAATTTGAGCAAATTAATGGACTGCCTGTAAGACCAAATACATCTATTTAGTCTTTCTGGTTTTCCATCAACGATATTTCTCTTCAGAGACTGGGTCTTGTGACAAGAAGTCTGGTAAAAATGGAGTTCTTTCTATTTGTAGTTTAAACAGATATTAATAAATGAGAGGCCAGCCTAACCCCAAATGAGAAGTAATGTCCTTATTAACTGCACGTGTTTTCTACCATTCACAAAGCTGCTTTTAATTCTCTGCAGATTAATTTGTATCATTAATAGTAAAGTGAGCTTATATACCTTTATCTTTCAATGTGATTTTTTTCTTCAAATTCCAAATTGTTTAATCTCTTTGACTCTAAAAGGATTGAGTGGTTTTCCAGAACAGCATTTTTTTTTCCACAATGCCCTGGATTGCACATCCCTGTTCAAGAATAATTATGTTTAAGAACTATGATAATGACTTTAGCGTCTCAGTTATATTTTCAGGAACTAGATCAACCAGCAAAAACACCACCATAAAAAGAATGTAACATAATTTCCCAATAATATCGTATTAATAAATGCAAATAAGTAACATTTTAAATTAATAAGAGTAGGCCTTCAGCTATCAACAAGCAAATGTCAATTCTCCAGCTAAACAGTTTCATGTTTTAAGGCTTACTGAGAATTTCAAAGGGAACTTTTTCCATAGTAAAATAAACACACACATCCATATTACCTTTCTCTTCTTAAATAATGGTTAAATCAATTACATCACTCATTAAAAT
Source organism: Puma concolor (assembly GCF_028749965.1). Taxonomy (NCBI): domain Eukaryota; kingdom Metazoa; phylum Chordata; class Mammalia; order Carnivora; family Felidae; genus Puma; species Puma concolor. The sequence goes on from NC_141678.1 coordinate 74,883,304, forward strand.
AAAAAGCACTGAATCCTCTCCTTCCATTATTGTCATTCAATTCAAGTGCATCCGCATCCACAGATCTGGAAGACAGAACTTTGTTGATATCTTGGTCACATTTTGACGGCTGAAAATTATTCTAACGGAAGTAAAGTGCTGTAAGAACTATTGAAATTTTAGCCTGTCCCCAGCCCTTACTGTTCCCATTCCCAACTTTATGTAAGTTCCTATGGTCCCTGAATCCAGGAACAAACCCCTTATCAGCCAAGAGGCCCCAGTCACACCAACTCCTAGTATTTCCATCTCCAAAGACCAGTGGATCAGCCAAACTATATGTAAATGTACAATTCTGTTGGAGGAGGGAGAGGACACGACCCCTGGTGGACCCTCAAGCTGTACCTGGACCATCAGGCAACTGAAGGCTCCTTTACCCCTCTCCTGTCATTGGAATGTATGTTCTGCCTACTGTTCCCACAGTAGGAGCCATTTCAAGGATACGGCCTTGAGGGGGTAAGGTATTGTTAAGACCATGTGGGGTTTATATGTGATTGAACCCCACGAAGACCTCTATATAAACTCTTTAAGATTCTGATGGGCAGATGCAGAGATCTACTCATCTTGCAGCCACCCCACGACAAGCCTGATATGCAACTTCCTTTGCTTATTAAAACTGCCACGTACCAAAGTGGTCTGCCTCTTTCTTCAGCCTCTCCTTGCCCTCCATGTAGAGGAGCCAGTTTGCAAACCAACAAATTCTTGTTTAACCAAACAATTTTCTTCCTTAGAGCTTGTCACCAGTGTGATTTTTAATATTGCTGCATTATCCAAACCTATGCTTTACAGTATCTAATATGTTCAAATTGCCCCAAAACTAATGTGAAAAAATGACCACACTAATAGGAATATAATGACGATTACCCTCTTAATTGCATTCGTTTCTTATATTTTATGACTAGAATTCTGAACAAAACAATCCAAAATATATTTAAGATATTTGCAACTGTCACCAAATGTTTTGCTCAGTCTCTCAACAAGTCTAAAATAGAGCCATCTGGGTGGCTCAGTTGGTTAAGCCTCTGATTTCGACTCAGGCCATGATCTCACGGTTCATGAGTTCAAGCCCTGAACTGGGCTCTGTGCTATAAGCATGGAGCCCGCTAGGGATCCTCTGTCCACCATTCTCTCTGTCTCTCCCCCACTCTCTGTCTCTCTTTCAAAACTAAACAAACACTTTTAAAATAAAGTCTAGGGGCGCCTGGGTGGCGCAGTCGGTTAAGCGTCCGACTTCAGCCAGGTCACGATCTCGCGGTCTGTGAGTTCGAGCCCCGCGTCAGGCTCTGGGCTGATGGCTCAGAGCCTGGAGCCTGTTTCCGATTCTGTGTCTCCCTCTCTCTCTGCCCCTCCCCCGTTCATGCTCTGTCTCTCTCTGTCCCAAAAATAAAATAAAATAAAACGTTGAAAAAAAAAAAAAAAAAAAGTCTAAATATAGTTATAAGAATACATTTACATGGTGAAAGAATCAAAATAGAGTTATCCCCCAATTTTCCAAACTTCATGTCACACTGATTTGCTTTTCTGAAAGACCTACATTAGTACTTGTTTCCGCTAATGGAAGGATATCCAAAAGACATACTCACTTTTACAAAAAAAAAAAAAAAAAAAAAAAGAAAAGATAGGTAAAACGTGAAAATATCATTCAGTGTTTGCTTTGCAACAATGTAAGTGTATATTCTTATTCTCCCCCCCTTGAAAAATTTTTTTAATGTTTATTCTTATTTTTGGGGGGGGGAGAAAGAGAGAGAGAGAGAGAGAGAGAAACAGAACATGAGCAGGGGAGGGGCAGAGAGAGAGGGAAAACAGAACCCGAAGCAGGCTCCAGGCTCTGAGCTGTCAGCACAGAGCCCCACGTGGGGCTTGAACTCACGAACCGTGAGATCATGTCCTGAGCCCAAGTCGGACACATAACTGACTGAGCCACCCAGGAGCCCCGCTTCCTTCTTTTACATAAAAGGTAAATTGCCAATTTCTACACTGACATGCCTAGAATGAATTATCACTTTAAATGGTAATATTAAAAAAATTATATAAGCTGATGGAAACGTACATTTCCAACCAAAAAGCAGAAGTTCCATATCAACCACGGTAATACTTATATAATTGCCCTACATCTTCCAAATCTGAATAGTAGGAAATTCATCATTAATCCAGCAGAAAGGCAATTTCCTAAAAAGTTTAAATTGGAATATTTTAATGGTAGTTTTCCATGGAAGTCTTATTTAAAATTTCAATCACAGATTATGAAACTGGAACGTAATCAACTAATGTTAATTAAAAACCGATCTCCCTATATTGATCTATATAATCAACAAAATAATCCAGAATTATGTATTCCCATATAAAACCCAAGTATTTCTCAAAGAGATAATTGTCAACACTAGAGTCATACATCCTTTAGTTACAAAATGGAAATGGATACACCAGAAGGATGTCCTGAATAAGTGATTCTAGGCCAACCAACACAAGAATTAAATATTGATTAATTAAAAGTCAGATTGTTATTGTCATTGTTTTTAGGCAAAGTTCCTATCAGAGGAGATAAAGCCGGGGGCTTTGGAAGAATGTAGTACACTTACTTAGGTCACTCGTGCATGGCACAACTGGGTTTTATTCACATTATTCAAAAGAGTAATAAGTTAAACACATGCTAATCTGCATATTCTCAGATTATGAAAACTGGTTGACTCTCAATGGCAAGTAAGAAGAGAGAGGGGTAAAGAATACACATAATGCTTTGGTCATGGGACCGAGCCCCACGTCAGGCTCTGCACTGAGCGTAGAGCCCGCTTAAGATTCTTTTTCTCCTTCTCCCTCTCCCTCTGCTCCTCCCCTTGCTCATGCTCTCACTCTCAAAAAAAAAAAAAAAAAAAAAAAAAAAAAAAAAAAAAAAAATACACATTATTGTTGAGGAAAATGGCAGTAAATTTATTCTGGGTAAATAAAAATTATGTGTTGTAAATACATCCCCCTTAAAAAAAATTAGCATGATCAAAGCAACTACCAACACATGGCATTCAATACCAATACCAAATACCAAGCATTCAACTATGAGGTTGTCAACGTCAAAGCCACATAGAATGAGCTCCCCAAAGCAAAAGAAAAAAGTAATTGTTAGTTTGACTTCCGCTTGTGGCCATCAGAAATGTTACCTTAATTTGGCCTTAATGACCTATAATCTCTTTTAGCATATGGCTTTTAAGACTGCTATTATTCAGCTTGATCTATGGATATAATGGAGCAGAACAGAACTGTGGGTATAATTAAAATAAGTTCCTGTAAAAGTGGAATATGTAGTAGATTGCTAATGTGTAAATGACTAAATAACTTAATTAGGTGAAATGAAGTGCACTTATAACCACCGATACTTAAACCGAATCACGATAATGTTGTATATATGAATATATCCTTTAAAAAAATGTTTATTAACCAAATAGTAGAACAAAGAAATACAAAAAGACTAGGACCTACAAAATTAACACTGGTTCCTGAATATAAATTGACAAAAGGAAACCTCAATTATTTCTAGCTGTCAAAAATAGCAAACATGATCATGGGATTTTTGTTTTCCTTTAAAAAAAAAAGGCTGATGTGGGCAGCAATTAAATAGGAGAATGACCTAGCGCCTTGATTCTGGTTCCCAAGTTCTTTTTGATACATGTTCTCTCTTATATTGATAATTGAGGGATTTGAGAGTAGGGGTAGGAGGTGGGGGCTAAAATCTCCACACATGGCTGAAGTTAAAATTATAATTAGACAATGGTTTTATAAAAAATCAATCAATCAATCAATCAATCTTTTCTTTTTCTGGGTTTTGCCATTTCATAAATGGAAATAAACACGGCATATGATTACATGGAAGCACCTTCCTGGTTGGTACCGAGAAAAACATGGAAGTTCAGATTCACCCAAAAAGGCTGCTCCCTGAAGCAAGATAAAGAAGCAGACAAGCACAGCGGGAAAAGAGTGTGAAGTGCACATGTGGGGCCTTGATTCAAAACACAGCTGCTGGATCTAATTTTAGGCCAACTGGCCTTGTCAGTGTCTCTTAACAAGGAAAATTTCCCCACTGAATATTAGAAGCTGTAAAAAAAAACACAAAAAAACCATATAATCATATTCATTAGTTAACTTATCTACACCACTACTGCTGTTTTATACTAAAAAGACGTGATGCAACTTATCAACGAGAAGAGCTTCACCAGTGCTGTGAAGGGTACTTTAGTGAGGGTAGTTTTATCCCAAAGAAATGACCCATGAAGATCCAGAAATTCATGGGTCCACACAGACATGTATGCAGCAAATAACACAAGGCTAGTCATACGTTCAATAATGGAATTCAACTGTTTGTGAGTACTCCTTATGTGACTTCCATAAATGAACTTGCAGATTTTTCACAACTAATAACGGTATGGACTGCTAACATTTATTGAGCACTTACTGAGCGTAGACCCAGGGCTAAGTGCTATTCTTGGGGGAGTTCGTTTGATCTCCACAATTCAGGAGGTCCTATGAGTAGCACCATTTCACAGATCAGGAAATACCATCGAAAGCTATCAAATTCTATGGAAACTTCTTCAGCATTTAGGTAACTGAGCTATACGAATATTTACCAATAAGTAGTCATCTCTGATTTCGTTTTACCATCTCTTCAAGAACATTATAAATGTAACCGTTGCAACACAATCTCATACACTCCCAAGCCCATAAGTAAACGACGTAAAAAAAAAAACAACTTTAGTTTATCAAGAGCATTTGCTACCACCATCAAGCAGCACATTAAAGCATTTGTATACGAATAGATCTGCTAATTCCCTTTATTTTTCAAGAAGGGAAGCACAGAGAAAAGTTTATAATATTCATAAAGTGATCTCTAGATCCTTATTCCCAAAATCATATGTAAAATACTGATGTCTTCATGCTATGTGAACTTTCCTATGGAAAAGTGTCATATCTTTCACCAGATTCCCAAAGTGTTCCATGGCTCCATGAATGTTCAAATTCCCTGACTTTTACTCCCTGGCCCTAGCCAGACTTTGAGCATCACATCCCTGAACCTGCTGCATTGCTCCATTTCTGGTATGGGAGAACCACCTGTGATTTGCAAAGTTCAAAACTGAACATAACCCTTTCCTCGGATCAAACTGTCCTTCAACCTTCTGTCTAAACCAACCTTCTGTCTAAACCAACCTTCTGTCTAAACATTCCCCACTCACACTTCAAGGTCCAAGTGACATGGCAGTCTTAATGAACGTAACTTGGCCCTTATCTCTACTCCCAATGATTCTGATTTCCCTCGTGGTGCCCCATACATATACTCTTCTAATGGAAACTTATCATACAGTAGGATAATATGTTATGTAAATATTCTCTCTCAATGGGAAATCCCCAAGATCAAGAACTGTGTCATTCATCATCATTTTTAGTATCTCAAGCATTCGACACAGTCCTCAACATAGTGAAGACTCAATAAACTTGCTAAATTAATTGATAAATATATAAACACTATAAAACTAATCAATTAATGACTATCTAGTAAGATATTTATGGCACAAAATATACAAGTAAAGAACAATCTTTCCCCATAATGATCTTCATACCTAATACTTATTTTTTAATGTTTATTTATTTTGAGAGAGACAGAAAACAAGCAGGAGAGGGGCTGAGAGTGAGAATTCCCAAGCAAGCTCCACACTCTGAGTAGGGCTTCACATGGGGCTCGATCCCACAATTGTGAGATTCTGACCTGAGCCAAAATCAAGAGTCAGATGCTTAATCAACTGAGTCACCCAGACGCCCAATGCTTACTTATTGATCTAGCTATGTCCATCTTAAGTTCCACAAAGAATCTCATTTACTCCTTACAATATTCTTTCACATATATATATATTATTGTCACAACTTTCTTCTTTAATTCATGTTTTTGTTTGTTTAGTTTCTTTTTGAGAGAGAGAGCATGCATGTGGGGGAGAGGGAGAGAGACAGAGAAAGAGAGAGAGAGAGAGAATCTTAAGCAGACCCCATGCTCAGCTCCAGAGCCCAATGCAAGGCTCGATCCCATAACTCTGGGATCATAACCTGAGCTGAAATCAAGAGTCAGACGCTCAACTGACCGAGCCACCCAGGAGCCCCTAGCTCATGTTTAAATGTTTAAATAGTTTGTTCTGTGTACAAAAGTAACACATGCTCGGTATTGTGGTATTTTATGTATATTAAATATTTTTTTAAAAAAAATCGAGAAAACAGGTATCATCTATACAAGAAAATGTGTATGTCCTACTTTTGAAATGAACATTGTCACTCTGAGATTTAGAGTGAGTTGTCCAATATCACAGAGGCCATGATAGGAGGAGAAGCCCATCCTTTTTACGCTTAAGTCTAAAGTACATTTCTCTAGACTGAAGGTCTACAAGCCATGCCCTACCTCACCCCTGCAATATCCAGCTGCTATCTGCTTTGGTAAATTAAGTTGTATTGGAACGCAGTCATGCTCTTTGGTTTACTTGTTACCTACAGCTGGTTTCGTGCTACAGCAGGAGAATTCAGACAGAAAGTATATGGCCCACGAAGCCAAAACTATTTATTATCTGCTTCCTTACAGAGAAGTTTGCTGACCCCTACCCTAGTCTGTGTCATTCTAGTTTCAGAAACATGTATTTATTCTGAAGTCTTTAATATAAAGGAGAATGAGTTCTTCTTTTAAGGAAAATTGCTTTTTTAGATCCTAGACATACAAGAGGTAAAATGGTAAAATCCATAATGCGAGGGACTGAGTATTAGCATATGTTTCCTTTAAATTGTCGCTTTATAAAATCAAAACATCAAAATGCATATTCGAACCAGAATGCCCGGCCAATAAGCAAAGTAATTAGTAGAGGAGGCGGAGCCAAAGAAGGCACTGGGTAAGCCCTGGCCAGAGAACTTCACCCGTGAGCACTTACACAGCCCCTCCCTCATGTCCTTCCTTTGGTCTGTCCAAGGAAACCCTGCTTGGCTCCAGAATCCAACTCACCCAATGGTGCTTCCAATGGTGCTTCCCATATTTCAGTTCTACTTTCTTGTTTTTTTGCCAGAACTAAGTACTAACTGAACATTTACCTAGTTAATACTTTCCTTTATAAACAATTCACTTTAAAAACTTTAGCCTTCTCCTAAGAATAATATCTATAAAACCCAGGCCTAGTTGTACTGGTTGCATTTTTTTCTAAAACATATTCTATCATGGATAGATACCAACAGATAGCAGCCAACCAGACAGAAGACAAACAGACACAGCTATTGAAATTAAAGAAGTTTCTATGTTTTCTCCTTCTCTGGATAATGAAAAAATACTTGTCAGCAACTCAATCTTCCTTTGTGTAATTTTTCTGAGAACTCCCTTAATCACTCTTTGCTTAACTCTTATCATCTATAAACTCGAAGACCTCAAGGGGATGCTCTGGAGAATAAATTAGTAAATAAAAAGCTTGAATCATGATGAAATGTCAAAAATGTCATGCCCCTTCGAGAACCTGATGTACATATTATATGAGGTAATATATGTAAAAAAAACTTTGTGAACTGTACTCACTACATAGGAATTTGTCAGGAGTTTGCTCATAGAAGAAATAAAGCAGAAGGTATAGAACAAGCTATCCTCTTGGAGTTCAAACATGGAGACTAAACCAAGGCTCTGCCCCCACTACCTCTACAACCTTGGACAAGTTAGAAGATTCTCTGAGTCTCAGTTTCCTCTTTAGTAAATTAGGGATGACCAGATTTCAGGGCTTTACATAAGATAATGACCTAACATATAGTACTCAGTGAGGGTGAGTTGTCTAATCCCTGACTGGAGAATATTTTATCTGGCAATAAATTCTATATGCAAAATGTCATGTGAAATGTAAAAACAAGTATAATAATCAGAAATTTATATGACCTTGAAAACCAGACCAATGAACACAAAAGATAAGAACTTGAGTGGCTTCCAATGACAACACTGTGACTAAACTGAAAATGAGTCAAGATCCCACAGAACCATCAATCCTCTTAATCAGTAGATTCAAATTAAAAAGCGTATGCATGCTGACTGAATGATTTGTTAAACAAATCCTGTATTTATTGAATCAGAAGAACTTTTAATTTAGATTAGGAGATCAAAGGAAACCTCTTTGGGAAAATGGCATTTCAGATGAGATCTGAATGGAGTTAGCCAGCAAAGATCAAGAGGAGAGGTGCTCCAGCACATGTGCAAAGGCCCTGAATCAAGAAAAAGCTCAGAAAAGTCCAAGACCTAAAAGAAGTCCAATGCAGCTTGATGAAGAGAGCAACAGGAGAAGGGAATTAAATGAGGCTATGGAGGTACCTCTGAGATATGTTAAGGAGTACAGAAGTTTTTCTCTAGCACTGAAAGTGTTTATAAGAGTGAAAAACATGAACATTGGGAGATGAAATGCTCTCCTTGACATTTTTCAAAAACTCAATCTGGCTGCTTTGGAGTAGGGATTCAACAGGAAATAAGTGGAAACATGGACATTGATTACACCAGACAGGAAACGATGGTGCCTTGATCTTGGCTGGTAAAAGTAGAGGTGGAAAGCAGAACTCCATGAGGATCAGATGGGGAGAAAGGAAGAGAAAGGAAGTCTCAGTTGTCCTGATATTGATTTACTCAACTAGGTGCATGGTAACGCCACTCCTGAGATACAGAGATGTCGAGGAGACATATATTAAGGGGAGGGGAGGAAACCAAAGACACAAATAGGACTGGAGCAATACATACGAAAGTTGTTACTTTGGAAACAGATGAGATGACTACGAAGAAAATCCACACGAGAATAAAAGTAGACATGTACTGACAGCCTAATATATGCTGGACATGGATTAAGTACATAGCAAGTATCATCTTCTTGAATTCTCCCAACAGTCTGTTTCTACCCATTTTACACGAAGGGAACAAGGTCTCACTGCTAACAGCTGGATGATAACCAACCCAGTCTGATTCCAGACTGAGGCCTCTCAACACAAGAGGTATGATCCCTGAGAGACTCAACGTACAGTTAGGCAGAAGAGCAGCCAGCAAAGGAGAGGCAGAAAAAAACACTAAGAAAATGTGGTATGGAGAAGCCAGATGCCTAGAACTTTCACCAAAAAGAAAAGAACCTTTCTCAAAAGTTGCTGAGAGGTTTAATGAACTAGGTTTGCTAAATACCTAAAAAAGCAAGAGAAGTCAGGGGAAAGGCAGATGTCCTAGAAAGAAATGGTGATTACTCAGACTATAGACTTCTCGTGGGCTACATGGAATTCAGAAGACAATAGAATAAAATCATCAGAGTAATGAGAAAAACAAAAGTCAATCTGGAATTGTGTGTCTTGCAAAATTATCTTTCAAGAACAAGAATTAGGAAATTCTGAATTAACAAAAATACAAGACTTGACCTTTAGCATCCATATTCCAAACACCTTAAGGATATACTTCATCAAATATGAACACAATCCCATAAAGAAGATCTAAAATGCCAGAAAGTGATGAGCAATGAAATTAGTGAACTAGTAAATTTAAACAATGTCTATAAAATAACGCCTTATTTTTAGAAAATATTTTAAAGCTCAAAACAGAAATACTCTAGGTAGGGAGGGGAGTGATAGAAGGAACAGTATTCTATGGTCCTAAAATTATTTCAATAGAGAATTAAGACTGTAGACAAACTTTTGACTGTGACAGATAACTATGTATAGTAGAATCTCAAAGGTAACCATTAAAAAATAGAAACAAATTTCACACAATGAGAGGGGCAAATAAAGTAAGAAAGCATCCATGTTGCACAATTTCAAAAGGCACCTTTGTAGTCTATGTACGTGGCGTGAACTGAAGTACAAAATTAAATAAATGGATTTAACTAATTTGATATTATCTGATTAGATTAAAGGTAAAATTCAGCTGAAGCTGGCATACCTAAAACACAACATGGATGGATTGAAAATAGAAGTTTAAAAGAGAACTATGCTAGACTAATATTAGTCAAAAGGAAAATGAGATAACTATACTAAAACAGAAAAAAACAGATTAAAGACAAAAGAGCAGAAAGAGGATGACCATATACAGAATGATAAAGAGTTTAATTAACCAGGAAAATCTAGCAATTCCAAACCTAAATGCATGCAATACAATACCAACATATATAATGCCAAAACAGAATCACAGGGAGATTATTTCAATCTATTTCTCTCAATGACAAACATGTCCGGCAGACAAAACATTAGTAAAGGTATAGATGATTTTAAGGCACAATTAAGAAGCTTATATTTCTGGACACATATAGATCCTTCAATTCAATAAGAAGAAGATACACATTCTTCTCAAGCAAACAATGGATCATTTATGAATGAAAACTGATTAATCAAAACTGACAATAAAGCTAGTCTCACAAAAACCAAAGAACTTTTGTCACACAGAACTGTTCTCTGACCATTAAATTACATTAGAAGTCAATAATAAGGGATAAATAACATATTCATTTGTAAAATTTCCAAGGCACCAATAAATACTGCAAAGGTCAAAGAAGAAATCATACTGGAAATTTTAAAGCAGTTATAAATCAAATATAATGAACGTGTTACATACTAAAACCTATGGAATACATGACAGCAGTACTTAGAGGTTATGTTACAGGCTTAAGTTCTTACATTTAAAAAAAAATAATGACAATTTAATAAGCTAAGTGGTCAACTCAGGAAGTAAGAAAAAAAATCAGAGAAACCCAAAATAAATATCAAGTAGGCAATAAAACAAGATTAAAAACTGGTGAAGTAGAAAACAGACACAGATACAATAATAATCCATAAAGCTAAAGTTGATTCTTTTTGAAGACAAACATGAGAAAAACCTCAAGTGACCTTGATCAAGGAAAACACAAATCAAATCAGGAATGAAAAATGAAACTTAATTATAGAGTCAGCAGAGATTAAAAAGCTACTAAGAAAATACCATGAACAACTTTATGGCAGTCAACTGAAAAATTTATATGAAATGGAAAAAAGTTATATATATCATATATATGTATTTTTCCACATGATTTTAAAACTATCTGAAAAAAGAAGTAACATTCTCATTCTCAACAGTTTTTATTTAAAAATTGTATCAATGGTTTAAAATCTTCTCACATCAGGTTCATATAGCTATATAGATAAGTTTTACCACATTTCAAGGAACAGAGTATTTCAACCTTATACGGACTCTTCTAGAGAAAAAAGAGTGGAAATATTCCCCTATTCATTTTACAGGTTAATATAAACTTGTAATCAAAACTAGACAAGGACAGTAAGAAAAGAAATATATACCAATCTTAGTTATAAGCACAGATAGAAAATATTAGAAAATTGAGTCTGGAATATTATTTTTATTTTTTTAAATGTTTATTTACTTATTTTGAGAGACAGAGAGAGAGTATGTGAGTAGGGGAGGGGCAGAGAGAGAGAGGGAGAGAGAGAATCCCAAACAGGCTCTTGTGTCAGTGCAGAACGTGACCCGGGACTCCATCTCACGAACTGAGATCATGACCTGAGCCGAAATCAGGAGTCGGACACTTAACCGACTGAGCCACCCAGGCGCCCCCAGAATACTATTTTTAAGAAAGTTAATACAAACAGGGGTACCTGGGTGGCTTAGTCGGTTAAGTGTCCGACTTTGGCTCAGGTCATGATCTCGCGGTTCGTGGGTTCAAGCCCTCCATCAGGCTCTGTGCTGACAGCTGAAGCCTGGAGCCTGCTTCAGATTCTGTGTCACCCCCTCTCTCTGCCCTCCCCATGCTCATGCTATGTCTCTCTCTGTGTCTCAATAATAAAAGAAAGTAATACAAATACATCATGATCACATTAATTTTATCCCCAAAATGCAAGAGGAATTTACCATAGGGAAAAATGTAAATGTCACTCACAACATAAACACACTAAAGAGGATCTAAAAATAATAATTTAGGGGCACCTGGTGGCTCAGTAAGTTGAGCCTCTGACTTCGACTCAGGTCATGATCTCACAGTTCATGAGTTCAAGCCCTGAAATCGGGCCCTGTTCTGGCAGCTCAGAGCCTGGAGCCTGCTTCAGATTCTGTGTCTTCCTCTCTCTCTCTGCTCCCCTCCCATCTCTCAAAAATAAATAAACACTTAAAAATAATAATAATTTAAATATATGTAGAAAAAGCATATGATAAAACTCAATGCCACTCATGATAAAACTCTTAGCAGAATATGTATAGAAGGAAATCTCCTTAACAAAATATCTACTATTGTCAATGTCAACAGGGAAAAATCAGGAAAAGGACAAGGATATCCACTATTGCTGTTTCTACTTAACAGTGTACTTCAGGTTCTAGATAGCACAGTAAGACAAGAAAAGAGGAGGGAAAAGCCAACTATAAACGTTTCAAAGAAAAAACAACACAACTGTCATTATTCACACATGATATGACTACCTATAAGAAAAACTAAAGAAAACACAAAGACATTTCTAGACTTAATATGTTTAACAACAAGGCTGGATAGAATATAAATCAATATGCAAAAATCAATTGTATTTATATATACCAGCAACAAACAATTTGAACACTGAATTAAAACACATTAAAAATAGTAACAAAAAGTAAAATATCTAAGAATAAATCATCAAAAGATATACATAACCTCATGAAAAAATTCTAAAACCTTATTTTGTGATACCAAACATGACCTAATGAAGAGATACATGAGTGGAGATAATCTTGTTAAAAATATATTAATGTTCTCCAAGTTGATCATTGGTTTCCACGTAATTTCAATAAAATCCCTAAAAGGCTTATGAAAGACCTTGATGTTATTTTTAAAATTCTTTTAAAAATTCTGTGGAAGAACATGAGCCCCCACCAACCAAAAGCAAAATGTGTACATGTGCAACAAAAGAAGGAAGAGGAAGGAATTTACCTACCAGATACCAAAATGTAATATAACATTTATGATAATATGGTACCTAGGCAAAAGTAGACAAACTATAGATTAGGTTAAAGGGCTCAAAATAAAGACCTTTACAAATGAAGAAACTTAAAATATTACAGAAGTGGCATTGTAGATGCCTTGAGAAAGGACAGACTTTTCAATAAATGCTTCTAGAACAATTGGCTATCAAGACATTTATGGAAATGGTGGACTTGGATCCATACTTCCCACTCTACAAAATCAACCCCAACTATATTAAAAACTTAAAGGCAAAAGTCAGAACTATGAAAGCCTTTTCAGAAGAAACATAGAGAATATCGTTATGACCTTGGGTAGAGATGAACTTTCCAACCACAACACAAAACATGAAAAGGTAAAGGCAAAATAATAATAATATGAATATGAATATGAATATGAATATGAATACATTAAATTTGTTGTTTTCCATTCTTCAAAAGATGCTATAAAATAGAGGGTAAAAAATACAGGTCATAACATAAGGGAAAGTATCTGTAGCATGAACCGCTGAGAAATAATTATATCCAAAAAATTATTAAGAACACTTACAAATCAGTAAGAAAAGAACCCAGCAACTCAATAAAAAAAACTGGGGGGGGGGGGGGGGGGAGGGAGATTTCACAAAAGAACAAACATGAATGATAAATAAATACATGCATACAAGATGTTTAACCTCATTAATTATCAGTGAAATGCAAATCAAGACCTCAGCGAGATACATTTGACATCTTATACTGACTATATTGATACAAATTAAGACATTTGATGACACCAAAGGTGGACAACCATATGCCTCAAGAGTAATCTTTGAAGCTGCTGGGAAGAATGTGAATTGGTAACAAACTTCAGAAAACAATTTGGCACTATCTCATCATTTTGAACATTTGCATAACTCTACAACCAATTTTATTCATAGATATCTACCCTACAAACATCAAAAAAAAGTGATCAAGAGTGCATCAAGATGTTCTGGAAGGTGTGCAGTTCCTAAAAAAATGGGGATCAATCCAAAGGTTCATTAACTTAGTTATTAACGAGATAGTGCGTAAATAAATTGAGGGATATGCACCGCCAGCAGGTAGAATGAACTAATGCCACATGTAACAACACTGACAAAAACGCATAATACCAAATGGAAAAAGTAAGTAGCATAAGACAGTGTAAGAATGTCACTTTTTTTATACTGCTCCATCAAGTAAAATCAACACGTTATTTAGAAATACATATATATGTCATAAAACTACTTCAAAAGATCAAGAGATATATAACTCTGGCAAGGAAGATGGGGGTGTGGGTAAGAAAGGAACTCACAAGGAGAGGCAAATGTTCTGACACTGCTCTGGTTCTTATGTTGAGTGGTGGATCCAGAGGGTCTCGGTTCTACCATTAAGTTTCATAATTTACATATGCTACATGCATTATTCTGTAGGTGTCAAGCATTATATGATACAGTATGCTTTGAAATATTTGATCGGCATTAGACTCAAAATAAAAAGTGTATGGGTGGAAGGGATTCAGAGACAGCCAGGATAGACAACAACTGACAAAACTCTTGCTTTGAAGGAGGGCAAGAAACAGGATGGTGGTCAGAAGTGAATGTGAATGAGAGCGAGAGTGTTTGTTTAGTTTGTCACGTTTCTGTTTTGTTTTTAATTATGAGATATTTCAAGCATAGAGTTGTTAACCATAACATTCTATCATTTCCCCCCTCAAAAATAAAGCATTGCAGATACTGTTAAAGCACTCTGCGTGTCCTCCCCCTCCCAAAGGAGAGTTATTGTATTTCATCTTACTTTTTACCTGAGAGTTACTAATGCATGCCTAAATGCTGAAGGAATCCTCCAGGAGGAAGGAGCAACACATGAGTGCTGTCCACTTATATCAACATTACCTACCAACTCACCAGCAGCAAAGCACATGCTTTAAGGAGTTTTCCACCCAGTGCAGATGGGTCCATGCCTCTCCCCCTTCAGCACCCTTCTGAGGAAGAATACGCAGAATACTCTTGGGTCATGGAGCCAAGTATTTATTACTAACTGTCATTGATGTCAAGTTCCAACCCATACTGACAGCATTACCCTAATGCTCTAACTAGCTGGTCTAAGCAAACATGGAAGGAGGAAGGAAGGAAGGAAGGAAGGAAAGAAGGAAGGAAGGAAGGAAGGAAGGAAGGAAGGAAGGAAGGAAAGAAGGATGGATGGAAATGAGGGAGGGAGGGAGGAAAGGAGGGAGTGAAAGAGGGGAGGGAAGGAAGACCGGCTATTTTTAATTCAACTTGAACAATAAATATACCAAAAGAATGGCAATAATTTTCCTAACTAAAATGGACTAACATGCTGGTTCGACAAGTGACTCCCAAGAGTAAACAGCTGTAAGCTTCATTTTGTTGCTAATCAAAAGTAAACTGATGGGGCACCTGGGTGGCCCAGTGGCTTGAGCACCCGACTTCGGTTCAAGTCATGATCTCATGGTTTGTAGGTTCAAGCCCCTCATCGGGCTCTGTGCTGACAGCTCAGAGCCTGGAGCCTGCTTCAGATGCTGTATCTCCCTCTCTCTCTCTGCCCTTCCCCAGCTCACACTCTGTTTCTCTCTCTCTCAAAAATAAAAAAACATTAAAAAAAATAAAATAAACTGACGATTCTTCCCCCAAGGCCATCTCAGACAAAATACTATCAAATAATAGTGTTTCGGTCTCAGACACAGTATCATATAAATCAAACCACCCACCTAATGTTCACTAGCAAAGACACTCAACAACATCTCACACATGTGCCACTCAATACCTGACTAGAGGTACTCGATGAATTCAACAGGTTTAACCAAAATATCGTAACATTGACTGGTAATAAGAACAGAAGCTATAAGAAGCCTAAATAGCACACGATGACTGATGACCGCCGAATAAGAAAGAAGAGTCTCCTTCGCCTGGTTCTTCCACTTCCACTCTGCGCCCTCTCTGAAGAGAATTGCAAAATCAACCTACCACTTGCCTCTGAAAATAAAAAGCACTTCTATGGTACTTGGTTCCTAAAAAAGCAGTGGATATCACAGGGCAGTTGAATTAGGTCTCGCAGTTGCTTTTGGAAGGTACAGTAGATTTTCAAGTATTAAAGTTACAGAAAGTTTCACCAAAAAAGAGCAGGGGCCCAGTATGAATGCTCCCTCGCCAGTGGGCTAAAGTTATAGATATCAAATAAAGTCTACAGTCAGTTCTCTGACTGCACCACCCACACCACAGCAACACCATCTCTCATCTGGATTTCTGAAGCCTCCCAAAACTGGTTTGAGCCACCCACACCAATTACCCTTGAGGTCTGCATTCTGGGCTGCAGTCAGACTGTTCCCAGGCACAAATGTGACTGGCAGCAAGCTGCACAGGTCCCCTGTTGCTCAGCCTGGCAAGGTCTGGCCCCTACAACACTCCTCCCCAGCCTTGCTCAAACCATGCTCTAACCCCCTCCCCAACCAGCTCTCTCTGCTGGAACCTATTCCTCCCTGCCCACTTCACTAGCCCTCCATCCCTTACACCTCAGTTCAGATGTGCCGGCCTCAGGGAAGCCTCTCCTGACTGTTGAGTTCGGTCAAATGTCCTGTGGCAAACCTGTCCAATGCTCAGATGTGGAACTTGATATTTCTCTGGTTGATTATTCAGTGAATGTCTGTCTCCCACATTTAGACAACGCAGAGCATATCTACCTTGCTCACCATTTTATTTCCAGGACCCAGCATGGTATCTGACGCACGGTGGATGCTCAATAAACAATTACTTAGTTTTAAAACTAAATGAATAGCTTTACTGCCCATAAGGTTTAAGAATAAATATTTAGGGGCGCCTGGGTGGCGCAGTCGGTTAAGCGTCCGACTTCAGCCAGGTCACGATCTCGCGGTCCGTGAGTTCGAGCCCCGCGTCAGGCTCTGGGCTGATGGCTCAGAGCCTGGAGCCTGTTTCCGATTCTGTGTCTCCCTCTCTCTCTGCCCCTCCCCCGTTCATGCTCTGTCTCTCTCTGTCCCCAAAATAAATAAACGTTGAAAAAAAAAATCTTTAAAAAAAAAGAATAAATATTTAAAAATTCAGGCATGAAAATAAAAAAGAAAACCATGCACATCTAGTGCCCTTGAAGTAAATGAGCACTACCTATAAATCCAAAACTTTAATTTCTGCTCAAAAAGGACAAAAGGAGTATAATTAGCATTGTCTCCCAAGGAATCTCTGGTACTATATGTGAAAGTACATTCGTAACAGGGCACCTGGGTGGTGCAGTCAGTTGAGCGCCCAACTCTGGATTTCGGCTCAGGTCATGATCTCACAGGTTTGTGAGTTCAAGCCCTTCATCCAGCTCTGCGCTGACAGTGCGGAGCCTGCTTGGGATTCTCCCTCTCCCTCTCTCTCTCTGTCCCTCTTCACCTCTCTCTCTCTCTCTCTCTCTCTCTCTCTCTCTGCCCCTTTCTGGTTCACACTCCTTCTGTCTCTCTCAAAATAAATAAATAAACTTAAAAAAAAAAAAGAAAGAAAGAACATTGATAACAAATACTCTCCCAGGTCCCATTTTCCTAAATATTTGAATCCATTCTTCCTTTATAGTCAGGTAGAGTACACATGTACACAGTATTTCTATGCTGCAGTCAGAAATGTGAAGTCTGCATTTAGTTATATTTTTTTAACGTTTATTTATTTTTGACACAGAGGGTGCACACAGGGGAGGGGCAGACAGAAAGGGAGACAGAGGATCCAAAGCAGCCTCTGCACTGACAGCAGAGAGCCTGATGTGAGGGCTGAGACTCAGGTACCAGGAGATGTTGACCTGAGCAGAAGTCAGATGCTTAACTGACTGAGCGCCCCTGTACTCAGTTATATTTTAAAGTATCTTTCCAAGAGTTCTAATTCTATATTTCAACACCACTTATTTTAAAAGTACTTTATTGTTGAATCGGTATAGAACTTTCACCTAACAGGTGCAGTATCATACTCACTCTAATTACAATGCTAAGGTTGACATTTATTCTTCTTTTTTTTTTTTAAATTTTTTTTTTTCAACGTTTATTTATTTTTGGGACAGAGAGAGACAGAGCATGAACGGGGGAGGGGCAGAGAGAGAGGGAGACACAGAATCGGAAACAGGCTCCAGGCTCTGAGCCATCAGCCCAGAGCCCGACGCGGGGCTCGAACCCACGGACCGCGAGATCGTGACCTGGCTGAAGTCGGACGCCCAACCGACTGCGCCACCCAGGCGCCCCGACATTTATTCTTCTTTACATCACCACAGCGTCTAGCACTGAGATTTGTCTTGATTCTCAAAAACATTTACTGAATTAATGAATGAGTGAGTAAATGAAACTTAATAATTATTAATAATTCTATGTTATTCCCGTGAAATACATTCACACTGGAAAAAAATGATATTCATTCATCCCTTTCACTTTCCAAAGTTTTCAAAATTCTTTAAACAATCAGCCCTTAAACAATTACGGATTTGTTTTTAAGTAAAATTAATTAAATTAACTATGGGACATTTCTCACCTTATCTAATTCTACCAAAATTGCTACTAACGAAAGCGGGACAGCACAAATGTACATCCCACATACAAGAAAGAATTCTACATAGGTTGAAAAGATCAATTGAATAAGAGGTTAGTAAGATCAGGGGAGAGTAAGGCGTCAAAAGAAAATAAACCTTGTGGCTAAAAGTAACCTGACAAAGAATCACAGTGCCCACAAGAGTAGAAAGACAATCAGTGGTTTGGGTCACCAGTTAGTACACAATGATGTTCAAGAAGGCACACAACAAAGAATGATTATTCAAACAAGGACTGAAATTGATATTGTCTGGTATTCCCTTTCAAAACTACAAAACTTGGTTACATATGAAATTGTTTAGTAAGTCTTCAAATATTATTACCACTGATGACCAAAACATTTTCCTCTTTTGAGTTTAAAGTTGCAGCATTGCAGAAGATTTCTACCATGAATCCCTTATTTGTAAAGTAAAGGAAAAGTTTTTGGGGATATGTAGGTTCATAACTGACATTCTTTTTTTTTTTTTTTCCAACGTTTATTTATTTTTTTTGGGACAGAGAGAGACAGAGCATGAACGGGGGAGGGGCAGAGAGAGAGGGAGACACAGAATCGGAAACAGGCTCCAGGCTCTGAGCCATCAGCCCAGAGCCTGACGCGGGGCTCGAACTCAAGGACCGCGAGATCGTGACCTGGCTGAAGTCGGACGCTTAACCGACTGCGCCACCCAGGCGCCCCATAACTGACATTCTTAAAAATGGATCTAGAATATTCCCTTATAAAAATCTTGTTTCAGGGCGCCTGGGCAGCTCACTCGGTTAAGCATCCGACTTCGGCTCAGGTCATGATCTCACTGTTTTTGAGTTCGAGCCCGGCGTCAGGCTCTGTGCGAACAGCTCGGAGCCTGGAGCCTGTTTCAAATTCTGTGTCTCCTCCTCTCTCTGCCTCTCCCCTGTTCATGCTCTGTCTCTCTCTCTCTCAATAATAAATAAACGTTAAAAACATTTTTTTAAATCTTGTTTCTACAATGTAGCATATACAATCGTGCATTAATAAAGTCTTCCTAGGACACCTGAGTGGCTCAGTCAGTTAAGTGTCCAACTCCTGATCTCAGCTCAGGTCATGATCTCAACAGTTCGTGGGTTCAAGCCTCACATCGGGCTCTGTGCTGACAGTGTGGAGCCTGCTTGGGATTCTCTCTCTCCCTCTCTCTGCCCTTCACCCACTCGCTCTCTCTCTCTCTCTCCCTCTCCCTCAAAATAAACAAACTTTAAAAAAATTTAAAAAAAAATAAATTCTTCCTAAGCCTATTTCAACCATCACTTTAATTTTTGGCTTCCTGTGGAAACTGAAAACACATGCTAGACACGGAAATCCTGGCATGTCACAGAGAAACAGACACATCAATCTGAAATCATCAATACTTGAGGGGAGAATTGTATTTACATATATTTTTCCTATTTGTGATGTAATTACGATAGATTTTAACAAAAGGTGATTCTGGCCACTTGATGATGTTCTTACAAACACTATGTAAGTTTTGGCTAGGATCACAGTATCTTTGAGAATGTTTTTTAAATACATTTCTGAATGTATTATATAGCAATAATAATTACCACATTTCCCTGCTAGCTTTTGAATCAAAAGATGTGGCACTGGTAATGGTGATGGAAGTGATAATAAAAATTACAATGATGAATTCTTGCAATCTGAAACTATTGTTAAGTATGGCATAAGATCCCCTCTTAAAGTTTGAAGTTTCCTGGAAAGTTTCTTTTTTTTTTTTTTTTTCCAACGTTTATTTATTTTTGGGACAGAGAGAGACAGAGCATGAACGGGGGAGGGGCAGAGAGAGAGGGAGACACAGAATCGGAAACAGGCTCCAGGCTCTGAGCCATCAGCCCAGAGCCTGATGCGGGGCTCGAACTCACGGACCGAGAGATCGTGACCTGGCTGAAGTCGGACGCTTAACCGACTGCGCCACCCAGGCGCCCCTCCTGGAAAGTTTCAAATTATTTTTCCAGCTTTAAGATGTAGGCTGTGAGGTTCTATCACTTTGTCAAAATGAAGCAGCTATGTACCAGAGAACACTGCAAAAGAATCTAGACTTCCAGAATTCCGCTAAATAAATAAGTTTCTCCACAGCAGCTAAACTTCCACTGCTGAATGATATAACAGGAAGTGTCTGGACCCGGGAACATAAAAACCTTGATTTCCATCCTGACACGACCATTAAAAAACACATACTTTTGGCAGGGACTGGATTATAATCTCTAATAGCCTCAAGGAAATCCCCAAAAGCAAAAAAGAAAAAACAAACAAAAAAAGGCATCCGAAATAGGGACACTGCAGGTTGAAGTCACTGTGGTTGTCCATACCAGAGCTGATCCCACAGCAGAGCTGAGGAGCCTCTCTTTTTGGAGATCTCTTTAATCCACCCTTTGCAACCTTTGCAACAGCCTTCCTCTGTGCCTGCTTCACAGTGATCGTGACACAAAATGCTCAGTCCCAGTGCCCCCAGGTCAAAATGCTATTCCTCCCCTTCAAGGCTCAGACTTGATTTGTCCATGAAGCCTTCATTATTCTTTTCCCTCCCAAAGAAAGAATCTGTCTTTGTCTAAACTCCCACAACGTAAATGGTACTTGCCTTTTGGGCACTGAAGGCTAATTCTGTATGTGGTTTTCTATCCTTTACTGTCAGAATATATGCCCTCTCAGGGCAGGAACTATCTCCCATAAATCCCTCTATGTCCCATAATTGCTAACACAGGGGGTTGAGCATAGCATGTACTAAAAATATCTATGAGATCAACCATCAATAAGAATTTTGATAGGTAAATAAGAAACTAGCTAGATAGAAACAGCATTCTCTCTCTATGGCCAACATATTAAAACCCAAGGGGTAAAACAGAAGATACGCCGTTAAGTCTTCAGATTGTGATATAAATAAATTAACCTTTCTAAACCATACATTATCAATTTTTACTCTTCTTAAGTGGATATAAAAGTAACTACTGACAAGGTACACCAATTTGCATGTTTTCATGTCTCGCTCTTCGGCATTTCACACAGCATTAAACTGTAGTGTCCAGAACATTTCAATATCCTTCTTCCTACAAGATAAGTCTTTTCCTGGTTTAACTGTCCCTAAATACCTTGCATTTAAGTCTTGGCTTGGGAAATTTGAGATTAAAAACCTTCCATTTGGATGCTTTGCAACTCAGCTAAGTACCTCAAGAGGGAATGTTTAAATTAATGGAAGATTAAAGCAAGGAAGAACATTCTAAAAGGTAATGGGGCTTTGTCACCACCTCCTCTATTTTATTGGGAAAATAGTCTTTTTCCCAGGGGGCTGAAAGTTTATATGCCAACCATCAGTCTAGTTTAACTATTCAAAGTTAAAAATGTTAGAGAAAAAAAAAAGTTTGTAATGGAAATGCTGACATGCCATGAAGTAAGGAGGCATTGGCAGGTGCTCCTGTAACCCAGGGTCATAATTCAATCAACCTGTATTTTGACGTCATCTGTTTCAGAAAAAAGCCAAATGGTTTATGAACAGCTCCAGAAACCCTGAGATTAAATTACAGCCCTGATATTTAATCATGGGTCTTACTTTGTTATTTTTAATAACACAATACATTTTAACAGTTATTCGTCAACTGCCTTAGCCAAATTGGAACACGTGATGACAAGTGAGGCGGATTATGATGTCTATCTCTCATAATCTAAATTTTTATTATTTGTTCAGAAATGGTAGATTATACACTTTTTCTTCTTCTTAAGAAACATACAGTTGGTACCCACGGATTGAATCCAAACCTTAATTAAAAGCAGCATGGGGTCCCTGACCAGCGGGTCAGGACATCTGTATTTGTGTCTTATTATAGCCAATAACCAACTGTATGATTTGGGCAAAAGACATTTAATCCTCCCAAACCTTGGCTCTTTACCTAAAAAATAATAGAGCATCTCCAAAGTCTCTTGTAAATCCAACTTTCTATAAATTACTTAAAATCAATACTGTGTACTTTCTTTGAGGCTCCCTGAGGACCTAATGTAAAAATGTGATAGCTGAAAAGCTGAATTCTTAATTCAATTAAAATGACTGATCAAAAGGCATTTTAGTACACGAGAATTTGTAAGCTAGAATTTTTAGAGGCAATCAGCAAATGAAACAGGTTCTTTAAAAAGTAATGTACAAATACTGCTGAACGTGTGAAGGGTTGTTTGCAAAACAAATCAATACAGGCCTATCCAACAATGGATTGCAGTTAATAAACTACATATAGTAATTACTACCAATGGCAGTCTAGAAAGTCATTCATTAAATGTTAATTGTCACACAAAAGTACAAAAGCATCCATTTGAACAATCTGGTGGCTGCACCTTTAAATAAAATTCTTACAGTCCTGAAATTCATCCATATTAACTGATTTTAAACACAGCTGGGTATTTGATATGCTGATTAACTAGGCCTTTAT
Source organism: Puma concolor (assembly GCF_028749965.1). Classification (NCBI taxonomy): domain Eukaryota; kingdom Metazoa; phylum Chordata; class Mammalia; order Carnivora; family Felidae; genus Puma; species Puma concolor. The sequence goes on from NC_141678.1 coordinate 74,906,295, forward strand.
TTATTTTGGAAATGAAAGTAAATATGACAACCTTTCTCAACACTTTTGCTATTCCTAGGAGTTGGACATAAATATACATATATATACACACATATATACACATATACATGCATACACATATATATACATATACATATATATGTGTATATATGTGTGTGTGTATGTATATGTATATATGTGTATGTATATATATACATATATATATATATATACGTATATATATACTGCTTATAGCAAAGTGTTAACCAATCTCCTCTAAAGACTAGATTTGTACCTCTCTCATAAGCATTAAGAGGCATATGGTTCAAAAGTACCTACCTCAAACACATGTGCAAACCTTACTGTTGAGCCTAAGTAGGCTCACAGATATAGCAAATGCATAACCCAAGCATAAGTTTAAAAATTTGGTGGTCCATTTTGAAAATTTCCTTCCGACTAATAAGAAACCATTAACATAAATAACCTTTCAAAACACACAACCATATGATGTGCTTTACTTTCTCTAATACTTAGTGCTATCTAATTAGCTTGGAAGAACACCTGGTCATAAAATATAGCTCATAAAATAAGAAAATAAGGAAGGGGGGATTGGTTTGGTTTTTTGTTTTGTTTTTTTTTTCTGTTTCTACCTAGCTTCATTTTGATGCTGTGTCTGTGTAAGATCTGACTTACTCAACATATAGATTTATATTCTAAAGGTTTGGCCAAGAACATTTTGGTTCAAGACTTGTAAACTGAAGAACATTTCAAAACACACCATGTTCCTTATTAGGCAACTTGAGATCTGTTATCTTGGCTTATGGGAACAGATCTAAATAGCATCATAATACTAAACGTTGAAAATCACAGGCCTGGGGCCACCAGGACTCAACTCTATGCCTTGGACGAGGTTGCAAACTTCCAATATAAAATGTAGTTTACCATTAGGAGTAAATGTTTGATCTGTAAAGCTTACAAAATTACTTTGTTTATCATAGCAGATGAAAGCAAAAAGGAATAATTTTAAGCTCAAAACAAAACTGTTTATATGACAGTCTTTACTGCTCCATGATTCTCAGCATTTAAGACAGATTCGAGCAATTAACAGCATAAACTTTCATTACATACTTCTATTATATATGTTTATGTGACTTCGCTGTTCATCTGTTATTTAAGTGATTTCCTCATTACAATAGTAGGGTAAAGATAATTTGCTGATGCTGTCAAAAATGTTAAGCATTTCTGTCTCAACAGATCTTGGATCCCCACGCTTGTTTAATGCATTTTATTTACTTAAGTCAGTGTCAAATAGAGTACTGCTTCTTCCTTCTGAATTTAGAAAATGTAACATTTTAAGCACATGTCTGGTAATAGACACATCAAAACTTCAAAACTGCTTATTTTAGTGATGCAGATGGAGTTTAGGATTATTGTTCGTGAATGAATATTAAGTTTCAAGGATCTAACAATGAACTGCGAAACTTTTTTTTTTACAGTTAAAAATAGTAAATCTTTATTTTTTAGATATTAACAGAGCAGGCTTGGGTACCTCCCCTCTTAGTTTGATTAGGTACATTAAAAATAACTGAAAACAAGGTATTTTCACAGGCACCCGGGCACACTGTCAATTCACAATAGAATGAAAGCACAACTTTGAAAAGATCTACTATATTCTCCTTGTAATAAGAATAATAATGGCAATAATAAAGAGACACACTAAGTCACATTGAAATCCAAAATGAATTAGAAAGCCAGCTTATCTGGATACTAAGGCAAGAAAAATGTCATGGTTTATATCATTATCTTAAATATGGTTTTTAAAAACTGCTTATCTACTCTAAAGATCAGGAATAATATTACATGCCAAACCTCAATAATATATTCCTATGTCTACATAATCTTGAAAAATAATCTATATCGGGCCATGTGTGTATGTGTGCAAAGGACACTGAGTTAGGCATACGTGAGCTTAAAACCTAATTTATTACTGGCTGCCTTGAGAGCATGTCATTTACCATCTCTGAATCTCAGTTTCCTCATCTATGAATTGAGCATGGTAACCCTTGCATCTCCTGGTTCTTGAGAGGAGTAAAAATGTATAATAAATATAAGTCGCAGAGCGCACCACTTGACATATTAAGCACTTGTATTTTGTCAGTGTCAGGCCCATCCATACCCTATTATCCTGTCTAATATCTTGCAAACAGTCACGGGGGAGCTAAGGTAAAGAGAAATGATCAATGATCCAAAATTCAGTTCTAAACCTTAAAAAGCATTCGAAGGGCACAAGCACATATGCAGAAGCAACATCAGCACACAGGGTATAATCCTATAGCTTATTATGCAACACAAATTAAGGAAAAACATAGTAGTGAAACCAATGTTAGTCCAATAAAGGACGTGCAGAGCCATAAAGAATTAGCAAATCAGAACTTGTTTTTTTAGAATAGCAAATAAAGGCAGAGGTTAGAACCTCCTTAACTTGGGCCTCAGTTTTCTTTGGCTGGACAATGAAGACAACGGACTGTATACTAAAAGAGGTTGCTATCCCCAAAAGTCTGTAATTCTAATATAATGGGTTTAATGCCCCTTTACTTACTTTTAAACCTATTTACTTAGTCTGCTGCTTACAAAAAAGCCATACCACACTTGTGAGTTGTACTACAATAGTAAGGCTGTTTGAAACGCACAAATGCACACACACACACACACACACACACACACACAAATACAGATACACACAATTAAATAATTCTACCCCACAGATGCCTTTAAGGGGAGAGCAATTATTTTTAACCATGAATGCAAACAGTTATGGATGGAAATTAATTCAGGATGCTGACCATTTGAATTTTCTCTGTGATACAAAAACTACCCACTGGATTCATTTTCTCACTGAACTTACTACATTGATGTGTCATTGGGTGTTACGTGGATATAGGTTAGCTAACCTGCATGAACATTAAAAAATGTTTGTCTTCTTCCAAAAATGACCATGACAGGGATGTAGTGTGTTTTACTTCTGCTCTTAATTGTTCAAACACCCATTCACTTGGCAATCTTTCACAAACACTGAACACCTAAGTAAAACTAAACAGTTACAGGGGGGAAAAGCTCAACTTTTAAACTAAGGGAAGAAGATGTAGTATCCATCATAGACTAACTGTAAATACACGTAACAGATGTGACCAGGGCTGTTCTTGAATATAGATCATTTTAGTGGCCCAACTTTAAAACTACTTTTTAAAAAGATGCCAAAACCAGTATGTTTATCTTTTGCTTTTAAAAGACTCAAAGGTAACCAAAGAAACTGTATTTTTTGTTAGAATAGAAAATTAAGCCCCGTTCATCGATAAATTATAGACTTTAGGTGCTTGTTTGCTTTTTCTTTTGGTAACTTGGCCATCTTACTTTTTAATGAGAATAATTTTCCAATCATCCAGGCATGTGTATCCTTTTAGCTTGTTTTAAGAGCAATGATATAACGGATATTAAATCCCTTTGTATAAGTTACCATATAGGTTACAACTATTTCTTAAAAATAATTCCAGAGCCCACCAATTCATCCTGTTAAGGTCATCGAAGCTCTGAACCATCATGGCTGAATTGTTTTAGTGCTCTCTGCTGAACACCTGCAAACATCAAACAAAAACTGCAGGTCCTTTCCTGGGTTGACAAAAGCCTTTCATGTGAAAAATGCTCCCTGGGAATGTCAGGCTGTAGCTCAGGTTACATTCCATTCTCCCTAGCAGCCTCACCATTTCTTAAGGTGGTAGGAAAACCCATGTTTGAGAAACGAAAAGATTAAAGGGAATATGACCACACTTTATTTTCATTCCCACATTGCAAATCACGATGGAGCATCCTATATTAATCGATTCAAAAGCTATTGGGAACTTTAAGTATGAAATATCACCATGCCTCACCTTGAAGAAATACAGCTGGTTTTGCAAAGATGAACAAACAGTTCACTTACTTACAGTTCGGATCTTTGTTTCTTAGACCCAAGTTTCAAAGCTACCCATGAAAGTCACACCTGAGCCCACTCAAGACGAGTATTAACCTGAAGTAAATTTAGAAAATTATTTCTCTGTCCAAAGTTTCCTAGCTCATCCTTCAGTTACAAGGCAAAATGCAGTTTTCCTGATTTTTCTACCTGATGTTCTTTAAAAGGGATTCATCTTTGTTGTGGAAATATAATGGAATGGAAATATAAGCCATTTTTTTCACTAATAGCCCTGTGTTCAAATATGTCTTGAATAGATGAGAAAAACCAACACTACAATCTGTACTCCATATATTATAATCACCATCACACTGCATTGGATGAGTACCCTGCATTTTCAATTCAGCTGCCACCACAAAATAGCCACTACACTTTTTTACCTTTACAAGCAAACATTTGGGTCTGAAAACTACAACTGTGGTACAACGTAACTCAAAGTTCAACACCTTAAAAATAATCACAGTATATTCATTAGAAATATCGTACGTGACATGTCACTAAGGATGACGTCTCTGTCTGGGTTTGTGTGTGTGTGTGTGTGTGTGTGTGTTTGGTGTGTGTGCACATGTGCGCACGTGTGTGTGTATATATATTTGTCTTAAGAACTGTGTAAGTTCAATACATAATCACTTACTAAAATGCATGAATACATATTCATACTTATCCAGCCTGTACTCTCTGTAAACACTTAAACATCATAGCAAGGACTTTATTTAAATGTGAACACAGAAAAGGGCCCAGATGCACAGTTGTCTTTTTAAATGTAACACAATTTCATGCTTCTAAATCACTTTGCTTTATTAAACCATACCTAAACTGATACACTTAAGTTATTCCAAATGTGTCAGTTTTCACAGAGTGCAAGAGAGTGTTTTGCACTTTGAAAGCAGTCTATCTCTGGGCCTTTGTGACATAATCTACTTTTAGATTTAAGCTGAATACACGTTTTCTTAAGTAAAACCATGAAGAAAATTGCTGTCAGAGATAAAGTCTGTTACTGTTTTGATACTAGCATGAAATAGTAATCTGCCTACAAGAGATTCTTGCACTGATCTTTACTTCAAAGTTGTGTAGAGAACACAACACCAAAATTTGGAAGACAAAATACCAATACAACAACAACAACAACAAAAATATTAAGTCTGTAAATGGAAAATATAACAGGGTCCAGGCCACTAAAATACAAATATATTGTCAGAAGTACTTTTAATCAAGGTGGACCCCAAAACTGAAAAGATAAAATATAACCATAGGAAGCATCTTATAAATTATAAACATATTACTTAGCCTAGTGGGGGCCAGAAAAAGGAGAAGTAACTTATTTGGAAATGAGCAACTTGTAAAAGCCACTAATTTTATAAAAGCATCCTAATTACACAAATCGCAAAGGTGAACAGATTGCTTTCATTGCCAGAGCATCAGATGAAAATTAAGAGATGTGAAATGATATTCAATAGTTAACAGAAAATTCCACTGGCACCTCGCAGCTAAAAGATGTCCACATTTACCAGCCTGACTCAAGAATGGTACTCTGTCTAATGTACTGGTATTTACCACTGCCAGAACTCCTAAAATACTACAGCTGTTTAAAAAGTATAAGTGGATTTAAGCTTTAAGCCCAAAGGATAGCAGGTAACCATGGATGCCTCCTTCCTATGTGAAATTCATTGGACAAAAAAATATATACATATTTTAAGTAGTATCATATTTTCAGTTTTCACTTTATAAGAGACCTTCAGGGAGTCCCCTACTAAAACTCCTCCTTAGAAGCCAGATAATCATTGCGCACACAGATTCCTTTGTGAATAGCGCTAACGTCTTTTTTAAGCATCACCCAAAGACCTTTCATTTATAAAATGTAAAAGTCCTTGCAAATTTGAAACTTTAAATATAGCAAAAATTCACTGCATGAGGAAATGCTTAGAGGACAAAAAATAGTAAAGCATCAAAAAGAATGCTTTAAAGAGAAATGAATTCATATTTAGCTCTCAGATTAGCAAAAGGCTCTCTATTTACAGCTATGGTTTACAATGCAGCATTCATCTGCAAAGTAAGTGCTCACTTCTTTAAAAGGGTTAATTATACATAGTACCTAATAATTAATATTATTTACGAGGGATTTTCCCTTTTTTTTGAAAGTTAGATTTTTTCCCTCTATTTTCAAACAGGGAAATAAATTAATTTTCCCCGTGTCAACACTGGCCTTATCTTCACATGTTTGATTACAACTGTATTAGAAAATTGCTTTTAAATTAAGTAATGGAATTCTGAGACAATTTCCTTGATTTAAAAAAAAAAGGCCTAATTTTAATTCTGCAAAAGATAACATTTTGTGTAAGTTATACCACTGATGGACAGTGAAATAACCGTATCATTACAGGCTACAATTTCAATGACTTTTCCAGAACACTTCAACAGAGCCAAAAATATACAATGAGTGAATAAACAGCTAAGAACATTTAACTACATGCTAAGAAAAGAATTTACATACTTGAGCCAGTAAAATGTCCACTCGCCAAAGAAGTTGGTCCATTTTTCCCACTGCTCACAGGAGGTGAAAACATCTAAAAGAAACAAAGAAATATTACTGTTGAAAAAAAGACATCTGTGCCTTCAGAGTTCGTCAAAGATCTTTCAGACTCTTACCAAATAGCTTAAGAGTTTACGTTAAGGGTTCATTTTAGTAAAATACATCACCATCCAACTTAAAACTAAAACAAGCATAACATTACCAGTCACCCCCCCCCCCCTTTTACCACTCTGTTCTTAATTTTTCCTCAGGTTCATTAGACTGCCAGCACTAGGCAGCACTGGTCCACTTTAAACAAACAGTCCCCATAATGTTATCAAGATTCAGGGTGGAGGGCAGCGGCCTCTCCAGAAAACACTAGTTTTACAAAGGAGAAGAAAAAAGTTGTTTGCTTTATGCTGAAAACCTTGGCCATAAACGTGGCAATGTCCATTTCCATCCCGTATAGGATTTGCCTGTCATATGTGAACCCAAATAAATATAAAAGTGCCACCTGCACTAAATTCTCATTTCGTCTCTAACATGAGAGCAATTTGTAGCAAGACTCTCTCTCTCTCTCACTCTTTCTCACTCTCTCTCTCTCTCTCCCTCTCTCACTCTCTCTCTCTCTCTCTCTCTCTCTCTCTCCAGCATTTATTTCGACCCTAATTGGCTTCCCTCTTCTTCGACGTATCTAGTGGATAATGCGCACCTTCCCTGAGTCAGAGCCTGCAAAAAGCAAAGGAACGAATGGAGAAAGTGCAGCAAGCAGAAAGGGGGCTACAAAGCTGCCTAGGGCTACGTTTCCTGGCAAAACTTCCGAAAGCCATTTCTCCAGAAGAAGGTCCAGAAGAAGCAGCAGCAGCAGCAGCAGCAGCAACAGCAGCAGCAGCAGCAGCAGCAGCAGCAGCAGCAGCAGCAGCAGCAGCGGAGGCGGCGGCGGCGGCGGCGGCGGCGGCGGCGGCGGCAGCGGCAGCAGCAACATGAAAGAGCCCCACTTAGAAGGCGGTTTGGATTTTATTTGCGTGTTTTGTGGATTCTTTTTATTTTGCTTTGCAAATGCATCTTACACCAAACTCTCTCGGCATTAAAAATGAGTGAATTCCCCTGCCGGGTCTGGGACGTGATTTGGGAAAGGGAAGCAAAGGGATGCAGGACCAACTACAGCCGTAAAACTCCACAAGTGTGCAAGTTTTGCTTTGTGCTGATCTCACGACTGTGAAATGCACCAACCCGGTCTAAAGGGTTCTAAAGAGTGTGTGCCCAGCACATATGCACGAGTTTTCAGAATCCTAGAAAGAGATGTAACCAATACGTATCCAAAGCATCATCAATTTAAAACTTTAAGAGACAACTGGGTCTCCTAGTTGCTCCTTTCCATTTCCAGAAAAACAAAAATAAAAGGAATACTGCGCAAAGTATTAGTACTCTCATGTCCAGGTAAGGCCAAGTTTTAGGGTGGTCTGTTTGTCCTTTCATTTGGGGGGAGGTTCCATTATTTTGAGGGTCCGGTGGGTAGGGAATTCAAGGCAAGTAATTTTACACTCTGGGAAAAAAAAAAAAAAAAAAGCCTGTATCGTCCATCACACCCAAAAATTGTAGTTAAAAACTTATCAAAAAGACCTTCATGTTTGCCAAAGATTCAGCCAATTAAAAAATTATTCCTGTCCTTTAGATTACTATTGGTTTCTAGCTGAAGTGTTTGGGTTTTTTGTTTTGTTTTGTTTTGTTTTTCACAGCTGTTGTTAGTTTCCACCGTTCTTTCTTACCGCACTGAAATCCAGTAAATCACTCAGCTCTTTGTCCGTCCCTAAGGCAGCCATTCGCTGTTGGTGATGCATTTTAGCAAAATCACACAAACCTAGAAACATGGAAATAACCGCAATCAGAAAATCCAGTCCCAATCCTTGGAGAAAACACAATCGGATTTTTGGAGACTGGGGGGGTTGGGGGGTGGGGATGTGGGGGCGGGCGGGATTAAGGCGGAAAGGAGGGAGGGATGGGAGAGTTTTGTTGTTTTTTTTTTTTTTTTTAAGATGGAATAGGCAGCAATAGCAAAAAAAAAAAAAAAAAAAAAAAAAAAGCGATACTGATATTGTATTTCCAAAGAGACGATCAAAACTGGTAACATCCACTATAAAACCAAATCCGGGAAAGGAGGGGAAAAAAAAAAGCCGCTCTTCAGCGCATCATTTTATGCAACAGGAGGTAGAGCGAGAAATGAATGGATCACAGAGAAAAGAGAAACTACTCAGAACGATCCGGTCTCAACTTTCCCCCCCACCTTCCACCCCACCCCCCTCACACACACACACACACACACACACACACACACACACACACACTCACACACACGCACGCACACACACACTCACACACACCACTCCCCTCTGCATTTCAAAGTAGCTATAAAGAAATTAAAGATGAGCGTCTCTGGAGTGAAAACACGTCCAAAGGGGGAGGGGTGACAGGGTCGGCGAAAGGGGGGAGCAGAGTGGAGGGTCGGGTCCTGTAATTGTCCAGCACCCTAATTTGTGAAAGAAAGGGTTGTAGAAATTAAAGTCAGGCCCTTGGCAAAGTCATCGGTCCCTCCGAGTGGCATGACTGGGGGGGGGGGGGGGGCGGGGGGGGTAGAGACGAGGGGGAGGGAAGAGGCGCGGGAGGGGAAGGGGTGTCTCTTCTGGGAGCGCCGGGAGCCGGGAGCCCGCGGCTCGGGAGGCGCGGAGCCGCGTGCGGAGCCTCCGAGCCCCAGCCCCGCGCCGCCCGGCGCATCAGCCCGCCGAGCCCCGCCGGCGCCCGTACCTACCGCCCGCGCGCGAGAAGGGGCTCTCCGTGCACCGCCGGCGCCGAGGCGGCGTTCATGTCTAACCACTGCCTCCACCACCACCACCTCCGCCTCCTGCGCCCGCGCCCGCTCCTGCTCCTTCCCCGCCGCCGCCGCCGCCGCCGCCGCCGCCGCCGCCACTACAGATCCGCAGACACACAGCCAAGATCCCTGACTCTTAACACCAACTCTCTTCTCCGGGGAGGGGAGGGGACGAGGGAAGGGGGGAGGGGGAAACACGCCGAGGCGCACGGAATTGCAAGTTCAGCAAAGAAATGGGTGGGGGGGCTCCGGCGGGGAGACGCGGCTCGCTCGGGTCGGGCTGGCTGGGATGCACCCCACCCCCCCCCCCGAGGAAAAAAAAAAAATCTCAACACCTCCCCCGCCTCGCAAAAAAATACAAACGAAAATTCATCGAGCACCTCATTTTCCCTCAGATCGTCAGTTACAATCTGAAGCCTGAACAGTTCAGTTTTTGCCCGTTTCATCCATCGGAGGCACTTTGAAATTTATTCGAGTTTACATCCCCTCACTTCTTTCTTTCTCTGACTCTCGTTCCCTCTCACTCACACATCCACACACAGCAAAGCAAGTTTATACTAGGCTGCAAATACACGTGATGCAAAAAGACTTTGCCAAGAGGAACAATATTTTTCTTTTCCATATATAAACCAAGCCACATTTTGCTGGGGAGATTTTCATTTCGGTACTTTTGCATTGGGGGCGAAACCTAAATTGCATACTTTCTTTCCCCTTCCTTTCAAGTCACAGATTAGTATAGCTGCAAACTTCGCCAAAAAAAAAAAAAAAGGCAATTTTTGAGGGTGGATGTTGTTTTGTTTTTACACTTGAGTTCCTAGCCACGCTAAGTCCCCGTTCGCCAGCACTTGTAAGTTTTGAATTCAACATTTACCATTACAGGCCTTGCATGCTCTTAAAACATACTTTTTCACATCACTTTTTAGGATAAAAATTAAGCTTCATAATTCTATCGTTTCGTAATAACAAGCGTGCTTTATCCAGTATATGCAACATAAGCTATTTTAACGTGTGTTAAAATACACATTCCAGAAACCCTGTTATTGCTAGATGTGCTAGTACATACACAAAATGCATGCACACACTTTTTCCCATTGGCAATTATTTAATAGGTTGTTCCTTTTGTTTTAATAAAACATTGGGATCGACATTTTAAAAATTAAATTCAATTACAAACAGTTTACTCTGACAGCAAATTGTAACGTTACCTTAAATGGCCACAAATATGCTCACAATATTCCAAGGAAAGTGACTTTAAAAAGAAAGACAAAAATCTTCTGCAAGTACTTAGTATCTCACATGTGTATCCCCCAACCCCAAAAAAGTATTTTAACTGGTACTCAGTTCTGCTCCAGGGATATCCACAGAATACAAGATTATGCACCTGGTTCTGTTTTTTGCATTTTCCACCGTAAAACTGCAACAAAATCCCCTCCCCCAAAAAAGAAATCATTAAAAAAAAAATCCAACAACTTTTTCTTATTGTTTATAAAAAAAATATCAATACAGGATAGTTAGAATTTTTCCTCAAACAAATCTTGTTGGTGGTTTTTTTTTTCTTCTCCTCTTATAAAGTCTTAAACTTGTTCCAAGTTTAGAGGTGTCTCATCATCATCATCCTCCTCCTCCTCATCATCATCACCATTGACTCCCCCGTGGAGTCACATTGATAATAATAGGTTTCCCTGAAAGATACATTGTAATCCATTCACATCCGGGCACTGCGGGCTTATAAAGAGAAGGCGCTGCGGCCGCGGCTGCTCCTCCAGACAATGACTGGGGAGGGGCGGGGCGGGAGCGGGCGATCATAGAGTAGTAAACACGGCGCCTAGAGAGGCGCCCAAGATGGCGGCGCGTGCGGGCCACGCCTCCTCCGGGACCGGAGGCGGGTGGCTGCGCTCGGTCGGGTGTCGCGCGTGGGGGCTAAACTGCAAGGGCTCATGAGGTTGGGGCTGTTCCCAGGCCCAAGCGTGTTCCTGCGCGCTTCTTCTTGCTCCCTTTGCTTGGTCTTTCCTGGGTTTTTGTTGTTGTTTTTACTCATAGTTTCTAAGTAAATGAAGGCATTACACGCCACAGATTTGCGCAGGGGAGTCAGATCCCCTGGCTCACCCTGAGGGAGGCTGGCCTCAGCAACAGAAAGCCAGAGCTCGGATTCTCCCGCAGTGTGGAGCCAGTCCTCTTAGCTAGCCTTGAACAGCGTGGGAAAAGGCGGCTGTACCAAGTTGTAGATGCCGGGCTTGAAGAGGTATGAGGGTGCCCTCCACCACCACTCCCCACCCCCCCCAACACACACCTTTTTTTTTTTTTTTTTTTTTTTTTTTTTTTTTGACCCTGGAGGAGTGAGAACTTCCTAAGTCCAGAAAGTCTTCCCTTGGAGAAGACTTTAGGTTATAGCGTCTTAGACAAGTCGAGTTTGTACCTTGAACCACTACTGACTCAACTTATAGTTCTGGGCGAGCAGTTACCTTCTCTAGCCTGCTTTCTCGTCTGTGGCATGCAAATCGTGATCACCTTCCGAATTTCCTGAGTTAAAGGGATAAAGATGGGGTCACCAGAGAAGAAAATTTCCCTTTCCATCTCTAATTCCAGCTAAACTAACTGATATCACTAATCTAGCCCACGGGATTTTAAATGGAGATTTCTCTATTCCACCAGTGTAATTGTACTCCCACCGGAGAAAAGAGTAATAATCATGATAGGTTAACACTTACATAGTGGCTTTACTATGTTCCAAACACTGTTCAAGAATTTCTCAAGTATTGGCTGTTCTAATCCTGCGAATGACTCTACAGAGTATGTCTTACAATTTTGTTATATTTATATATATTTCTATGACATCTTTTATGTTTTACATACAGAGAATCAGAAGCAAGCAATGTTGAGTAGCTTGACCCAGGGCACTTTGGAAAATGATACAAACTTGCCTAAAAGTACACAATTTTAATAAGTGATAGCACTCACCTTTGAAGACAGGCGGTCTAGGATCAGAGTTGACATTCAACCACATTCCTATACCATCTGGCAGCAGGAACTGCCTAATCTCCATTTTCTGATGCAATTTTGTGGCAGTAAGAGTGTTCAGATCAATCTTCAAGATCTTTTGTTTATATGTAACCTTTTAGAAAACAAGAATTAGAGCATTTTTAGGTTGTTTCCTGTCTATTCACACATTGTGAAGATTCCTGTTTTCCATCCCCATTCCATGTTCTCATCTTAAAGTTTACATGTAGACACTACTTTATGCTGCATTATTACAATCATTATCTGTGATTCTCAGAGTAAGCCTCTACAGGGCTGTACTGAGATGATGTAATAAAAAGTTCACAAACATTTGTTTAAGAGAAGTATTCCATTGGTTCTACCTCTAATCAACTCTGTGACCTAAGGCTTGAGGTCAATGTGTTTTACTGTAAAATACAGAGGCTAGATTAGATAATCCCTTAAGATTCTTTCTAGTTTCTAGTTAGATTGCAAAAGCCTCCCTTTCCTGAATTTCAAGGGGAATAAATGATCTGTCCAGAAACAATTGACAGGATCAGGTGGGGGACCTCATTGCCCCCAAGTGATTGCTAGCACTTTTTTTTAACTGCATCCCACAGTCAGAAAACCATGCAACCACCCTTCCTATCTTAAATTAAGGGACAAATGTGGATTGTTTGTTTTGTTTTGTTTTGTTTTGTTTTCCATGAACTATAAGAAGAATAGGTATATCTACGAAGTTATGCTTACGAAGATTGGAGACACCTTAGAAAGGAAGACTCAGTAAAATTTTGTGAAACTTGGATAAATAGGTAAGTGTAGCAGATAGGTTTGGGGATGCCTGCTCCATTCTATGGACTCTGTTTCTTAAAAATCCTGTCCTTAAGTCCTGATGCAGAGGTAGAACTTGATGTGGGTACCATATGACCTTTCTATAACCTTCCTGTCCCAGTTTCACCAGCCCCAGCTGATTGGATCACAGGAACTAAAAGAGGAGTGGTCTATGATCTGACTTGTTGGAGTCAGCTGGCCAGAGTGTCAGGAAGCCAAGCCATGTGAGCCATGGTTATAGGGAAGCAAGAACCATGAGTAAGCAGAGAGAACTGCTCTTTAGATAAGAAAGATCTTAGAAGTTCTGAGAAAAGTAGACAGTTGAGTCCTAGGAAGAAATGAGTTTATTTACCATTTATTATAAAGTTTATTCCCATTTATTATAGAGGCCACCTTGCCTCCTGTCCATAAGACTGCTACTCCTGCCATATTCCCCTTCCCTAAGTGAGCTAACCTGAGGACTTTTCTGATTCTTACAACTAAAAACTTTAGGGGAAAAAAAAAAAGATTCTTTTGATTTCAGCATTTCAAAACAATCCTTAACATCAAAAAAAAAAAAAAAAGGAGTCATCACTATTCTAGGGCATAAACACTATTCCACTCACACGGTAGGGATTCTATCCAATTAATTGTGCCACATACAGTCAGGACAGTATATACAAGTGTCATTCCCCTTTCTACTGTGTTGTGACCTTGGACAAATTTCACATCTTGTCACATGTAAAAAAAAAAAATAATAACTTGTCTTCCATACTTTACATGACTGGTTAAAATCCAATGAGTTGGTAGAGATTAACATACTCTGAAAATGACAAATTCTTATGAAATGTAAGGTATAATTATTGCATAAACTAAGTTGATGTCTAAAAATAACATTTATTTCCTAGGAATGTGGAAGGAGTGGCCAATATTGAAACCCAATGAGTCATAGAAAAGAACAGACATTGAAGGGTGCTTGGACCAAATCCTGGAGTTTGGTTCAAGATGTCAAGGTTCAAGTGGGATGGCTTGTCCAAGGTCACATCACTAATGAATTACAGAGGCAGAAGTAGCCCTCCAGTAACTGAATGCCACTCTAGAAAGCCGTACCATTCTTCTTCAAATTTCACCCGTTTGATCTCCCCCAATCCTGCCCGTATTAAAATAAATAAGCAGACAAAACAACAAACAAAAATAACAGTTCCTTGATGATCTAATGAAATGCATCAAAAAATTTAGCAAATAATATTTGAGAGTCTACTTTGTATCAACATCTCTTCTGTCAGGCCCTAAGGCAAAAATGTAGGTAACAAAATCAGAATGAATGGCGAAGTCACAGTGAGCAAGGTACAGCCTGTGGAATATATGTGGAAAAGGAAGGACTCCTGGAATAATTTTAGGTTGATATATCAAAGGACGCAATCATCAAGGACCCTGAACTGGAGCCCCACATGCACTGCAAGGCTGAGTCAGAAAAGCAGCAGGCAGGACAGAAGAGAAGGGATTAGTCAGTGTGTGTGGAAGAAGTCCAGAGCATCATGATACACAGTCCCACATACTCAGGGCCTTTTGCATTTACTGGTCCCAGGATTTTTCTCTTGGTTGTTCACACAGCTGGTCCCTTAACATCCTTCTGGTCTCAGCCTAAATATCACCTCTTCCTAGAGACCTTCCTAACTATTCTGTCTAAAGTGAGCATCCCTCTTATTAGTCTCTGCCACATCAGCTTTATGTCCTTAGTGGCACTTTTCCCAATTGGGATCCTTTTGTTAATACATTTACTTTTATATTGCCTGTCTTCTCCACCAGACTGTAGACTCCATACTGCAGGGACTGCATGAATATTGTTCACTCTATGTACCCACACCTAATGCAATGTCTGGCATTGGTGGTGGTATCTGGAGGTGTTTGATAACTATTTGTTAAATAGGTGGATCAAGAATCTATCTTTATTCTTAAGATGCACACTTTATACTGAAGAGTGCAGCTGTCATACCTTTTCAAATCCGGCTCTCTTTAAGGTTTCATTTTACCCTGATATCATTATTGGCAAATGTTGGCAGTGAATGTTCAGTGTGATTTGAAACAGGCCAACAGGCCACCGGCCCCTTGTCACCTGAATCCTAGACCCTAAGGGATAATTGCCTTAATTTACCCAATCGTGAAAGCAGTCTCTTCATTGTTATGAATGTGTTAAGAGGTGCTGTCATAGTATTGCTTCACTATTATAACATTTTATGGATGAGAACACCAGGGCTTGGACGTATAATAATTTTCCTGAGGTCACAAAGCCACTACCTGGCAGAGCTAAGATTCAGACACAGATAAACCATGCTTCTGCTTATAGCTCAGTGGCATGTGCCATGACTTTAATAACCTTAACAAACCATACGGTGTTTTTTTTTTAATTGTTTTAATGTTTATTTAGTTTTGAGAGAGAGACAGAGCACGACTGGGGGAGAGGCAGAGACCCAGAATCTGAAGCAGGCTCCAGGCTCTGAGCTGTCAGCACAGAGCCTGACTTGGGGCTCGAACTCATGAACCATGAGACCATGACCTGTGCCGAAGTCGGACGCTTAACCGACTGAGCCACCCAGGCGCCCCAACAAACCATATGGTTAACAAACCATAACAAACCTTCCTTATTGGATATAGGCACACAATAGCACAGAATTTTTATTTCATCTATTTTTAGATGTTTCGGGGGTTTTGGAAAACGAAAGGTAAAATAAATAAATAAATAAATAAATAAAGCTTTCATTCTTAGTGTCCACAGAATTTTGTTAAAGAGGACTCAAAAACTTTAGTGCCAGCCTTCTGAAAGTTTTCCTTCTAATCATAAAATTATTTTCTCTGCAGTAGTTTGAATGTTCTATTTTAAGGGTTTTGTCATGTGGGGAAGGACTTGCAGATTGAGAAAATAGGGCAGAAATAGAGTTCCAGAGGGGAAACAAAATTGTTGTGTATTGACCATTTTGTCTGCACCCTGGTGGTCTCATCCTCCCTTGCGTGTGCTTCCGGTTTAAAAGATCAACATGTGCGGATCTTTTCCACAGTTGGCCGTGACCTCAAGCCATGGCACATGCCACTGAGTTCTAACAGAAGCATGGTCTACCTGTGTCTGAGTCTCAGCTCTTCCATGTCATAACCCCCAAGTATCCCCAAGCTTCAGTTTATTCATCCGTCACATGGGTATAATAGTCTATCATAAAGTTATTGTGACAGATTAAATGTAATAGTATTAGCAGATGTACTTTGGCACAGTGTTCATCCACTGACTGTGACCTAGCAAGTATAGTATCTACTCCTTAGTGTCACGGTTTTCAATTTTCAGATCTCAACTCTTTAATGGTCATGAAATGGATTTACTGGGTTTGTTCAAAGTAAGACAGAACAACATAGAGAAGACCAACATACATGGCATGAATTAAGAGTGAGTGTTGTTTTACAAAAGTCTGTTCCAGGTGTGTATATACAACATGGTATGTGCCTAAGAGGTTACTATAAAAAATATCTAAAGCCACTACTTTAGTATATGGGCTTCATTGCTTTGCTAGCAAAGGTATTCCTGAATACCTGAATAATCATGTTGGAGAAGAGAAATGAAAGCAAACCACCTCTTAATTCTATTTCTTCTCTTCTCAAGTTGCATACTATTTCATAACCAACAGCCACCCCCCACAAAAGAAAAGGAGATGAATAAAAAGATAAATGGTTTAAAAAATAAACAATGTGGAAAGAATACAAGGGATTTTAGAAAAACAGCAAGAGAAACCTTCATCTACTCAAAAGTGCACTAAAACTGGTTAAACTTAATATACTTAACCTGCATTTTTAAAACTCCTTCAACAGCTATACTCCCCTCACTGCTCCCACTTACCCTGTAACTGTCTCCAAGTCGTTCCCTAGAGGAAGTTTTGTCTCTAGTCAACTAACTATATAGCATACCTTTATTGTCTATGAAAAGAGCTAGGCAAGATGCAGTGAGTCATTCAAGATGAAAAAACAAGGCCCCTGACCTCCTCGCATCCTACTGTAGTGGGTAGGCCAGACAGATAAATCACCCCAACTCCCTAACGCACTGAACTGGGAGCTATCATGACATAATATTGTCCTACCAGACTGTAGCCTAATGAGTAGTTATCAGATGGAGAAACCTAAACACTTAGAATTCTGAGACAAGTTTAGAGCTGGATGCGGAAAGGAGAAGTGGTATTCTTATTAAGCAGATAGAGAGCGAAGCATGTTCTGGGCTGAAGTGCTAGCTCGGACAAAATCTGGCTGGATACTAAGGGTCTTGTTCGTGAGTAGAACTAAGGTATTAAAAACTCAGTTGGCAGGACGCCTAGGGGGCGCAGTCGGTTAAGCATCCAACTTCGGCTTAACCAGCTTTGACTCAGGTCATGATCTCATGGTTCATGAGTTCGAGCCCCACGTGGGGCTCTGGGCTGACCGCTTGGAGCCTGGAACCTGCTTCAGATTCTGTGTCTTCCTCTCTCTCTGTGCTCCCCCACTCATGCTCTGTTTCTTTTTCTATCAAAAATAAATGTAAAACTCAGTTGGCAAACTTGGACCCATTAGCCTTTATTCCCAATGCATGGAGCCTGTAGGGTCATGCACCTAGCAGCAGTGATCAGATATGCCTGAGAAGATCATTTGGGGAGCAACATGGAGGATGATGAAGGTAAGAAGAAAAGGAAGGCAGAGACCAGGTTAGAAAGTCGTTGCACTTCTCTCAACCAGTGTTGTGAGAGTCTGAAGGAAGGCTGTGGCTATGGCTGTGGAAACTAGAAGAAATCATTCAAGAGGTGTTGTGCCTAGGTTATTAGAAACGTTATTTGGGTTACAAAGCAGCATAAAAATTCATTCCAAGTGGATATTTCAAAGTGGATTTAAACAATAATGTGCCTGCAAACCTAAAAAATCCGGTGCCATCGTTCAGGGCTTCAGCTTTGTTTCTCCACATTCCTGTCAACTCAGCCCAACTTTCTACATCAGGCAACTCCCTCATGTTCCCCAAAATGGTTACCATCAAAAACTGAAGCTATAAACTTTTTTGCTTGCTTTCAATAGTTGCATGTCCTTCCTAAGCTTTGATACTAAAGCCTCAGCTGAACTCTAACTCTACCATGTTAGGAAGATGCCTGCTTTTGAACCAAACCATTGGAATGACTGGTTTACATCAATCCCTAAATGATTATATTGATAAGGCTCAAACCAGTTAAGGCCTCCTCTTGGAGCTGAGGTGAAGCCAGTCATACCCAACCCACAGTATAGGACCCACAAGGCTTCCGTTCAGAGGGGAAGGGAAGATGGATGTTGGAGAGACAAGCCCAAGGTCTGCCAAGCTTTCTGAACTTCTGTGCCACTACGTATTTCTTCCCATATTTTCTGTTGCTTGAACTGACCTCCCTCATGCAATTCCCTTGAATAATTCCTACCTTTTATCAAATCCAGCTTAATTCTTATTTCCCCTTTGAGGTATACTCTGACTTCTTGATCTTTCCCCGTCACTTCCTCCTCTGAAACTAACTCACTTATTTAGAACAAAAACTTTTTTAAAAAATTGCAGTACAACATACATACAGTAAAAAGGAAAAATCTACAAAGCTTAGTAAATTTTTACATGCACACATACCAGTGTAACCACCACCCAGATCAAGATATAGAACATTTTCAGCAACCCAGAAGGTTATCTCCTTCCCCTTCACAGTCCTTATCCATGTCTGTGGCTTGTACAACCAGAAATTAGTTTTGCCTATTCTTGAACTTGGAATCATCCAGTCCATGTACATCTAGCTTATTTTGCTTATAATTACATCTGTAAGATTCACCCATGTAGTTGTGTATAGAAGCAGGCTGTTCTTTTTTATTTTTGTATAGTATTTCATTTGAGTAATATACAACAATTTTTTTATCCATTCAACACCCCCTCAAATTCACGTTTTCCAAATTTTGACTGCTATGAGTAGAACAACCTTGAAAATTCTGTACATGTCTTTTGGGTGGATAGATGCAGTTATCTTGAGTATATACCTATGATATCCTGTTATATACCTACAATTGTTGGGTCACAAGTAGGCACATTTTAGTTTCAGTAGACATTGCCAGACAGTTTTCCAGAGTGGATTGACCAATTTGTACTTGCACCAGTAATTAATATGATGAACTAATTTACTTTTAAATGTTTTTTTTAATTATTATTTTGAGAGAGAGGGAGAGAGAGAATCCCAAGCAGGCTCTGCACTGTCAGTATAGAGCCCACCAGGCCTTGATCTCATAAACCATGAGATCATGACCTGAGCCAAAATCAAGAGTTGGATGTTTAACTGACTGATCCACCCAGGTGCCCCTGAACTAATTTACTTTTGAAACAAACGATTATAATTTATTTATTTATGTGTTGGTATTGCTTCATCAATTAGACTCTAAACCTTTAGAGGGCAGAGACTGTTTCAAAGTTCTTCATTGTTCCAGTGCCTAACCTTGTATTCTGCACAGGCATAATGAAGGATTCCATCAATTTTCATCAAAACTCCAGCTATGACTTTAAAAATATATATGTATATATATTTATTTTTGTGTTGTTAATAATTGATATTTAATTAATAATAATAGCTTTCCCTTTTTAACTTTTGGTTATATATCCAAAGGAATTGGTAACAGGATCTCAAAAAGATATTTGCACACCCATGTTTGTGGCAGCATTATTCATGAGAACCAAGAGGTGGAAACAATTTAAATGTCCATCAGTAAATGAATGGATAAAGACAATGTGGTATATACATACACAGTAGTATTATTCAGCCCTTAAAAAAAGAATAAAATCCAGGGTACCTGGGTGGCTTAGTGAGTTAAGCGTCCAACTTTGGCTCAGGTCATGACCTTGCAGTTCATGAATTTGAGCCTCAAGTCAGGCTCTGTGCTGACAGCCCGGAACCTGAAGCCTGCTTTGGATTCTGTGTTTCCCTCTCTCTCTGTGCCCCTCCCCTGCTCACGCGCTGTCTCTGTCTCTCAAAAAAATACAATGTTAAAAAAATTTTTTTTTAAAAAGAAGGAAATCCTATCATATGCTACAATATGAATGATTCATAGGATATTATGCTAAGTGAAATAAGCCAGTCAGAAAAAGACAAATACTGCATAATTCTTATATGAGGTACCTAAGGTAGTCAAATTCATAAAAACAGAGAGTAGAATGGTGATTGCCAAGGGCTTGGGGAAGCAGTAAGGGGAGTCATTCAATAGGCAAAGAGTTTCAGTTTTGCAAGATGAAAAGTTCTAGAGATCTGTTGCACAACAATGTGCATAGTGTTTGTTAACACTACCATATACTTAAAACCGGTTAAGGTAGGGTATTTTATGTTATGTGGTTTTTACCACAATAAAATAATAATTTATTTTCTTTTAACGTTAGGATTTTTTAAAAGTCAAAACTAAAAATTACTTAGTTTTTAAAATTCTAACGTTAATAGAAAATACATTATTTTTCATTTCAGTAAAAACACATGACATACAACAAAATAAATACAGTATAACACATGTATATTCACAATAAGCAAAACAATATAGTCATTAATTCTCTCGAGTTCAATTCTACCCTCCCAAATTTTGGGGATCTAAATTTTACCGTTTTGATTGTTTAATCTATTTTTAGTGACAAAATTTATCATATGCCGATTGACCCAATTACAGATTGTGTTTAGGCTGTATAGTTCTACTAATATGATTTGATAAAGATTAATTTTGTATTTATTTCTTAGCTCACACACAAGACACTTCTGAGAAGTTCTCCTTGGGTCTTTTAGGATTGCACTCCTGGAAAATTCCACTCTCATTTCTTCCATATCTTAGTTGCTTCTCTGGCTGCTTTCTCTTCCTGTATATTGTTTGGGCTGTGTTTCTGCCTTAATATCCACTAATGAGTTTCCAGAGTGAAGTACACTGCTCCATACTCCTTTTTCCTGGCTTAATTTGTGGTTTCAACAAAGCTACCTATTTGGATGTCCTGATTGCACTTTCACCTCTGCAGGAAACCTAGGAGTCTGCTGACTTCCATGATGCTTTGCAAACTTTCATGAGCATCACAATAATCCAGGTGGCTTGTTAAAACTCATACTCTGGGGCTTCAATCCCAGAGGTTCTGATCAGCAAATCTGGGGAGGGACAGGGACCCATGCAATGGTGCACTGGAGCCAGCTTGCTCTAGCTCAGTAGAGGCCACTGTGCATATTACTCCCAATTCCACATTCAATGATATCACAAAGACATCAACCAGGTAGGAGCATTTAAAGCATTGAAATCAGCAAATGCTAAAAATCAGAACTCTTCCCCCAACTCACCCATCCTTCCCCTCTGTAAGCCAGATGTTAAACATTCACCAGCATGCCACTGGATGCATGACTTTGCAGGCAGCCAAGTGATGATGATTTTGTTAGTCCTGAGACCACACTTTGAGTTTCATGTGCACAGGCACACACACACACACACACACACACACACACACACACACACACACATCCAGATTTTTGAACCAATATGAAATAGTTGCATCTATTCTGCAACTGCTAAAATTTCAAATGCATGGTAAGGTCACACCACTTCTTGGGGTCAAAAACTCTTGATCTATCTAACTCTGATTAATGTATCTATACTTAATCTATACTCACATCTACATCTATTTTCATAAATTCAGTATGTACCACTTACCTAGATTGTCTTCATCCTCTAGGTAATTACTCAAAAGAGATTCATTATGCTTACAAAACTCAGAAGGACAGAGAACTGGCAAACCTAATGTACTTCTTCTGGGATTTCTGTGAATACCCCAAGGTCACTATTGATAACCAGTCCTGTGCCATCTGATGGCATCATCCATAGCCACGATTATGCTTTTACTGGTAGGATCCTCTCGGAGATCATAATCCTGCTCTACATGTGGACTCCAACAGTATATACTTTTGCCCATATTCACACGTGTGACTTCTGAGCTAAGGAAGCTGGTCCAAATGGGCTTCTTACCTCAGCCATACCTGGACCGGAAGTGGCCTTCCCCATGTATTCCTAGACCAGGGTATCTAGGCTTTGCCACCCAACCAGGCTTCTTTTCCCTTGGGGAACATTCCCCTCTGGAAGCCTTGTAGTGTATTCCTCTCATCAGACCTCAGATATGACAGTGCTAACACAGCAGACAGAGAGGTTCCAACCATGTTACTCCAAGAAAGGAAAGAACCAATAGGATCCCTGTACTCCCAGAGAGCTCAATGAACCCCATTCAACTTGCTCTCCTCTTTGCAAGTGACCAGCTATGCCAAGAGCTCTTAGGAGAGGTAACTTTTGTTGGAAGTTAAAAGGTCCTTCTACTCTCTTGCCCTGGAGCCCACTGGGTTTCCTAGTCTTACATTCCATTACTGAGAAAAGTAAATCTGCTTCAGTGTGGCCATCTGTGTCCACCTCCTGACCAAGAAGTGATTGTAAGTGAACTTCTCTTGTTGAAAAAAAAATTTCAAGTTCTTACTCGCTGTGCAATCTATAACTCACATATCTAGTCATCAGGGGCTTTAAAATATACACGGGACAGTGGTATAATTATCTGAATTCCTTTCTTTTTCTTTTCTTTTTTCCCTTAGTATATCATGCCAGGTTTTCACATTGCCATACAAAGGTTTGCCTGATTCACGTTAATGCCTGCATAATATGGGAAATATATAGTACTATCACACTTAATGTGCACCATGCACATCCTTAAATATGTTTAGTTCTTAGGACCACACCATGAGGTAGGTGCTATGTAGACTCCATTTTATTTTTTTAATGTTTATTTAGTGTTAAGAGAGAGAGAGTATGTGTGTGTGCAAGTGGGAGAGGGACAGAGAGTGAGGGGGACAAAGCATCCTAAGAGGGCTCTGTGCTGACAGCAGACAGCCCAATGTGGGGCTCGAACTCCTGGACAGGGAGATCATGACCTGAGCCAAAGTCAGACTCTTAACCGACTGAGCCATCTAAGTGCCCCTATAGACTCTATTTTATAGTTGGGTAAACTA
Source organism: Puma concolor (assembly GCF_028749965.1). Classification (NCBI taxonomy): domain Eukaryota; kingdom Metazoa; phylum Chordata; class Mammalia; order Carnivora; family Felidae; genus Puma; species Puma concolor. Next base: position 74,929,484 of record NC_141678.1, read on the forward strand.
AGGTGCAGAGAAATTCAGTAACTTGCTCATAACCCTAAAGTTAGTAGGTATCCACAGCCAGCATTGGCACCCAGGCTGTCCGGCTGTGGGGTGCCGTGGCCTTACCTCGCTTGTCCCTGGCTATGCTATGTCCATACCACAGCTTTTTTTAGCCATTGCTTTGCGAATCCTGTTCCAGATTTTAGTCTTTGTTGGCATTCCTTACTCACTAGCACATTCTTGGATGCTTCTCCTGCCTCACAATGATGTGTGTTTAGGGAATTAAAAAATACCCATTATCGTAGCTTACCTCAAAATTAAAGTAATTATTAGATAGATGACTCTTCTTTCAAAAATGTTTTGTATTCCAAAATCTCAATAAAAATTACTTTTGGGTTATCAGCAGCTTTGGCAAATCCACATTACATCCACGGGCCATTACCATCGATAATTGAGAACTCACACACGTGTTAATCAATCATTTATTCCTGCCTCTCATCTCTCCTGCACGGTTCTAGATGTTGTCTAGCTTAGTGTTAGTTCTGGGAAACAGTGGAACTGTATCACCCTTTGTAGTCCAAAAAAGTTGTTATCACAGATATAATGAATTATATAAAATTGGAAAGGTGGGGTGCAGTGGGCTGCAGTGGGGAGGGGATTATGCTGAAAGATTTTCCATTTTCACTGGCAACAATTATTTACTATGTAGCACCATTTGCTTGTCTACTCAAGGTATACTTTCTACCCTTTCCCAGAAGCTCAAGAGTAAGAGAAAGGAAACTGAGCACAATGTAAAATGTAATAGATTAGGCTTCCCCATTCAATTCAAGATGAATCTTTCCACTTTGAGGATAACAGAAAAAAGACTGGTTTAAGAATAATAACCCTGAGTTCAGATCTTACCAACTGTGTGATTTTAGACAAGGTTCTTTTAAAAATATTTTTAGTCTATTTATTATTATTATTATTATTATTATTATTATTTATTTTGAGAGAGAGCAAGCAGGGAAGGAGCAGAGAGAGAGAGAGAGAGAGCGAGAGAGAGGAGCCCCAGGCAGGGCTGTAGTTTACAAACCACGAGGTTATGACCTGAGCTGAAACAAAGAGTTGGACGCTTAACTGACTGAATCACCCAGGTGCCCCTAGACAAGGTTTTCTTAACCCTGGCACTGTTGACGTTTGGGCTGGGTAATTCTTTGATGGGAAAGACCGTCCTGTGCATTGTAGGCTGTTTCCCACCGCTCAGGGTCTACCCACGAAATGCCAGCAACAGCCCCCTCTCATGTTCCAACCAAAATTGTCTCCAGACATTGCCAAATGTTCCCTAGGAAGTGAAGTCACTCACTCCCTAGAGCGAGAACCACTGCTCTAGACAAACCTCTGAATTTCTTAGAACTGCAGTTTCTTCATCTCTAAGAATGAGGATCATTTTATTTACTCGATAGAGTTAGCATAAAGAGCTAATATATTTATACAAAACTGTATATTATGAATTGTTACTTAAATATTAAGTTAGATGTTACTATTGTAATTTATTATTTAGCTTACACCTCCATTTTAGAGAGTGCTATATATATATGATCTGAAATATATTCTTGATATATTATGAATCTCAGAATATATTTCTATGTATATTTCTAAGAGGGATTATTAAAATAGTTATAACAGATGGAACAGGTAGGCACTATTCACTATTGTCTATAAACTAATAGTGAACATTGTTCTATTTCATAACCACAGGCTGCACCCTGCTGCTGGTTAACCCATTTTCAAAAGGCCTGCTGTCAGTCCTACAGGAAAATTGGTACACAGAGTATAAAGGAGAAACCATCCCTATGACCAGGAAAAAATCACAAAGAGTATATGTTATTCAGGAGGCCAGGAGATCATCCCCATTTGCAAAGCACAGCAAAGGAAATAATTCCTCCTAAGGAAAAATGCAATTTCTCTGATTCCTGGCTTATACAGTCATCCCTCTTATCTGTGGGAGATCCATTCCAAGACCCCCAGTGGATGCATGAAACTGCAGATAATACCGAACCACACACACACGCACACACACACGCACACACACATACACACACACACACACACGCACACATACACGCACATACATGCACACATATACACCATGTTTTTCCCTATACAAACACACCTACCATAAAGTTTAATTTATAAATTAGACGCAGTAAGAAATTAACAGCAACAATAAAACAGAACAATTATAAGAATATACTGTAATAAAAGTTATGTAAATATAGTTTCTCTCTCACCCTCAAAATATCTATTGTACTCATCATCCTTCTTGTGACAATACGAGAAGACAAAATGCTGAGGTGATGAGACAAAATGAGGTGCATGACCCACATGTTGTGACGTAGTGTCAGGCTACTGTTGACCTCCTGACTATGTGGCAGAAGAAAAATCGTCTGCTTCTGGAGCGCGAAGAAAGGCGGGGTGTGTGTAACTGACACCGCGGGAAGTGAACCCCTGGTTAAGAGGGAATACCATACCACCGAGTGTGGTCTTCTTACCCTGAGCATCATTTAGAAGCTTGAATTGTCACAACTAATGTTCATGCCATGAGCTCTATGTCCTTGGAGCTCCCTAGTATCAGATGTCATGTCATTTGGAACCAAAAGCTTCCAAAGGGTTGACACTTTGTGTCATGTTCCCTGTGTCCCTGTAATAAGGGACACTTAACTGTATACAAAGTGTATACTTTGTATGTATAGTGCATACAAAGTAACAGGTCCTTGCATGGGACAGGCATTGAACACATCTTTATTGAATGACTGGATAATCATTGTGCTATACCTTAACAATAGCTTTCAAAAAGCAGTAGATACAAAGACTGTGCACATAAATACTGACGGAAGGTTTTAATTCTGCCACTTCATCAATTTATTTCAGGCAGATTCTTCCCTTTTTCTGCTATGCTCCTAACCCCACCCCAAAATTCTTGGAGAACTAGTTCTGATATGTGTCAAGGTCACACACTGGGACGCCTTCATTGGGGTGGATGCAAATTTCCTTCCTTTCCACATCTTCCTCTTTTTTCTTCCTCTGGTATGGGTTAGACGAGCCCTGCTGGGTCTTCCGTTGGGAGGTTAACAAAGGGTTAAGATAGGAGCTCTAGAGGCCTGCTTGGAGCTGGCTCTGGTCCAGGTTGTAATAGCAGGAAGAAGAGGGTCTTTGCTTTCTGAACATTGCCCAGGGTAAAAGAATGCGGGGATTTAGGAAGGGGAGCAGAATGGCAGGGGATGTGGCAGGACATGATCTCCCTAGAGAAGGGGATAAGGAAAGCCCAGCATCTCCAGTAACCAATAGATGAAAACCCAACTTCTGCAAGGGACCAGTGGTGACCTCAGTTGTAGGGACCCTCATTTTATCACCTTGGAAAGCAGAGTGGAGTTAGAAGAGGGTTGTGGGTCCTTATAATGTCTACATTTAGGGACAGCCTACTGTGTGCTGGGACTCTTCCTGCAGGCGCCATGGGAATGGGGAGAAGTAGAAGTAGTGATGGCTGGTGGAATTGCAAAAGGCAGATAATTGAGGTAAGTAGATTGGCACAAGGTTGAGGACCCCCATCTTGGACAAAAACAATTGAGATTCCAGCCGCTCTCACTTTTTAGTTGTAACAAACTTTCTGCTATACAGGCCTCGTCCACCTGAGGGCAACTGGGATTTCAGGGAAAGGCACCCAGAGGGGCATTTGTCATGAAAGGGGGAGACAAAACTGGTAGTCCTGACACCCTAACAAAGTGTGGAGGTTGGCCAGGGCGGTGGTGGGGAGCTGCTATGAACACAGCATATGGCCAAGGCTGAAAGTCCACCATACCCTGTCACCCAGGCATAGTGAGACACTTGGAAAAATGACCAGATCAATGAATATAAACTAAAAGAGCTGCAGTCTTGGAGTATCTGGGTGGCTTAGTCAGTTAAGTGTCTGATTCTTGACTTTGGCTCAGGTCATCATCTTAAGTTCGTGAATTTGAGCCCCCATCAGGCTCTGCACTGGGATTCTCTCCATCCCTCTCTCTCTCTCTCTTTCTGCCAGTCCACCACTCATGTGTTCTCTCTCACTCTCTTGCTCTCAAAAATAAATAAACTTTAAAAAAAATTTTCAATAAAAAAAGAAAAGAGCAGCAGTCTTGGAGTTCAAGTTGGGACACCATTGTGCCAAGGAATCTGGTCCATCAAGGCATTGTGCAGATGAAAAACTCCACCTGATGGTGTGAGCTGAGTTTTCAGTGGTGACCCTGTGTAGCAGGGCAGAAGTAAAAGGGCCAGTGGACTGGTTAGATTGTCCAGTTCTCTTTTCTAGAACGGGGAGGTAGGTACACTGGCCCTTTAGACAGAGTAAACTCCCTGGGCACCTTTTCTGGGCAAGGTAGAGGTGTCAAGTGGCAGGTATTGGAAATCTATCTAAATTGAGCATATGGAGGTATGAATGATTAATTGGAAACATCAAAGAGATGGACTTGTATTAGTACTCCAAGCCGGTGGAGCAAATCATACCAGCGACATAGGCGTTTTCCACACACTTACATACAGGTACACACACAGACACACATGTAGTCTCACACGCACACACCCCAAAACCTGATGAGGCAGATATTATTGCTTCCCATTTCACACATGAAGAAATAAGGGTGCAGAGGATTAGATAACTTACCCAAAGCCATAGAGCTAAGATGTCGTTGTCATGGTTGAAACTGAAGTTTGCACTCCTAAACACATTGTGCTTCAACTGTGCCCTGCTGACTCTGAGGGCAGTGGTTCTCAAAAAGTGGTTCCTAGACCAATAGCACTGCATCACCTGGGAACTTGCTAGAAATGCAGATCCTTGGGCCTCACCCCACACGTCTTGATTAGATAACTTACCCAAAGCCATAGAGCTAAGATGTCGTTGTCATGGTTGAAACTGAAGTTTGCACTCCTAAACACATTGTGCTTCAACTGTGCCCTGCTGACTCTGAGGGCAGTGGTTCTCAAAAAGTGGTTCCTAGACCAATAGCACTGCATCACCTGGGAACTTGCTAGAAATGCAGATCCTTGGGCCTCACCCCACACGTCTTGATTAGATAACTTACCCAAAGCCATAGAGCTAAGATGTCGTTGTCATGGTTGAAACTGAAGTTTGCACTCCTAAACACATTGTGCTTCAACTGTGCCCTGCTGACTCTGAGGGCAGTGGTTCTCAAAAAGTGGTTCCTAGACCAATAGCACTGCATCACCTGGGAACTTGCTAGAAATGCAGATCCTTGGGCCTCACCCCACACGTCTTGATCAGAAACTCTAGGATGGGTCCAGCAATCTGTTTTACAAGCAATATTTTCTTTCCTATTTTTCACTGAGTTTTTAGTTTCCAGTGTAGTTAACATCGAGTGTCATATTTGTTTCAGGTGTACAAGCAATATTTTCATTTTATCACTCCAAAGTTTGGAGTGTAAAGGTCTGAGATGCTTTTGTAAAATCTTCACTCCAAACAACAGGTAATACCTATAACTTAAGCAGGTTAAGTATTTTCTAAGCAAAAAATTCTAGGCTAGAAATAAACCGATAATCTAGACTGGGTCCTGATTTAAAATCATATTTATTCAAAGATGCTCATTTTTCTGGTGGATAGATGACAATTGAAATACTAGATAATATTTATCTACTGTAACAATGATGTTAAATTAACTCACAATGTTCACTCATAACATTGTTTGCATATACTTCCATTGCTTAGGAAAGTGCTACCTAATTTATTTCCCACACATCAAAATCCACTAAATTGACATAATTACATTATTTTCTCTAGATATGCTGATGGGGGTCTGGTCTGCATACCTCAGAGGGGAGGGGGATGAGAACAGCAGGTGATATCATGTGCCATATGTTCAGCAATATCTATAGCACTGTAGGTACAATGATCAGAGGTGAGAGTATTTATGAAATCTTTTCATTGTTGGGGGATGTGATGAATTTTATGTCCATATTTTATTCTTTTTCCAAGTATGGTATTTTTTCATATGCTTTCATTTTTAAAAAATCACAGACACACTAGAATTTATTCCCATCTTCCAAGGAAACCTGTAAACCAATGGAAATATTTTTGACTATCTGACAAAATGTCTGATAAAAATGTGTTACTCTCCAAGGTCAGTAGGTCAAGTGATCGATTTAATTTGATGCAGACTTTTACAATAAGTTTTCCAGCAAATTATAAATGTTGTGTGTAAGATTTTGTGAGGATTTCTCCCAAGTTACAAGGACAGTGGATTCAAAAAGCAACTAATTTCTACTTAACCCTGCCCCTGGCTGCCTTTCTTTGGCAGGTTTAGTCCCCAAAGAATCAACAGGACAAACACAAGAGAATCTATTCTCCAAGAGACTAAATAAAGATTTGGAATTAGATGCTCTGGGTCCTAATCCTAGGTCTGTCAAAAAAACAAAAACAAAAAACCACAACTTTTTATATGCCACTGTTCATAAGTTTTATTTCCTAGTTTTTAATTTTTTTTTTTTAACATTTATTTATTATTGAGAGACAGAGAGACACAGCATGAGCAGGGGAGGGGCAGAGAGAGGAGGAGACACAGAATCCAAACCAGTCTCCAGTCCCTGAGCTGTCAGCACAGAGCCCGACGCGGGGCTCGAACTCACGGACTGTGAGATCATGACCTGAGCCGAACTTGGACGCTCAACCGACTGAGACACGCAGGCACCCCTCCATTTCCTAGTTCTTAAAAATTGAGCAATCTCACAATTTTTCGATGTCGTTAACACCCGCACAGAATATACAATGCCATGGGTGTGGACTGTGTACATACCTCAGTTATATTTTCACTACACGAATACTATTTCCCTGCCCAGCTTTTCATTCAAGTGCTGATTTCTAATACCTGTGAACAAATGTGCTTAGCCCTGCTAATGCTGATAAAAACTACAAATCTGTCTCCACTGTTGATCTACGAATGAAAGCGGTATGCCATGCACTCCATCTCACTGTACCCTTAATGGAAAATCAGCAGGGCTGTTAGCAAAATTTCCTGCACCACAAAAAGATAATATTAACTCACGCACTTTAGGAAAATTCCCCAAATCCATCTTCTTCTCCTGATAACATTATAGAAGTTTTTGATATAATGATATTTTGAGGGGTTTCGGCCTAGGAAGGCAATTTATTACACAGTCACATTAAATCCTTTTCCACCTAAGCCTAAAACTTGTTGACCATCTTAAACTCCCACCCTCAATAGTTGTAAACATTTACAATGCAAAGAGAAAATTAGACCCATCTAGCATCTTGCTACCATGTTTCCACAATATAGACCTTCAGTATGTTTTAGAGGAAGGCATTGAGTGAAATACCCTTCTCCTTTCTGATTAGTCTGATCGAACCACTTAAAGAGTCAAAGAGGTGAGATCATTTCTTTTTGGTTCCAGAAAATTCTGCTTTGTGACTTGTTTTTATAGAGCACGTTGGGCAAAGAAAAGGCTGGGCTATGTGAACAGTGACAAGGAAGTGACACCTTCAAGGAAGGCATGATCCTTTAGAAGATAAGCTCCAGAGGGCAGGGTGTATTTGATTCATTGGGACACTATCATCTCAGTGAGTAGGTTTGGAACCAAGGGGGATGGCGGAGGTGGGTAGGAGGTGCGGGCGTTAATGTGTACAAATGGCCAGCAATTACATCACAAAAAGGTAGGAGGCTTCTGTGCTCAGGATAAACTAACTCTGTCAACAGTCAGCCTTGTTCTAAAAGAAACCGCTGCTGCTAGGAAAACCCACACTCGATTTATTGAAGAGAAGTTCAGAAACATCTGGAGGCAGCATTTTTCATGCAGTTCTTTGAGGCAACAATCTAGAAGTGTCATTCACCAAACGTGCACTGAGTACTGGCTTTCTGAAGGGCGCATGACGCATGCGGGGCACTTGATGGATTCCGAGGAAAGCTCTGCCCTGTGGGAGTTGTCAAGGTTTGGGGGAAGGAAGGCAGGTTCAGAACCGCTGACAAGAACGTACATACGGCTTGTGTGTAACCTGTGAGTGGTACTGAAGAATGTTAGCAGTGAAACTAAGAGCTGTGATGGAATGATTAAAAGTTTGAACTTTAAAATGCATTCAGAAAAAGGCGAGAGTAATTGCAATGGACCTGAATTAACCTTGAAGACAGAGATAAGTGTGAACTTGGTGCTCTCATTCTGTTGCAGCCACTCTAACCTCTTTGCTTTTTCCTCCAGCACATCTGGCATGTGCCCCCAGGGCCTTTGCACTTGAGCTTTGCTCAGCTTGGAGCACGTTCCCCCAGATATCTGCAGGCTCCCTCCCTTACCTCCATCAGCCTTCATTGTAGTGTCATCTTTGCAGGGAGGCTTCCCTAATCGCTTCATATGATACTAAGACTTCTGTGCTCATCCATTGTTTGCATTCTTTTTCTCAACAGCACTTACCACTATCTTCCGTACCCTATGTTTTACTTATTTGCTTATTTATTTTTTCAGTATCCCTGCTAGACTATAAATAAGTTCGACAAAGGCAGGATTTGTCTGTTTCCTCACCTAGTAGTACCTAGAACATTGCTGAGACAGTAATAGACACTGACCAAATATTTTTGGAACGAATGAATAGAACTTGCATCAAGGAAAGTACATTCTACAGACCTATGTGCCGAGCACTGAGATAAACGTTTATTATAATCTGTCACATCTTTGACAATATGTAGATAAATGCATTCATGTAGGGGCAGGGGTGGAGAGGATATCCATTTTCTTGGCCTAATGCTCCTGTGCAGAGGGTCTTTTGTTCGAGTAACTTGACCTTTCTTCCCATACCTTACTCCTGCAGGCTTATAAAGTTTGATTGATGTTACTGAACATGCTCAGCTCAGCGCCTTCTTGGGTACTCTTCCTTGGGGGATGCCACAGGATATTTACACTCTGGCCTATACTTGGAGTAGGCCTTTGTTTGCCCAGCTCTATTGGCCACTGTGGGGATGTCTCTCTTGTTCAAGGGATTCAATACTTCAGTATTGGGGAGATTTCTGGGCCTCTAATCTAAAGCCACATTCTCTCATCATCTGTCCTGGGGCTGTTTTTCCATTGATTCCAAATTCAGAAGGTGATAAAAAGGAGGCTATATATTGACTCCTTAATGGTTACAACAGGAAGATATCCACCAAGATGGAAAGATTGTACCTATGGAGGTGGTCAACATGGCAGCGTGAGGCATTCCAGAGGAAAGAGTCTGGGACAGCAAAATTTTATTGCAAGACTTGGCTCTGACTTTTGTGACATTTGCCATGCCTTGCAATTTCAACAGTATTTTACATGAGCTGGATTTAATATAAGAGAAGAACTGAGCACTACCTACAAGTCCTGGAATGCAGCGCTTCTGCCAGTACCATGCAATTCAATCACCTACTGGACTTATATGAAGTGTTAGCACTGGGAGCCCAAGAAGGCCTTCCAAGATTCACTGACACTCTCATGAATCCAAACAACGTGGCAGAGCTCTAGCTGACTGAGAAATAAGAGAAGTAGAGAGAGCAGTATGGTGCACAAGAGTCTGGCATGAGTCAAAGACTTTGAGGAGATCAAGATTTTCATTCACAGATGCAAAAACCATAGCTACTGCCTCAAATCTTTAGTAATGGTTGCACAGATAAGACCTTGGTTGGGTCCAGACAACTCTGGGTTGGCTCACCTTTCACGACTTCCACAAACACTCACTGGAGCTCAATGCTCCAAAACCCTAGCATTGTACCCTGCAGCATTCTAGCACAAGAATGGCCTTGACTTATAAAATTGATCTTAAAGGAGTTTGGATTGAATATTTTCCACCACCTACTATGAATTCATGGCCAGTTGTGCCCCCTTTTCTTTCTACTCACCATCTGCTCTTCTACCTCTATTGGCCCATTTTTTTCTTCAGGTATCCCCATAGATTCTCTGAGTGGCATCCTACTTAGAGACTTCCACCTGCTTGCAGACTTGAAGCCAGATAGCACATGCTTAAAATTCATTATTTTCTGAAGTTGTCATAATGAAAGGCATACCATTGCTATTCTCGGTATGATTTAGACCACTGCTGTCCAGTAGAAATATAATGTAAGACACATGTGTCGTTAAAATTTTTTTAGGAACCACATTTAAAAAGTACAGAATGGGGCACCTGGGTGGCTCAGTTGGTTAAGCATCTGACTTCAGCTCGCGGTTCATGCGTTCAAGTCCCGCACTGGGCTCTGTGCTGACAGCTCAGAGGCTGGAGCCTGCTTTGGGTTCTGTATCTCCCTCTTTCTCTGACCCTGCCCCACACTTTCTCTCTCTCTTTCTGTCTGTCTGTCTCTCTCTCTCTCTGTGTGTCTCTCAAAAAATAAACATTAAAAAAAAAGAAAAAAGTGAAGATAAACAGGGGCTTCTGGGTGACTCAGTCAGTTAAGCATCCAATTCTTGATATTGGCTCAGATCGTTAAGATTGAGATCCACGTTGTGCTCTGCCCTGAGCGTGGTGGACCCTGCTTGGGATTCTCTCTTGCCCCCTTCCCTGCCCCTCCCCCATCACGTGCACACTCTCTCGAAATAAATAGATGAACATTTTTTAAAAAGTAAAGATAAGTGAAATTAATGTGATATTTTATTTAACCTGATATATCCAAAATATTATACATTCCACATGTAATCAATATAAAAATATTAGTGAGATAGTTACATCTTCAAAATCGGGGCTGTATCTTATACTGTATCTCACTGCAGATATGCCACATAGATTTCAAGTGCTCAGTAGCTACTGCATCGGCCAGTGCAGACTGAGATGGTGTCACCTTACATTCCTGGGAAGACTGGAAATTCAGAGTGATGTGGATTCTTGAGTTCAGGGAGACCCTCTTAGGGCTGTGTGAAGGGGGCAGAAATGGAAATGTTTGAGGATCACTGTAATAAAATCAGGTTTGTCCCTTTATTTCATTTGCGTTGAAGGATTTCTACATTGTGTTTGCTGATAAAGGTTATCTGACACTGGCAAAGTTAATGTCCTTGAGCCTCTGAGTTCATCATGTATTACACAGAAACAATATAGTAATAATAATAATAATAATAATAATATATAACCATAATATAATAATAATCAGTAGCTCGCTCAGTGAGTATCCAGCTCACTGGGTTGTTGTGGTGAAGAAATGGGAAAGCACTAAGCAACATTGTTCACAATATTATTTATTTGGTGAAAAATTGGCCTTTTCATATTTAAAAGATAGCTTTATTGAGGGAAACTAGATATTCAGTAAACTGTACGTATTTAAAGTGTACAATTTGGCATACATATATACCCATGAAATCAATTAAGATTTGCACGTATCCATCCCCCGCCCTCAATTTTTTCATGCTCCTGTTATACACACCGCCCTCCTGGCTGCTCCCTCCACCCCACCTCTCACCTCTGTGCCCAGGCAACCAATATTTTGCTTTCTGCCACAGTAGTCCACATTTTCTGGGATGTTTATACACGTGAAATCCTACAACGTGGAATATATGTATTTATCAGGCTTCTTGAACTCTGTGTATTTATTTTTGGATCCATCCAGGTTGTTTGACTTAACAACAGTGGTTGGAGGAGGTCTTCGAGAGGTCATGGCCTCCGATCGACCTGTGAGGAGGGGCAATTGGAGGCTCCTGACCCCCTCCCCTGTCTCGGGAAGGTGCGTTCCTTGATTCCACTGCCACAGCGCCACAGGGACGGACGCAGGCGGCCTTCAGAAAAACCACCAGGAGGGCGTTCGTGGGGAATGAATGCAGGTAAGGTCGCGGTGTAAATGTTTAAGATTCTGGCGGGCGATGCCCCAGTAGGTCAGACCCCTTGCATGTTGGAACTGCGCCTCGGATCTGGAGTGGCGGGCCTCTGCCGTGGGTCTCCCGTGCCCCCCGCGCGCAGGGCCGGGTTCCCCCCCCCCCCCCCCCCCCCCCGGCGAGTGGCAGGCCCGCCCGGAGAGGCAGCCATGGGCTGTGGCAAGGAGGCATCCGCGGGGAAATTCGGGGTGCCCCTGGACCTCTGGGTGGGTCGGGGTGGGCTTCCGGGCTGCGCCGTGGGTCAACCACCCACCCCAGCCAGAGGCCGAAGCAGGGTTAGCAGGCTGGGAGAAGAGCTGAGGTTAGAGACTGGCTGCGGGCCTGCGGACTCCACGGGCTCCCGGGCTGGCAGAGCAGAGACTCAGGGGGAGACCTTGGCTGACCTCCGAATCAGGGCTACCACTTGAATTAGTGAATTAGCTGTGTCTGTGACTCCGGAAGGCGTGGGCTGGGAGCTGTGGAGGGAGTACACCCAGGACTTGGGTCCCAGCTCCGGAAGGGACAGAAACCCAACACCCTTCCCGCAGAGTAACAGCTCCTGGCGGTGCGCACAGTGCTGCAGCGGGCAGAACCTGGCGGGGGGGTGGTAAGAACTTCCCTTCCTCATCAAGGCATGGGTGGAGAACGTGTCCCGTGGGCCCACGTGTGCCGGGGCTCAAACTCCGGTGTTGGCTCAGTGGCATGCCTGTCGTAGCAGAGGGGGACCTTGTCCGCCAGCCCGCTGTTTCTAGAAGTGTGGGTGCTGCCAGGTCCTGTAAAGTGTGCAGATCGTCCCAGTGCCCCTGCCCCTATTCCTGTGGCGGTCCCCGAGACCTGTGGAGGAGTGCAAGAAATCCCTGCCCGCGCCCAGCATAGAGATGCCTGGAGATAGGCAGGAATGCTGAAGCCAATGGGGCCCAACTCAGTGATTTTTCCAGTGACCACGCATGTGCTCTGGCAGATCCCACCACATTTACTACATAAGCGATCCTACCTGTGGAGAAAGACAGTTTTACTTCATTTCCAATATCGAGGCCTTTATTGTCTTACTGCACTGGCCATCACCTTAAATGTAATGTTCAATAGAAACGGTAAAACCAGACATTTTTTTGCCCTCTTCCTGATTCTAGAGGGACAGTACTCCGTCTTTTATCATTAATTATGATGTCAGTTGTGTAGCCTTCTTTTCATTTTTAAAATAAATATCCTTTATGAGGTTGAGGAAATTCCCTTTTATTCCTAGTTTGATGAAAGTTAAAATTTAGAATGAATGTTGAGGGGTGCCTGTGTGGCTCAGTCGGTTAAGCATCCGACGTGGGCTCAGGTCATTATCTCACGGGTGGTGGGTTTGAGCCCCACACCGGGCTCTACGCTGACCCTTGCTCAGAGCCTGGAGCCTGCTTCAGATTCCGTGTCTCCTTCTCTCTCTGCGCCTTCCCTGCTTGTGCTCTGTCTCACTCTTTCTTTCAAAAATAAATAAATGTAAAAAAAAACCCACCAAATTTTAGAATGAATGTTGAACCTGCTCAGCATCAAATGAGTTTAACATTTTTTTTCTTTGGTTTTTAATATGGTGATTTATATTAATTGATTTTCAAATGTTAAACCAGCCTGAATTCCTGAGATTAACCCCAGTCTAGCATGATATATTATCCACTTTATATATTGTTATATTTAAGTACTAAAATTTAGTTTAGAATTTTAGTTTTGAACCTGTGTTCATGAGGAATATTGGACTTTGGTTTTCTTTCTTTTTTGTAATTGTGGTAAGAACACTTATCATGAGACCCTTAACAAAATTTTAAGTGCACACTGCAGTATTGCTAACTATAGTCACAATATTATACAACACATCTCTTGAATTTATTCATGCTGCATAATTGAAATTTTATACCCATTGAACAACAACTCCCCTTGGCAACCATTAGTCTACTGTCTGTTTCTAGAAGTTTAACTATTTAAAATACCTCATGCAGGATTTGACTTTCCATGATTGGCTTATTTCACTTAGCATAGTGTCCTCTAGGCTTATCCATATTGTCACATACAAGATTTCTTTCCTTTTTAAGGCTGAATAATATTCCATTGTGGGTGTGCATCACGTTGTCCTGATCCATTCATCTGTTGATGGACATTTAATTTGTTTCCATGTCTTGGCTATTGTGAATAATGCCCCGATAAACTTGAGAATGCAGATACCACTTCAAGACCCTGATTTCAATTCTTTTGGATATATACCCAGAACTGGGATTGCCTGATCATATGGTAGACCTATTTTTAATTTTTCGAAGAACCACCAAACTGTTTTCTGTAGTAGCTGCACCATTTTATATTTCTACCAACAGGGTACAAGAGTACAAGAGTTCTGATTTTTCCATCCTCGACAAAACTTATTATATATATATATATATATAGCTATTATATATTATATATTATATATATTATATGCTATATATAATATATAATGTGCTACATATTATATGCAAATATATATTATATATATATGCTATATATATATAATCTATATAGCAATCCTAAAAGATTTGAGGTGATACTTTGTTGAGCATTTCCCTGATCATTAGTGATGTTTGACATTTTTTCATATAACTATTGGCCATTTGCATGTCTTTAGATAAAAGTCCTTTGTCTATTTTCCAATCAGGTTTTTATTTTGTTTTGTTTTGTTTTTGCTGTTGAGTTGCAGGTTCCTTACACATTTTGATTATCAACCTTTATCAGATATACGGTTTGCCAATATTTTCCCTCATTCCATTGGCTGCCCTTTCACTCTCTTGTTTCCTTTGCTGTGCACACCTTTTCAGTTTGATGTAGTCCCACTTGTCTATTTTTGTTTCTTTTGCTTGTGCTTTGGTGTCATGTCCAAGAAATCATTCCCAAGACCAATGTCAAGAAACTTTCCTTTTGATTACGGGCACTGTTCCCAGCCCAGTGTGAGCACTGAGCAGTGCTCTTGCAGGTGGTTCTTTCTTGGGCCTCAGATAGAGCCATCACTTCCTGTGCTAATCAGTACTTTGATAAATATTCAAGGATGTCCTTGTGCAGTTCTCTGGAGTTATTGCTGTCTGGTCCTCTGTCTCATCAATGTGAGTTGCCTCGGTCTTTCCAGAGTTTCAGTTGTCTTCTCAACTCAGAGAACCTTGAAACCCTCCAGTCATTAAATTGGGCAATCATAGGGCTCACCTTGTTCATTTCCGATCGCTTAGGGATCACAGTTCTTTGTTGCTGCATGCCTAGCAAATTAAAAACTATTCTTTCATGTATTTTGTCCACTTTGGGGGTCCTTTTGGCTCTTTTAGGTGACAGGGTAAATTTGGTTCATGTTCTCCCATCTTAGTTGGGAAGCTTCATTCTTTCAACAAACGTTTAAGTGCCAGACAATGGGGTTATCCTTAGAAGATTGTAATACCACTTTTGTAGTGGATGAAAGAAAAAGAATATTGTTGCTGGGATGGGCCAGCAGTATATACAATTAGAGTGTGTTCAGTGGTGTTACCAAAAAGTCTCTTACCAAACAAAGAAAGCAGAGGGTCATTCTCTATAATGTTGACTCTGATTGACTCTAAAAGATGACTCTTCTGGGGACATGACTCAGTCTCTATTTCACGTGTTTTCGTTAGTAACAATACCTATGGAACTCAAGACTCTCTAGGCCTTTGTTTTCTCATCTAGAAGATGGGGATAATTATAGTAGGTCTCACAGGGTTCATAATGAGAATTTAATGAGACAGTATCTGCAGTGCTATTAGCTTCATACCTGACACACAGAAGTGCTCAACAAAGGTCAGGAAATCTTTAATCTTTCTAGATACCTCCCAGTTCTTGTACTACTATTGAATTTGCAAAATGATCCATATCTACTTTATTTCCTGTCTTCTTCACCCTTTATCTCTCTCTCTCTTTCTCTCTCTCTCTCTCTCTTTCACACACACACACACACACACACACACACACACACACACCCTCTTCTTTTCTTCTCTGCAGACTTAAGAGTAACTACTTTGGTTTGTCATAATAGTGACATTTTAGTTAGAGGCATCCAATTTCAGAGTTGCAAGTGCACTTCATGACCATTTTATCCAATATCCACCGCTCTCTATGTTCTTCACAGAAGGAAAGTATAATCTAGAGAAAGGAAGTGGTCTGTCCAAGATCACAGAGTTGGTAGTGGTGGAACACATCTTCCATCTGGGTGTTTTCTCCACAAAACAACACTACCCCTCCCCCTTTCTCATTCTCTAGGCCTCTCTCAATTCTGGGAAATACTTTGACATTCACAAGTAGGAATTTCACAGAATATTACAGACACACTTATACCATAGTTCTTTGTAAGATTTTAAAATTCCTTTTTCCTTTTTATGTTTATGCTTGTGTGTGTATGTTGGGGGGAGAAGGAGGGTGGGAAGTGGGACAATCTAACCAGACTCAGTATAAACCAAATTAGCTGTCCCAAAAGAAAATGACACACTGCAGATTTAAGAGATCCCCAAGTCCATTTTATAGCTGATAAAGTTGTGACTTGGAGAATTCAACAGATGGGTCTTAGTTTGATATTTGGCTAAGATAAATTTTGGGTAAGCTAAAACTTAGTCTAGAGTACATTCTGTTAAACGTAGTGTCTTTTCAATAGCTTGTGACTGCTTCCGGGATAGTGACTATGGATGGTTATTAATATAGTGTGGTACAACTGAGTCAAAGTTGCCATAATTTCTTAAAATGTTACTTTTGGAGAAACTAAGAGCTCCATATAAATTTAAATATTAACACTATTGGTTATGCACATTACCTTTCCCCCCTTTACTTTAAACCTATATAAACAACAACAAAAAGCAGTTCTTAAGCTTAAGCATTATGGTGCTAGTGTCTACAGAAATAGTGCACATAAAAAAATATTTAGAATTAGATTCTGGCTTTAGGCGATCTTTGTAAATGAGACACAATTTTTATAACTTTATAAATATCTTTACAACATCCAAATTATCTTGCAATACAAGTATGAATTTTACTACATCACAAATGTATATTATGTGAATGCAGAATTGGATGCTGTTAAATCCTAGACAATCTGATTTTTAGGATGATTATGTGATTGTAATTTCAGGAATAATAATAATTTGTTGGTAGTGGATCGATTATTTTTTTTGCAAGTGAGTTTATCATTTTCTTGACTTTGTCTGATCCTCGGATCCTTAGGGGTAAATTTTCAGTACAGCACACGGGGATTTAGCTGTGTGAGCCCCATTAGTGTGAAACGGAGTTTTGTAGCTATATCCATGAGGGGAGCAGTTGCTCTTTAATGTTATTTTAATATTTAATGGTTATTGCAGGGCTGTCAAGCTGGGACTGTCTCAATGAGAGAGATTTCCAGAACATATGAGAGAGATTTTAAACATCTATTTAGAGCGTACTGCAATATTCTTCGTTATAAGAAGAAGATTCTTTAGGGAAAAACAGTCCAATTCAAAAAAGTTTCCTTTTAATTGTGGCAAATTTGAGACTGAGATAATCGATTTCTTATTTTTATTAGAATTTTCCAAAGGATTCATTAAACTGCTTTCATGAAATAACTGAGATATTAATATGGTGAAATTTTAATGGAGTATCAGATAAAGAAAAGGAATAAAGTGTTTTTCATTTATGGATGTTTATTTTTGTCATTCATTTTATAATACATTTTTTAAGTTCATTGGTACTCTTGATTTTCCTTAAAAATCTCTAGGCAAATTTGTAGAGGTTAGGTATGTGAGGACACCTCTGTGAAGAACTAATAGGCTTTACCACAAGTTGGATTATAACTAAATAATTGTCTCACTATAAAGAATACACAGCTGCACTCTTCCCTCGAGGCATCTCCCTAGTGCCTGGTGGCCCTCAAGAAGTCAGTATAGGACTAAATGTTTTTGAAGACTGAGAGCATCTGGCCTCAGACCTTAAAATATACCCCATATTATTTTCATCAAATCTAGCATAAAACCTGTATCTGAAGTACCCCAAAAAGCCATTCAAGGTCTCTAGGTAGAAATTTTGGAAAGTCTCGGGGCACCTGGGTGGCTCAGTCAGCTAAATGTCCAACTTCAGCTCAGGTCATGATCTCGCAGTTCATGAGTTCGAGCCCTATGTCAGGCTCTGTGCTGACAGATCAGAGCCTGGAGCCTGCTTCAGATTCTGTCTCCTTCGCTCTCTGCCCCTTCCCTGTTCATGCTATCTCTCTCTCTCTCTCTCTCAAAAATAAATAAACATTAAAAAAAAAAAAAGAAATGTTAGAAAGACTCAAAAGAAGAAGAAGACAGAACAGCTGTATCCATTCATCACTCATCCCTCCTTTTTCCTGCAAGTTCAAATTTTCCTTCTCTTGTTTTACTCAACTTGTAAACCTGTACAGGTTTCCACATCCTGGAAACAAGCAAGTGAACCAATTTTTCTGTCACACAGAACTCCCCTCTAGCTATGTTCCTACAGCCCTCCTTCCACTTACCACCCACCTCCATGGAAGAGCCTTTTCCTTCCACAGTCGCCTCTTTTACTTCCTTCCTGGTAGTACTGGCCAATTCTGACCTCTCCTCAGTATCTGTCTGACTTGTCCACCCTGAGGTTCTTCATACCCTTAAATAGCATCTTTTTTTTTTTTTCATTTCTTCCCTTGCTTCTCTCTTTCTTTTCTTTCTTTCTTCTTTTTTTCTTTCTTTCTTTTCTTTCTTTCTTTCTTTCTTTCTTTCTTTCTTTCTTTCTTTCTCTTTCTTTCTTTCTTTCTTTCTTTCTTTCTTTATTCATTCATTCATTCCTAAATACATTTTGCCAGACACTGCTCTAAGTATCTTAAACAGAGAAATAAGGCTTAATCACAATCCATGGGGGGCTTAGGGTCTAGTGGGAGAAACAGGAAGATATTTTTCTTTTTTCTGCACTGTGATGCTAGAGCTTGGACTCTGGAAACCACATCTTTCCCTTGATTGCTGGTTCCTTTCTAGGTTCTTGTCAACAGGGAGTGTGTGAGGGAGACCAGAAGGCTGGAGTTGGGGAGAAGGAACTTACTCTGTCTTGTTTTCTTTCTATTCTTGTCAGTGATACTTTACCATGGCCCTTCACTCAGGCAGAGATGGTTGGCTCCAGTCTCCAGCTACTTGTTGCCCTTCTCACAACCAGCTGCGTTGTGCCCATTCAGTGGTATCTGCAACAGTTGGGCCTTAAAGGTTTGGGTCCCAGCTATATGGAGCATATCTCTGAGGTCCTAAGGTATCAGTATCTCCAGGCAGCTCTCCTCAGAGGCAGAGTATCCAGCTCTGTGGGCCTGAGGCTTGCAGAAGGTCCAGCTGTATAGGAGACCACTCTACCTCTTGGTTCCATTATGACCCAGCAGTTCAAGAGTACTCAGTGATCTCTGGCAGGTAGGGATGCTCTAAGGATCCTCTGGGAAGCCCCCATAGGAGAACTACAGTGCAGACCCCTAAGCCCTATTCTTTTTTTTGGGGGGGAGGAGGGTTGCGGGATAGATGATTTATGGTTCTTTATATTTTAGATATAATTCACACATTAAAGTCTTCAGTGTTTTTTAGTATATTCGCAGGACTGTGCAACGCTCATCACATTCTAATTTTAGAACACTAACTCTTCTGCACACATCAATTCTCTTTTGAAAAATAGCTCTTGGCTTGTTACTGGGCCCGTCTAGGGAAACCATGAGCCACTGAATGACTATGCATTGTGACCTGGCCAGCATGAATGGAGTGTTGTCTGACCCATCAAAGCTTAACACTGTGTGTGCGCACCAGCCGTCCATCATCCTATGGAAATATTGCAGAAGACACTATGTCTAGTAAGCTCTGAACACTCAAGTGAGTTGAATGAGCAGGTGGCACGGACTTCTTTAACTCCTACTGATGCTGCATTACTTCACTCCTTCGATCCACACCTGTGGCCTCACGGGGAACTTTCTTATAAAGAGTTGACTGAGGAGCAAAAACTTGGGCCTGACTTACACATATATTAGTCTACTCAAGCCGCCATAACAGAATACCACAGATTGGGTGGCTTAAAGAACAGAAATTTATTTTCTCGCAGTTGTGGATGCTGTTCAAAAAACTAATATCTTCACCAAAAATCACTGAGGACCTGAGGCCTGAGAACAGCCATTTCAGTGAGCTTAGAAGTAGCATTTCCCCCACTTGATCCTTCAGGTGACTTCAGCTCATGCTGACACCTTTCTAGTCTCATGAGAAACCCTGAGACAGAGGAACCCAGAAAAACTGTGGCCAGATTCCTGAGCCACAGAAACTGGCAGACACGTTTGCTGTTTTAAGCTGCTAAGTTTTATGTTCAACTGTTATGCAGCAACAGATAAATGATATGTATTAAATAAGAGAGTAGAGTCTCTGATAAATTTTAAACACTGGACAGCTATGATTAAGTATGTTTAAATATGAATAAATATTTTGGAAATATCACTGGCATCAGTTTTTGAAAAGACCACTTTGGCATCAGTGTGGACAGTTGTGTTGGATTAGACCACGGGTGGGAGAATAAGAGGATCATGTAACAGTAACCTGGGTGCACAGGGAAGACACTGGCAGGGAGAATGGAGAAAAGCTAGATTCAAAGAGGAACTCAGGAGGTCATCTGTCAGACTTGGGCATCCCACAGGGTGTCAAAGATGTTCTCATGTAAAAAAATGAGATTCCACTCGCCATGTGCCCTCTCTCTGTCTCGCATTGTTGTTCTTTGTTCTTCATTCTCTTCCCCGGGACCTCCCCCTTCATCTGTCTCCCCTGAAATGGTTGGAGTTCTGCAGATTTCATGTTAGGCAATCTCATCTGGACCCATGGCTCCCATTACCATCTGTGTGCTGAAGAGTCCCACATCACGCCTCCTGACACCTTTCTTGGGAGCACAGGTTTTATATGTCCGACTCTACACAAAGCCTGAGTTCGCTAGTTTAGGAGTTGGCAAACTTTGTTTGGGCTTTGCAGGCCACACAGTCTCTGTCGAGCTATCCCACTCTGGGGTTGTAGTTATGATAGTAGCCAAAGACAATACGTAAATGACTGAGCATGCCCGTGTTCCAATAACACTTTATTTGTGCACAGTGAAATCAGAATTTCACATAATTCCCACTTGTCTTGAGGTATTCTTTTCTTTTTTCCTTTTTTTTCTACTGTTTAAAAATATAAAAACTATTCTTAGCTCTTGGGTTTTGTGAGCTGTAATTTGCAGACCCCTGATCTACTCCCCACCGTGTTTCTAGCCCCATCTCCTGGTATCCTTACACTCAAGAAGTGGCAAACATAATGCCCCCCCTTTTTTTGTATGTCTTTCATTGACTATCTATGGAGTTTTTATTGCCTTTGATGCCCTCTTGCCTCTCTTCGCCCTGTGAACTCCTCATCATTGATAATTACTGGCTTAGTTGTGCCCTCCTCAGTCTAGCCTTCTCGGATTCCCCCAGGCAGGATTATTTCCTCCCTTCTCTGTGCTCTCAAAGTACTTTGTTCCTATTGCCGTTCTAGCAGGTATCATATCATAGTGTCATTTATCTCTTTAAGTACCTGTCTGCAACACTGGCCTATGAACTCCCCAGTGTCAGGCATCTCCCCCTTACTTATCCAGTCCTCACTTAATAATGTCTTGAAGTGACTCATTCTGGAAAGCCAGCATTTCATACAAAATACTACAGATTCTTTCTAGAAAATTTGAGCATAAAGAAAAGTGTTTTCATTAAAATTATGGCTTTTTATATTTGAAGTCTGGTATTTTGGAAAATAAAATATTGTCTTCAGAAAGCTGTTTTCATAATACTTTTTAGAGGATCAAAACATTAAAAATTCTTATAAAAATATTTTATAACCCATATACAAATATAAAAATGTTAATCTTCATTAATATTATTGCTACTACTCAAACTACAACTTCTACAGTTACTACCGCTATAGGTATTGCTATAAACTTGTTTTTAAAAGAAATTTTCTTCACTGATATATGGAAATTAGTCCCAAGAATATAAATTTATCTTACTTCCCAAAGCATGTATTTTCTGATTTATTTTTGCAGATATTTTTGTTGGCAATATGAACTCTTTTACACTTGTTACCCTGTGTTTTCATACTAAAATTAAAGTTTTCCCTTAAACTTTATATTCATGTGTTTTTTTTAATTTCATTTATTTCTTAAATATGCCCATCTAGATATGATTTCTCGTTCTGCCTCCATAAGACATGTTCTTTTCACCAAAATCCTGGAGATAATCTCAGGCAAGAGGACTGGCATCCTTCACCGGTCGACTACTTTATGGTGGGGAGAAGTAGTTCAGTCTCCCCTCTATTAATTTCTATCAAAAGCCAGCTTTACTCTCTTTTTCCCCAGTGGAACTATTTCTGTTTGATTTCAATTAAAAATGAAATGTCAGCATTTCAGGATGCATTATGCTGCTTTATGGTGCACACGATTCCAACTCATTAGGGAGAAGGCAGCATGTTTGGAGGAAACCCAGTTGGGATGGAAAAGTAGATTTCTGTTTCACGTTTTTGTTAGGAGTATGAACCAGAATGTATTTTACAAAGGCCACTATTTAAAGGAAGACTCCGTGGCAATAGGTTTCCCAATTCCCATATCATTTACTATCTTCAACTTGTCCAGAGATTTCCTCTATTAGGTCATATTTTCCTGATTCCCAAGCTAAATTTATGTAAAGACAATCTCACCTTCATTTCTGGTCTGTGAATATTATATACTTTTGGAAAAGAGTGTGTAAAGATTGGGAAAGTATTTATGGTTCTTTAAGAAGTTGATTATTTTAAAGGTAGTGTTTCATGAGAGTTGATGTTCTAAGGAAAAGAATGTCTATGCTTCCAATTTTGACAGTCTGAGATTTGACATATAAAAATTCAAATGTATGTGAAAGTTCAGAAGAGTTAGTATCATTCTGCTTTTCTTCTCCCAAGGAAATGGGCATATGTAGGTAGTTATGGAAATGCATTGGTAGTGTTGACAGCTTGACCAGGAGTGTAAAATGTATGATAACGTGATCACTTCTAAAAATTTCAACAAGAGATCTATAATGTTTTCTGAAGAGCCGGCATCTGGAAAATGGAATGTTTTTCCACTTAAAAGCAAATAATGTATTTTACCAATTTTATTCTTGTAAAAGAAAAATAATGAAGGAATGTGCTTTCTGACTGTATCACATTTGGCAATACAGAGTACATACACTGGGAGAAACACAGATTTTATAGCCAAATTTCATAAGGAATTATAATCACCAAGCACCGAAATAACCTGGCAACAATTTCTGAATATTGACCAGAAAAATGACCCTTGCTGTGGTGCCAAAGATTAGCTAATCGATGTGATTACAATGTGAAGGCTCAGAAGGGAGGTGACCTGTGAATGGTAACTGTTGCTGCTAAAAAAAAAAATCTGCTTTACAGCCCTTCCTCATTTTGGCCTAAGAAACTTGTGCTCAAAATTGGATGACTCTAGCTTGTTATATTCCGTGGCTTCTGTTTCCCAATTGCTTACAGAGTGTGCTGGTACTAAAGTTTGTGTTTTCTTTCTTTGAGTATGTCCAGAAGAATTTAGTCAAGGAATACATTAAGCATTGACTGTGGGGTAGATATTGTGAGAAGTGCTAGAAAGAAATGTATTCCGGGGATCACAGTCTTTATGGTCCTCCCCAGGGGAGGAAACAGACAGGTATACAACTACCCTGAAGGAACGTGTCATAGATGTCCTGACAATGGTGTCTTTAGGATACAATGGCCACACAAGAAAGGAGTGGCCAAATGTATCGAGGAGAGTCAGGAAAGCCTTCATAAAGGACATCGAAGCTACTCGTTTTTGATGGCAGTCACTTCTAAGGCTGATGACTGCCTGGTTTCAGGACTGTAGGGATAAGTGACCTTGACTTTTCTTTCTTTTTTAAAAAAAGTTGAGTTGTAATTGATATGTAATATTGTGTAAGGTTAAAGCGTACAGCATGTTGATTGGTACATTTATATATTGCAATATGATTACCATTATAGCTTAGCTAACAGCTCTAGCTCATTATGTAATTGTCATCTCTTTTTGTGATGAGCAATTTTAATATCTAGAATCTTAGCAACTTGAGGTTTATAATATAGTATTATTGACTCTAATCACCTACATTAACACTGCATTAGACCTGCGGAGTTTATTCATCTTCTAATCGTAAGTTTGTACCCTTAAAAATCATCTCCCTAATTACCCTACTCTCCCAGCCCCTGGTAACCACTATTCTACTTTATTTCTATGAGTTCAGCTTTTCTAGATTTCACATATAAGTGATATCATACAGTATTTGTCTTTGTCTGACTTGTCTCGCTTAGTATAATGTCCTCAAGTTCCATCAATGTTGTTGCACAGGCAGGATTTCCTTCTTTCTCATGGCTGTATAATATCCATATATATATTTACATATGTATTATATATTTGTGTATATTATATTCACAGATACATAATTTTCACATGTATAAAATTGCTATATATGATATATAATATATGTAACATTCACATTATGTAATATTCATATATGTATGAATGTAATTTAGCCATGAGAAAAGAAGGATGTATAAATCACATCATCTGTATCCACTCATCCATTGATGGACACTTAGGTTGTTTCTGTATCTTGGCTATGGTGGCTAATGTTGCAGTGAACATGGGAGTGCAGGTATCTGTTTTCATTACCTTTGAATATTTGTAATCAGAAGAAGTGGGATTGCTGGATTATATGGTAGTTCCTTTATTGCCCAGCAGATTCAGAGGGAACACTGTTGAAACATCTCTAAGGGATGGATGACCTAAAGAAAGGAGGCCTAACTCCTGTGTGTGTGTGTGTGTGTGTGTGTGTGTGTGTGTGTGTGAGAGAGAGAGAGAGAGAGAGACAGAGAGAGACAGAGAGAGACAGAGACAGAGAGAGGGAGAGAGGGAGAGATAGAGAGATGGAGAGAGGGAGAGAGACAGAGAGAGAGAGGGAAAGGGCAGGAGAGGGAGAGGGAGAGACGGAGAGAGGGAGAGAGAGAGCGGGAAAAGGGGGGAGAGAGAGAGAGGGGGGGAGAAAGGGAGAGAAAGAGAGGAAGAGGGAGAGAGAGAGAAGGAGGGAGAGAGGGAGCGAGAGAGAGGTAAAGGGAGGGAGAGAGGGAAAGAGGGAGAGAGGGAGAGATAGAAAAAGGGAGAGACGGAGAGAGAGAGACAGGGAATTGATTTCCTGGCACCTGATTTGGCCACTGACATCGCAACAATGAAACTTCCAATTAAACCCCTGCTTTCTTTATTTTAGCTTTTACATTTCAAGCTGAATTTGATAGAATTTAATTCTTTTTTTTTTTTTTAATTTAAAATATGTGTTTTTGGGCATGCCTGGGTGGCTCAGTCAGTTAATCATCTCACTCTTGATTTTGGCTCAGGTCATGATCTCACAGTTCATGAGTTCGAGGCCCGCATTAGGGGGCAGAGAGAGAGGAAGAGAGAGAGAGTACCAAGCATGCTCTGCACTGACAGCACATATGTGAATATTATATATAGTGAATATCATATATATTATATATCACATATACTGAATATATACATGTGAAAATTATGTATCTGTGAATGTTATATATAAATATATAATACATATGTAAATATATATATGGATATTATTCAACCATGAGAAAGAAGGAAATCCTGCCTGTGCAACAACATCGATGGAACTTGAGGACAGTATACTAAGTGACTCTGTGCTGCCAGTGCACAGCCTGATGCCAGGCTTGAACCCACGAATTGTGAGACCATGACCTGAATGGACATCAAGAGCCAGTTGCCCAGCTGACTGAGCTACCCAGGCTCCCCTGAAGTAACTTATTTTTAAATGTACTGTTACTGAGACCCTCACTTTCATTATTCATTGAAAAGTCTTAGAAAATTTAAAATACTGGATATATCAATTCACTAAATATAAAGTGTTGATGGTCATTGAAAAACTCAGCCTGGGTGGCTCGGTCGATTGAGCTGATCTTCAGCTCAGATCATGATGTCACGGTTCGTGAATTCGAGCCCCATGTTGGGCTCTGTGCTGACAGCTCAGAGCCTGGAGCCTGCTTCGGATTCTGTGTCTCCCTCTTTCTCTGCCCCTCCTCTGCTCACACTCTGTCTGTCTCTCAAAAATAAATAAACATTAAAAAAAAAAAAAAAAAGAAGAACGTGTTTTGGAGGCTTGGTTTTATATGAAGTAAGTGTGATGGTGCCCTAGGCTGATGTGGAAAATATTTATCTGGATCATGGTTAACCATGCTTTCACATCCTTAAGGCAGACTATGAAGTATTTATATCAGTTTCTACAAAAGAACCTTTTTTTGTAGGTCTGCAAAATATCTGTTTGGTCTATGACAGCAATAAGTATGTATTTGGGACAGGCAAATGAACAGCGTTACCTCATCCTATGAGAAGATAATGCATGGGTAGTAGTGAAATGCCAGATTGGAAGATAGCATATGATAAACCTTTAGAAAAATAGCCACAACTCAACAGATTTCAAATTGAGGGCAAAATAATATGCCCAATCTTTCTTCATAAATTTATGCTAATAGTAAATAATTTTATAAATGTGTAAAGTTCCCTTATAGTAAATGTTTCATGCAGCATACAATTTGAGACCTTATTATGGTTTGCATAATGATCTTCTACCAAATAATGCTTTTGTCATGAGATATGTGTTCATTTCAATCTGAAAAACAAACAAACAAACTTTCAGGATTCTACAAATGTCTGGAAAATTCGTAACAAGGTCCTGACAGGAAGAGTCCAGGATCACTGTCAATGGAAACACTCTTGATGTCAAGTGAAAACATAAAATTCATGCCGATATTTATAGGTCTCTGGCAAATCATTGGCTATTAGCCTCTTGAATACACCTAATTCGAATATCTGGATGGTCACAGTGGATGAAAAGGAAGCTAAATTTAGGGAAGTCTGCAGTGTAAGTCACACTATAATAAGCCCGGCAGCCTAGTGGCAAAAAGTTATCATTCTAAAAATATTCTTAAGATGCAACATACTACCATGCTTGGGTGCTAAAGTAACATCAACATGATTCATAAAAATGGCAAAGATAAGAAGTTTGCTGAAGCATGGGACCTGGATAAGTACACATACGTGTGCAGCTGCTGTAACACTGGCTCGTTGTAGCTGTTAGACAAGCCCATGGAGGTGTTGTGCTTGAGGCGAGCTTTGAAAGCACAAAGATGTTCTTCATAGAATCACAGAGGAGGCCAACAAAGGCATGGGAGTAAAATCTATGTAAAAACTTTTATGCAAAAGCACTCCCTTAAACTAAAGCCATAAACCATGCACAATAGAAATATGAGACAGAAGTCACTATTCTGCTTGCTATAATCTTGGACCACAGGGCTTTTGTAAAACAAATGATTTCTAAGTGCTTAAGGTCAAAGTGGAAGAAAAGGCATTTTATCAAACTTGTTCAGGGAGAGAAAGAACCTCCAAGATGAATGTCACGTCCTTGGCTCATGTATCATTCTTAGGGAATTCTTTAGGGCCTTTCTAAGATTTCACTGCATGTTCACCGCATCTGGGTAATTTAAACCATTTTGAACACCATCTGAAGATAGTTGTGTTTTCAGCCAAAGTAAAGTATTTTAAAGTTGTTTTTTTTTTTTTTAAATTACTATGTCATTAATTTAAAATATAAAGGGCTGGAAATAATGGACTAACATTCATGAAACTGCATTGCCTAATAGTGTGTTAGATAATTATAACATTTAATTACTTGAGAAGAGCAGGCTTTAAACCTTGTATACTACTTGGGGGAATAATTGAATTAGCCGAATTTTACTGTGTTGACTATAATGACACTAAGTTTTTATCATGATGATGAATAATAAGAATTTGTGGCTTGCATACTAGTATAGTGGTACTCTGCTAGACACTAGAACTCAAAAACAATATAGAGGTCCCTGACTCTAATCAATAATATGCTGAGAAGACTAGGCCCAGGGCAGGAAAGAAAGGAAATATGGCAGGCAGGTTATATGAATGTGTCAGAAGTTCAGGAGAAGGGTAAGTGTTACAGGCAGGAGAACACAGAGAGAGGGAGTGTGCAAGGTGGTACCAGAGTGGTGAGCAGGGTCAGGACCTGTGAGCCTTTGTAGGACATATGAAAGATTTCTATCTTTATTTTAAGAACAATGGGAAGGAACTTAAAGAAGACATGATGTTCTTGGGTTGACACTGAGAAAACGTCAGCTGCCGAGTGTAGATGATAGCCATGATAGAACGAATGCATATAGGCGAGTCATAAGACATCAGTATTAGGCCAGGAAAGAAATGGCAATGC
Organism: Puma concolor; assembly: GCF_028749965.1. Classification (NCBI taxonomy): domain Eukaryota; kingdom Metazoa; phylum Chordata; class Mammalia; order Carnivora; family Felidae; genus Puma; species Puma concolor. Next base: position 74,957,634 of record NC_141678.1, read on the forward strand.
TTTGGATTAGAGTGAGGACAGTGGAGATAAAGAGGAGTGGACAGAGACTCCGGACAGATGACGAGCCAGGTAAGGGAATGACGCCTATCTGCTCCAAACACATAGGCTTGCTTAAAGTATATAGCTAAGCTTGAAAGAAAGAATGAAACTGACACATCCCCCAGCCTTGGGCTACTAGGTGCTGGGAGTAGATGAGTGGATTAGGGGATAATGTTTAATGCCTGTCCTGGCAGTGGCATTCATTCCAGTGGCAGCAGTTTTTCCAAAACTAGTGTGACCAGCCTCATTGCACCCTTTTAGAAACCCAAGTCCCAGCTGGCCAGCACACTTTCCTCAAAAGCATTAGTTCTAGTTCTTCAGGCTCCCTCCTCCAAGCTTTTAAATTTTAATAGTCCAGGGGTGCTTGGATGGCTCAGTCGGTTGAATGCCTGACTTTAGCTCAGGTAATGATTTTGCAGTCCATGAGTTCCAGCCCCGAGTCAAGGCTCTGTGCTGACAGCTCAGAGCCTGGAGCCTGCTTCAGATTCTGGGTCTCCCCCTCTCTCCGCCCCTCCCCCACTCACACTCTGTCTCTGTCTCTCAAAAATAAACATTAAAAAAAATTAAATTTTACAATTCTTACTTCATCCCTTTGTTTCCCCAAACCTAGTGGGGGACAACGTCATGTAGTTACTGCCTCCATGCCTTGGTGCCTCCTTTTTGCCTTTTGTCTGGTTAATAATTCTTCAGATTAACTTCTGCCTATTGAAGTCTGTTGTGTCTGCCTATTGAAGTCTGTTGGGTTCTGTCTCCTGAATGGATCCCGACTGATACAGAAGGGATAGTGAGAATAGTCAAAATGCAATAACCAGGGAGACAAAAGTTGAGAGCTTCCGAGAGTTAAAGAATTGTGTAAAAAATCAAACCAAGTGTTAGAACAAATAAAAACAAATCAATCATTGGGCTCAAGGATCCAGAGAAAGTCTCAAAAGCTAGTAAAGGGCAAGACAGGTTACATCCAAAGAATGTTGCTTTGACAGCAGACTTCTCCTAAGCAATAGATGCCAGACAAGGAAATTCATTGCGTCATTAACTGAGATAAAGAATATTGGAGGAATATCATATTTGGGTTTTTTTAATGTTTATTTTTGAGAGAGAGAGCACTGGCGGGGGGGGGGGAAGCAGAGAGAGAGGGGGACAGAAGATACAAAGCGGGCTCTGCGCTGACAGCAGTGAGCCTGATGGGGGACTTGAACTCACAAATCATGAGATCATGATCTGAACCAAAGTTGGACACTCAGCCAACTGAGCCACCCAGGTTCCCCAGAATATCATATTTGTATAGGAACAAAGCACAAGCTTGCATGTGCTGGGTTTTAAATCCTTTTGAGATATCTAAAAGGAGATGTGGAATAGGCAGTTACTTACAAAGGCTTGAGTTCACAGGAGAGGTTCAGGCTGTGGTTGTACATTTGAAAGTCTTTGGCCTGTGGAAGATTGCCTGGTGAATTAGTTATTTATTTCTGTATAAAAAGTTAATCCCAAACTTACTGGCTTAAAACAACAATAAACATTTATTATCCTTGCAGTTTCTGTGGGTTAGGTACTTGGGAGTGGCTTTGCCAGGAGGTCTGGCTTGTGGTCTCTTGTGATGTCTGTAGTTAAGATGTTGACTGGGGCTGCAGTCAGCAAGTTCAGCTGAGGGATGAATGATCCTGGAGCGACAGCTTCTCCAGAGGCTCACACAGAGTGGTGGTGTTGGCGGGGGGGGGGGGGGGGGGGTGCTCTGTTCTTCTCCACCTGGGGCCCGCCCCAGGATGTGTGAGTATCTTAGTGATATGGTAGTTGGCTTCCTCCAGAAATGGTAATCCAGAAAAGCATGATGGAAGCCACAATGCCTTTTATGACTTTCTAAGTCATCACATGCTGTTGCTTCTGCCATGTTCTATTTGTTATAAGCAAGTCATAAGTCCAGTCCATATTCAAGGAGATGGGGATGGAGCTCTACCTTTTGTTAAAAAAAATTTTTTTTAAACATTTATTTATTTTTGAGAGACGAGAGAGACAGAGCATGAGGAGGGAAAAGGACAGAGAGAGAGAGAGGGAGACACAGAATCTGAAGCAGGCTCCAGGCTCTGAGCTGTCAGCACAGAGCCTGACATGGGGCTTGAACCCATGAACTATGAGATCATGACCTGAGCCGAAGTCAGTTGCTTAACCGACGGAGTCACCCAGGCGCCCTGGAGCTCTACCTTTTGAAGTGAGTTTTATTGAAGAATTTGAGGACATATTTTAAAACCACCACACCCTAAGGAGAGAATATGGAGTGAGGAAAGGAAGACAGCCTAGCAAATATTTTAGGCTTTGCAGGACATATGGTGTCTGTCACAACTACTCAACTTTGCTATTCTAGCATGGAAGCAGCCATAGACAATACTTAAGTAAATGGGTGTGTCTGCATTAAACCTGTATTTGGTCTATGGGCAACATTTTGTCAACCCTTGGCCTAGAACACAGCCAGGAGTAACAACCACATATAAAACAAAAGACAGGGGTAGCTGGGTGGCTTAGTCAGTTAAGCATCTGACTCTTGGTTTTAGCTCAGGCCAAGATCTTATGGTTTATGCGGTGAAGCCCTGCATTGGGCTCTGTGCTGACAGCATGGAGCCTGCTTGGGATTCTCTCCCTCCCTCTCTCTTGCCCCTCTCCCACTCACATGCACATGCACTCTCTCTCTCTCTCTCTCAAATAAATAAACTAAAAAAAAGAAGAGAAAAAGAAAAAAAACATAATCATAAAACAAAAGAGAAAACAAAAAACAAATAATCTTTCCTAACTCATAAGAAGGTTAAACCAAGTGCAGTAGGAAGCTTAGGAGCTAACAAAAATATCATAATACTATAATTTATACATAATTGTGTTTAATCTCTTTAATGGTCCTACTAGTTAATATTATCTTTATTTTTGCTTTGTTGTTTGTTTTTTGTTTGTTTGAGTTGTGGAAACTGAGACTCCTATTGGTTTAGGAATTTATCCAAATTACTGGTAGCAAATTGGAATTTGAAACCGAATATGTCTGACTTAAAGTTTATGTTCTTTTCACTAAAACAAACAAACAAACAAACAAACAAACAGTTCCATCTAGTGTGGAGAAATACTCGCAAACATGGCCAGAATGACAGCTTGGACCATACTTGGGCATTGGGTGTCAGAGAGTTTGTACTTTGGATGTGAGAGGGTAATGAATTATTAATGGATTTTGAACAGTGGTTTGTGAGTTACGTGATTGGAGTTCTAGCCTATATTAAGTAATTCAACAATGGTTTATTGATAACTTTGTGGAAGGAATATCAAAAGAAGGGAGATTAGACAAAAGTCTGATTCAACAGTCTAGACAGGAAATTGTTAGGATGTGAACTTGAAAGATGGCAGTACGAATGTACAAGTGACATTGAACAAAAATAAATCTAATTGAACTTGGAAATAAGACTGGAAAAGGAAGAACCAAAGATGACCCTCAAAATGGTGACTGGATTGATTGGAGGAAGGAAGTAATAAGGGGGAGCTATTTTATGCAGAAATTATGAGTTCCATTTTATACAGGTTGAATTTAAGATGCCAACAAGACATGCAAATGGAGGAAGACCAAACATGTGAGAGTAGTCAGGGCTGGAGATGTAGTTTTTATACATGTTTGTGCTGGCAAAATTCTTAGAGAGAAGGAGGCAACCATGGACTATGAATATTGAGAAGCAACTAACTTTAGGGTTTTGATGGGGAGGAGGGAGAAAGAGAGGAGCAGTGCAGAAGGTCAGACAAGGGCCTTGGCTGTGTGCGGTCTCAGCAAACAGGAAAGGGTTTCAATAGGGCATGCCAAGTGTTATGGAAGTGGGTACCAGTGAGGTTGAAAAGCTAGAGAACACTTGTATTTGGCTATGGAGACGTCATTTATGATTTCAGTTTCTAGATACTAAACTAGCCCAACTACTGATTCCTGCCAGCAAGATCAACCTGCAGGAGACAGAGTGGTAGTTCTCAACCCTGGCTGCACATTGTAATATCCTGGGATGCTTTTAAAAATGATGTGTTGGCTCCATCCCAACAACTTCTAAATTAACTGGTGTGAGGTGCAGCCCAAGCATTAGGGTTTTTTAAATCTCCCCAGGCAATTCTAATATGCAGCCAAGATTGAGAATCGTTGTCTTAGAAGGGAAATATCAAACTATGGGAAAACCTGTGAGAAATTCCTGGAGTGACACTAGTGATCTGAAGTTGTATGTTTGTGTTTGGGGAGCGGTGAGGCTTTGATCTGGGACAGAAGGCAGCTCAGTGCTTCTGTGGGAGGATACAGCAGGAATGGAGCGTAGGAGCTTGAAGTTTTATTCTTCTCCCAAATTTGCCTTGGGGCAAATAATGCCCAACCTTTTACCTACAGAGACTCTGAACTCTGGTCCAGGTGTCCTAAAGTAAGACCAGAACAGTGCTGAAGTTGAGCTTGTGAGGTGCTGAGGAAGACAGGGACACAATAACCTTTGATCACTTCTGCACCCATTTTCCTTTCCCTCTAAATCCCCAGAACTGGGGGTTTATAAACTATGGAGTGTCCTTTTAATGTAGCTTTTTCTAGGAAAAGCAAACAGCAAAGCCCTGAACAGAACTTTATGTGGGGTGAGGACTGATTAACTGTGGTTTTCCAGTGTTTCCATCAGAAAACTCTCCACCCTAATTCCCATTCACTTACCCCCAATCCTGCAGTAATTATGTTGATGAGGCTAAAGTCTGGCTTGATAAAATAACTGATGCCATCAGGAAAAAATGAGCTCCCATCCCCGAATAACACATCTTAGGAACAGCACAACTGTTTCAAAAGGAAAACAAACATCGGATTACGTATTTCCTCAGAATCAGAACTGTTAGAAAGACATATAAATAATTTAAAACTAGCCTAATAAAAACTCTAAAAGACATAAAGAAAGAAAAATACTAGTGATATGAAATAAGAACAAAATATATAATAATCAAGCAGAAATATTAAGAAAATATAATAGTTGACATAAAGAACTCTAATAAGGTAAATGGCAGAATGAATACAGCTAAGAAATTATTTAGTAAATTAGAAGATAGGATTGAGGATGTTCTCAGAAGGAAGAAAATAAAAGAAATTATAAATGTAAGGGAAAAGCTGTGAACGAAAGAAATACATGACAAGATTTGGATAATAAGAGTTCCACAAAAGAAGTAATAATGGAGAGAAAATATTTGAAGAAATAGATTTCCCACAGTTTAAAATAAAATGTGAAAGTTCTCATGTTAAAAGATCCCTGAGAGTGGTAGATAAAGAAAACCTGCATTTAAGCATCTTACAATAAAGTATATATCAGAGAAAAAGAGAAAGTTCTAAATATGCAGATCATATTCAGAGGAACAAGATCAAACTGATGTTGCATTAAAAGAAAAAACAATGTAGGGGCGCCTGAGTGGCTCAGTCAGTTAAGTGTCTGACTTGATTTTGGCTCAGGTCATGATCTCAGCGTTCTTGAGTTCAAGCCCCACATCAGACTCCATGCTGACAAGCCTGCTTGGGAGTCTCTTTCTCCCCTTCTCTTTCTGCCCTTCCCATTCTCTCTCTCTTTCAAAATAAATAAGCTTTAAAACTAAGTAAAGAAATAAATTAAAATGAAACAATGTAATAAAGTGATATTTTAAAAATATTTCAGAATAACAATTTATAACCTAGAATTTTGCATCTAATCAAACTGTCACTTAAATACAAGGGATGGATAAAAATATTCTCTCACACACAAGACCTCAGAAGGTTTCCCACTCAAAGGTTCTCATTGAGAAGAGTTTTAGATGAAGTACTTAAAGAAGTGAAGAGTCAAACTCAAGAGAAGCCACAATAAAACTATGGAGAGAAGATGATTTAATACCTTGGTAGTTTGTTGTTGTTGTTGTCTTTAAAAAGTTACTAAGATGAAAGAAATTAAAGTGTAATATCCATAATAATCTGGAAAGTATAGAAGTCTGACTAATATCAACATAAAGAGAGTTGAAGGGCAACTGAGGTATATGTGCTCAAGATATTTTATTATGAGGTAAATATAAATACCCAATTAAACAAAGCACAAAGCATAGAATGGATTTTTAAAAAGACACAGAGGAGTGCCTGGGTGACTCAATCAGTTGAGCATCTGACTCTTGATTTTGGCTCAGGTCATAATCTCACATTCATGAGATCAGGCCCCATGTCAGGCTCTGAAAACTAAAGTTAAAGAAAAATTTTGAAAGAAGCAAGAGAAAAAGGACTGCTTAATTATAGGAGAAAATAATTTGAATGACAGTGGATTTCTTATCAAAAACAATAGAAGCCAAAAGGAGCCAACACAACATACTTCAAATGTTGAAAGAAAAGAACTGTCAACCCAGAATCTTATATCCAGTGAAAATATCCCCCAAGAATGAAGGGGAAATCAAGATATTCTCAGATGCAGGAAAATGAGGAGACTACCCTAAAAGAATAGCTAGAAGAAGTTATATAAACTGAAATGAGATGATAAAAACAGGAAACTTAGAATGTCAGGAGGGAAGAAAGAATATAATAAGTAAAATTATGGGGTAATATTCTCCTCTTGAGTTTTCTAAATTATGTTCTATGGTTGAAAGAAAAATTATAACAATGTCTGGTGTGGTTCTAAATGTACATAGAGGAAATATTTAAGGTAATTGTTATAGGTGGGGAGGATAGAAGGACAAAAAGTGGCAAAATGATTCCACTAACTGTGATGAGTTACAATTATTATATATATAACATATAATATATATATAGCATGTAATACCTACAGCCATCACTACAAAAGCTACACAAAGAGATGTACTCAAAAACACTATAAATGAATCAAATGGCAATTTCAAAAATGTTCCAGTAACCCACAGGAATGAAGCTAAATGAAAAACAGAGATAACAAATAGAAAATAAAAAAGAATAAAATGGCAGATTTGAGCCCTAACACATCATTAACTACATTAAATGCAAATAGTATAAATATGCCAGTTGAAATCAAAGATTTGCAGAATGGATGACAAAATTTGACCAATTATGTGCTCTTTGTATGAAACTCACTTCAAATATAATATATAGGCAATTTGAAAGCAAAAGGATGGAAAAGATAAGTCATGAAAACATTAATTGAAAAAAAGAAGGAGTTGGCTGTATTAATACCAGATAAAGTAGACTTCAGTGCAATGAAAAGTATCAGAGATGAAAGAGTCAATCCACCATGAAGACATAACAGTTTTAAATGTGTATTCATCAAACACAGAGCTACAAAATGTAGAGCAAAACTGAAAGGAGACAAAGCAACAATTATAGTTGGATACTTCAACACCCTGCTTTCACTAATTGATAAAACTGGGAAGCAAGTCAGCAATATACAAGGAATATTCAGTATACATAGAATAACTCAACAATACAGGATCTAATCAGCATTTATAGAATACTACACTCAACAAAAGCAGAATTTTTTTCAAGAGCCCACAAAACATAGACCAATATAAGCCATGTCCTGAGCCATAAAACAAACCTGATCAAATTTAACATAATTGGGATCATACAGAGTGTGTTCTCTAACCACAGTGGAATTAAACTAGAAAACAGAAATGGAGAGATAACAAGAAAATTTATAAATACTTGCAAACTAAACAACAAATTCCTAAATAGTCCATAAATCAAAGAGGAAATCTTAAGGGAAGTGAAAAAAATTGAACTCAATGAAAATGAAGTGACAACATATCAAAATTTGTGACATAGAGCTAAAGCAGGGCTGAGAGGAAAGTTTGTAACACTAAATGCATACATTAGAAAAAGATCTAATATTAATAAGCAAAACTTCTGCTATAGCCTAGAAAAAAGAACAAAGTGAATTCAAAGAAGAAGGAAGAAAATAATGAAGAGCAGAAATCAATGAAATTGAAAACAAAAAACAATGGAGGAAATCAATGAAATAAAGAGCTGGTTCTTTGAAAAGCATAATAAAATTGACAAACCTCTAGCAAGACTAGCAAAGAAAAAAGAGAGATGACACAAATTACTGTTATCAGGAATAAAACAGAAAATATTGCTGTAGACCATATCAACAACAAAAGGGTAATAAGGGAACACTGCAAACAGCTCTACACACATAATTTTAACAAGTTAGATGAAATGAACAAATTCTTCCGAAAACATAACTGCCATAACTCTCTGCATATGGGATAGATACTTTGAGTAGCTCTATGATTATTAAGGAAATTGATTTTGTAATTAAAAGACTCCCAGAAAAGAAATCTCCAGGACCAGATGTTTTACCAGAGAATTCAACCAAACGTTAAAGGAAGAATTAGCCAAATTTTACACAATCTCTTCCAAAAAGTAGAAGAGAAGGGGACACTTCCCCATTTACTTTAAGAAGCTAGTATTACCCTTATACCCAAATAAACAAAGTTTGAACAAATAAAAGTATAGAAGAATATACCTCATGAATATAGATGCAAAAATCCTTAATAGAATATTAGTAAATAGAATTCAGCAATAAATAAAATAATTATACAGTGTGATCACATAGTATTTACTCAAAGGATGCAAGGCAGGTTCTGTACTTGAAATGAGACAAGGATGGCCACTATCACTACCTCCTTTCAATATTTTACCAAAGGTTCTAACCAGTGAGATAAAACAAGAAAAAAATGAGATACATAAGAATTGGGAAAAAAGGAAGTAAAACTTGAATATTTGCAGTAATATGATCACTAACATAGAAAATGAAAAACAATTTACAAATTATTGGACATAATTGGAGAGTTTAGCAAGATAAACATATGAAGTCAGTTGCATTTCTTTTTTTGTTTGTTTGTTTATTTTTGAGAGAGAGTGAGAGAGAGAGCATGTGCACGATCAGGCAAAGGGCAGAGAGAGGGAGACAGGATCCAAAGTGGGCTCTGTGCTGACAGCAGAGAACCCAATATGGGGCTTGAACTCATGAACTCAAGCTCACAAACCGTGAGATCATGACCTGAGCCGAAGTCGACACTTAACTAATTAAACCACCAGGCGCCCCTCAGTTGCATTTCTATAAGCACACAGCAGACAACTGGAAAATTAGACAAGATGCCATTTGTAATATGGTCAAAGAATATCATGCATCTAGAAATAAATCTAACAAAACATGACTGAAATTATAAATGCCACAGGAAATTATATATTCCACAGGGAATTATAAATTCTCATTAACAAATACTAAAGCAAACATGCATAATAAAGAGATGTGTCATGTTTATCGGTAGGAAGAGTTAGTATTGTAAAGATGATATAGCCTTCATATTGATTTATAGATTCAATGCAAGCTTAATAAAGTCCTAAATGGATTTTCATGAAAATGAATACAATATTTAGAAAATTTATTTGAAGGAATAAAAAGCCAAAAGCAGTCATGCAAGTCCTGAAGAAGAGCAGAGAAGCAAGATGTGTCCTGCCAGATATCAGAATTTATTATAAAGTTACAGTAGTTAAGATAGTGTGATATCAGCAATGGTGTACCCATGTTAGCCAATATAGACTATACTAGACTAGACTAGACTAGAATAGAATAGATCCCCAGAATACATCTAAGAATGTATAGAACTTAGGAATTTGATAGAAATGGCAAGTGAGATCAGTGGAGAAAGGCAGGGCTGTCCAATAAATGGAACTGGAAAAATGGTTCCTGTTTGCGAAAAATACCTAATACAAAAATGGTTCTAAATGAACTAAGAACTTAAAAATTAAAATTTGAAGTCTTAGTAGAAAAAAATTAATTGAATATCTTTTACACAAAACACTTTGAGGTAAAACAATATTTCTTAAATACTACAGAAAACATTGAAAAGTAATAAATTTGCGTATATCACAGTTAATACTTTTTGTTCATTAAACAAATCTTAGACAAAATGAAAGACAAGTACATACTGGGCAAAGATATTTGCAATACACACAACAAATAAGGATTTAGTATTGAGAATATGTAATTAAATTTTAAATCAAAATAAATTTGAAAGAAATGATAGTAAAGTGGGCAAAAGACATGAACAGTTATTTTATAGATGAGAAATCACTTGTGTCCATTAAATACATGAAAAGATGCTTAACATTATTAGTCATCAGGGAAAAGCAATTATCTAGATCTTAATTAGGTAATACTTTATATCACTTTTATTGGCAAAATAGAAAAATCTGACACCAAGTGTCGGAGAGGATATGCATCTACAGGGCCTTTCATTTATCACAGGTGGGAGTGTGAATTGATTCAACCACTTTAGGAAATAGTTTAATATTTCTTCTTAAAGTTGAATTTTCACATTCCTTTTGATCCAACAATCCCACACCTAGGTGTTTATCTGGGAACAACTTTTGCACATGTACAATCAAATACACATAACATATTCTTCAAGCAACAAAAATCTGAAAATAACCCAAATGTCCATTAACAGGACAGTAAATGAATACATGGTGTTATATTTATAGAGCGGGATATTAGATTTTAGTGATATAAATGAACTATAGGGACAATAGAAACAATATGGATAAGTGTTAACAATATATTAAGTGAAAAAGCTCAGTCTCCAAAAATTTACAAAGGCTTTATGAAGTAAAAACAACTAAAACAGAAATATGCTTTTAAGGAATTTATGTTGTTTTGAATGTTGTTCATGTGCATGAAAAAATAAAAAAGAACTCAATATATGCTGCTCTAGTTGATAGAGTAATGGAATAGCACCATAAAACACTTTGTAAGAGCAGCATTTTGTTCTCTGAATCTTGGACATTGACATAGTAGAGCATGTTAGTAGATAAGGTAAAAGAGCATGCAAGGAAGAAAGAACTGAAAAGCATATATAAATACAATTGATGATGGAGCAGATTCGAGGATGTGAAAGGAATAGACACAACAGACCCAAGAGAAAGAAGAGGTGGCCAGGTGCAGAAATGGGAAGTGAGTCTGCAAAGTCTCTGGGAAATCTGTAAGCTCAAGGATAAGAGTTTTTGGTTCTATACTTTATTTATGCATTGTTAAATTTATTCTCTTATGTCTTTGGAGTAATTATTAGAATTATTTTGTTGTAATACTTTGAAATACTTGGTTAGGTTGGTATTATGTGTAAGTGTGCTTTGAAACATTTCAGAACTGAAATGAAACGATTTTATTTATTTATTTATTTATTTATTTATTTATTTATTTATTTATTTTTAAAAAATATATAATTTATTGTCAAGTTAGCTAACATACAGTGTATACAGTGTGCTCTTGGTTTTGGGGGTAGATTCCCGTGATTCATCACTTACATACAACACCCAGTGCTCATCCCAAAAAGTGCCCTCCTCAGTGTCCATCACCCATTTTCCTCTCTCCACCAAATTATTTTAATAGTAAAATGTAATTTTTTTGTAGCCTAAAAATAATTAAATTTTTACAAGATTTTCTAGATTTGTTGTAGTTTTCTCCAGTAATCTACCATAAGGAAAAAGAGTTTAGTTGTTTTGATTATTTTGTTGTCATTTCGTGCTTGGTTTTGTTTTGGTAGATTTTGTAATTTTACCTCCACCAAAAGCATTTGAAGTGTGGTCTCACTTTTGCTAAAGCATTACTATACCTACAGAAATATGTAGATAGAATAAGTTAACTGCGCATTCAAAATAATGTCAATAATTATGCCACATTCTGTTCTCCGGGCCATATACTTAGAGCAACAATTATGTTCACACTAGAAATAGAAAAAATCTGTCTATTCAATTCAATATTGTTCCAAACATTAGAGTATGGAGTTTAGTTGGGTTCAAATCGTCTTCCAGAAGAAAAGAGATGAAGTAAAATGGAAGGAGCAAAGTGGCTTTATGTTGACTGGTGCCCCTCAGAAGCACATTCTTTCAGTATTTTTTTAAATCTTTCTTTCTTTCTTTCTTTCTTTCTTTCTTTCTTTCTTTCTTTCTTTCTTTCTTTCTTTCTTTCTTTTTGAGAGAGAGACAGAGAGAGAGAGCACAAGCAGAGGAGGGGCAGAGAGAGTGGAGACACAGAATCTGAAGTGTGGAGACACAGAATCTGAAGCAGGCTCCAGCTCTTAGTTGTCAGCACAGAGCTGAATGCGGGGCTCAAACTCATGAACCACAAGATCATGACCTGAATTAAAGTCAGACACTTAATTGATTGAGCCACCCAGGCACCCCTAGGAAGCACATTCTAAAACAGTCTGGATCCCCTTACCATGACCACTCCTCCTCATGTGGGCCACATCTCTGGATGAGCCTAGATCTTGCTACATAGATATAGGTGGACAAAGTATGAATTGGAACAATTTCTTCTTGTTTTGGCAACTAGGATCTGTCTCCTATTGAAACTTGCTGTGAAGAAAGAAAAAATTCTCTTAAGTCTAGGAAAATTTAAATTTAAGTAAGTTTAAATCCTTTTCCCTCTCCCACTTGTCTGTGCATTCCACCTGTAATTGTGGAATGTAAAACTTACCTCCCAGATAAAGATATTCTGGGAGCAGACAGCAGGCAGCGGGTGGGAGAAATTTGGCAGGAAGTTGGGTGGGACATAGGAACTTGAATAGTATCGCATAAGATATATTATGCCACAATCTGAACCTGCACTTGTCTAGGCTCCAGACACCTACATCTGAGACTGAACTTATTGGAGGAGGGTAGATAGGCAGCAAGCAATACATTTAGTCCTTTGTCAGCTTTCAGAATTAAATCTAATTAGCCAAAATAAGAATTCTATAAGCAGCTTAAAGCCAAATGGGAAATCCACGCACAGTGGAAGGCTAGATCAGATGAATACGAAAGATTAAAGAGAAATAGTGATGTCCTGTGGGATAAAAATGGCAAAACCAGAAGATTTTACACTTAAGCCGAAAGATGCAATAAGAATAAGAAAAGGATAAAGACAAATATCCTTTAAGCAGATTCAAGTCAAGCAAAACACTCAATCAGAAGGTTGGCAAGGGAAGATACAAAGAGCAGTAGAAGAATGTTTTCATGCACTAGATACATCTGAATATACAAACCCTGATAATTTTGGAGAAGAAAAGAAAATCCCAGAATCACTATTTTTTTTAAGCATTTGTTGCTTATAGAGAATTTATGTCATAAAAGTTAATGAAAGGCTGACATGATAGTTACATTTTCTAAAAGATTATTGTTATGTAAATAGCAATTTACAATTTACATATAAAGAAAACATTTGGCTCAAACTGATATTACTACTGTCATATTTCACATTTCCCCTAAAGGTCTTCAATGGAGTAGAGATGGGAAATAAATATAAATTTAATCATATACTGATGTAGGAGAATGAGTAGCTTTGTGGTCAATATCGTGTTTATAGTGATCTCTCTTATTTCTCTCTCTTTCTGTGTGTGTATGTGTATGTGTGTGTGTGTGTGTGTGTGTGTGTGTGTGTATGAATACATTTTTACATCTCCACTATTTTATATATTTTATACATACACACATACACATTTGGGGGAAAAGATGAAGAAAGTAGGGCAAATCATTAGCAATAATAAGTTGGCAATAAAATTCTGCCATTCAGAAAGCTCAAAGACCCATGATGTACTGCAAGAGGATGATCAAGGCCACTAAGTGCCTGCAAGAGGTGACAAGTAAAATTTCACTGTAGACTTTGAGCTGCAGACCAATAGATGTGTTTTGATGCCTAAGCATAGGGTATAAGAATTACACCTGCCAGCTTACATATGGCTCTGTTTACCTGGAACTGCTGCCTTAAATGAATAGACAGCACTTCCTACCATTGCCCCTTTTCTTCTCCTTGTGCCTTATCCTGAATACTGGGATTCCCACTCACTTCCCTTCTGCCCCAACTTTGCCAGCCACCCCTTCTGCCACAATATACATGCCTTCTTCCTATGCTGAGAGACGGCAAGATCCTTGGTAGCTACACAGATTGTGGTCAAGAATCAGCCCCCAGCAGATACGCTTCTCTCCCACCCATCTCCCCAGCCCTGCTTCTACTTTCCTAGTCTAGGGCTGACCTGACATGCACCATTGCTGGTTCCTGCATCAACCAAGGGGCAGTCATTAAGTTTGGTCGTTCTTCTGAGATGTGGGAAAATCTCCTGCTAGTTCTTTGTGCTCAGCTTTACGGCAGATTCTGCTTGTGAGAGAAACTCATTGTAATCTTCTGTGCTCCTTCTAGTCCTTTATGCTGTTTTTCTATCTCACAGGGATCTAAGTGAAATGAGAGGGAGCAAGAAGGAGAAGGTGTGGATAGCTATGTTCATCCTTGGAATCAGTCAGGGCTCGGTGTGGGAAGCAAGAACTGAGTTGTCAGGGAGTAGCTACTTCTCAGGTCACCACTAGTGCTAGGTTAGGAGCAAAGTACCTCTTCAACTGCCCTTCATAATAGGAAGCTGGAGAGTGGACCCCTAAATAGTGTTGTTAAAATTTGGAAGTGTGGTACTATTTACTGTCTTCTTTCTTTGCTAATTCCCTGTTAATGGTCACATGACTTTGAGCATCTTTTCCTCACTGAGGGGATAAGTATACTTCATTACACTGACATCAGACTTGGGCATATGATTCCTTTGAGCCAATGGATTGTGAGTGGAAGTGACAATATTCCACATCTACACAGAAGGTGTATAAGCCATTGCTTACTTTACCCTGCTCTCTGTATCCTCTGCCTTGTAAATAGTAAACAGCAGGTCTAATAGGGGATGTTCTTTAGTCTTGGTCTGGAAATACAGTCTTATAGAAGAAAACGACAAATTTGTAGCCAGCCCACCACTGATATGTGAAGTGAACTAAAATATACCTTTATGGTTGCAAGCCACTGAACATTTGGTATTGTTTATTACTGTGATTGCTTTTGGTACCTTGAAAGTGGGTCCTGGCTGAAACTAGACCAATTTTTTTTTTTTAATTTTGAGAGGAATAGTAGAAGCTTAGGTAACTATTATTTCAAAACATCCTGTATTGTAAAAAGGGGAAAGTACAACATTTTGGGAGACAATTCCTTTAATGATGATTTTCAAAGATTCTTTTGGTAGCAGAATCTTTTATTCAAATGGGAACCCTTGAAAACAAGGGGCACTTTCTTCCATGTAGAGAACTGATCATTCCACTGTCATTCTTTGAAGAGTCCGTTCCCAAGACAGGAAGTGATGAAAAAGTAGTGATGACACATTTCTCCTGCTCTCTGGACGCTAAGGAATCTGGGCATACTCAAGGATATTTCCAGGTAACAGGGTAAAGATGGCCCCAGTTCTTAAATACTGAAACTATCTGAGTCATTTGGCAGCAGAGTGGCCAGCACCCTGCAGGAAGGATCTCAGTTGGCTGGCTGTTTCTTGTGACCTTGAAGGCATAGGCTGTAGCCTGAATCGATGAGAGAACACAAAAGACACGTGCTCTTATTCCAGGCAACTGTCTCTGATGTATCAGAAGGAACCTTGAGAGTGGGCTGATGGCCTTCCATTAGTCAACAGGGGGAACTGAGTTGTTGAAAGTAGATATACAGATAGTTCAATTAAGTTAGGTCATTTATACCTGCAAGTTGATGAAATTTGAGGATGTCATCAATTGAATTAGTGATCCCAATATCTCATCCCCCACACATTGTCATGTAAAGATAGCAGTCCTTCCCACAAAAGATGTGGTGCAATTCTATGCTACTTGAATTCACGCTTCTCCCTGCAACTTGCTCTGGCCAATGAGATGTTAACACATTTGATGCCGTAGGGGCTTGACATGTGCTTGGAAATGGGCCTTGCCCTTTGGCATTTCCATCACCCCCAAAAGAATATTCCCTGGCTGGCCTTTGGGTCTGAGGAGGAGAATGAGTGATATAATGAAACAGATCCACCTCAGCTCACTGACTGTACAAGAAGTAAATGCTATTGTGTATGCCACTGAGATTTTGAGATTGATGTTGTGTGGCCATAGTCGACTAATAATGGAAGATATTCTCATTATGATACCAAAGTTCAGTGGATGATTTAGAGACAGGAGGATGGGGATAATGAGAGGAAATTGTTCTTCTTAGTAGAAGAAAATAAAGAAATCGTTGTGGGAAGTAACAGCTGGTGAGAGTGGCGAGAGATAAAGGCAGGCCATTGCTCATGGTACCTGAAGAAGCAAAAGGTTGGAGTTCCTTAAGTGTTATATGCCTCATTGGATGAGAGCTTCCATGGAATGGAATTTCTGCACTGTAATTCTAAGTGGATGAATGCAAGTAAAAAATAAACAAAAATGCAGAGTTGAAGGAGAAAAAGAAAATGGCTGAAAAAAGAAGATCAACAGATCTAATGACTTCACTATTACAGCTGTAGGCTGGAGAATAAAGGTTTTTAGGCACACCACAACCTGAGAGAGGTACCTCAAAATCCTCCCCAACTCCTGAATCTCCACATTTCTCACCATCTGATAACCCACCCAGCTGCAAAAACCATTTGCTACCTTGGTAGGGGTTTTACTGGTAGAGGTAGATTGGGCTTCATATTGACCATACTGGGCCAATCACAGCTAGAATGGTGAGAACAGGAGGAGAAGCACATTTCTTCTCTATGGTATGGTCTTCTTTGATCTTCTCATTGTTAGAGAGAAAGGTCCCCATTGACCTGCAACTGATAGGGTTTGGTTAATGTTGGATAAACAACAGGTGGATGATACAGGGAGACCTCCATTCTGCTCCCAGTCTGCAGCCAAGGCAGATGAAGCAAACAAAAAGGAAGATGTTGAGAAAGTGAAGGTCTAAAGATCAAAAATAATTTGGTCCTTCTATATACAACTTGCCTGTGTTTTGACAGATGATGCCATTGTTGTGGAAAAAGAAATTAGTATGTCCTTTGTTTTCCAAAGGAATTAATCCCAATTAATATAACATACAAAAATGCTGCATGGCAATATTAGACAATGGGAGTTTCACATTTGAGAACTATTTATTTGAAGTCTTTGTGATAGATTTCTTTCAAAGTATGATTCTTCAATAAAATAAGTTATGTGGTATGACATTCTGAATTACTTGAGCAAAGAAAGGAAATAGAAGTCTGAGATCCTAAGATTTTTTGAAGACAGATGCACCAGAATTTGTACATTTAAATGTACATTTTTACGACTTTACTCAAAATATTAAATACACTTCTCTTTTAGGAATGCTTTTAGAGCTTACAGCTCACTAACATGAATATCCTCAATGATGGTGCATGTTTATTTTTAAGGGTGAATTTTATATCTGAAAATAACTCTAAGTTATTTTGATTCAAGTTTTTGGGCAACCCAAAACAAAAGCTTTTAGGCTGGATTTCCTCATATGTTTAACATATTGGCTCAGATGCATCTGTGGAATGACTTACTACTCTCAGGGAGACAAACTTCATATCTTGATATATTTGGTAAGATGAAATTAATCTCACTTTGTAATCAGATCTTATATCTGAATCAAAGGAGATCAATGATGGTGAGTCATGGGTCTTTTCACTTTTACTCTTGGGCTTTGATTTCTTTCTTTTTTCTTCCTTTTTTTGAATTAAATGAAATACATTGTGGCTCAGTTTGACTGGGCATTAGGTGTCCAGGCATTTCATTAGACATTATTGTGGGTGTGTCTGTGAGGGTTTTACTGGATCCGATTAATATGTGAGTTGGTAGGCTGAGTAAAGAAGGTTGCTCTCCCCATTGTGAATGGGTTTTATCCAACTGGAAACTTGAACTGAACAGGAAGGCTGAGTAAGAGGTAACTCCTTCTCCTCCCTGTCTTGAGCTGGGATGTTGGTCTTTTCCTGCCTTATGACTGGAACTGAAAAATCGATTCTTTGTAAGTTTTTTTTTTAAATTTTTTAATATTTATTGGTGGGGGAAAGATAGAGAGAAAGGAAGACACAGAATCTGAAGCAGGCTCCAGGCTCTGAGCTGTCAGCACAGAGCCCAACGTAGGGCTTGAACTCATAAACCCCGAGATCATAACCTGAGCCAAAGTTGGATGTTCAACTGACTAAGCCATCCAGGATCCCCTATTCTTTTTAAGTTTTGACCCTGATGGCTTTCGGATTGGAATTTGCACCAACCAAGCTTGCCAACCACAAATCTGAACTTCTGAGTCTGTAATCATGAGTCAGTTCCTTATAATAAGTAAATTCCTTCCTTCCTCCCTCCCTCCCTCCCGTCCTCTTCCCTCTGCTCCCTTCCTTTCCCCCTTTTTCCCCCTCCCCTTCCCTTCCCCTCCCCTCCCTTCCTTCTTATTGTTTCTGTGTCTCTGGAGAATGCTGGTCAACACAACTTCTCTGGCCAAGATTGGTGGAGAATGATGGAACTGAACCTTTAGGAATAGAGCATTAAATGACTTTCAGCTGTTAAATGCTGGATAAATCTGACAATGACATTTGGTTTTATCTTAGTAATTACTATATTGAGAACAATATAGTCCTAAGCTATGTCCTTGAAGATTCTCATTTTAGCAAAAAAAGTGTGTTATATTGATTTAGTGTTTTGGTTATCTGTTATATCAACACAGTAACTTTAACTGAATGTCTGCCAAGTTTATGTGCATTAGCTTCATCTGCTTATTGAAAGGTTTGTAAAATTAAGAGTATATCTAAAACTGAGATGCCATTAATGAATCATCAACACTTCTATTATGGTTTTGTACTAGTTCCATTTTATTTCAACATCAAGTTTATTAAATAAACTTTAAGGTTAAAATTTTGCCATGTGGAAAGAGTTTATTTCAGCTCTTTTAATGTTGAGACAATTGAACTAGTGTTAATAAAATATTCCAAGTGCATTTTGTAATTGGTTGCTCCTTTACGTATTTTTAACGGTACAATCAGAAGAAGCAAGTTAAGTTTGAAGGAGATTTGCCAAGGTCATTTCCAAGTCTATATGTTCTGGGGTTAGGAGCTGAGACTGGATGTTTTATTGAGGAAATGCTTTGTCTCTATGACTGCATGGCTATTGTTCTGTAAATTAAGAAGGCTTATGTGCTCTGATAACATTTTAATAACAAATCATTCTAAATATTTCCAGAAGGTTATTTTTCCAAAGAAATTTTCTAAATTATGTACTAACTTGTTACTTTGCCAGCTTTTCAATTTTATGTCATTAAAGAAATAAATGCAGACAACAGTAGCAAATTACAGCAGCATAAAGCCCCTTTGTAAAACTACATTCTACAAAGTTGAATGGAGAATAAAATAAAATGGGATATACTAGATAAGGCATAGTAAATAGTAAGTATATTGAATATATTGGGACTTGCTTGGAAAATTAAAGAGTGATTACCAAATGGAAGTATTATAGTGTGCAAATTTTCTGAATAGTAAAAAACAAAACAAAACAACAACATCAAAAGCACCCATAGCTAACATAATACCCAGAAACATTTTAACAGATTTTTTTAAAGGCCTTCTTGTTGACCCTTCACCAAAGGAATGAGATCTCTATTCCTCCTGTTGTACAATTTTTTTCAGAGTAGAGAAGATCTGTTTGCTTCTTGCTCACCTCCCATGGCCTCCTAATCACTAATGTCAACAGGAGATAGGATTCTAGAGGACTGCCTCAGGAGAACCTGATGTAAGAAGAGAAGTTTAAGTTATAATCAGAATAATTACTTGAAAATGTAAATGATATACAAAAGGCTCATTACATCATTTCATGTTTGGTAGGGAAATCTTTAGTTTTGTGGAAGACACGCTCATTATAACATAACTCTTCATTAGTAACTTAATTTGGACTGGCGATATATCCTTTTGACCAATAGAAGAAAACAAGGAAGGGGTGGAGGGGGCTTAATTTTCAGTAGGTAGCTTTCACTTGATTCCTCTATTTTCATCAACATTCTTCAGCTATGCTTTTGGTTTGCCAAATGTTCCTTTATTCAGAACCTTTTAGTTTTTTTGAGGACTGTGGGCCATGGGAGAGGAGAAGTTCCCACACCATGATAGTTGTGGTAGAGAAGGGTGGAAGAGATCCAGGAATTTAAGTGTTCCTTAAAACAACTTAGACCCTCTTATGTTTTCAATAGCTGCAGTCTTCAGTGTTTCTGAAGTTCTGTGGAGCTAACTGGCTTACTTCTTGCTGATTTCTCCTCCTGTAGGCACTTAGGTTTTGCCTTTATCCTCTCTGTGAAGTGAGTTGGTCCTTACCCTTCTGCTTTCAAGCTTCTGTCATATTATTGATGTCTCTTGGGCTGCTGTCAGATCTTGTCTTGGTTCATACTATAATGACTTACTTCACTTAAAGAAATACTTTTCTATCATTTTGGTTGGGGTTTTGGAGGGAACAGAGAGAAATGTGACTGTTCAATTCCCCATGCTTAACTAAAAATTTCTAAAACTTTTTTTAATTTCAAGGTGATACTATGGCTATTCTCTTTCTCTCTTTACATTAGAATGCCTCCAGGGATCAGGGCAGTACTGGAATATGTTTTTCATCGATATAAAATTCTAACACCCATTCATGAAAAAACTCAGTAAACTAGGAATAGTAGGGGAACTTTTTCAACTTGATAACGACTACAAAAAAACTAATAACTAACATCATACTTAATGGTATGAAACTTGAAGATTTCCTCCCAAGATCAAGTATAAAGCAAGGATGTCCCCTCTTAACCACTCCTTGTCAACATCATCAATTGAAAGTTCTTGCTAATGCAATAAGGCAAGAAAAGAAAACAAAAGTTATACAGATTTGGAAGAAAGACAAAAAATTGTCTTTGTTCAGAGATGATATGATCATTTATGTAGAAAATCTAAAAGAGTCAACAACAACAACAACAAAAATCTCCTGGAACTAGAAAGTGTTAAAGCAAGGTTTCAGGATACAAAAGTCAATTACTTTTCTGTATACCAGCCATGAACAAGTGGAATTTAAAATGAAAACAATACTATTTATATTAGCAGCTCCTAAAATACAATATTTAGGTAAAGATCTGAGAAAATATCTGAGAAAAACAATACTATTTATATTAGCAGCTCCTAAAATAAAATATTTAGGTAAAGATCTGAGAAAATATGTGTAAGATCTATATGGGGATAACTGCAAAACACTTATGAACAAAATTAAAAAGTAACTAACTAAATAAAATGATATTCCATTTTGGGGCGCCTGGGTGGCGCAGTCGGTTAAGCGTTCGACTTCAGCCAGGTCACGATCTCACGGTCCGTGAGTTCGAGCCCCGCATCGGGCTCTGGGCTGATGGCTCAGAGCCTGGAGCCTGCTTCCCATTCTGTGTCTCCCTCTCTCTCTGCCCCTCCCCCGTTCATGCTCTGTCTCTCTCTGTCCCAAAAATAAATAAACGTTGAAAAGAAAAAAATTAAAAAAAAAAATGATATTCCATTTTGTGGACGGGAAAACTCAACATTGTCAAAATGTCAGTTCTCTCCACCTTGTATTTAATGCAATCCTAATCAAAACCCCAGCAAGTTATTTTGTGGATATAGACAAATTGATTCTAAAGTTTATATTTTGAGTCAAAGACCCAGAATAGCCAATACAATACTGAAGGAGAAGAACACAGTTGGAGGATGATACTATCCAGTTTCAAGAATTACTATAAAGGTATAGTATCATGGCAGCATGGTATTGATGAAAGAATAGACAAATAGATCATTAAAACAGAATAGAGAGCCTAGAAACAGACCCTATTAAATATAGTCCCTTATCTTTGACGAAAGAGCAAAGGCAATACAAAAGAGCAAAAGTAGTGTCTTCACTAAATCAGGCTGGAACAACTGGACATCCACACACAAAATGAGTCTAGACACAGATCTTTTGTTTTTCACAAAAATTAATTCAGAATGGATCATACACCTAAATGTAAAAGGCACGATTATAAACCTCTAGAAGATAACAAAAGAGAAAACCTAGATGACCTTGAGTGTGGTGATGCCTTTTCATTTATTTATTTACATTTTTTTAATGTTTATTCATTTTTGAGAAAGAGAGAGCATGCACACGAGTGCGTGGGGAAGGGGCAGAGAGAGAGAGAGGGAGACACCGAATCTGAAGCAGGTTCCAGGCTCTGAGCTGTCAGCCTGGACACAGAGACCGACACAAGGTTCGAACCCATGAAACTTGAGATCATGACCTGAGCCAGAGTTAGTCACTTAACCAACTGAGCCACCCAGGTGCCCTGTGGTGATGCCTTTAGGCACCATACATGAAAGAAATGCACTATGAATGACAATGTCAAAAGAATGAAAAAGACAAGGCACAGACTTGGAGAAAATATGTGCAAAAGACACATTTGAGAAAGGACTGTCATCCAAACCATCCAAAACATTCTTAAAACTCAACAATAAGAAAACAAACAACCTGATTGAGAAATGGGACAAAGACCTTAGCAGACATCCCACCGAAGAAGATATACAGATGGCAAATAAGCATATGAAAAGATGCTCCACACCATACATCATCAAGGAAATGCAAACTAAAGCAACGATGAGATACTGCTACACACCTATTAGAATGGCCAAAATCCAGAACACTGACAACACCACGTTCCAGTGACAATGGGAACACCAGTGGGAATGCAAAATGGTACAGCCAATTTAGAAGACAGTCCGGTGATTCTTACAATGCTAAACACACTCTTACCATACAGTGCAACAATAATGCTTGTTGTTATTTACCCAAAGGAGTTGGAGACAGGTCCACATGAAAGCTTGAACACAGGTTTATAGCAGCTTTGTTCCTTATTCAGCCAAAACTTGGAAGAAACCAAGATGTCCCTCAGTAGGCGAATGGATGAACTGTGGTATGTTTAGACAATGGAATATTATTCAACACTAAAAACAATGAGCTGTCAGGCCGTTAGAAAACATGGAAGAACCATCAATGCATATTACTGGGCGAAAGAAGCCAATTAGCCTACATGCTATATGATTCCAACTCTGACATTCTGGAAAAGGCAAAGCTCTGGAGACAATAAAAGCATCAGTGATTGCCAGGGGGTAAGAGGGAAGGAAGAGATGAAGAGGCAGAGCACAGAAGATGTGTAGGGTGGAGAAAATACTCTGTATGATGTTTTAATGGTGAATATATATTATTATACATTTGCCTAATCTGTAGAATGTATAACCCCAAGAGTGAACATAAGGTAAACTATAAACTTTGGGTGATTATGACGTGTCAATCAAGATAAGTTCATCCTTGGTAACAAATGTATCATTCTGGTGAGTGTTGTTGGTAACAGGGGAGGCTATTCATGTTTGAGGCAGGAGGTGTTAGGAAATGTCTACCTTCCTCTCGGTTTTGCTGTGAACTTAAAACTGCTCTAAGAGGGGCATCTGGGTGGCTCAGTCGGTTAGGCATCTGACTCTTGATTCCAGCTCAGGTCATGATTTCATGGTTAGTGCGTTCAAACCCCTGCATCAGCTCCTCACTGACAGTGCAGTTGCCTGCTTGGGATTCTCCCTCTCACTCTCTCTGCCCCTTTTGCTCGTGCGTGCTCTCTCTCTCTCTCTTTCTCTCTCTCAAACTAAGTAAATAAACTTCAAAAAAAGAGAGAAAAAAAACTGCCCTAAGAAAATAAAGTCTTTTTTTTTTTAATAGGTCTTTAATCAAGATGAATTATATAGGACAATGGTAGGTATGGGGAACATTTTATTTAGATACATTTTTTTAATGCTTATTTTTGAGAGAGAGTGTGAGTGGGGGAGGGGAGAGAGGGTGACAGAGGATCCAAAGCAGGCTCTGCGCTAACAGCAGAGAGCCTGATGCGGGGCTCAAACCCACAAACCTCGAGATAATGGCCTGAGTCAGAGTCGGATGCTTAACTGACTGAGCCACCCAGGCACACCTAAGAAAATAGTCTTAAAAAAATGTGCCTGCTTGGGCATGTCCAGCAGTTGAAGTAGGGCCCCAGAAGGCTGTTGCATGGTGTTCTAAGGACCCTCTTGAGACGACACTCTGCTCTGTATGAGCTCTAAACTTCACAACATCTCTGAAAGACACTAGAATTACCATTTTACAGATGAGGAAACATGTGCACTAAGGAGAAGTGACTTACTCAAGGACAGGTGACTAGTAAAGGATATAGCCAGAGTTGGATAGTGAGTCTGAGTCATCCCAGGCCTGTGGATTTTCTACTTATTAATGCTTTGGTTGTCCTTTGTTACCGTTCTAACAATGTTTCAGAACTATTTACAATATGCCTGATAGTACTTTATATGTATGTGTGTATACATGTATTTATATATCCCACTTTTAAACGATGTTGTTAACTTTTATTATGTGATTTTTTAGTGGTTATTTGAGCAAAACATAGACTAATTCTTGTTTTGCACAAACTATTTAGAAAGGATTATAGCCTTCTCCTTTAATTTTATAAGCTGTATTGCCATAGAGTCATAATATTGGTTGGAGCCTTGGGAACAGCTACTGGTAATGTCCTCCATGAGTAGAATGCAGTCAAACTGGTCCACATAATTGCCCCTTTCCGGGCAGATACAGCTAAAACTGCTCCAGTGAGGAGACATTGCTCATAAATTAAAACCCGTTAGTTGAGAGCAGGCTACTTATATACAGGATAGTGCGTCAGCAAAATTTCACAACGAATAGGGCTAAATAACATCTTCACAAATAAAATCACCTTCACAAATAAATGAAACCTTCTATATACACTTGGTACTCAACTTTTAATATTGAGTTTATCTACCGTGTAAGTTAGAAGTCCCAAAGAATGGGCATATTATGTAAGTTCTATCAGAGGCTCCTTATATTCGTTTTCCTATATGCCTCACATTTTTATGGCAGCCTTGTTCTAACCATAACTTTCTGATCCTCAAGACATTTCCTTTGAGCAAGTGGGAATTACCATTTACTGAAGCTTAAGTTAACTGAAAATTAAATTAACTTTACATGAGATAAAGGAACTTGTGCAAGATAATGTAGAATAAGCATACGAAATCAGGTTTCTCAATGCATAAGGAGATAAAAATTTCTTCCCGGTGTATATTATTTGATATAGTTTGTATGCTAAAAAGCCTCTATTAACCTGAAGAAAATATATATTAAATCACTTTACATAAGGGAAAAAAATCATCATTGTCAAATGAAATATTCCAAAGGAAATATGCCAGAAAGTAAAATCTCTTGTGATATCAGAAATTTTCCAGAAGACAATTCATGGATTGAGGCTGTTGTCTTTATAAAATTATGCTCGCAGAGAAAAAAATTGTCATTCTCCCCAAAAAGTTCTTAATAGGAATGAAGACTTTGTCTCTTTCGGACTATTTAGTCGTGTTAATTCATATTACTTCGCTGGTGGCAAAGACCAAGCTGACAAGGTCAGAGATGTCTAGGACAAGCTGGGATTAATAAAGATAAGCACTCAGATTGCAAAAGAGGGGCTGGTGGCTCTAAAAGATTTCCATAGCTATGGTACAGGGTCTTGGGACACATAATCACCCACACTCAGTCCTCTGCCTTCACAATTTTCCCTTTATTAAAAAATTTTTAATGTTTATTTATTTTTGAGAGAGAGAGAGAGAGAGAGAGAGAGAACGAGACAGACAGAGACAGAGCATGAACAGGGGAGGGTCAGAGAGAGAGGGAGACACAGAATTTGAAACAGGCTCCAGGCTCAGAGCTGTCAGCACAGAGCCTGACACGGGGCTCGAACTCACAGACCACGAGATCATGACCTGAGCTAAAGTCGGACGCTTAACCGACTGAGCCACCCAGGCGCCCCCACAATTTTCCCTGTAAATGGTAGGACCTCTTTCCTCTCCACCAGGGTTAAGATTCTTTATCTCACATTAGAGACAGAGAATTTATACATTTTTAAATTAGACTAAAACCAGAATTTGTCAGTGATCGCATCTTAGACTATAAATCTGGAGCCTGCTGCTGCCCAAATGGCAGCTTTTCTGACAGAAGAAAAAGAAACTAGTCACATCATACAGGTTTCAGAAGAGTGCAAGGCCAAGTCTAATTGGCCTGAGGTTTATTATTGGCTCCACTGCCTTTGAGCAGCTGTGTGACCTCAGGGAATTCACTTAAACTGTCTGCTCTTCATTTTCTGCACATGTGTAAAGATTAACTTTGACTAACAGTGTCTAAGATCTCTTAATCCCACCAGATCTATAATTCTAATTGTTAGTCCCTCAGTGGGGGATGATCTAAGCAATTACGGGTGAAGATAACTTTAATATATTTAAAACAATACAAAGGCACACGAATGCATGAGGCAAATGGATTGGAGAATATAAGGAGTTCTGGTTTTAGCCAAGATGAAAATCCTTAGACTTTCTACCCTGCATGAAACAACTTAAAACTAGGCAAAATATCTGCAACAATAGTTTTCAAGAGCTTAGAAATCGGGCAACAGACAGTGCCGTCTGAGACACAGGAAACAAGTGGGGCGAGCTGATAATTGCCTCAGCTTACTGCTTTGGTGTAGCCTCCGGGGGAGGATACACGGAGGACAGTCTCCCTGAATTCCTTAGATGGAGCTGGGGGTCTGAGGAGGCCACTGTGGTTGGAGTTCACAGGACAGGAGATAGGAGATCGCTGCAGAGAGAGAGAGGACAAATACTAGAGATTTGCAGAAGGTCCTTGAGTCTCTAGCTGAGTCCTGGCCAGTCTGTGCCTATGAGCAAACAGTGTGAGGCTGTTATCCTTACTCCGAGGTAAGGGTAAAGGGGACAGTCCTCAGAGCTCCTGCAGAGCTTGGTATAGTTCCTGTTCACCAAAACCAGGGTGTAGAACCTCGTATTCATGGGGGCATTGAGTCAGTATCGGGACAAAATCAGCCTTAGACTAAATGCTGCTCTGATCCTACCTCACAAAGGTTGAAAACAAGACCCAAAAGGATCAAACTTTTTACTTAACTGTGAAATCTTTCACTTTACTGAATCCCTAGAAGTTCAAGAATGCAAAAAAAAAAATTTTTAACGTTTATTTCTTTTTAAGACAGAGAGAGAGCGAGAGCAAGTGGGCAAGGGGCAGAGAGACAGGGAGACACAGAATCCAAAGCATCCAGCCTCCAAGCTGTCAGCACAGAGCCTGATGTGGGGCTTGAACTCACGAATGGCGGGATCATGACCTGAGTCAAAGTCGGACCCTTAACCAACTGGGCCACCCAGGCGCCCCCGCCCCCAAATTTTTAATATTTACATTTGAGAGAGAGAGAGAGAGAGAGTGTGTGTGTGTGTGTGTGTGTGTGTGTGTGTGTGTGTGTGTGTTGGGGGGGTGATGCAGACATAGAGGGAGACACAGAATCCAAAGCAGGCTCCAGGCTCTGAGCTGTCAGCACAGAGCCTAACGCAGGACTCAAAAGGTGAACCGCGAGATCATGACCTGAGTCAAAGTTGGATGTTCAACTGACTGAAGCACCCAGGGGCCCCAGAAGCTCAAGAATTTTTACAGAAATACAAAAAGATCCAGTACCCAACAAGATGAAATTCATGAGTGGCAGTTAATAAAGATTACTAGGCATTCAAAGAAGAAGAAAAGAAAAGAAAAGAAAAAAGAAAAGAAAAGAAAAGAAATCCAAAAAGTAAAAAACAAAGAAACCCACAAAATCCCAAAACAAACCAACAAAAACAAACACAAAAAGATCCAACAACCACCCATAGTGAGGAGAAAAGTCGGTCTTTGAAAATAGAGCCAGAAATGACACAGATGATAGAATTAGTAGGTACTTGTTATAACTCTATTCCATATGTTTAAAAAGCAGGAAGAGAGATGGAATATGTTAAATAGAGACAAGGAGGGCATAGAGCAGGAAAAAACCTCAAGTGGCATAAGATATGTTTAGGTGAGAGGGGAGAAGAAGAGAAATTATTTGAAGAAATAATGGCTGAAAAATTTCTAGGTTTGATGAAAACTATAAACCCTCAGATGTAAGAAGCTCAATGAATCCCAAGCCCAAGAAGCATGAAGAAATGACACCAAATTGCTTAGAACTTGTGATAATAAGAAAATATTAAAAGCAAACTGAGTAAAGACAAGTTATGTACAGAGAAAGAAAGATAAAGATTATAGTTGATTCTCATGAGAAAAAATGCACATCAGAAGACAATGAAGCACATCCCTAATGTACTAAAGGGAAAAAAGCTGTCAACCTACAGTTTTAATAGTTGGGCTTTATCAAAATTAAGAACTTCTGCTGTTGTGGGCGCCTGGGTGGCTAGTCGGGTAAGCCTCCGACTTCGGCTCAGGTCAGGATCTCATGGTTTGAGGGTTCGAGTCCTGCGTCAGGCTCTGTGCTGACAGCTCAGAGATTGGAGCCTGCTTTGGATTCTGTGTGTCTGTCTCTGCCACCCCCCCTCCCCCGCTTGAGCTCTCTTTCTCTGTCTCTCAAAAATAAATAAAAACATTAAAAAAATTAAAAAAAACTTCTGCTGTTCAAAAGATACTGTTAGAGAATAAAAAGATAAGCCACATAATGGGAGAAAATATTTATGATTTCATATAAATTATATTTCACTTAGTATTTGCAAAACTTCATGTCTGATAGTGGATTTGTATCCAGAATATACGATGGAGCCTCAAAAGTTACAGGTGATAAACACTTCAATTAAAAAATTGGCACCTTTCTTGGGGCACCTGAGTGGCTCAATCCGTTAAACATCTGACTTTGGCTCAGGTCATGATTTCATGTTTGATAAGTTCAAGCCCCACATCAGGCTCTCTACTGTCAGTGCACAGCCCGCTTCGGATCCTCTCTGCCCCTCCCCTTCTCTCTCTCTCTCTCTCTCTCTCTCTTTTAAAAAAAATTGGTGAATAGTTGCACAGATACTTCACCAAAGAAGGTATATAGATTTTTATTATGCCCATGAAAAGATATTCAGCCTCATTTGTCATTTGGGAAATGCAAATCGAAACCACAATGAGGTACTACCACACAAGGGTCAAGAGTGACATCAGTTAAAAAGTCTGACCAAACCAAATATCAGTGAAGATGTGGAGCGACTGGAATTCTTATACACCTGCCAGTGGGACTGGAAAATGGTGCAACCACTTTGAAAAACATTTTGGAAGTTTCTTAAAACTTAAACACACATCTACCATATGATTCAGGCATTCTGCTTCTAGGTACTCACCCCGGAGAAATGACAAAGACTTGTAGACAAATGTTTACAGCAGCTTTATTTGTAATAACCCCAAACTGGAAACAATTCCAATGTTCATCAACGGCTGAAGTGTAAACAAATTGCGGTATATGCACATAATAGAAAACTACTGCGCGGTAAAAAGAAATGCACTGTTGATACATACTACGATACGGATGAGTCTCCAAATAACTCAAGAGCTATGGTACTTCATCTCTTTTTGCATCCTACTTTGTGTCAGGTATAATGATAGTAAATTCCATAATAAAAATTGTGTTGGAAATTTGGGGAAGTGGGTCGGGGAGATAGCACTTCCTAGTAGAGACTCGGGAAAAGACAGGCCACTCACTCCTCATACAATTTGTATGAAAGGAGGAGGCTGACTGGCTGCAAGGTCAAGGCAAGATTCAGGGTGAATATAGTGGGATCTGCAGCAGCCCTAAAGCCTCCTCTATGTATCTACCCTATCTATCTATCTATCTATCTATCTATCTATCTATCTATCTATCTATCTCTCTATCTACTTATCTATCTTTCTATCTATCTATCTATTTTGGAGATTTTCTGTATTTTGGAGATCTATCTCTCTGTATCTCCAAAATATCCAAAATGGAGACCCTGTGTGACACAGGAAAGACTAAATGCTTTTGTTCAGCATTTTTAGTTATACGACATTCTGGTTAATAAAACAGAGGATTGCCACGTATTTCCTTCATAGATTTTAAATCAGGAAAATGCACTTGCATCAGTCAGAATTCATTTGCAAAAAAAAAAAAAAAAAAAAAAAAAGACCTGCTCCAAATATCTTAAGCAGAATGGGAGTTAGGTGCTCTCAAAACTGTCGTGAAAGCTGGAGAAGGGGACTGCAGGTATACCGCCTGCTCGTTCTGGGGGTAACTGGGAGGTGCCAGAGCTTAAGTGCATGTTCATTTCATAATGCAAAAGGAACTCTAGAATTTTTTGATGCCTCAGTTTGCCTGGGAGTAACACATAGTAGGCACCCTGGGAATGTTGAAAAAAAATCAAACATATGTGAAGGTCAATATTCTGTAAAAGTACAGATGTGCTCATTAATAGAAATTTCATTCTTGAATCTCCCAAGGGCCTTGCACAATAGTTCACACATTAGTAGGCAGCTCATTAATATTTGTTGAATGAATTCCATAAGAAAATAAATGAATCAGATATTTACCGTTATGGTAATATCAAATAAATTGCATGCATTTTTACCACTCTTTTAAAAAGATGGTGTATAGATCTAGCCTAATTCTGTCAAGTCAATACAATCAATGATACGGTGCTGTGTATGTAATAGTACTTCATGATAAAAGTAGAACTCCTTGTTTTTTTTTTTTTTAATCCAAAAGTGATATCAAGGAAAATGACTTTTAAGTCATTGAATGTTGATGTCTGCTGGTTTAAGAAATGTGCCTGAACACATTTGATCTTTTTCAGGTTGGGTAGCCGCCTCAATGCATAGCCAGAAATGGAGGAAAACACTTGGCTAATAACATCCTAACTCCCCTTAATGTTTTTGTTTACTCCAGCCTTGCATGACCAGCAGCAGGGTAATTGTGTTAAGTTTGGGTAAAATAGTTCTCATCACACAGACCCCCAGCAGGGCACAGGAAGTTAGTTTCACTAAACGGTATCTATTTTGGAATAGAAATACATGTACTAAAATAAAAACAGAGAAAATCTTTTTTCACGTTAAGGACACTGAAAAGCCAAATGGACTTGGCAGGTGGATCCGTTAATATGAGGTAGCTGTCACAACTTAAAATTTTTTATTATTTAGGAATTTTGAGAGTCCTCTCTACCATCAGATCAAGAGTGTTTCTTTAGAAGCAGATACATCTAGCTAGCTAGCTATCATCTGCTTTGGAGAAACTGGATATCTTATATTTTATAAATACTTTATATTTCATAAATACTTATCTATATTATTTATAGATATATTAGATATTGTATGTATTATATTTATACATACATATCTATAAGAGAGATTTTATATATACATGTGTATATACACGTGTATACACATTCACACACACACACACACAGATCTCCAAAATCTCCAAATATCAAATAATCAGATTTTTAATATTTATTCTGAAGCGGTTATCGTGTAGCATCAGGAAAAATATTTCAAAGTCCATTTGGAGGAGTGTAATCTCTAATAACCTG
Organism: Puma concolor; assembly: GCF_028749965.1. Lineage (NCBI taxonomy): Eukaryota > Metazoa > Chordata > Mammalia > Carnivora > Felidae > Puma > Puma concolor. The sequence goes on from NC_141678.1 coordinate 74,988,885, forward strand.
GAACAGTACAGCGTGGTCGTCTAGTCATTGAACCAGGAGTCAAGGCAAAGCCAAATGATGTACTCTGGCTTTTTCCCATTTCCCTGAGTGATTTCATCTCCGATTCTAAAAATAGGCTAGAATGGAGATGGCTTCACGTGTTTCCACCTCCCACATATGTCCCAATCTTCACCATCATTGAATTAAAAAAAAATGTACTTGTAAATGAATCATTAATCCTATAAGGAGTTTTCTTCTGTTTTCCTGAGCAGGTAACATTTTGTTTCACAAATATCAGTCACTTAGTATTTCAGGCTTGGCTTTTCTTATAATAAACCACATTACTCATAAATATGAGCAACACTTTTCGTTGTTTGTTCCAATATGTTTCCCTTTTTTGAAGCAATGCAATCCATCTTTGCTTTGGTTTTCAACCTGACGAGCTGGGCCAATTAGGTCTCCCAAAAGGTACAGATTTTGATACCCTGTTTGGATGGTGTGTTTCTGTGTAGCTTCTAATCAGACGCTGAATATGACTTCTCTATGACTCTAAAAAAATTGCATCAGTTGCGACCACACAGGATGTCTACTGAACTGAGTTTCTAACAAGGGGATTTTTAAATACTTGGTGTCCCTCTCCCTTCACTATGACCAGGAATTCATGAGGGGAAGTGACCAGCGTGCCAGGTTTTCCAGGCACCTTCTGTGTCACTCATATCGTTCATAAAGGAAAGAGGCTATTATCTGTGCGTTATTTTCATTAGGAATACAGTGGGAACATCTTCATTAGAAACAGAGAGTGCGCTTGATGTGCTCTGTTGTGATAATGAGGGGAAGGGTGTGAACAAGAAGATAAGAGGAGCAAGTATTTTACTGGAAGCATTCCACCTGGCTTCTGCTTCATTTTATTTAATTGGATGAAGAACATTTTCTGCCTGTGAAAACTGCCAAATGTCCCAGATTGGGAGTCGAGAAGCCAGGATTTGAGGACATAGTTGATGGCAATGCTTCGTGTCCCTCTTCCTCCTCCCGATGGGTGTCTTGGTATCCTCAACTTTTAAAAGAGCAAATGGACTATACTTAGGACATTGGGAAATGTAAGAAGGATGGAGTTTAGGGGGAAAAGGAACTGTAGTCAGTCTTGGACAAAAATCATGAACTAGATAAATTCCATTTTCAAGCTTTTTTAGGTTACCTTTGTGTGTGTTTCTCTTCTGCTTTTACCATCTCTATCTAGGCTTTATGTCCATGCTATTTATATATTTGTCCCCTTTATAAAAACTCAACTCTTCTCTCTCCTGTCCCTTCAGATCCCTACTATGTAACATTATAAATTAGAAGAGTTGACAGATTTCCCAAATAAAATAGCTGGATGTCCAGTTAAATTTTAACATCACATGTACAACAGATAAAATTCTAGTCTCCATAGGTCCAGTGCAGTGATGTTCTTTGTTTATTTGTGATCCAAATTTAACTGAAGGATGTCCAGTATTTACCTGAAAATCCTATAAATCGGCGGTTGGTAAGTTTATTTTTCAAGGCTGCCTGGAGTTCAGGAGAAGTGACTTTGGTGGCAGAGGAAGGTTTGGAGGTAGGATAAGAGGATGGTAGAGAGAGCACAGCACACTGGCTCTTCCTGTGCTGACAAGCTCTCTTCTCAGCGGACTTGTGTATTGGCATTGGGTATTTAATTTCATTTGATGGAAGGATTTTGTTGCTAAGAAAAGAAGCCTGAAAACTACTGGTTGTCCTGGCTATTTTCTGTTTGTATCTATGGATCCACCTCCCATCTTTCTCTGGGAAAGAGAAAGCTCTGGGCCCCTGCAGCCTGGCTTCTGGGGAGCTGGGAGGAGAGTGAAGGCAGAGGGAAGAGTGAGGCTGGGTTATTTAGCCCCCTGGCTTGTTGCCTGCAAATGAATTCAGGTGATTTTAAATTTGGGGTCACAAAGAAATTATTTTAGCTGTGTGGAAAGAAGAACAGATTAACTGTGCATTATCCCAACTGTGGCTTATGCAAATGAAAATTAATGTTCTCTCATATTAAACACTCTGGAGTCAGGCAGCTGCTGGTGGTGTTTCAGTGGCTCAGTGATGTCATGCTCGTATCTCTGAGAGCTCATTGATATTTTCCTCCTGATTTCAAGATGGCTGCTGAAGTTCCAGACATCAAGTACATGTTCAAGGCAGAAAGAAGTGAGGAAAGGAAGAAAGCTTCAATGTCTAACCCATTATTAAAAGAGCAGAAAATTTCCTCAAAGATCTCCATGGACTTATGTTTCATTGGCTAGATCTTCGTTTTCTGATCCCCTCTGGTTCCAAGGAATACTAGGAGCATAAAAATATAGATTTTCCAGCCTCTAAACAGTACAGGAGAGAAGGGAGGTGAGAATGGTGTCGGTTTAATCAGCTAACAGTGTCCAGGGTGAATTCGCTATTGACAGGAAATGTTTAAGAAGTCAATGTGTCAATCCTAAGGAATGGCTTTTTAATGGAATCATTTACAGACACTCTAGCTTGCTTATGAAGACGTGTTTAAGGCAAGGTATTTCATCATGGCCCCTTAATTTCAACTATGTAGGTGATTATGCCTATTTGTCACCTTTCATCACAACTTGAAAGGTAGAAAAATCTCAGAGGATTAAGGCCTTGGTCAAATTATATTGTAAATACGTCCCTGCCCACTTTACACTTCCATTTTATTTCTGTTGTATCTATTTCCTAAATATACAGTTGAAATCAGAGTAAAACAAATACAAAACCATGGAAAAGAACATGTGCCTAGAAACTAAGTGACTGGTCTTTCTTTCTCCCTGCCTCTCTTCCTTCTTTCTTCCCATTTCTTTTGTCATCAAATAGATGTGTGTTGAGATAGTGTTGCCTTTCTGAATCTCTCTTCTTTGTCTGTAAAAGGAGGATTATGCTAGAGTAGATGATCATTTTGTTCAGCAAATATTGATTGACTATCGACTATTAAACATACTTTGTCCCAGGCTCCAGGGACTGAAAGGATGGTGATGATTCAGACAAAATTCTTGTCCTCATGGAACTTACATTCTAATGGACAGAGACCCACAATAAAAAAATAAAGAAGTGATAAAAGATATCAAGTAGTGATAGGTGCTATGCAGAGAAACAAAATAGAGTGAGGTGGGAATACGTGTCTCATGGCCTGTTTCAGATAGTGAGGTCCGAAGACCTCTCTGAGGAGGCAGCATTTAAATTGAGATTAGAATGTCCAGAAACTGATTCCTTGGAGGTGGGGTGTTACCACTTCAGGAAGAGGGAACTATAAATGCATAAGCTCTATAGGGACCAAGCTTGGCATGTTTAAAGAACCAAAAAGATATTGAATTTCTGGTTTTCATGGCTATCTCTCCCATTTTCTGGAAATGCAAGTTCTCACTAGTGTTGTTTCAGTTTTTGTCATTAAAACATCAATGACTCACTGTCCTGGGGTAATTGAGGCTCTCTTGTCTCTGCCACAGGCTCAATGCTTATGGGGACAGACTGAGCATGAGGTTTGAGAATGTGGCCCTGGTTGATCCTGGTGTAGGTCTAGTGCACCACGGAGCTACACAGAGAGCCTGTTGTTGCCACCCCACCTTTCACAGACCTGTCATTCACATGCTCAATTATTAGAGCGTTCATCTCTAATACTCTAAGGAAAATGAACCCCATCAATTCACGGTCTTCATCACTGATTTACTCCCCATTGCGTGTGTTGCTTCTGTTTGCCCTAAGCTCAATATCCCCTCCTTTTAATGCCCTGGGGTGTGATGATCTAGGGTGTTAATTCCCTAATGCCCGTTTGTAAATTAGCACCCGGCTGTGGATGGCGGACTGGCACAGGTCCCTGATGAGGTGTGCACCAGTCTGCAATGCAATAGGAAACTGAGGTCAGTGATTTTTTTTCACAAAGCCAAATTTATGGAACTTAAAAAAAAAAAAATCTTGTTTTCTTCTGAGATCAAGTCCTTCCTAATTTTTTGAATTAATACAAAATTTAACTGCAGTGATAAAATACTTCTTTTGGGAAAAGCAAATCATGTTTATTTAACCTTTTATCTGAAGCCTGGTTTTTCTCTCCATGGGATTTTACAGGCTCTGAAATCCCAGGGCCTGGAAACCATGAAGTTGGTCAAAGCCTATGCATTCATGTTTGCGGAACTTGGCATTGTGTCTCCTCTCAGGAACCCTATGGATATTAACCTGTTCCCCTGTGATCTAAGTGTCAATGGATAGAAGGAAGGAGAATTGGTTTAGAGGCTTCAGCTCCATCACCTTTTCCATTGGTAGAAAACGCATTACCATTTCTTGTGTATTTCAGAGGCTGTGTTCTCCGAATCTCTGCTTTTGTTCTCTTCTCAAAACGTATTTAACAATGAAATAGCGTATAGCAGTAGCTTAGATGTATGCTTTGCTCTAAAAAAACCACTTGTGAGACTTCTCCCCCTAATTTCCTTGGCAGTATTATTTCATAACATAGTGGCTTGGCTGTTGTCTCACTGACTTGCTGGATAAATAAAGGTATACTTTTTGTTCACCTCTGCTTCCTCTTTTCTGTTTCCTCATTCATGCATTTGCTGAGCACTGCCTGAATGCTAAGTCCTGATGGTGGGGCACTGAAGAGCTTTGTGAGGGATCCACAAACAACAAATGATCTAAGGGCGATGCCTGGGAGAGGACAAGGCACAGACCGGAAAGACTCATTCCTTCTGCCTAGGAAAAGTCATAGAGAATATGGAACAGGAAGTCCAGTGAACTTCCGATTCTCTCTGCCCGGGACTAGGCCTGAGGCCGACTTCTCCCATCACCCAAATGCTGTTGGCCGCAGAGTTTGGGATGCGTATCCTGGAACTGTGGGTCAGCAAGCTTGAGATTACAGCTGAGTCTGCTTATCTGCAAGTGTGTAGCCACCAAGGTGAGGCCACTCAAGTTTTCTGTGTTTGTCTGTAAACCAGACATTACGTATCTACAAGCTTGTCCTTCCTTTCTTCTTCTGACTACCTTCAAAAAAGGTTGTATCACCCATGGTCTTAGGCACTAGAGGTACACAGATGAATGCAGTCGAACTCACAGCACAACCAGGGTGAGATAGGTCTAATGATGGGTGAGTTGCAGTGCATGCCCATGCTAGGGGAGGAATACCCGTGTGTCAAAGTTACTGGAAGGCAGCAAGGAAATCTTGGGCAAATATTTTTGGAAAGGCACAGAACAAAGGCTAGGGAGTACTGGTGCTAGTGGGCAACTGGATTCATGGCGGACGTGGAGGCCTGAAGGCCGGCATGCTGAAACTCTTGTCCCACTGCTGGTGTGCGGATACTCCAGGAAAAATGCATTAGTGGGAAGGGATTTCAATATCCATAGGAGGCCTCTGAAATTTTCATATTATGGTTAAGCTTAAGTTGGCACTTAAGTTAAATACTAACTTTAGTGCTTAGGAGGAATGTTTTTTATTTATTAGAATCAAAGCCGAAAAGTACCATCAGAAGGAACTTTAGCAGTAAAGGTATTTCATACTGTTCCCTGGAAAACTTGCTGTTCCTTTGAATGACCAAGATGTATGATGTAGCCATTGTGTTCCCCTGTGTTCATCATCTCTGTGCTGACTTTAGTGTAAGCACATCTTGAAACAAATATCATCACTGGTGGCATGGAATCCTCTCCCAGAGCTGTTGTCATTCATAATTAAAGACAATGCAGTCTGGGGGTACCTGGGTGGCTCAGTTGGTTGAGCATCCGACTCTTGATTTTGGCTTGGGTCGTGGTCCCAGGATTGTGGGATCAAACCCTGCATCGAGAGCACCGAGCCTACTTAAGATCCTCTCTCTCTCTCTCTCTCTCTCTCTCTCTCTCTCTCTCTCTCTCACCCTCCCTCCCTCCCCTTGCCCCTCTTGCCCGCGAACTCTCTCTTTAAAATAAAGATAATTTAAAAAAAGATAATGCAGTCTGGTGTTAGCAGTATCTCCTCCCATATACAAAAGTGGGGCCAAAACAGAGGCACCAGAAATGCTTAGGTTCAGAGGTTTTCAGGCAGAGTTGGCTTCCTGTTCCCAACAATGGGGCAAAGGAGAGTTTGAAAGTAGAGAAGGCATGGTTCCATTCCCACCTGCAGGCTCCCTTTAAGGATTTCCTAACTCTATTCAGTCCTTGACACACCTGAGAACTTGCTAGAACACATTAGGGATGCCACTCTCCTTTCTCATAGATCTTGCCTGGTTTTGGTCAACTGGTTATCTTATCTATCACATCTTTTCGGACATGCTTATCCTCATTAGGGGGGTCTGAGGGAATGTCTGGACAGGGAAGGAGTCAGGAAGCCTTGTGTAGAGTCTGGCTCTCCATCGCCTTTTTGTTTTAGCCTAGGCACATCTTTGAACTCTCCGAGCTTCATTTTCTCTAGCCACCAGCAGACATAGCGTATTCACGGTCATGTTGTAAAGATCAAAATGAGATAATTTGTGAGCAACGTGTTTGAAAAGTATATACAACATTATACAAACCCTCACATATAAATAGAGTTTAGTCACACTGGTACACAATTATGTCCGTGATGCAGATGTAGGCACAAGCATGGGGATGCTCACCACACCTCCCCTGCCCTGCCTCCGTGTAGAAGGTAACAGCATGGAGAACACATGTTTCGAGGGTTTGCTTGATTTTCAACAAGATGTCCCAAAATCCTGGGTCGGAGGCTGAGCTTCGTGATGTCCCCATGTCCTCTTCAGGTTAGGAAATAGGAAAAATGCTTGGTCTGTTATTCCATTGTTATTGTAGATGGTTGTTCTGTGTTAACTCCAGATTTTCCAGTATGGTCTGGCCAAGGAAGACAGAGCAGCCAGAACAGAGAATAGAGAAGTTAACCTCTCTTCTGAAATTCTGCCCCTCTTTCCTGGGGCTCCCATCATCTCAGCCTTGATGGGCCTGCTGAACATGCTTTGAACATGCTTTGAACATTCAGGCCAAAGGTAGCAAAAGGTATGGTTAGTATCTCCTGTTCTAGCCCATGTGCTATATATTACTGCAAGAATGGTCCTCAAAATCCTCATAGGAACCCGAAAGACTTCAGAGTAAAGTTCAAACTCCTGAACTTGGTTCATGAACTGCTTCATGCTCTGACATTACATTTTCATTTTCTCGGGGCCTGGTACTTGTCCATCTGAAACCTGGGCCTGAACCAGGAGAGCCACTTGCTAAAGTTAAAACAAATGACTTCCGGTTTAAGACAGGAATCCCATGGGAACTCATCTTCTACTTTGCAGACCCTTACCCTAATTAAACTTCAGTTACCTTGCAAGTCTCAGGACAAGCTACAGGCATTTGAGAAGGCTTCCCTGACTCACTTAAGCTGACAAATGTTCCTTTTTCCACTTCCATAACAATCTGGGCAGAACTTTTATTTAACATGTATTGCTCTATGTTCCAAATTGTAAAAATCTGATCATCCCACTAGACCTGAAAGGCAAGGTCTGATTAGCATTTGTACTTCCCACACCTTGAGTGGCACCTGAGAGGCTTCCATTTGTTGAATGAATGAATGATGAATGAATGAATGTGAACTTTCTGAGTGGGGTGTTTATATCTGATTTATGGGTCATTCTTCCACGCTTGCCCCCGTCTTCCTTTCCTTGCCCTTTCCAACAGCAAAGTGCTCCTAGCTGACCTTCGTTAAATATTTGTTAGAATAACAAGTGAGTAGTGTCTTTTGATGCTTTTGGTAATAATGAGTTGCATCTTACTCATCTGGTCTACATCCTCAGCTGCCAGCATTGGGAATTAGATCCCATCACCACTGCTACCCCCAAAGAATTACACTTACTGCTGCTGTGGCTGTTGAAGCTCCAACCTGAGGGTTTGGGGAATATGGCTCTATTTCTAGGCACGACACTGAATCATGTCCTGGCCTTAAGCAATTGCCACACCATCCATTAAATGAGGGCGGAGACCATCCCCTCCTTTCTTAAAGATGTTATGAAGATTAATGAGGTAATGTCTGCAAAGAAAGGTATTATTCTAAATACTGAGTGTTATGGTAACATTGCTTTCATCTGTGTTACCCATCAGTCTGTGTTCATCCAAGCAAGATGTTCATCCAAGCAAAATTAGGAAAGTTGCTAGAGCGATTGAACTGAGAGAGGAGACCAAGGTCTTATTCTGAGAACTGCTGATTACCAACCCCTCTGTTTCCATCTCTTCTGTCTACAAAAGCTTGCAATAACATAGCACTTACTCACAATCAAAAGGGTATGTGGAAAATTAATGAATTTGTTTTTGTAAAGTGGATGGGTCCTTGGATAAAAAGCTTTGTAAAGCCACGAGATATTAATTCAATCCCAGGTTTCTGTTTCTCTTCCTTTCTTTCGAAAGGATATTCACTGAGCTTATCACTTTCTCAGGATTTTTTTTTAATTACCATTAACTCAGTCTTTTATGTACAGCTGTATACTTCTATTGAACTTCTTTGTTTCCCTCTAGAGAGGTTAGTGTTTGAAATTTCTCACTGTCGTATTTCTGTTTGTTTGCTTATAAACCAGTAACCCAACAAACAGCTTTTGGACAATAGTCTCCTTTTTTTTTTTTTTTTTTTTTTTTTTTTTTTTAGTGAGGCATTATTTTTATAAGTCACAGCACTTTTGAAATGTGTTTATTTATTAATTTATAAATGGTTCCCATCAAACATTGCACCTGTGTGACTTATATTAATTAGAATAATAATGCAATGAGAAATGAATAGGCTGTTTTGATTTCTGTGCTAATCCAAGTAAACCTAGTGTATAGTATTTGAGAATTAGATTGTTTATTGCAAGTCGGAAGAGTACACAGGAGTGGAAATAGTCTACATTATCCTGTGCCTAGGAAATTTTAGAATTTTTTAGAGTTTTACTGGATAAATTTCAGAGTTCATATTAATACATTTTAAAGAAATAATCTTAAAGCAATTATAACAACTAGTATATATAAATCGTTTATAATTCTTCATACCCAGTTTTTTTCCTTGTAAGTGAATCATTCAAAAGGCAAGGTCTGTCTATACGGCAGTAATATACTTAGTAATTCATAATTTTGAGGATTAAACAATCAGAAATAGTTGAGTGCTTATTCTGCACTTAACGTTATGGATTAGTTTGCACACTACAAGTTCACCAGATAATTGCTGCATCTAGACTTTTTTTTTTCAGACTCAGAAATTTTTTATTGAAAGGAGTAGATAATCAAAAAGTTGGGAGACCAGTAACCTATGCCTGTCCCTAAATAGTTGGTCATGTTCCTTCTTATTTTATTTATTTATTTATTTATTTATTTATTTATTTATTTATTTATTATTTTAAAATAAAATTTATTGTGAAGTTAGCTAACATACAGTGTATACAAGTGTGCTCTTGGCTTCGGGAGTGGATTCCCACGATTCATCACTTATATGCAACACCCAGTGCTCATCCCAGCAAGTGCCCTCCTTAATGCCCATCACCCATTTCCCCCTGCCCCTGAATTCCCCCATCAACCCTCAGTTTGTTCTCTGCATTCAAGAGTCTCTTATGGTTTGCCACCCTCTCTGTTTGAAACTATTTTTCCCTCTCCCTTTCCCCCTGGTCTTCTGTAAAGTTTCTCAAATTCCGCATATGAATGAAAACATATATCTGTCTTTCTCTGACTGACTTATTCCACTTAGCATAATACCTTCTAGTTCCATTCACGTTGTTGCAAATGGCAAGATTTCATTCTTTCTCATTGCCTAGTAGTATGCCATTGTGTATATATACAACATCTTCTTTATCCACTCATCAGTTGATGGACATTTGGGCTCTTTCCGTAATTTGGCTATTGTTGATAATAGCACTGTTATAAACATTGGGGTTCATGTGCCCCTATGAATCAGCACTCGTGTATTCTTTAGATAAATTCCTAGTAGTGCTATTGCTGAGTCATAGGGTAATTCTATTTTTAATTTTTTGAGGAACCTCCACACCGTTTTCCAGAGTGGCTTCACCAGTTTGCATTCCCACCAACAGTGCAAGAGGGTTCCCCTTTGTCCACATCCTCACCAACATCTGTTGTTTCCTGAGCTCTTAGTTTTAGCCGCTCTGGCTGGTGTGAGGTGGTATCTCAGTGTGGTTTTGATTTGTATTCCTCTGATGATGAGCGTGCATTTATTTTTTTTATTAATTTTTTTTAACGTTTATTTACTTTTGAGACAGAGAGAGACAGAGCATGAATGGGGGGAGGGTCAGAGAGAGGGAGACACAGAATCTGAAGCAGGCTCCAGGCTCTGAGCTGTCAGCACAGAGCCCGACGCGGGGCTCGAACTCGTGAACCACGAGATCATGACCTGAGCTGAAGTCGGACACTTAACCGACTGAGCCACCCAGGCGCCCCGATGAGCGTGCATTTAGACTTTCAATGGAAAGACTGGGACATTAGGACAGTTATCTGAATCATGCTGACAACGGGTCCTACCTATCAACTTTTAGGACAAGAAAAAGATTAATTTGTCTGAAGTTGCCATATTAAAGGTCTTCACTGACCAAAGGTAAATTCTACTTCATCCCTATAGACAGCCTTGTTCTGTATTCACAAGGAAGAGATAGATATTTTTAAGAATACATATATCTCAAATCTTGAAGATATATCAATGTACTATTGATTACCTAAACTGCGCCCATATTTTGTAGTAAAGAAAACTGAAATGCTGAAATATTGTGAGGCTAAGTGGTTGCCCTAGGTCACGTGACTAGTTAAACTAAAACTAGGACCCAAGTATCCTGGTTTCTTGTAATACCAGTAATAATACCAATAATAGTAGGTTTCAGATGAAAAAGCCAGCCAGTAGCTCTTGCTCGTGAGAAAAGTGTGTTATGGAGTAGGGAGACGCACCTGGAACTGGGTTAAGAGGAGATAAACTGGTTCCATCATAACAAATAATGATTTGTCCTTAGATATGTTACTTACCTCTTCAGTTTTCTTATCTTTCACATTCAGGAATCTCACTGGTTAATCTCCAACTTGCTTCTTAGCTCTGGGATTCTCTGGTTTTATGAATAAAATTGAACCAGAAAATTGTTATCATAGACATGTTGGCATAAAACCTCATCCCCTTTCTATCTGCTAATAAATATTTGAAAAGTCCGTGTTTGTAAAGCCTGATACAAGTCAAATACTTAATGTCCCTTGAGCTGAGTTCTCCTTCCCAGAAGCACACTGTAATTTATTATGGAATTTGGTTTGGAGGAGCACACCATAAGACACATTCATCGTTGGTAGGAGTTTCCATAAGCACTAACCAATGTAAAATAACTGTTATGTCCAAGATACTCTGTTAGGTGCTGACTAGGCTCCAAAGGTAAATGTACTACCTCCATCCCATTTGAACATATACAAGAACATTGAAAGTATTTCCATGATCATTCCATTTTGAATGATCATATCATCAAGCCATAGTATTTCAGAATTAGCAGAGATTTTAGTGGTTTTCCATGTCACATCATTCATTTTAAGCTAGAAGAAGCCTTTTATCTGGCAATTCAGCTTTACTCCTAGCAGAATATTTATCTTTATATATTACAAATATGTAATAAACAGTGTTAAAAAGAGGGATCATCTTTTCCTTCCATGATACACACAACTGTATTTCATCCTAGATATAGGTCTTTGTATTTGGTGTCTTCTTTTAGACTGTTTCGTATCTCCTGTAGCTGTCACTTTGATGAAAATCAAGGCTGATATAGGAAAATATGTAGAGGTCACTAATCTATTTTGTTAAGAGAAATCAAAGAAAATTGTTTTCTGAAGGTTTCATCAGCCATCTTCCATAAAAGCAATAACATTTTTAAAAAGTGGGTGGTCTAATATGTGTTTTGGTTGGAATGCATATTTGTTTGGAATATTTAATTAGGAATGAATTACTTGGGGTGTTCATGATGGAAAATATAACTTCTGTACCTTCTACAAAGTAAGAGGTTTTCCCCTTAAGAACCCAGACTCTGATGGGTTCTCAGGAAACTCATCAATTAAAAATAGCTCAATGTCTTTTGGTTTAAATAGCCTCTTTGCAGTTCAGAGTTCAACTCCCCTTGTTTAAGTAGTCTCTATACTTGATCTCTTTGGGAAAATTGCTAGACTTTCAGAGATCTTCCCCATTCACTGTTTTGTTTTTGTTTTTGTGTTTATTTGTGCAAGATGGCACAGGTAGGAAGGTATGAGTGTTTACATCTGCTTGATGGTAATGGAGGGTCTGGCCCTTGAACTTCCTTGCTTCGGAGTGGCTGGACTGTTGGCCACTTTGCTGGTTTGAGCACTCAGGGCACTGCATGGGCCCCTGATACTGGAGATGGTAGCCTGCCGTTTGCATCTGGTCTCTATACACATTACAGTCTCCATGCTCTCTTTGCGAGCATCCGGCAGGTCCTCTAGTATTCTTCGTACCTCAGTAACCTTTTATGGCAGCAAGGGGAACTTCTGTTTTTCCATCTGCTCTGTCTCAGGGACATTTATCCAAGCCTCTTCCTGCCATCACCTCCATGTTGAACAAAGTGTCAGCCAAAAGCAGCAGTACCCCTAGGAGCTTGCCATGCTCACTCATCCTGAGATTTTGGGGTTTTAAAAAAATTTTTTTTTTTTTTGCCCATTTTTATGTTGCTGTAACCATCTCTTTAGCTCAAGGCTTGGTTTTGAGGGATGTGGGACAACATTTCTTTTACTTCTCTTTCTTGGCATTTGACTTTTACTTGACTTTCCCTAAGTCATAGCCTTGCTTCTGCTTTTATTCTCAAAGCTCAGTCCTGAAGGCCAGCTCATGCACAGGGAGAGAAAACAGCACCCAACCAAGTACCACAAATGACAGGGTACTTCCAAACCAGCATGCGTGCTATTCTGTAGACTGATATAGAGCCTCTTCCTCCTTCTCCTTCACCCTCTTACCCTCTCATCCCGTTCCCTCTCTCTCTTTCTCTTGCCTTCCCTTACCAGTATCTTTCTCTTCCCATCCCCTTTTATCTTCGGCCTTCTTCTGTCTCTCTCTTTCTCTCCACCCACCCCAAATACTTGTGCAGGTCAGTTTACATTTCACATTTTAAAATCTCAGTTTCTCTACCTTTTATTTTCGGAAAATAAAACTTAAATCCGTTTTCTTATTTCTTCGCAATTATAGAAGAAATAATTAATGGTTATAGATTATCTTGATAAACTTTTAACCACAAGTGATTTGAACAACCACTAACCACAGAAGCATTATTAATGTTGCTCAAAGTATTGTCTGTTGTTCTTTTCTTCGTGGCTATCATAATGATTTTAAAATTCTTTTTCTGGACAGGAAGAATAGTCTGTTAGCTACACAGAATAGCACAGGGGCAGGATATCACCCTGCTAAGGAGCATGGGATATGAAATCAGATTGCTTGGATTCTTCCTGAATCTGCCCCTCTATCTTAAGTTACTTATTCACCTCCTGCTTCCATTTTCTTATCTGTAAAAAGTGATAATAGTTACTACATCAGAAGATTATTGAGAGAATTGAAGGATGGAATCCATGTAAATCATTTAGAATTGCATTGTTCAGTATGGAAGCCACTAGCCATTAGCTGCTATTGAACACTTGAAATGTGGCTAGTTCAAACTGTGGTGTGCTGTAAGTGTAAATTACCCATGAGATTTAGAAGATTTAGTAGGACAAAATGTATGTAACGTACCTCATTAGTAGTTTTTCATTGATTATATGTTGGAAAGATAGTGTTTTGGACAGATTGTGTTAAAACATGGTCTTAAAATTAATTTTACTTGTTGGTCTGGAGTGAATGTTTGTATCCCCTCAAAGTCATATGTTGACTTCCCATCTCCACTGTGACCATATTTGGAAGTGGCACCTTTGGGAGATATTTAGGATTAGAGGACATCAGGAGGGTGGAGCTCTGGATTAGTGCCTTTATAAGAAGAGGAAGAGACCAGAGCCCTCTCTCTCTCCGTCATGTGAAGATGCAGCCAGCAGACTGCCATCTGCAAACCAAGAAGAGGATTCTCAACAGATGCTGAATCTGCTGGAAGCTTAATCTTGGACTTCCAGACTCCAGAATTGTGAGAAATAAATGTCTATTGTTTAAGCCACCCAGTCTGGGATATTTTCTTACAGTAGTCTGAACTAAGGGACTATTTCTTAAAAAAGAAAAAAAAATGTGGTAGTCCCTGAATGGTTCAGCTGGTTGAGAATCCAACTCTTGATTTCAGCTCAGGTCATGGTCCCATGGTTGTGGGATTAAGCCCCATGTTGGGCTCTATACTGAATGTGGAGTCTGCTTAAGACTCTCTCTCTCTCTCTCTCTCTCTCTCTCTCTCTCTCTCTCTCTCTCTCAAATTAAAATATATATATGGATACCAGTAAATTTTACTTCCCTTATGTGGCCCACATTTGTGGTTTGCATGATATTTCTTTTGGACAGCGCCAATCTCTCATATAATAAACACTCAAGCATGTTCAGCTATTATTCTAGGGCACTTCTCATTTTCATGTAAGCAGAAATACTTGTTTTACATACCTCTTTATGGCCCAGGGTCACTCTGCCCACATTAAAAAAAAAAAAAAAAAAAAAAGTATCATGTTATCATCAACTATGGTGGAGGTAAGAGTGTTATTTGGTTTGGGGGGAAGAATTATTCTGAATTTTGCTCAGTGATAGGAATGCTTTTGGTGTGATCAAATCAAGGTTTTTCTCCAACAGTGGACTGAGTAATGATTGCAGACTAATTACAGCATGCATATTGCACTTTGCTTTGCAGTAACAGCTTTCTACCAGCTGTTTCCTTTAGCAGTTGTTCATTTCAAGTAGGTACCAATGTTGCTGGAAGTGTGGGATGCCAGAAAGCAATTTCAATTCTTAGCTTCAAATTGAAATCTGTATTTTTTTTTTTTTTGCATTTTTTTTTTCCTTAAGGGCCCTTCAAACTCTACATAGCTCTAAGGCTAATTTCTTAGCACCTTTTCTGGTCCCTTTTTCAGAAAAAAAGTCTTTTGAAGATTATATACAGAATGATACAAAATCTCAAGTTTAATTAAGCTTTAGCAAAAATATCCTTTAACTATTACATTTGTTTCTTGCTTTATTCCTTCATAGCCTGCAACTCTTCTGAAGTATACTTTCAAGTAGAGATTCAATAGAGCCATTTGGAGTAGTTGTTACTGTGGATTAAATAACTATTCCCATCTGGCTCCTGAAATATATAATCTGTATTCCTCTCTGGATAATAAATACAGTAAGTAACTACTTACCATCCCTTAGACCATCGCTTTTGTCTGTCCTGGTGGGTTTTAATTATCTATCAATAAGGACGTTTCATTAACTCTTTCCTTGCACAGAAACATGTCCTGTAGGCTTATTTTTACTGAGAAAGACATTTGCCTGGTTCCTCTGACCCTAGCAAGGCTTCACATGTGTAATGGTGACTGGTGATTACAATGGCTGACATTTATTGAGCACTTACTATGTAATAGGCACAAACGCATAGGGCCAGTGCTAAATGATTTGTAAACATCAGTTTATGCAGATCTTTTCAAAAACCCTTTGAGGAGCATTATTATCCCATTTATCATCTAGGAAACAGATTCCAAGTCCCACGACCTGCAAGTGGCTACCATGACATTCAAATCTAGATTTGTGTGACCCTATGTCTGGCCTGTCACCCTCACTTCAGAGTTAGGGGCTGCAAATGGAGTAAGCACCTCAGGAACTGTGCTGAGCGATACACTGGGGTGTGGTGATTATGTGTTAGAGTTTTTACACATATATATGCTTTCTTATTTTTTTGAAATTTTTATATTTATGTTTTACACTGTATAAGATAGAAAAGTACATCAGTGCATGTAGAAAATATCTGCACAAGGTATTATAGATTTGGGGAATGCACGCTCATTTTTTTTCTGATAGGTCTTTACTATCAGATCATCCACACAAAAATTATAAAACATGAGATGCATGATAGCAACACCTATGATCCAACATTCAAAACTTTTTTAACTGACAGAAGAGTCTTCTATTAGAGCATTATTTGCCCTTATCTTCACTATTAACTCAAGCGAAGCTCCACATTGGGGAGTTACTTTCCCTTGGGGGTAAGATAATTTGTCTCCCCTCATGCCTAAGTGAATAGATGCTTTAGCCATTTGACCACTGCTACCTGTTCCTACCACCTAGTCTCAGCTCACCTTGGGTCTCTGCTTGCTCTACAGCGGACATCTACTTCCTGGAACTCCGAGATAAATAATTACCCATGATACAATGTTGCTAAGCCATGCTGCCTCCAACTAAGGGAAAGAAGACTGTGGCTTTTTTTTTTTTTTTTTTTTTTTGCTTTGGGCTCTATCCATGCAGCAAACACAAAGTTGCTTTCTATTCAACACCTTTATTAAATATTGCTGGCTGAGGAGAACAGTAACTAGAGGGAATTATAATGTAGAAAATTCTAAATATGGATTTAGAAATATGGATTCTAAATATGACTATCTCCAGAAACGAAAAGAAAAGGAAAAGCTTGGCCTCCTTGTCTTAAGAATCTCATCATTTTCTTCTTCCTCTTCCTCCTTCTCCTCCTCTTCTTCTCCAGAGATGGAGTGGGAGAGAGGTATATCTTGAATCCTTCAGAGTGCAATCTTCCTCTCCCCTTCAGGAAAACCTTGAATCTTCAGCGGTCACTGGCATGGTCTCACATCTTCCCTTGTCAGAATAATTATATATATATAATAATTCATAGTAGCAAAGTCCCCACATTTGAGTCACTCGGCCTAGAATGAGGACTTGAACCGGACAGTTCAGGGTGAGATTCACATTATAGCTGCATTTCCTTAAACAGCTTTCCATGAGCAGGAAGCAAAGATCTGTGCCTGAGCTTCTTCTGTCTCATTTTGGTCTCCTGTAGAGAACTCTTGGATGGAGCGTACACACTCCTCCCAAGGACAAATGGCAATTCTTCAAGATGGTAGGACCTAAAACCTATAAGGAAGAGAAAGCAATATTGGAAAACCATATGCCTGCAAAGATTGTCCTTGCTACAATGTGATTGTATTTTGCTAAACCATTGCAATTCTCACTTTCTCACCCCTCACCCAGCTCTGTACCACCTCTGCTCTGTCAATTTCAATTTGATCAAATTCAACAACCATTGTTTTTGAGTCAGATAATGAGATACTGAGTGCATATGTCAATAAAATAGTGCTTGTCCTCAAGCACCTTATAAATTAGAACAGGGAGATAGACATGCATAATTGTTAAACACAATGTGGTAAGTTGTATATTTAGGTGCAAAAGGCTTTGAAAATATTGGAAAACGAGCAATTTTTTTTAACTGGGTAGGAGGAAATGATTTATGGAGGAGAGAATAGTAATGCCAGGCTTTAAAGAACACAAGAGGTTTCACTGGGCAGGGGAAGTATGGCAGAGAATGCAAATCAAAGGAAAACTTGTTTCTTGCTCACATGTCCTACACCTAGAATATCCCATTTTCTTTATGAGGCACAATGACACCATCATGTGACTATAATGAATGGTCTAAATGTGGGAGACAAACTGCACCTTTCCTAGTCTCTAACATATTTAATGACACACAGAAAAGAAATACCCCTACAAAATAAGGGGGAGATCCCATTTTCTATTCACTTGTCCAAAATTGACCTATTTCAAATATCACTTCCAAACTGGGGCTTTTTTCTTATCATATTGGTTGATAACAGTGACTGTACCATTCATCTGGAAGTTTTCCTATTCTACCTAGCCTTACAGAGATTATTTTTGACTATATATCCACCATTTCCCCCAAAGCAGAGATTATATATAGATTTACATCCTCAAATACATATTGGCCAACAGTCCTCTCTAACCCACAGGGCCTGTGCAGGGATTTGCGTATGGTAGACATTCAGCATGGTTTATTGACCATAGTAAAGCCCAAGTGTCAGTTCGTGTAGAGAGCCACATCCAGAGTTGGAGAACTCTGACATTGGTATTGTGTTTGGAAGAAAACACAAAATAAAAATGTAAGAGAGTAGCATACGAACAAAAATATTCCCAATGAATTTGGTCTGGGGTTGAGGGGGACAGGGACAGGACACACTTTCATAACAGGGACTGAGGACTTCAAAATAGGACCAGAAGATGAAGACAGAGCAGGTGTTAGAACATCTAGTAGATTGTTACTACAGGAAGCCAATCAGGGGCCGAATTGGGAACTCCTAGAATTTACTACAACTGTGGACCAAAAAAGAAGTCTAAGCATGATTTTAATGGTCACATCAGGAGAACTAAGGTATCCAAACCTCTTTTCAGGATTCTCACCTGGAAATGACGCAAGTCAGTCAAGGTGTTGCCCCCAAATCACCTGCTGGGTAAACAGATGGTAAGCCTGGGTGCAGGAGTAGGTCCATCTGACCTTGATATCAGGCATGGGGTAGAGGACAGATACTATACAGACACACACCTGGAGGTAAGGGCTTGGTAACCTAAAAAATGGGCAAAACCATCAAGACCAGAGGGGCTGAGGGACAGGTAAGAGTATCTATATAAAGAGAGGACCTAGGGCTGGTGGTCTGATCAAGCAGGTGGGAGGCAGAACCAGGAGAGATTCCAGACCATGGTAAGGAGTGAGCTCTTTATAGGCCACATGTGACTGGCCCTGTGGGTGTCCAGTGAGGCATGAAAGCTGCTGAGCTTGTCTGGAGGAAGTGGCAAGACTCAGACACTAATACCGTAGAATTGAATGTTCACATCATTGTAACTGTTTTCAGATACTTATCCTGTTTAGGGCCGACATGTTTCCTTAAAGAGAACATGTGGAGTCCATTACAGTTCTGAGCTGGTGAAAGTTATCAAGAATCACAGGATTTTAGAAGTGAAAAGACCTAACTTTAGGGCAGCGGTCCTCAAACTTGAGCATATATCAGAATCATCTGGAGAACTGGAAAAATACAGATTACTGGGCTCCAACCCCAGCGTTTCTAAATCAGTAGGTCTGGAGTAGGACCTAAGAATTTGCATTTCTAATATGTTCCCAGGTGATGCTGCTGCTGCTGGCACAGGGAACATACTTTGAGAACTGCTACTTAAATGTATAGTTTTCAACCGATATGTATATTAGAATCACCTGGGAAGCTTAAATAACAATCCCCATGCCCACACTGCCATCCAGACAAGTTAAATCTAAATTACTAGGGGTTGGAACCCCGGCATCAGAACTTTCTAAAGCTCCCCAGATGATTCTGATACAGCCATGTTTGAGAACAACTAGTTTAAAAGCTCTCTTAGCCCTTGTCTTAGTGGGAAATGATCATCGTGTCTGCTATGGGAATGTGGAATATCGAGGTGCGTGCCACTTACTGCTGTCTCTTAGCTATATTCTCTTTTTATAGTTGGGAAACTGATAGGATTTTACAATCGGAATCTCTTTACCACAGGCGATAGACTTAAGGTCACTAATGGTCTGGGGTAGCTGAACACACTGAAGTTAAGAGTTGTCCTAAGGTTGGCTGAGAAGTGTTTAGGCCAGGATATTGACAGTATGGAATGGCTAACACTATGCTTCTTTCGAGGATGAAAGATGAAGTGGAGCAAACTTATTTGTGTGTTAATTCAAACCATAACCAGACACCAGCTTTCATTAATAGTGTGTGACACCACTTTATTTGAGTGCGGGAATTTTGCGAGTGTTTAATTTCCATGTGTGTAGAAGTGATGTCACAATGGGAGAAGATGTGTTGGCCCATGCAAAAGTAACTTATGGGGCAACACAAACATTCTACTAAATGAGACTATTTGGACATTGGCTAGTAGTGTGTATTACATAAAGAAAATACTACAAAGTTTAATATCTTATGCCACCATGTAAAGTTGTTGATGGAAGATCTCACAAGTTAGATGGAAACAGCTACCAATCACCAATCCTACCCATCATGGCAAGTAGAAGCGAAGAAAAAGCCCATGGCCCCTCACCAGCATTGAAGGGTCATGTAATATGCTCCACTGAGAGCAAAATCACCCAATTTCAGTGGCAGGGAAGTTATTTGCTGCCTGGCTGTTACTCTACAATCACTGTGCTACAAACCAAGAAACAAATATGGTTTAGTGGTGTAGACAGCAGTAAATAGCATGTAAGGAGTGAGAATTGCTTTAATTTCCTCTGTGCTAAAAAGTCAGAAAATATTCTTCAGCCCCTTAAGGAGGACAAAGGATTTCAGAGACTAGCTTTGGCTGCTGGTGTTTTTCAATTTGATTTTTTTTTTTTTTTTTTTTTTTTTTTTTTACTGGTGGCAAAAGCCCCCAGAGAGAAGTATTTGTGCGAAGGCAAAACGAAAATTTAATAGAACTTAGGAACAGTATTTCTTTCCTTCTCTGTCCAGTGTTGCACTCGCTTCTGTCTACTGAGCTGTTCCTCCCCTCCTGTCCCTTCTTGCTTCCCAAGAGAACCAGCCCTTTTCCAGTCTCTACTCTCCTCCCCTTGGCCACCTGCTAGTAGAGCTGTTTTAGGACCATCTTGTTGGTCTCATTTCTCCTGCTAATGAATTATATAGGTGTGGACATACGGTGAATTCTGGCTAGAGAAATGAGAGATGTGTGCTGGGAAAGATCACTTAATGACTTAAAAGAGATCAGCAGAAAGATGATGCTTTTTTTCCCCCTAGATGCCGTCATGGTTCCAGTATCTTGGAGCTTTGAGAGATAGTCTGAGAACAAAGGCAGAATGGAAAGATGAGGATGTTAAAAGGCAGGAAGGCAGGAAGGCAGGAAGGCAGGAAGGCAGGAAGGAAGGAAGGAAGGAAGGAAGATAGATAGGAAGATTAGATAGATTAGATTAGATAGATACATAGATAGATAGATAGATAGATAGATAGATAGATAGATAGATAGATAGCTGGCTAGCTGGCTAGCTAGCTAGCTAGCTAGCTAGATGAGGTGTCATGCCAGGAATTAACTATGCCTAGAGAGCTTCTTGTTATATGAGATAATAAATGACTTATTATTAAAGTCCGTTGAATCAGGGTTTCCTGTTCCTTGTAGCTGAAGGTGTAACAATTGATTCATATGGTGTTTTGAGGATGTATGTGAGAGTTAAGCCCTCCCTACCATTTGCCAAGATGGGAAGATGTTATAGAAAAACCAATATATATTGCCATACTGCCTTATTATTCTTTATAGAAATTGCTCTTAATTTAAAAATAACTCCACATTTTACTTTTATTTTTCTTTCCATTTAACTTAATCTTAGCAATTATCTTGACAGATTTAAGGTAAAGTGCTTCATTCATGTAATAAAATTTGATTGACAGTTTTAATGTGTGGGGAAGGTTAAGATATGACTTTAGCATTAATAAGCTTTTAAGCTTTACATAGTACAAGCCAAACACACATTGAGAAAAATGGATGCAAAACCATGGAAGTCTTCCTAAATATTACCAAGAAAAATTATCCAAAAATTAGTTGTACTTGCTGTTAATATTTATTTTTAACTTTTTATATTTATTCTTTAATAAACTTTTTGAGGTGCTATTTATACACAATAAGATGCACACATTGTAAGTGCACAGTTTGATAAATTTATATGTTTGTGTAACCACCAACCCAATCAGTCATCCCAGAAAATTCTCTTTTACTCATTTGAGGTCAATACGTCTACCCACCCCCACCTGCCACTCCATACCAAGCAACCAATATAATGTATTACTCTAGCTTAGTGTGGCTTCTAGGTTCTAGGACTTCATATAATTGTATCTGGCTTATTTTTCTCAGCATAACATTACTGAGATTCTTCCATGTTGTTGAGTATATCATTAGTTTATTTCTTTTAATTGTTGTCTAGCATTCTATTGGGTAGAATATACTACAGTTTACTTATCCATTCACTTGTTGAAGGATATGTGGATTGTTTCCAGTATTTGATTATGGACAAAGCTACTATACACGTGTGTACATGTTTTTGTGGGTATATTTTTTTCTGGGTCATATGATAAACCTTAACAAAAGTTAACTTTGTAAGAAACTGCCAAATTCTTTCCCAAAGTGGCTCTAATAGTTTGAGAGTTTGAGAGTTCTGGGCAACACTTAGTATAGTCAGTCTTTTTACTTTTATCCATTTAAGTGAGTGCGATGTAATATCTCATTGTGGTTTTGTGTTTCCCGATGTTCAGTGATGTGTATCTTTTCATGTTTTTATATAAAAAGACCATATTTTGGGGGTCTTTGTTCAACTCCTTTGCCTTTTTTTTTCCTTTTTCCTTTTAAAATTATTGTTCTTACTGAATTGTAGCAATGCTTTATATATATAATTAGATACATATCCTTTTTTCAAATATATGTATTGCAAATATTTTCACCAGTGTGTAGCTTTCTTTTTATCCATATTCTTAATGATGTGTTTTGAAGACCAGAAGGTTTAAATTTTGATAAAGTCACTTGTCCGTTTTAGAAGGCTGGTGCTTTTTTGTGTGCTAAGAATACAGCTTTGTCTACTACAGAGTCATGAAGATTTTTTTTTCCTAGAAGTGTTCTTCTAGAAGTTTTATAGTTTAGCTTTTATGTTTAGTCTATTATCCATTTCAAATTTAATTTTGTGTATGCAGTGATGTATGAGTTAGTGTTCATTTTTAAAAATATAAATGTCCAGTTGTATTATCATCATTTGTTGAAAAGATAATTTTTTACTCGTTGAATTAATTTGGCACCTTTGTCAAAAATCAGCTGAATATGTGGTTCTACTTCTGAGCTCTCTATTCTGTTCCATTAATCTATTAGTTTATACTTACGCCATTACCACTCTTTCTTGATTAGAGTATTCATAATAAATCTTGAAATCAGGTAGCACAGTTCTTCCAACTTCGTTTTTCTTTTTCAAAATTATTTTGGCTATTTTAGGTTCAGTGTGGTTCCATTTAAGTCTTAGGATCATCTTACCAATTAAACAAATGCTTGCTATTTTTGTGTGGAAATAAATCAGTGTGGGGAGAGTTGATATCTTGACAATATTAAGTCTTCTAATCCATGAGTATGGTATATTTCTTCATTTATTTAAACTTAAAAAATTCTCTCATCAATATGTTTGTATTTTGCAGAGTATAGATTTACAGATAACTTTCATATTTGATACTATTATAAAAATATTTTCCCATTATTTTTTGCTTATATATACAATTGATTTTTATGTACTGAATGTGTATCCTACAACTTTGCTAAATTCGTATTTTAATATGAAAATTTTAAAACAGAAAAAAAAGTTGAAATAAAATAGCATTAAATGCTTATACTTACCCTCTGGATGCTATAATTAATATTTTGCTTTGTTATCTTTATCATATTTATATCTATCTGTTTTCCTATCTTATTTCTTTTTTTGATGTATTTCTTACTGAGTTGCAGACATCGGAGTTTACTTCACCCCAACACTTCAGCCCGTGTACCATTAACTGGAATTCAATTACTGTTTATATTTTCTTTGTTTTAAATAAAATCTTCCTATAGTAAAGTGTACAAATCTTGTTTACTATCTGATACCTTTTGACAAGTGCATAATACCTGTGTTGTCATATATTCCTTCCAAGTCAGTCTCTGCTCCCACCTCCCCAGCAGCAACTATTGTTCTGATTTTTACAAAATGGTAGATTAACCCATCTTAGAACTTCATACAAAAAGAATTATGCAGCGTGTACTATTTGGGGGAAGATTTCTTTCAATCAGCATGATTTCTTTCTTTTTTTTTTTCTTTTTGGTTTCATTTATGTTGTTGCATGCATATGTACTTCTTAAATTGCTGGTAGTATTTCACTGTAGGGTATATCACTTAATTTATTTAGGCTGTTTCAAGATTATCTCACCAGTATTTTCCATTTTTCAGTGAAGTTTTGTGCATCTTTTGTTGACTTCTAAGTGTTTTATGTTTTTGATGTCATTATATACGGTGTTCTTTTGACAATTTTACTTTCAAACTGGTGGTAGCTAGCATCAGTTGATGTTAGATGTACAAAATAATTTATTTTTGTACACGGACCTTATATTCATTTACTAGTTCTGGTAGGTTGTTTTGTTTTTGTTTTTGTAGATTCTTTGGGATTTTTCTGCATGGACATCATGTCATTTACAAATATTTTCACTGGGTATAAAATTGTCACTTTTTATCTTTAGTACTTTCAAGATGTCATTCCTATATCTTTTGTCCTCTTTTGTTTTTGATGAAGAGTTCTCGCCATTCTTATATTGGTTCCCCTATATCTGTTTTATCCACTGGGTCTTTTTTTCCTTCTGGATTCTTTCAAAATATTCTCTTTATTTTTGATATTCAGAAATTGTCTATGATGTGCCCATATGTGGTTCTATTACACACATCCTGCTTGCAGTTCATTGACCTTGGATCTGCATTTTGATGTTGTTTATCAATTTTGAGAGAATTTTAGCCATAATTTCTTTAAACATATTTCTACCTTATTTTCATTCTCTTCTCCTTCTGGGACCACTGCTAGATATATGTTAGGCTGTCTGATACTATCCTGCTGGTCCCACAGACTGCTCATTTTTCTTCAAACTTTTAACTCTCTCTTTTTCAGATCAGATAATTTCTATCACTCCATCTTCTAGCTCACATAGTCTTTTAGCACCTCCAATCCATTGTTTGGCCCATCCAATGAATTTTTCTTTTTCCTTGTTGTATTTTTCAGATTTAGAATTTCCCTTTGCTTCTTCCTTTAATAGAATGATTTACAGAGACATGCTCAGATCTTAAGCATATCATAAATCAGTTTTCATGAATTCATATTAAAGATTCAGAATATTTTTATCATCTCAGAGAGTTCCCCTGTGTCTTAGTGGTATCCCTTCCCAAGATAGTATTCATAAATTATCCTAGGTTATTCTAGGATATAAATGGATATCCATATAAATGGTATCCATATAAATGGATAATGCAACATGGATATTTTGTGTATCTAGATTCTTTTACTTAACTTAATAGTTTCCAGATACATCCATGTTATTGAATGTATCATTATTTCATTTCTTTTTATTGCTGAATAGTTGTCAATTATAGGAATATATCACAGTTTCTTGACCTATTCTGTTGTGGACATATGTTTTAAGTTCTTTTGGATGAATACCTAGAAGCTGACTTCCTGGGCTATATAGATGCATGTTTAATATTTTTATTAAATATTTTATTTTCAGATAGTTGTAGATTCACATTTAGTTTGAAGAGCTAATACAGAGAAATTTCATGTACATTGTATCCAGTTTCCTCCAATGTTAACATCTTGCAAAATGATAGAAAAACTTCACAAATAGGATATGGACGTTAATGTAGTTGTCAAGATATACAACGGTTCATCACCATAGGGGCCCCTCATGTTTCTCTTTAATAACCATCTTTATTCTCTCTCTGCTCCTGTCCTTAACTTCTGGCAACCATCAATCTGTTCTCTATTTTTATAATTTTGTCATTTTAAGATTGTTATGTAAACTGAATCATACAGAATATAACTTTTTGGGATTGGCTTTTTTCATTCAGCCTAATTCCCTGGAAACTCATAGAATTTGTTGCTTGTATTAATAATTGGTTCATTTTTAATTGAAGAATAATCTCCTACATGTTTAATTTTTTAAATGTTTATTTATTCATTTTTGAGAGATACAAAGAGTGAGAGTGTACAAGTGGGGGGAGAGGGCAGAGAGAGAGAAAGAATCTCAAGCAGATTCCACACTGATAGTGCAGAGCCCAATGTGGGACTTGAAGCCATGACCATAAGATCATGACCCGAGCTGAAACTAAGCATGGGATGCTTAACTGACTGAACCACCCAAGTGCCCCCCTGTATGTTTCATTGTTAAAAAACTATCCAATAGTTTCCCAAAATGGTTGTGCCATTTTACACTCTCACCACCCATTTGATTCTTATTTTTAGTTTCTATTTTTTCAGTAAGATTCCTTATCTGGTCACTCATTATGATCATATTTCTCATTAATTATTTGAACATTTTTTTTCTTAGTTCTTTGAATGCATTTGTAGTAATTACTTGAATACATTTATCTGCTAAGCCGAACATCCAAGCCATGTTAGGTTTGATTTCCATTGCCTTTAGTTTCTTAACTATGGATCACTTTTCCTATCTCTTCATATCCAATAATTTTAATTATATTGTAAATGATACAGGAGTTTTTTTCTTCCTTGGAACAATGATGATCTTTGTCCTTCTATTGTATAAGATTGATTATCCTCTATTGTATAAACTTGGTTTTATACTCTGGTAGGGTTGATCTTTGGAAAACCCAATGTGTTTCCTAAGTCCCTCTTCACTGATGGGACTTTCTCTCCTCTGTAGATCCTATTAGGACTTGGTTTTATCCTATTGTGGGGAGATCTAAAGTGGGACTTACTCTAGGTCATAGTCCTTATTTTTGTGGTGGAGCTTTTGTGAAGTTTCAGCTGGATGCCAACAAATACGACATGATGTTAAAAATCCTCTCTGACTGGGCAGGAAATTCAACTCTCCCAGCACTACTCAACTTTTAGTGTGCCTGCTTCTCTCTTAACCCTGCAGCAGCTGCCCTCTGCTAAGCCTCAAGTAGTTTCACCCTTTGCTCTTGGCCAAGGACTTTTAGGGAAACCCTGCATAGACTTCTGGAACTCACCCTGGGTCCATTTCTCTCCTCTCTGGTGCCCCACCTTGCACATTCTAGCCACTCCAGCAGATTCAAACCCAGATATCTGCCTCCTCATGTCAGTAGGACACCATGCATATTTATGCATTTATATTCCAGCCCTAAGTACCACGAAAAGAAAGTTTTCCCTCAGAAGAGGAGTCCATTGAATGTGGAGCTCCCCTTGTGAGTTACTACTCAATTCTCGAGGATCACAATCTTGCATTACCTATTTCCCCATGTTTTGAATATTTGTCCAGTTTTACAGTGCTTTAATGTAGGAGGGATAGGTTCGTACCAGCAACTCAATCATACCTGAAAGTTAAAACCCACAGTTTACATTTTTAACCTCTTGTTTCATATTTTAGACAGTCTGTTTGATTTACATGAAACTTATCTACTTTTTTTGGCAGAGTATAAATTGCATGCTAAAAGATAGCCCTTAGCATGCAATTTTGAGTTGTAGACTTTTAGAATTTTAGAGTTAAAGGAGCCTTAGAAACCACCAATTCTAACTTTCTTCTGTAATGAATGAGGAAACAGGTCCAGAGAGATTAGGTGATTTACTCAAGGTTGCACAGGTTGTTAGTGATTTAAAGCACCTGCTTGTGGAGGCAATAAATATCATAAAACTGCATCATGGTAATGAGTGGAAGCTGCCTTATCTTTGCACTATATATGAAAAATAAAAGGATTCCAGCAGTAAGCATTTTCAGAGTATAAAGATTGCAAAAGGAACGCTTAGCCTGGCTAAACTACTTTCAAGTTTTTAAAATCCCTTTAGTCACACTCTTTTGCATAAAGCATCAAATGTGCTAATTAGAAAAGATTCAGATCTACTAATCAAAAGATATTTACTTCGCAAAATTATAAGTAATAAAATAAAGGTGCTCAAATAATTCTGTTTTTGCCTACCCTCTTCCCCCCCGATAAGGAGAATATACTGTTATTTTGACACCTTCTTCTGAGTTTGACGTATAAAGTAATCAACACCATTGTATAAATTAGTATTTTAATTTTATTCATCAGTGTTTAAATAAGTATAATAAGGAAGTAATACAAAGTTTACTTTCTAAACTAGTATATATGTCTAAAACTTAGGTTTCTGATTCTTACTTTATTGCTTGTTTTTTTTTTTATGTTTATTTTTGAGAAAGACAGAGAGACAGAGCATGAGCAGTGGAGGGGCAGGGAGAGAGAGGGAAACACAGAATCTGGAGCAGGCTCCAGGCTCTGAGCTGTCAGCACAGAGCCCAACATGGGGCTCAAACTCACAGACCGCGAGATCATGACCTGAGTCAAAGTTGGATGCTTAACCAACTGAGCCATCCAGGCATCCCTCTTGCTTGTTTTATTAAACTGCCTTATAGTGGATCATGTATCAATACACCCTATCTTTAAAAATGCTTTTATCAGAGTAGTATGTACTATGCCATGTAAGTGCCCCATTGCATAATGCAAAAATAAAAGAATATGAATTTGAACACATTCTTATAAGGTCACCCACACACCAACTGTTAACATAATGTTTAAAATCTTGAAGTTAAGAACTGTAAGTCTAGAACATTTAAAAAAATACCCACTGTGCACTAGAGATAGTGGGATTAGTATGCAATAAAAACAACCTATTTACCCTGCTTCTGTCATCTGTCGTATTTATGATAAATAATAATGACCTTCTAGTCCTTGATGCTACCTTGATAAAGCAAACCAGAGGTTCTCTCTACACTTTCTATGGAAGCTGTAAAAGTTGCCATCAATATATCCACTTTCCCAGTTCTTTCCTCTTACACGCTCTAGAATTTTATAGGCTTTATGTCTTTTTGTCTCAGAGGACAGGTTTTGCAAAATTCAAAGGAAGATCAAACTCCTTGATTGTCCCAAGGACTGAAACTTTAGCTTTAGTAAATTTGGTTAAAGAACCAGATAATGTACTATTTATCAAATTCTTCATTTAAGTCAAAACTGTTTTGTAAAGTTGCATATCCAGAAAACCAAGTTCTCTTTCTTATTGCCTAAGTAGAACTATATTGTTGCAAGACACTGCTTATAAAGTGGGTTTATACTGTTACTTTGTGTATTACTACATAATACATGTATTGTCACAACATTAAAAAAAATACCCAGTGTGTGCAGAGAACTAAATGTTCTTTCAGAAATAAAGAATTTAGGAAAAGAGAGAAAACATGGTAAAAATCACCATTTAACAAGCTTAGTGAAAAATAAATACTATTCAATGGCAATAGAACATTATAAAGCTAGGAATTAGGATACGTTAGACCCTTGTTGAAGACAACTTTACTAAAGGGCGTTAAAGAAGAAGAAAAAGAACAAATAATCATAGATGGGAAGGTTCAGTATTATAACAATGCCACTTCCCCCACATCGATTTTTAGGTTTAATACAGTTCAACATAAATTCAAAATGGATTTTTTAAAAGTTTGTTTGTTTGTTTATTTAGAGCATCAGCAGGGGAGAGGCTGAAAAAGAGGGAGAGAGAGAGAATCCCAAACAGGCTCGGAGCTGTCGGTGCAGAGTCCATTGTGGGGCTTGATCTCACGAACTGTGGGATCATGACCTGAGCCAAAATCAGCAGTTGGACACTTAACCGACAGTCATCCAGGCACCCCCAAAATGGAGTTTTTGGAAATTTAATGTTCAGAATTAAAATCAAGTGACATTGTCAATTTTTTTAAATGACAGATTTTGAAGAAAAAATTTTGTATTATATTTGATAATCAATGAAAGCTTTTAAATTCTTTTTTTTTTTTTTTTTTAACATTTATGATGAGAAATTTCCTCCTTCCTCAGAAGTCCATTTTATCTTTAGATAGGGTTGACTTTTTTTTTTTTCAATTTTTTTTTCAACGTTTATTTATTTTTGGGACAGAGAGAGACAGAGCATGAACAGGGGAGGGGCAGAGAGAGGGAGACACAGAATTGGAAACAGGCTCCAGGCTCCGAGCCATCAGCCCAGAGCCCGACGCGGGGCTCGAACTCACAGACCATGAGATCGTGACCTGGCTGAAGTCGGACGCTTAACCGACTGCGCCACCCAGGCGCCCCAAGCTTTTAAATTCTGAACACTCTTTACAAATATTAAAGGAAAAAGATGAATAATTCAATAGCAATGACAAAACATGTACAGACAATTTACAAATTGACTAATAAATATATTTAAAAACCTTCTGTCTCATAATCCATGGTATGCAAATTAAATAACAATTAAAACTTTCAAACACTAGTTTGGTAAAGGTGAAAACAAAAAACTTAATGTTGGCAAAGGTTTGGGGAAAGGAGCACTTTTATCCTCTCTGCTGGGAGTGTAATTCAATCTGACAGAATGACAACAAACCAGCTTATTCCCTTTAACGAGGTAACTTAACTCTGGGAATTTATGTTTAGGAAATAATCAAAGATATTCTGAAAGACGTCAATACAAGTGGGTTCACAACAGACTTATTTATGATAATGAAACTGAGAATGTTTAAGTTAAGTTGTCATATATTCATGTATGTGATATGTTTATATAATGGGATGCTAGACAGTCTTTAAAGTTATTTGGAAATATTTAATGGGATTAGAAAATGCTACTTATAAGGTTGTTTATTCAGTATTATTCATTTTATTTAAAAATATAAAAGCTAATATGCATACGCTTCAAAGACATGCATCAAAATGTTAACTGTAACTATCTCTAAGGGGCGTGTTTATGGATTTCTTTTTGCAAATTTTCTTCAAAGACATACATTAACTTGTCAATGTTAAAGAGGAAAGAGGAGTGGACGAATAAAATATGTGTCTATAATATAAATAATGAGATCATGAAAAAAAAAATGCCTAACAGTAGAGAGAGACGTTCTTAGAGGGTTCCAGTGTGGGCAGAATCAACTGGGGAGTGATTTTGTTCTCTGAGGGACATTTGTCATCGCCTAGAGACGTTTTTGGTTGGGGAAGATTGGGGGTGCTATTGGCATCTAGCAGGTACAGGTCAGGGATGCTACTGAACACCCTACAATATCCAAGACCAAGACTTATACAAACCCAAGAGTTCAATGATGTCAAGATTGAGAAACCTGAATATAGGGGAAAGTTGGGATTCCAAGATCTGCGTCTCTCTTGAATCCATTGACAGTTTCCTGACCTTGGCAAGATCACTTAAGTCTTGTGTCTCAGTTCTCTCATCCGTAAAATGGAGTCAACAATTTCTTTAAAGGGTTTAGATGACTGAAAAGGAGCTTGTGAGACCGAGTGGTGATAAAAGATGTAGGAAGTAATTCCTATTTGAGAGGATGGAGTAATTACCAGCATTGTCTATTTCTCTCTGCTTTGAAGCACACTTACAAGGATTTAAGAGTTGCAAAGAGGTTTGGAAGAGTGGGTGAATTTGACTGATTCAACTGTATCTCCTTGTCGTATGCTTTAAACACATGAAAGAAAGATTTCCTGCAGTCCATTACAAGGGTCAATAAAAACCTATAAGACATTTCAACCAAACTGCTGCATTCTTTCCAATGTCAACTTGGAGTATTTTGAAATTATAGAAAGAGAATTTCTTTTCCACTTGAATACACGGATCTCAGTTTTCTTGCCCTTTTCATTTTAAAAATTATAAGCTTTCTTTGAAACTAAAAGCATTTATCACTTTTTAACAGGAAGTTGCTACATTTAAAAAAAACAGACTTTTAATTTATTTAGATAGAATTTTAGCTTATGGTGCTTTATGCATTCACTAATTCCACATAATAAATTCCTTATTCTTCGTTTAATAAATGGGGTGATAATATTTACATGGCAGTCACTAGGATTAAATCTAAATAGTATGTGTAGGGCAGTGCCTGACACAGAGTTAGTCCTTAATGGTTTCCTGTTGCCTTTACAAGAGATTCTGAAAGATCCTTAATACAGTGCTTAATAATCTGGTCTCCCCTTCACCCTCCTTTTCTTCGGGAGCCACTCTTTCTGTTCTACTAGGCAAATGCCTATTCATTCATTTTTCAGGTGTCACCTGGAGGCCACATTTCCAAGGAGATCTTGCCCATTCTCAAGATAAAGTTAGGTTGTTGGTGTGTGTAACTATGGCACCCTGTACTTGGCCAATACACATTACCTTTACAATTGGTTATTTGTTCAATGTTTGTCTTCCCTTCTCTACTGTAAGCGAAGGTGGAGAAAGAGGGAGAATGGGATCAAATATAACTTTTTCACTGCTGTATACCCACTTTTTTGATCCATGCCTGGTACATAATAGGTGCTCTGTAATATTGAATTGAATGAACCAATGCATGATAAGATTATCATCTAGAAAAGTAATAACAGAAAGCTGATTTCCTCTAGTAAAATAAGGCATTAATTAGAAAGCAGTTTTGTGGCACCACTGTTAGTGGTTGATATTGGAGAATATGTTGGAAATTGCTTGGGCTACTCATTTTTCATCATTTTGTGGACATTAGTAAGTTTTTCCATTCCATCAGAAAAACACAGTCTGGAAATATCTTCGTAGGGTTTCTTGAAATAAAAGTTTGTTGAAGGAAAGTCACCTAAATAATTTTGATTAGGAATTAATATTGAGTATCCAATTAGAGAAGGTGCTTAGGTATTTTTTTCCCTTTTCCAACTATATACTCACATGATTTGGGGTTCTTAGTGCTGTCATGGAAAGTAGGAGGAGAATGGCATTGTTTATATAGATCTCACCTTGGTCTTAAGCCATAAGACAGAGTCAAAAACGCCTATCCTAGTGACTGACCCTACCTTCTTCTAATTCTTCCTATTGAGGAACTTAATTTATAGATGTAGCCCAAAGCTGACTACTTTTTCTTTAAACCTTTTATTTCATATTTATTTTTAGTTTAAAATTTGATGATATTGCTTATTTGAATTGTGTTTTTATGTCTAAAAATAAATGCAATATATAGTTCTACTTATAGCATAGAATACTGGTTTTGAATTTACAGAAGTGTTAAAGGTTTCCTTTTAAAATAAAAGTACTTAAGCAAAGAAAGCGAATAAGAAAAATGCTAAATATAAGTGGTAGACTGATAAAACAAGATTTTGAAGTTTATATATAAATGATTAATATTTTAGAAATCTTAGAATACTATAAAGTACTATATAATAGGGCTAGTAATATAGTGTTATAAAATAGTTCAATGAGATGCTTCTCTTGGCTTATAAAAAGTATAGATGGGCATTTTCTGACTCAAGAGTACATATACACCATTGAAGTGATACATCTTCAAGATATTTTGTTTCATGTTATAGGCACAGTGTCTGTTCCAACTGTAAGATATGACCTCTGAGCCTGGGGAGTAATAGGTATCTAGTCTTCCCCTAACAAAGCAGATAATGACATATAGAGATTACCCCATGCCCCACCTGCTTTACTATTCTTATAGTTCAACTTATTATGTTAACAGTGTTAGAGTCCATTTTAGATCATAAAGCACTTATAACCCATCCAGTACTGAAGAGTTGATGATAACCCACATTCTTTGGTAAGATGCTATAGTGAAGAGTCAGGTTCTAGTCGTCACTGAAATTTTAACTCCGCCATTTATTAGCTCTGTATCCTGAGCCATAGGACTTAATTTTATAGTGTGAATTTCTTGATCTATGAGTGAGGGACAAGGACTAGTTATTATGAGATTAAGCTAGATATGTATAGAAAGCATATACAATCTTGGTTTTTATTACTATTAGAAATTGTTATGGGTTGAACCATGTCCCACCAAAAAGATATGTTGACATCCCAACCCCCAATATATCGGAATATGGTTTGTTTGGAAATAGTGTCATTGTAGATAAATGAAGTCATTCTAGGTTAGGATGGACCCTTAATTAATATGACTGGTGACCTTATAAGAAGGAAGGTGTGGAAACAGGCACACACAGATAACACCATGTGACAACAGAGACAGAGATTGGGGCAACTTCTATTAGGTTAGGCAGGGATTGCTAGCTACCACTAGAAGCTGGAAGAAGCAAGAAAGGATTCTACCTAGAGTCTCCAAGGGAGGATGGCCCTACTGATGCTTTGATTTTGGACTTCTAGTTTCCAGGACTGTGAGAGAATAAGCTACTGTTATTTTTAGCCATGCAGTTTGTAGTACTTTGTTATGACAGTCCCAGGAAACTAATACAGTAATGCAAAAACTATAGATTTTACAAAACAGAAATTACACACATATGGATTCTTCCTCTCTTTTCTCTGCTAAAGTCCACGTTTTGAAAACCTCCTTGGTCCTCAGTGTACCTCTTGAACTAGTTTTATTTTTCTCCCATATCCTTTCTTGGTTTAGGATAGTATGTTAAGAAGAAAAAAAAAAAAAACCCACACATTGGCTTGGAAATGTGGTTTAAAAAAAAAAGCAATGACTCAAACAAAGAGACCACACAAACAACAAATAGGACAGAAACAAGAAGTGGCCACGTGAGAGGTAAAAGTGATGTTTGCTAAGCCGGAAGGTATGAGAAAAGACTAGATGAGTGAATGGCGTGAAGATAAATAGAAGCTGGATGTGCAAACTATTACTTAGACGAGTACCCAAATGGAACCTTTCCTTGTCCAATTCCAGCAACCCTGTGTTTCAGAAGGGAATTTTTATATCATAATTTCTACATGCTGAGTATAGTATAGAAGCTAAATTGCTTCTCATTTGTTTTTCAAGATAAGTTCCTAAATTTTGCTCACTTGTTCCCTTTGAAAACGTTTAGGTTAGTTTTTGCAAAGCAAATCTTCACCCTTTCATAAGTGAACATGGGAGGATAGAAAGGTACTTTCTTGTCTGTCTCCCCAGGAAAAGTACATCTGAACAAGGTATAGTCTTCTCACAAGGGGAAAAGACCAAGTGGGCGCCTCGAGCAAATGAGTTGGCTTGACTGTCTTGCTTCCCCAAGTCCTGTAATGTCCCTTCTTCTTCCAGGATTCCCCAGTGTAGACTGAGGGTTGGATTCCTTTGGTGTACCCTTGGACCACTGGAGGATTTAATATTGAAATGATGAGCTCTAGAGATACACTCTCAAATAAAATATGTGTGTTTAAGCTTTATTATTCTGGTCATGTTGATATTTATTCCAATCGAGTTGTGATTTACTGAAAGCTATTGGTGTGGTTTCCTCCTTTACTTTGTATTTCTTTACTCTCCCTGCCCTTCCCAATGGCCTTTATTTTTCAAGTAACATGGAAGAGGTGGGGAGAGCATTTGGAGAGAAAGAGGAGGCGGGCCCTGCAAACAAACTAAGCAAATCTGGTACTCTGTTATAATTAAAGCAAGCAGCCTTATGTTTTGGGTTGTGGAAAAATATACTTCAGTCCTTAAAATATAAATATTTTTAAGGGCATTGCCTATTATTGCTTATGATTATAATAAAAATCATCCTCGTGGTACAGTAACAGATTTTGCCCAAGACTGATTATTGTCCTTGACATCCCCTGAAGTCTTCTTAAAAACTCAAATATGAAGGCAGATCTAAGAATTAAAAAAAAATAGACTATATCCTGAAGTTGACATCTTAACATACAGATAAACACGTTCTATACAAGTTTGCCTTAATTTCTTATTGACAACTTTATATTCACTTAAGAAACACTTCCATGTCACTTCCTGTGTATCAGGCATTATTTTAAGGGCTTTACAAATACTTCCTTATTTAATCTTTCTAACATTTCTGTGAAGTAGGCATTATTATGCCTAATTCGTTATTATTATTACCATTAATACTATTATTACCATTAATTAACACTATTTTAACATGAAGAAACTGAGGAACGGAAAGATTAAGTAACTTGCCCAAGGTCACGCAGCCAAGGATGGCATTTGAACCCAGACAGTCCAGTTTCATGGTCTATGCTCCACTGTACTACGTCTCCCATTTTTGTCCATTAAACTTTTTATTTGTGCTTTTTTATTTTCCAGTAGAAGAAATCCCATGGCAAATTTGAAATGCAAAAATCCATTTTGTTAAGTGAATTTTTATCCATCAAATTTATCTTGTATGAAAACTTCTTTTTCATAAACTGTTTTCCTTAAAATAAGATCTATATATAATTGCAAATGTCTTTGTAATAAATATAAAATATAAACATATGGAATCTTTCCCTTTGAGGAAAAAAGGATTTTGGTAATCGTGTGTAACAGACTCCTTTGTACCATAAAAATTCATAGTCTTCTATCTGACGTTTGTGTTAGAAAATTCTAAAATTTCTTTTGCATTTCTATGCTTCATTTGAATCAAGCAATATGTGATAAAATGTGCTGGCTCTTGGTCTGGCCATTTCTTTAAGAAAGGCAACCTTATCCACAGTTATTTTTTCCCTGCCCCTCCCAGATTATTTTCCAGTGAAGTAAGGGAGTAATCATGGAAGATCGCCATATGGTAAGAGTGAGCCATGTCAAACACACCCACCAATGGTAAGTAAGCCACCAATGACTAGATGACTTTCCATTTATGACCTGATAAGGACAAGTACTATCGTAGGTACAGATGGTGCATGTTGTAACACACAAATTGAGACATTGCGTTTGAATGCAAGGCAATTCTGACTAGTTTGTAGTGCAAAATCCGAAGTTACCCTTGCAACCAGATGATAAAAAGGTCAAACACACTCAGTCATATCTATATATGAAAAACTTTGTCTGAGGAATTTTAAGAAATCATCAGATTTTCCCTACAGTTTCCAGGTATTTTTTTTTCATTTTTTTAAATGTTTATTTATTTTTGAGAGAGAGGGGGACACAGAGAGTGAGTAGGGGAGGCAGGGGAAGAGCAGATAGAGAGGGAGACACAGAATCCGTAGCAGGCTCCAGGCTCTGGGCTGTCAGCACAGAGCCTGACATGAGGCTCGAACCCACGAACCGCGAGATCATGACCTGAGCCAAAGTCGGACGCTTAACCGACTGAGCCACCCAGGTGCCCCTCCAGGTATTTTCTTTTCTATGGAACACACACAGATGCTTTTCTGTTGCTCTTGGACAAATAGCGTATGTAATGAGAATGTGTCTGCTCCTTTTGTTTCATTCACATGATATTTTAATGATTGGAAATTTAGTCAGAATTGCTAAGGATTTGTTTGTTGCTGAAAATATGCAGGAATAAAAGGGAGAGGTGTCCTACACAGAGCTAGAACAGTTGGTATTTTTCATCCAGTACCAAAATTTTAAAAAGTATCACCTACCCTCCATGTCCTCCCTTGTACCTCAAATAAATGGTAGCCAACAACCACAAACTCTTGTCTCCACTCCCAGAGGACTGTGGGAGTTTGATGACTCAGGTCATCTCAAAGAGAACACTGCATCCTAGAGAACAAGCTGTTTCTTTTAGTTGGAACTACACAGTAGCAAACAATAATACATAATAATAGCAAAGGTAATGCCATGAACGTATGACCTCACTCTCATTGTGATTTTCCTTCAGGGCTTTCTGGGAGGGTCCTGAGAGCAGATTTCCTGGGTAGCTGTGCAGATTCTCTAGAAAAGCCCATGTCTTTTACCCTCTCTTTTCATGAATGGATCAACACTGGGAAGGGAACAATTGAATTGAGTGTATCATTTCCAACAATCACAAAGCTTTCACTACAGATTTCAAAGGAATATTCCAACCACAACAGCCACTGAAATGTGAGTACTGAGAAAAAATCCATTGGATTTTTGAAAGGGCAGTTTCAGTTCTGTAAAAAGCTGCAACTTTATCAGCTTATAAAGCAAGCCAGTTCTCTAGTGATTTTAGCCCATGACATGTTACTTCTCACTTTTGCAGTTACCTACTTGGAGCCTGGTTGCTCTGGTTTCAGTAGTAGGTTTGTGTTGAGTTGGTTGATTGAGTTGGTTGGTTAAATTGATTGAGGTATGAGCAAGGACAACTTTCAACTGCTGAAAGGATACAGCCATTGCCAAGAACAGATAAATCTCTTCCCTTTTCTGAGGAGATCAGTTATTGGGTCAATTGTGGCTGAGAAGTGGGAGATGATCATCCCTGATGAGCCCAGGGAACCCTAGCAATATCAGGACCTCTTAGATAGTCTAGGCCTTTCCACTCCAGGGCCTCCAGTACAATGTGCAAAGTGAGAATGTCTACATTTCTGGAGTGGCCCACAGTCAGGGCTTTATAGTTGATCTCAATCTGCTCAAATGCAGGGTTACTCTGAGGCCTTATCCAGGAAACAGATAAAGATACTTTATATGACAGTGATCACCCTTTTATCTGGGAGATCAGGCACAGTCACCTTCATTAGCCAAGGGGCCCCATTTCACAGAACATGACTGTGTGAATTGGTCTGGGTCTTGTCGATTCATTTTCTCAGGAAGCAGACATTGAGATGGAGGTTAGCTTGTAGGAGTTTATAGAAAATACTTTTGTGATTAGCACCCAGAGAAAGAAAGGTAAGGAAGCAGGATTGAGAAGAAGGAGAAGTTGGAGGATTGTAATGCGGTCTCAGTGTAGGCTCCAGCCAATTCTATGAGGGACTGGAAGGATGGGAGGACCTTTCAGATTTTGTCACATTTGGATGAGGGGTCAGGCATTTATATACCCCACCCATCAACCAGTTGGTTGATGTGGACTGACCTTGGATGAGGTGTAAGCTTGAGGTGTAAGGATGTGTCCTCAGCAGACACCATATACATAGGGATTGAGACTTGAGAACTGTCTACCAGAAGCACTCCTGGTATCTGGGGAGTAAGTCCTTCATTTTTAAGGGGGAGTTTAAGTGGAATATTACAGTGTCTACCACACGAAGATGTGTCTCGAAGGTTATTTCCATACATGGTCCTCCCAGCAACATATTCAGAAGAAATCTCTGAGATGATAGACATACTCTATATGTGCACTAATCAAGTAGCCTTAGCCACAAATTATTATTAAGCACCTAAAACGTGGTGATAGTGATATTGAGAAACTAAACTTTTTTAGAAAATTTATTTATTTTTAAGAGAGTGCAAGCAGGGGAGGGCCTGAGAGGGGGACAGAGGATCTGAAGTGGGCTCTGTGCTGACAGGTTGACAGCAGCAAGCCCAATGTAGGGCTTGAATTCATGAACTACGAGATCATGATCTGAGCCAAAGTCCTACAGTCAACCGATTGAGCCACCCAGGTGCCCTGAGAAACTAAACTTTTAATTTTATTTAATTTCAAGTAATTTAATTTCTAAATTGATATATATTCACATATCATAAAACTCACCCTTGTAAGTGTATAATTAAATGACTTTTAATTATATTCACAAAATTGTGCAACCATAATGACCCTGTAATTCTAGAACATTTTCAGCACCCCCAAAAGAAACCCCATACTCATTAGCACTCAGTCCCCATTCCTGCCTCTCTCCAGCTCCTGGCAAACATTAATTTATTTTCTGTCTCTATATATTTGAGTGACCTTATAGAACAAATTAGCTGGCTTTCTCTCTTCTTTTATTTTTTGAAGCATCTACGAAGGACTGGTTTTAATTTTTCTTTAAATGTTTGATAGAATTCATCAGTGAAGACATCTGCTGCTGGGCTTTTCTTTGTGGGAAAGTTTTCAATTACTGATCCAATCTCTACTTCTTTATAGGTCTATTTATGTTTAGTTCCTGAGTCAGTTTTACTAGTGTGTATTTTTCTAGGAATTTGTCTATGTTTTCTAGATTATCTCATTTGGTGGTATTGAGTTGTTCATATTATCTTCTTAAGATTATTTTTATTTTTGTAAGGTTGATAGTAACATCCCCTCTTTCATTCCTGATTTTAATAATTAGATCTATGCTCTTTTTTCCTTGGCCTGTCCTGCAAAAAGCTTGTCAGTTTTGTTGATCGTTTCAAATAATCAAGAAATGGTTTTATATATTTTCTCTATTGTTTTCCTAGTCTCTATTTTATTTATTTCCTCTCTAGTCTTTATCATTTTCTTTTTTTTTTTTCCTTGTCTAACTTTAGTTTGTTCTTCTTTTCCTAGTTTCTTAAGGGAGAAGGGTAGGTTGCTGATTTGAGATCCCTCTTCTTTTTAGTATAGGCATTTACAGTGATACATTTACCTCCATGCATTGCTTTAAATATATGCCATAAATTTGATGTTTTGTTTTCATTATCTCAAAATATATTTGTTATTTGTTTTATAATTTCTTATTTGATTCATCCCTTATTTAAAAGTTTGTTGGGCGCCTGGGTGGCTCAGTCCATTAGGCATCCAACTTTGGCTCAGGTCATGATCTCACTGTTCATGGGTTCGAGCCCTGTGTCAGGCTGTGTGCCGACAGCTCAGAGCCTGGAGCCTGCTACGGATTCTGTGTCTCCCTCTCTACTTTGTCCCTCCCCTGCTTGTGCTCTCACTCTCTCTCTCAAAAATAACCTTAAAACAACAACAACAACAACAACAACAACAACAACAACAACAACAGTTTGTTATTTTCCACATGTTTGTGTATTTCCCAAGTTTTGTTCTGTTGTTGATTCCTAATTTCATTCTGCTGTTGCCTGACAATATAAGTTGTGTGATTTCTATCTTTTTAAACTTATTGAGTATTCTTTTATGGCTGAACATGTTGTCTATGCTGGAGAATGTTCCATGTACATTTGAGAAGAATGTTTATTCTGCTGTCATTGGGTGGAGTGTTCTATAGATATCTCTTAGTTAATTTATGTTATTTTTCAAGTTTTCTGTTTCCTTGATGATCTGTCTAGGTTACTGAAGTCTCAAAACATTATTGCTGAATTGTCTGTTTCTTCCTTCAATTCTGTGATATATCTCAAGTTATTTGTGTCCTTGAATCTAAATTGTGTCTCCTATAAACAGCATATAGTTAGATCATTAAGAAAAAAAAATCATTTTTGCCAGTCTCTGCCTTTTGATTTGAGTATTTAATCCATTTACATTTAATGTAATTACTGATAAAGTATAAGTATAATTTATGTCTGCCATTTTGCTATTTTTTCTATGTACATTATAAATTGTTTGCTTATTCCTTTATCATTGGCTTCTCTTGTGTTAAATGTATATTTTCTAGTGTACCATTTTAATTCCCTTGGCTTTTTCTTTTTATAATTTAAAATATTTTATGATTGCCTTGGAGATTAGACTTAATATCTGAATGTATAACAATTTAGGTTGGATTAATATCTACTTAATTTCCAATAGTATACAAAAACTTTGTTCCTAGATAGCTCTGTTCCCTCCCTGCTCCATTGTGCTATAGTTGCCTTATGAATTACATTTTTATATTATGTGCCTATCCACATGGATTTATAATTATTGCTCTATGCAATTGTCTTTTAAATCAGATAGGAGAAAAATAGAGTCTTTGCCAGTCTTTTTTTTTTTCACATGGATGTGAGTTCCTGCATATAAGCCATATTTCCTGTTTCTTTACATGTCTTATAATTTTTTGTTGTAATTTGAACGTTTTATATAATGTGGTAACTCTGGAAATCAGATTTAAACCCACTGCAGGATTTGTTGTTGTTGCCTTTTGTTTGTTTAGTGGTTTTCCTGAATGAATTCTGTTAAGTCTGCATTATTTGTCA
The DNA here is from genome assembly GCF_028749965.1 of Puma concolor. Classification (NCBI taxonomy): domain Eukaryota; kingdom Metazoa; phylum Chordata; class Mammalia; order Carnivora; family Felidae; genus Puma; species Puma concolor. The sequence continues at coordinate 75,030,001 of NC_141678.1, forward strand.
CTGTGACCACTAAAGTGTCTGCTTGATTACATTAGTAGTCAGCTAATGTTTGCACAGAGATTCCTTAAATGCCTGGAACCAATAAGTCTCCCAGGCTTTATTGAGAGACTCTGTGTGGGTGTTGGAGCATGCCTTCTAACATTTGGGCAGACAGTTTATAACTGTGCTTTAGCCTGTATTTCCTGCTTGCACAGAGCTTCAGGGTCAGCAAAAGGTGAGAATTTAGGGCTTTCTCAAGTCTTTTCTGGGCATGTGCACAGCCTTACTCATGTATATACAGCCTAGATTCCCAGAAATATATTAGAGCTTTACAAAGCATACTATGGATATATTACTTTCCAGCTTTTCCTTAATTTTTTTCTCAACTCATTTTTTTTTTTTTTGCCCCAATTGTTAGTGTTGCATTAGACAGGTGTGATATTAAACAATTGCCACTGATTGTTTTCAACAGATGACTCCTGTTTTCACTGATCAAACTGTAAGGTCAAATAAAGGCAGGGCCTACAAATGGAGCTTGCAGGTATTTTGGGGGAGCTTCAAATCTGTTCTCCTTCCAGTGGATGTTAGGCTGCTGTTTTCAAAACTAGTATGATTATAAGGCTGTTTTGTTTTGTTTTGTTTTGTTTTGTTTTGTTTTGTTTTGTTTTGTTTTGCTTTGTTTTGTTTTTAAGGTTACTATGGAGCTGAGAGAGAGGGATTGCAATTGGGTCAGTTAAAATTCTACAAAGCTAGTTATTCTTACCAAGAGCTAGTATTTTCTTTTTATCAATGTGCCTCAGATTATTGCAAACCTTTGGTTAATTTCCAAAGTTCTAAAGATGGTAACATTGACCATTTTTTTCAGTATTCTTGTTGCTTTTATGGAGGATTCGATTTTCAGAAGTCCTATTCTATTTTTGTTGGTGTCAGTCCAAAAGAGTGCTAGGTGTTGTGCTGTTCAGCTCAGATTTAGCCTTTGAAGAAGACTTGACCTCCACAGAGTTGATGTGAGTAATGAAGACTCAAATAGAGAGGTGTAGTAAGCCTTGAATGATATTCAAGTTGAAGTTACATTAATTTCATCATTATAGAGTGCCTCATTCTTCTTTTCAAAGAATTCCCTTAGCAGGATATAGAGGGACAAATGAGTTCTGGGTAAGAGTTGATGTATACAATAACAGAAGTCTTCAGTTTTGGCTCATAAAATAAACATCCTTGCTAATAGATGTGCATCGTTTGGGCATTTGTCTGGACTTTCTCATACTTGGGACACCAGGATGGATTTCTAAATTTTATTTCCAGTTTTTACTTATTTTGAGAGAGAGGGAGAGAAAGAATCTGAAGTAGGCTCTGAGCTGTCAGCACAGAGCCTGATGTGGGTTTTGAACCCACGAATCATGAGATCATGACCCAAGCAGAAATCAAGAGTCAGAATGCAAAAAAAAAAAAAAAAAAAAAAAAAAAAAAAAAAAGAGAGTCGGAATGCTTAACTGACTGAGCCACCAGGATGCCCCAAGGATTTCTAAATCTTGATCTAAATCACCTCTTTATTAATAAACTACTTATTTGGGTTTCCTGGGTGGGTAGAATGGAGATCTGTGGAGTGTGCAGACAATACTATTGGCAAATGCTGTACTATTGGCAAAAGAAGTATAGGGTGGCATTTCCCAGACAACAAAGGCATTATGGGTAGAGAGCCAGTAGAGGACCTGTGAACAATGATTAATGATGGACAGCTCCTTTGCGTACTTTGATTTGGATGTTTTGTTTTTGTTTTTTTCTTCCTGGGTACCCAGGACCACGATTATTCACTTAGCACTGTGTTTGGATTGGATAGCCATCTGTCATTGGGCTTTCAAGGCCAGGTTTACAAAGTTGCCTTAGTTAATTATGATTTGATACAGAAACAAATGCTAACTACTACCAATTTCACATGGATGCATAATGATTCTTGGTAGCTGAGCATGGGGTACTCTGGGGGACAATGCATGGTGAAGTTAGTCAGTTCCTCTTATACTACTGGGCCATGGCTGTTTCTGGACTGGGTATGATGCTCTAGACCCGATACCCATCTACTAAATGACTGCTTCTTCATGATTAGGTGCTGCAAAGGATGAAGAATGAACTCTGGGAGCCCCAGCAGTAGGTGAACCAGAGAAGTTGACTACATATGTTTCTTTCTCATACTTAATCTCCAGCCAGGAGCTGAGAATAAGTACCAAACCTTGCTTCATAGAAAATTTAAGAGGAAGGGGAAAGGTTTGGTATATAGGGTTTTAGGATGGGATGGAATTTATTACATGAGGTATAACATAACGTTCTTTATAATAATTAGGACAATAGACCAACCTCACAGAAAAATCCTCTTTCCTTGTTAGGATATTACTGTGAACTACAAGCAATTTGTTCCTGTGTAGAGCTGCAATATTAACAAGAAGCTGGGCGGTCTGATGAGTTTTCCTTCATCTCTCAGGGCAACGGAGTATGAAGAAATGGGAAGGTAAGAACATTTGGAAGATCAGAGCGGCTAGCTCTGTTGCCTGGGCTCTGAGGACTGTGAGCCTTACTTCTGGCATTGTGTTTACATCCCACAGCATTGGTTGTATGGCCACTGGGTAAAGGGCTTTCAGACCTAAGCCCTCAAGTATGATTCCCTGTTTTGGTTGAGGCCTGGCCAGCAGTGGCACTATGGGCCAGAGCCTATCAAAAAATTAATTAATTAACAAAACAAAACAAAACAGCTCTCACCAGATCTGTGGCTGATGCTAAGAGTGAGACTGTGTGGAGACAAGAAATTTAGTTGGAAGTTGAAGCTGAGAAGCTCAAGCAGAGTATACATTGGAGTTTCTAATATTAGTTGCAGGGCCAGAATAAGGGAGCTGAATATGAAAGCAGGAACATAAGGTAGAACCTCTATATGTATTTGGAATGGTCAGTGTTTACTGAGTATGCCTACAGTGGTGGGGCAGGTTCTAGGCACCAGGGGGTTGTTCTAGTAGCTTACTTAATTCTTGCTACAACTTTAGGACATACGGACAACTGTTCCCATCATTTTACAGATGGGGATACTGAGGAAGGGCTAGTAAATGGTAAAAGCAGGATACTAACTCTGGAAGTCTGGGTCCATGGCTTGAGCTCTTGACCACTATTCTATTGCCTCTCCTGACACACCTTGCCTATGGTATTCATGTTCACACTTCAGGGCTACAGTGAGTGGACTCAGTAAGGGCTGGAGTGGGCTAGCAGCACGTGCAAACAACGACGTGCAGAAATAGACTTTCTGGAATGGGATTAGGCAGGTTGACGCAACCTGATACTGGAAGAAATAGGATCTCATGGCCCTAGAAAGGATGAGATCCAAGGTGAAAGGTTTAACTGAGGCAAGGAGAAGGGACAAGACACTTACTGAGTGGCAATGGAAATAGGCGTTGTTGACTCTTACGGACCCAAGTGATGTTCATGTCTTTCATTTCTGTCACTAATGTATCAATCATTTCCATTTATCAAGTTGTTCTTGGTCAAGTCTGGAGTCAGCTATTTTACGTGTCATTCTGGTACGACTTCACTGAGATTTAGTTTTCTTCTACCTGTAAAATGGAATGAGAATTGAATCAAAGAATTCATTTGTAGGGCTTGGCACTGAGCTCAGCACACCCGAAGTCCTGGATTGATGTCTGTTTGCTCTCTTGAGACATCCCTCTGCCCTCTTCCCACCCTACCTACCTGCGTATAATAGATATCCGATGCATATTTGGTGATTGCCTAAGTGATGTCTAGTCTTTTACATACATGTGCAGAGTGCTGTAGGTCTCAACTAAGGAAACTGAGCAAATTAGTGTATTCACAAGCCTCCCTTCATCACCTTCCGTTCTGGAACTGGTGCATCCGAAGCACGGTCCAGCTCTGTGTTGACAGACGCACAGTCCGCACAAGCTTCAGCTGCAGTGTCAGTACTAGACACCCTAGATGACAATTAGGAAGAAGAGCAAACAACTCCAGGAGAAAGGTGTCCTTAAAAGTGGTGAGCGGCAGAGTAAACAAGCAAACGGCTCTAAAGGAATCAATCATTCAATCACCGCCGATAGCCTGCACTGTCCAGGGGGATATTATCTGTTGGATGCAGCTGTGGAAAGGTGATCTCAAGTCCTGCGTCAGATTCCCAGGCCTGTCTCAGATCTTTCTCTAGTCTTAAGAAAAATCAGTTCACCTCCTTTGGCTTTTAGTTCCATTAATAACAGCCTATTGCTGTTGAGCACTTACTATGTGCCAGGCATGGTTTGATTTTAGTGATAACCCTAGAAGGTAGGTAATATTAACTATTCTAATTTTACATATGAGGAAACTGAGTCACAGGGAGATTAAACACCTTGCCCACAGCTGGGATTCAAATCTGGACAGCTTCGTTGTCCATGTGCATCAGCACTAAACTTTGCTGTTTCTCGTGTTCTAGAAGGATGAGTAAAACTGTTCACAAAATTAGAGAAGCAAGTTTATTACTAAATGTTGAGGAATCGTGTTTGCATTTCTTACTTTTAAAAGCTGAGCATTATTACAATTGTAACATGTCAGATGTAGAATAACTTTCTCAAATGCTTCTAACTGAATGCATGGTCTTGATGCACTTTAGTCTGTTAGATGAAGTGACCTAATCTTTCTTTAATGCTATCTTGCAAATTATGAGTCAGGGATTCATTATGACCATACATTGCTCATCTGGAGCTGGCAAGTACTTATATATTCTCACAAGGCTAGGAGCTAATGGAGCCAGCCCTCCAACTACCCAGGAGAACACGAAAGCTTCCAGACGAGGTACAACACCAGTGCACACCTGCATGTCATGAGTGAAGCCATTAACTGAGCAGACAAGAACAGCCTGCCATCATGTCTGCTTATTGTCAACGCTGAAGAGGTATTGACAGTGTTGAGACAGGCTGTCACTGGAGGAAACTGAGACCGAATCAACAACCAGTGGAACATCCACCCCAATGGAACCTGTTCCTCGAGGTGCTACGTCAAAACAAAACATATGGAGGGCCTGCACGCACAGGCAATTCTCCACCCTGCCTGCTCCGACACTCTGTGTACAGTAGGTAAAGAATTGCATGGCTACATGGGTGAAGAAATGACTACTGAACTGAGTTCGAACTCAGAACATAAGTGGGGCCAGGCTCTATTTTTCCAAGGTAGAGTTGAATCTTACTCCTCTCCCACACACAGATCAACTCAGAGCCACTAAAAAGCGGTATCACAGCCTTACTGGAAGGGCAACCTGTCTTTTTTTATTGAGAACTTAAGACTTTGCAGCGTTTTGGGGGGAGTCCAAGTCTGACACACTCACAAGAAGATTGCATTAATTATGTAAACATATTATTATCGAATGGATCCTAAATGAAACACCAACATTCTTAGTAATATAAGTGACTTGGTATATTCTGGAATGGTAAATGAAAAATATGAATCCATAGCATCTGAGAATTCAAGTTATGTGGACAGAGTAAGGAAAAATAGGATTCATTTCAAACACTGGACAAAGTGAGATAAGAGGAAACAGAGAGAGAGATAGAGAAAGAGAGGAAGACAGAGAATTTGTGTGTGCGTGTGTGTGTGTGTGTGTGTGTGTGTGTGTGTGCGCACGTGCACATGCTCCATCTTTGCCTGAAATTTGTTCCACATTTGCTTGGAGTCCCAATTGCTTAGGGGGATCCATTATAGATGAGCCTGTTCCAGGTCTCATGGAAAATAGTTCCCTCCTCCATTGTTTGGAATTCAGACTCTGCCAGTGGTGGAGGGAAACTTTTAAACACAATTACACTATCAAGATGTACAGTGGGTGAGTCAAAGGCCTGGATCAGGTTGGCCTGAGATGATAGAATCAGAGGTAGGTCATAAATCTCCAGCTGTGTTAGAATGTTTGCCACGATGCAGAATGAGCCAGTGGCCCTGTTTGCGACAATATCCCTGCAGGGGTGATGGATGAGCCAGACTGACATCAGAACAGGTGGGAATATTACAAGGAATATTAACGAGAAGCTTGATGAAAGAGCCCCGGCAATTAAGTCCATGGGAGAGGCTTAATCCAAGTCATAAAAGACATTGTAGACTGTAGCTGTCTTTCCATTTGACCAATTAAAAAAGGCAGGCCATACTTGGACTGTAACCTCAAAGTATTCCTAATAAGTCCATGACATACTGTATTGTTAGGATGAAAACTTGAGATTTGGTTCTTCTAAATACTTGGGTGATTGGATGACTGTTTTACAAATTCTAGTCAATTGCTGATTGCCTTCACTTAACTATGTATTACCATCCTTCATAAAGCTATTATTGATTATAATGCTTCAGAGAACAGGGATTAGTTTGTCGGTATACTCTGTTTGATGTCTAGGGAAGGGTTAGTCAAAGTATGGAGTTAAATGGCACCCGAGGCCATGGTGGATATTATCTTGTAACTCTATCCTGGTTCACCCCTCCCTTCTTCTCCTCACCTTGGCTCCTTCCCCTCCTGTTTTTCCCTCCTCTGCTCCCTTTCCCTCTCTCCTTCCCTCTCTCCCTCTTTTCTATTTTCCGCCTGTTCCCACTTTCCTCAACTTTATTCAGTCTTCTACTCTGTTCCCTTCACTGCTGACCCTTCCTAACATCTGACTGCCCGTCGGGCTCCTGTGGTCATCACTTTGTGTACCTGGTATCATTCAGACCTAAAGTTATGACTGAGCTCTTAATAGTTCTGAATCTCCTCATGGAGAGATTCACCAGAAACTTCTACTTTCTGCAGTGCTGGTCACCTGAGATGGGGCTAAGGAAGAATGGGAGCAGCCACCTTAAACTATAGCCACCCACCACCCACAGGGAAATGGTAGAAAAAATATTGGAAGAGTGAACTGCTGAGGTGCTAAAATTAAAAATGTTTAATAGGCACGTGGAGGATATGTCCTAGGGTTGGTGATTTTTATCTTGAAATGAGGAATCCATTTCCACCTCCAATTCAGTCCGAAAGCCATTTTCCTTGCCAAAAAAAAAAAAAAAAAACAACGTAAGCCACCCATCTTATGTCTTCTGTAGCTATCAGAACACATTGCACAGGAGCAGAACACAGCCACAATCAACGATGCCAATGTGAGAGAGAGCTCCAGTTAGAGAAAGAGAGATGTAACAGAATTGAGGCATCGCACACATAGAAGTATTAATAACTGAGGTCAGGCTTTTAGAATGTGTTTCAGAAGAAGCCAACTCTTTTCGTGCTATCGATGAAAAAAATTGTACTTGTGTCAACATTGACAATTGAATGAGCAGAGAATGCAGTGTAAGGTGATATGATGCAATAAGGAATCTGGTAGGTGAAAATGGCATCCCAGCATAGACCAGTGCATAACAAAAAGAAAGGAACGCATAGGAGAAATTGGATGAGGCAAAAGAAGAGAAATCCAGGTCCTGATCAGAACAATGGTGATTCTTGGTAGTTGCTGATAATTCCATAATGATGTGAAATTAGAAATTCATATTCAAACCCCAATCTGGGTCACTTGTAGTTTTATGTTTATAATTATGCTGAAGATTAGTTCTAGAGCAGATTTTCTCAAACTTGGCCACATTTGGAAAATGCACAAGCAGCTTCTGATGCCCAGGTCCCACGTCAGAATAGTGAAATCAGAATATCTGGGAGTGAGTGTTACCTATCCTTCAATTTAAAAAAAAAAATGTTTCTAGGTAGTTCAGTCAAGGTTGGGAACCACCACTCCAGAGTAAGGAGTATTTTCTTTTTAATGTTGATTTATTTATTTTGAGAGAGAGACAGAGACAGAGCATGAATGGGGGAGGGGCAGAGAGAGATGGAAACACAGAATCTGAAGCTGGCTCCAGGCTCCAAGCTGTCAGCCCAGAGCCCGACGTGGGGCTCGAACCCAACAAACGGTGAGATCATGACCTGAGCCAAAGTCGGACGCTTAACTGACTGAGCCACTCAGGTGCCCCCAGAGTAAGGAATATTTTGATTTTATTTCATAGTGTGGGTTCAGAGCGGTTCAATAAAACTTTTGTTGTTTTCATAAAGTACTGAGTTGATCAACCCTTTGCAAAGTGCGTTTCATGGGGCACTAGTCCTTTGACATATTGTAGAAAAAGAAAGAGTTCTTTGGTCAAGAAGTCTGGGAAGGCTCTAACCTTGATGACTCACCATGCTTATTAGCATATTAAAGACTTTGGGAACTCCTGCCATATAGAATTTTATATAATTGAGTACTTCCCAACCTCTCCTCAACCTCCCAGGATGGGCAAAACAGTAAGCCCTACAGCTTGAGGTTGATTGGTTTGAATGGTGATTCAGCTGGGACTCCAGAGTTTGTCTTCCAGCTCTGCAACTTACTAGTTCTGTGCCTTTAGGCAACTGACTAGTTCTCAGTGAGAGCACTGAATGAACATTGACCAACATTAAATATTGGAAAGCACTGTACAATTTTACCACCTTTCCAATTTCCTGTTACACATGATTCCTTCAGTATCTCACTGACTGTTCAATCTCAGCAAGATTAAATAGTACATATTTGTTTCTCATTGAAACAAATACCACTGCTTGGTTTTCATATTGGTTTTTTTCTTCTAGGATTCTCAGTCTTATGGTCACTATGGTCTCCAAACCTGCATGTCATCTGTAAATTCTTCTCATTACTTATGGTTCACATTTCATCTGATTACTGCCTTCTTGATGTTGTTCATTATAGTCATTGCATCCTTTACTTTTGATTCCTGGTGCTCCCCTCATAAGATCAGGAGTTTCTTTAAACTTGGACTATTGGAATGGCCTCTTTTAGGTTTTCTTTTCTCCAAGACATCCAGCTCAGTTGTAGCAGATTAATCTAATAAAATATCCATTTGAAGATATTCTTTGTCTATAGTTCTAGTCTTAAAGGAAAACCTTTATCCTTATGCTGAGAAAATGGCTGCCATAGCTCCAGCTATCATGTTTGAGTTTCCACATATAAAGAAGGAAGGAGAGAAAAAGGGTAAAAGGAGCCCACCATCTGAGTCAATTCCCTTTAAAGAACTTTCTGAGAAGCCCCAAGTACCAGTTGTCTTAGGCCCAGGCTTTATAAGGCTCACTCTGGCCCTTCTCCAGCTGTGCCCTCTGCATTAAGAGTTCTTTATCTACTAGGCCAAAGGAAATGCCCACCAGAAGTGTACCCATTCCTTCTAGACAGTGCTGTGAGTGCTCTGGAATTCTAGGCAAAAGGGGTCTGAACCCACTTCTAGGTCTGTATGCACACAGAATGTGCCACTGGGGTGCATAACCACAGGCCTGGGAGTTGGCAGAGGGGAGACTTTATATGGGAAATGGGTGAGCAAAGCAATAGATGGAGCTTGGATGTGAAGACTGGAAGGTCTACATGCATGGGCTTAAGTCCCCTTGCTATGTGGGCTGGAGCTGAGGGTGGCAAAGGAAAGTGAGCAGGCCATCTGGACTGACTCTCTCCATGGCTTGGAACTTGAAAGAAGCACGTATTCCAGGTCTTCCAGATATAAAGAAAGTACATTGGTCAAGACACCAGTATGAAAGCTATTTTACTTAGCAGTTTTGTAACTCGATTTATAATATTTAAATATTTAGACATCTACTATATGGACCATTTGTGTTTTGTGCGCATCTCAAATGTTAGGAGCAGGCTTGTATATACACATTTCCATTTGCCATTCCTTGACCACCATATTTGCAAGGGAGATTAGGAGACATTGTTCTCTCTCTACGCTGGAAGATGAATAGAATGGATGGATATTGGATTTGGGGTAGACAGCCAGCAGCCTATGCCATGTGTGTTTGTAAGGATGTTGGAAGGAAAGATGCATTAGCTTCTTCCCAGAAGCATTAACAATTGTATCCCTATCGCAATAAATTGCAAATATGAAAACTGAGAGTTCATCCATGAAAATGTGGAGCTAATTTTTAGCATACACAGTTTGGCAGCAGGCCTCACATTAACAGCAAGGCGAAGGTAAAGGTAAACAAGTATACAGGATACCTACAGCAGGTGCTGGGTGAGTGGAAATGCAAAGCTGAAGTACCCGCGAGAACCCGCAGTGCTGTGCTCCTGGAAGGGCAGCCTGGGACAACCCCCGGGGTGAGCGCTGTGATGTTCTGTCAGCAGCAGCCAGGGGGTCAGGAAAGGAATGCAGGATGATAAAAGGAAACTGAGGATTAAGGAGAAAACCCAATCTAAAAAGAAGCCTAGATAATTTAATTGAGTAGGTACTTCCATGTTGAGCTGGTAGAAATTACTCATGTCCAAAGTATTTTAAATAAAGCCTATAATAGATCCAAAAGGGAATATTTAATGTGGTTTTGGATACTTAGCATGTAATAAATTTCTTCCTGTCTGTTGATCCCTTGGGTAATGAATGTTAACAAAAACAACCCCAAAAGATATATAATCTGCAAACATTAGTGATTAATGTTTGTGATCTGTGAACACAATGTTAGGATTGACTGAAAAGAACACATTTCTTTACAAGTGAAATGCTTCCAGGGCTTGCGATCTTTAATAGAAACATTCTAAGTAAGAAAGACAATCTCTCTTTGTACTTCTTTGGTGAGGAAAACAGAAGTGCAAAGTGTCAATAAAGGCACGGGTATTGGAAAAGCGGAAAAGCTGAGTGTCTAGAGTAAAGATGTGTTTCTTGCATGAATAACTTCCGAACAATCTGCTGAAGGAGTGATTTTGTATCAAGCTGAAACCCCAAACCAGCATCATTTTAATTTGCCAAGCACCTGTGAAGGAATACAGCTGCAAGGCCATGGGAGAACAATAGGAACTGTGACAGTTCATTAATATAAACCAGCAACTAGATTTATTTGGAAAAGTCATTGATATAGAATTACCCTGGAGGATGCAATGACATTCTTGAAGCAGGCCAGCAAGCAGCTAACTAAGATTATAGATGTGTGCACATCATTTGAAACCGAACAGTAATTTGGTAACTATTACGATTTATTGTGTATGTCAAACAGAGTAACAAATGTGTAAAGAGCCATGATTGCTTTAGGAAAGTTAGGTTTGTGTTGTATTCAGTTGTTTGGCTTTTTGCATGCCAGGTTATTTTGTTCTGGAAAATCAAGATAATGGTGTTGCCTCTAAAATGATTACTTGCGTGTATATATGCGTAGAAGGAAAATATGAAAGTATGCATTCTTGTCTAACAATTCTGAGCCTTAATATAATGCTGATAAGAAACTAAAGAAGTTGTTTATTGCAATCAAGTGTTGGTGGTGACTACAAATATTTTATGTATGATAACTCATAAGCAATCTGGCTTGCATAAAACGAAAGGTATCAACAGATCTGGAAGCAGAGAAATAGATCTGCTCCCCATTCACTTTTATTGCAAACAGTAAAATGTAACTCTAGAAAATGGGAGGAAAGCAAGATTCTTTCATATCCTTAAAGCATCTGGGAAAATCTCGGTGTGTGGCACAAATGCAACAAGCCTGTCCACTGAACTTGTTCCCAGCCATGAGACAGGCAACATTAGCCGAGAGTGTAGGAGCAAATGGAGAGAATGCCCCCATACCTCTAACATTTCCTCTTTATATGCGAAGGAAAAGCAACAGTCCTCCAGCTAATTTCCTTAGAGTGTTTTCCTAATCCTTCCACCACCAGTAGTTAGCATCCCCAGTACCGTTAGAATTGTTGAAACCTGGCTGACTTGAACTGCTGGTTGTCAAGAATTCGTTTCTGGCGACCACTGTGGACTTGCTGAGTGGGTAGTAGAGAGTAAGGACACTGTAAGAGCAGTGCCAACCACTGGGGCCTGGATTTTTACAAGCCCCCTGTAAAGGTTGTCATGGTACATTGGTGTTGGCAAGGGACACAGAAAACGTAGCGGCTGTGTGTGAATAATCTGCCACTGGGAGGGAAGGAGTTTATAGACCAAGAGCATCTAACTGGTTCCTTCAAATATTATCTTCATTCTTAAGATACTAAAGCTCTTTTTCTTTTTTTAACCTGAAAAAAATAAAAATGATCTCATATCCAGGAAAGATCTGATTTGAAACAGAAAAATCTGGGATTTGGGAGAGGCAATCCATTAAGAGACGATTTAAATGGATGATTCTAAAGGATGGCTCATGCATTAAATTATTTGTGCTGCATGGTTCTTAATTTTAGCATTATTTCATTCCTCTTTCAAATCCTTGGCTTCTAAAAGACTTTTCGAGTATTTGGAGTTGCAAAGAACATTACGTGATGGGAGAACATCCAAGGCTGTTTCTCATTTTGTGAAATTCTCTAATGGCGCTACTTAGAAACAACTTTCCAAACAAATGCCAAATTTTTGTTTTGTTGTTTGTTTGGTTTTCCCATCGTGATTGAAAAGCATTCTGAAAATACAAAGCAATTATAAAATTCTCCAGGTTCCCCTGTAACAATAGCGCTAACACATTCAAAACAAAGGCAAGTTATGTAATAAGTGAAAGATGTAGGATTTCCCATAAAGCTATAGCCACCGCATTGACCTGAGTCGTTCAGAACAACTAGACAAGGCGTGGATGTGAATTGTAGCAACCGTCCTCGTTTCTGCCAGTTCAGCCCTACACCTTTCATGTGGGGCAAACTCCATGTCTGGTTCATGTGTGACAATGCAAGTCCCAGACAACAAATTTCTGCTTACAGTTGTTGACAAGTGTTTGAGAAAAGAAAACAGAGGTTGGAACCTAGAAGCATAGAGACCAAATTTGATGTATGGACATATTCTATTTGGGTACTGCCTACAAAATGGTAGGCAACATTTAAAATTGGCACTTAATGCATTCAAAGTTGGATTGGCAACGTTTCTTGAAAAATGAGAAGATATAATACCTGATCCATTAGAAGATATAATAATGATCCATTATTGCAACTGTTGGGGGGTGGGGAGGAACAGTGGCTCTCTGTTCATCTTTCCAGGTGACTCTCCATGTCTGCTGATTCCAGCTATTCATACATGCTACTGGGACAGATATCATCAATCTGGTTTATTCTAAGCCTTGTGTCTCCAAAGACGGCCCAGTGCCCTAAGCCAGACCAGCTACACATTTGCAGGGCCCGGTGCAAAATGCAAAGATGGCACCTATTGTTCAAAACTTATTAAGAATTTCAAGATGATGACAACAGAGAATTAAACCACGTGTGGGGCCCTTCTAATTGTGGGGCCCTCTATGACTGCATGAAGCCAGCCCAGAGCATCAGATTGCTTTGGATCCAGGGGCTAAAGAACTATGTTGAGTGCTTTTCCTGAAAGATAAGAAGTTCTGAAAGATTTCTGGAAGAACTTATTATCCTAGAAGGAATTGTAGCAGGCAAATCAGTTCTTAGCACATTCAAGTAAAAGGGCAGAGATATCTTAAAGCCTTTGTTTATTTGTTTGTAGAAGATTTTAAAAGTTAAGTTTTATTAAAAATATTTTTAAATGATAAGAATAGTACCTGTGCACAGTAAAAAATTCAGTAGTATAAAACATAAAACATGAAAAACAAATCTTTCATTCCTTCTCAGAGCTTTAAACTCACATCCGAGTTGCTTCTTATATATCCTATCACAGATCAGTTTTTACATATCCTTCTAGAAGAATTCTACATTTACTCATCTGACATAAATGAAAGAACACACTATATATATTTTCTATTTTTTAAATATTTTTTAAAATATTTATTTTATTTTTGAGAGAGAGAGAGAGAGAGAGAGAGACAGACAGACAGACAGAATCGGAAGCAGGCTCTAGGCTCTAGGCTCCGAACTGTCAGCACAGAGCCTGATGCGGGGCTCGAATTCACCAACTGTGAGATGATGACCTGAGCCAAAGTCAGATGCTTAACTGACTGAGTCACCCAGGCACCCCTGGTTTTATTTCTTGCTAAACACTTGAAAATAAGAACATAGTAAATCATAATACTATTTCAATATAATATGCACATTGTGTGGGTTATATGAAAAGTTAGAACAGTGCTTTCTTCCAATATCACTTCTATGAATTAAGAAATATATTTTGTAGAGTTTTGAGAAATCTACAGTCTGATTTATTCAGTAGTGCCCTGTTAATAACGACTAACCTAGTAAGAATTGTTCTATTATTTTGAGGTATGCAGTGTTTTTGATTATTTGGATATCTATTTTACACTGTGTTGAAAACTTGTGACATTTAAAGAAAGGATAATACTCATTAATCTATGTCACCTCCTACCTCCTTGACCTCAGATTATTTTTTATTTCATGGCCAATCAAAATTATTTTAGCCACAGAACACTTAACCATTTTTCCCACAGTATGTTCCCTCAAACAAGCATCTGGCATTAGCCTTAAATTACATGAAATAATGTGTGACTTTGCCTTCCATAACTTACAGAAATTTTATAGAAAGAGCCCCTTTCTTGGTGCTAAGAGATTTGGTTTAACATGACATTCATTTTTTTTAAGTTAAAAAAAATTTTTTAATGTTTATTTATTTTTGAGAGAGTGTGAGCAGGGGAGGGGCAGAGAGAGAGGGGGACACAGAATCTGAAGCAGACTCCAGGCTCTGAGCTGTCTGTCAGCACAGAGCCCAACACGGGGCTCGAACTCATGGATTGCAAGATCGTGACTTGAGCCAAAGCTGGATGCTTAACCAACTGAGCCACCCAGGTGCCCCAAGAACACACTATATTTAACACCTGAACTTAAAAAAAGTTTTTAAAGTAACTTAGAGAACATTCTGTTATCACTACATGAAACTTATCTTAATCTTTTAAACAACTGCACACTATTCCATTTCATGGATACCGAAATATGCTTAATTAAGTCTGAAAAGATGAACATTTGTTTTCCTTATTTTTGTTTATTCCTTTATTTTGCTGTTATACATAACCACTATGAAAACACATGTGTTCTCTGCCTAAGATGCTGTTGGCTGAGATGTTTGCACAGTCCTTTTGTCCCATAATTTGGATTCTTGTTCAAATGTCACCTTCTCGGAGCAAACCCTCCCACTGTCACTCTTTTTCCTCTTGATTTCACACCACTTTTCACGATCTGAAATGAAATGAAATATTTGCTTATTTGCTCAGATAAGTTGCATGAGGGCAAGGTTTTGTCTGCTTTATTCACTATTGTACCCCGACTAGGGATGTCCATGCTTTGTCACACGTGGGGACTCAGGAAATATTTGCTTAATAAATGAGTAAAAGGTTTACATACACGTTTTCCCCTTTGGATGGAGTTAGATGTGTTGGTAATGCAAAGCTGAAGGCCCCGTGCATGTCATTTTTTTTCCTAGGAAGTGGGAAATTGCTTCACCAGCAGTTGCAACCAATTTCTACTAACATTCCTGTTTCTTCTCACTGCATTCAACATCATTTTTAGAAATACTTCTCTGTCTTCAGCAAGTTTTTTTTTTCCCCCACATTTCGTTAAGTATGGCCTGTATTTATGGGCAGTGTTAGTATTCTGTTGTATGAAGTTTGGGTGGAGGGGAATAAAAAGAGACAGAAAAGTCTGGTAAAATTATAGGCTTCCTTTGTATAGAATTTTACATGAACTAGTGCACCAATCTGCATATTTAATGTTGTCCCACTTGCGCGATGGCCGTCCTAGCTGCCTGGTGACTTCATCAGCTCTCCTCTACCTGACAGCATCCTTTACATTCTTTTTTCAAGGACCTGTCCAGAGGTCAGTTTTTTCCTAAGAAGACTTTCTCTATCCCCCATTCTCCCATCTCAGCCAGTAAGAAATCACCACTCTGTGTCAGGTCGGTGACCCTATCTGTTCGGCCTCAACCGGCCTTACCGTCTAGCCAGTCGGAGGCAAGCCTGACCTTTGCACAGGACTATCTGGTCCTCGTGTGATGGAAAAAATCTCATATCTGGAAGCCCTCCCCATTCTAATGTGTGTTCAAATGATGACATAATACTGCATTTTGACACCACGGAGCACTTTCTCCCTTCAGAGAGTCCAGCTGACAAGCCCCTAGCTCTCACTCTACTCTTCCTAGAGTGCCCCCGCCTGACCTGGCCCCCGAGGCCTCTGCATGCTCTGAGATAAGCAGAACAAATACAGTAGCAGGCCAGCCCCAACGTCACTGCCCTCCAATGCTCCCAGGCCTGAGGACTCATTTTAAGCCCACCTGGAGCTTTTGCCAGTACTTTATCTGTGTCACCCATATCTCCTCAAAGTATGAGCAAACAAAACCACAGTGCTTTATCAGGGCTTGTAATTCCTTACATCTCTCTTATCACCTGAGATTACCCAATCCTACCAGAGCTTCAGGGATCTGTGCGCAGGATAACAGGACCTTCTGGTAGCAAGTGGTCTTATCACCCTTACAGCCCTTGAAGAGCTGGAGGAGGCTTTCCTTTCCACCCTGGTATTTTTCCTGATACACTTTCAACTTTTCTAAAGGTCTGTCCTTATAACATGGGTTACTTGTTTTTAGGAGACTTCTTGCCTCGAATTTGGATGGCATTTGTGTCTGAAGCAAATAAATAAAAATATCTGTGATTGAGGAAGTGTTCCCTATGGTTCAGACTCTAACGTGGTCCCGTTGTGTCTTCACCATTGCCATGGTCAGAAAGACACCAGTGCCATTTTATAAAGGAGGAAACTGAAGCTCGGGTCAGGGAAATGATTCCTCCGAAGTCACAAAGGTTTTAAGTATTGGGGCATGAATTTGAAGCCAGGAATACTATGGACTCCAAAATTTAATGTACCCACTGTGCCAGTGTGTTGAATTCTGGAACCTGGCTGCCCAACTTTGAATCTTGACCTCACTACTTAATTAGCTGTGTGACTTTAGGCAAGTTCCCTAACTTCTCCATGCCTCAGTTCCTCGTCTGTAAAACAAGATTAATAATAGTATCTATTTCATGGAGTTGAGAAAAGAAAATGTTTATGTGTGTATGATGTATGTGTATTTGAATCAATTTTTATTCTCTAGTAATGGCTATTAATAATTTTATTTCCATTTAACTGCTGCCTCTATGAAACTAGGCAAAGGAAAATTAAAGCAATTATCCAGGTGATTAAAAAATTAAACATATGGAAGAAAGAAGAAAGATCTAAGAGAACAGTGTTTGCTTGTGTGCTTGTCTTGTTCTTTCTTTTGTTCTTCTTTTCCTGGAAGTATATCTATTTCCCTTTTTGCTGTGATAATTGACATCTGTCCTTCTTTTGACTCTCCACCCTAGAAAGCTCTTTTCATTGAAAACATGTGAAAACACACAGAAATGTAATTATTTAGTTGTTCACGGACCTTTCTCCTTTGTATCTCCCTCACGTGCACATATATAGAAACACATAAAAGCATACACGTACACACACACTTACCTTCTGTTGGCATGTGAGTACAGGCTATTCCACTCCTATGAGTGTGTGTGTGTGTGTGTGTGTGTGTGTGTAATGGGAATCAATGCCTCACTTGTTATCACAGGTGCGGTAGCTTGCCTTTCATGAGGTTAAATATTTGTCTCACTCACACACTCCTACACTCTCAGGGCTGGGAGGGATCATAAAAATCACCTAGTCCAGCCACTCCTCTGATGTTTGAATTGCTTCTTACAACGTCCTGGCTAGGTGGCCCAGTGGCCTGTATTAAAATACTCCGAATGACAAGAAGTTCACTGGCTCCTGCAATAACCAGTACTATTTTTCCATCTTGTTGGAATCCATAGTCAAAGCTAATGCCAGCTCTTCCAGGCTAATAGGGAGCATCCATTTGAATTAAGCTTTAAAGCCATTTTTGGTAGGAAGAGCTATTTTCAACATGTCTGACAATACTGTCTCTACAAGAAGAATTTACAAATTATAAGAATATGCTCCAACAGGAAAAATAGGGAAGGAGTACACATTATTAATTTACAAAGGAAGAAATACCAATAGCTATTAAAGCAACAATACAAATTCTCTGTTAGCTTTCAGATTGGTAAAGCTAAAATTAACTCTGAGGATACTCAGGATTGAGGAAGAAGGTGTAAATAGGGGAAAGGGCAGTCTCCATCACAGCTGGTGAAGTGTGAACTCATAAAAATAACTTTTGTAAAAGTCAATTTAGCAATATGATCAACATTAGAAATGTGCACAGCGACCCAGAAATCCCGCTTGTGGGATTTTATCTAGATTTTTCTTTGGCAGATAATCAAAGAAGCACACAAATACATATGTGGACGCATGTGTATATGTACGTATTCATGCACACATGTGTGTACCCATAACTGCATTGCTATTATACCAAAACATCGGTAGTGATTTCAGTGGTGTACTGCAGAGTTATTTAAGAGGATTATATGGTGCACCTGGGTGGCTCAGTCGTTTAGTGTCTGATTTCGGCTCAAGTCGTGATCTCACGGCTCATGAGTTTGAGCCCCACATCAGGCTCTGTGCTGACAGCTCAGAGCCTGGAGCCTGCTTTGGATTGTGTGTCTCCCTCTCTCTCTGCCCCTCTCCTGCTCACACTCTGTCTCTTTCTCCTTCAAAAATAAACATTAAAAACATAATCATAAAATAAAAGGATTATATATATGTATATAGATGTATACTATATATAACGTGTGTGTGTATGTGTGTGTATATATATATTATATATTGGATGTAATATATAATATATATAGGGAAATACATTTCAATAGAGATGTGTGTGTGTATATATATATTATATATATATTATGTATACATAGGGAAATACATTTCAATAGAGAACTATATCTAAGACATATTTTTGAGTGAAATGCCATGATACAAAACAGCATGAATAGCATAGTCTCATTTCCATAAAATTTATATATCTTAGTCTCTAAATTCCACTATGAAAGAAGCAATCATTTATGTGTATATGTGTGCATACATACATATATCTGTATATATATATCAGAATTCTTGACATATAATTCACATATCATAAAAGTAATCATTTTAAAGTGTCCAATTCAATGGTTTCCAGTATATTCACAAAATTATGGAACCATCAACACTATCTAATCTTAGAACCCTTTCTAAATGACTCCAAAAGAAACCCTGTGCCCATTAACAGTTACTCCCCATTTCCTCACATCCTCAGTTTCAGTCTCTACCTCCTCTCTGTATGGATTTGCCTTTTCTGGACATTCCTTAAATGGAGTCATACAACACAACTACCTTCTTTCATTTACCATGTTTTCAGATTTCCTGTATGTTGTAGCATGGATCAATACTTAATTTCTTTTTATGGCCAAATAATGTTCCATTATATGGCTATACCACTTTTTTTTTAATCCATTTATCACGTGGACATTCATCAGGTTGTTTCCATTTTTGGCCCATAATGAATAATGCTGCTATGAAAATTTGTGTACGGGTTTTTGTGTAGACATATTTTTCAATTCTCTTGGATATATATATATATATAATATATATATTATATATATATATATATTGGATATATATATAAATAATATATATATATGGGTGTAATTCTTGGGTCAAATGGTAACTCTATGTATAAGATTTTGAGGAGCTTCCAAACTGTTTTCCAAAGTGACTGCACCATTTTACATTACCAACCAACAATGAATGAGAGCTCTCATCTCTCCACATCCTCTATACTTGTTATTGTGTGTATTTATTTATTTTTATTTATTTTTTTGTGGTTTTTTTAAAATTTATTTATTTTATTTTATTTTTAATTTACATCCAAATTAGTTAGCATATATTGAAACAATGATTTCAAGAGTAGATTCCTTAATTCCCCTTACCCGTTTAGCCCATCCTCCCTCCCACAAGCCCTCCAGCAACCCTCAGTTTGTTCTCCATATTTATGAGTCTCTTCTGTTTTGTCCCCCTCCCTGTTTTTATATCATTTTTGTTTCCCTTCCCTTATGTTCATCTGTTTTGTCTCTTAAAGTCCTCATATGAGTGAAGTCATATGATTTTTGTCTTTCTCTGACTAATTTCATTTAGCATAATACCCTCCAGATCCATCCACATAGTTGCAAATGGCAAGATTTCATTCTTTTTGATTGCCGAGTAATACTCCATTGTATATATATACCACATTTTCTTTATTTATTCGTCCATCGATGGACATTTGGGCTCTTTGCATACTTTGGCTATTGTTGATAGTGCTGCTAAAACATTGGGGTGCATGTGTCCCTTCAAAACAGCACACCTGTATCCCATGGATAAATGCCTAGTAGTGCAATTGCTGGGTCGTAGGGTAGTTCTATTTTTAGTTTTTTGAGGAACCTCCATACTGTTTTCCAGAGTGGCTGCACCAGCTTACATTGCCACCAACAATGCAAAAGAGATCCTCTTTCTCCACATCCTCGCCAACATCTGTTGTTGCTTGAGTTGTTAATGTTAGCCGTTCTGACAGGTGTAAGGTGGTATCTCATTGTGGTTTTGATTTGTATTTCCCTGATGATGAGTGATGTGGAGCATTTTTTCATGTGTCGGTTGGCCATCTGGATGTCTTCCTTGGAGAAGTGTCTATTCATGTCTTTCACCCATTTCTTCACTGGATTGTTTTTGGGGTGTTGAGTTTGATAAGTTCTTTATAGATTTTGGATACTAACCCTTTATCTGATATGTCATTTGCAAATATCTTCTCCCATTCTGTCGGGTGACTTTTAGTTTTGCTGATTGTTTCCTTTGCTGTGCAGAAACTTTTTATTTTGATGAGGTCCTATTGTGTGTATTTTTGATTACAGCCACCTAGCGGGTGTGAAGTGGTTATACATAAATATTTTTTAATCAACACAAATCCAAGTCCAAGCCTTTGTCCCTCTGCTTTGGGATGAAATTCAAACTTTACAATTCTTGAGGCCATAATTTGTGGAAAGAATAAAAAGAATGGAAAGGTGGAAGGAATCATATAGTTTGGTTTAAGGTAGAGATGACCAGGAGAGAACACTAAAATATTAGAGTGAACTAGACAGGAAAGGTCTCTTCTTTCATTCTAGACCAAAATGCCTGAAATCAGTTTGCTTGATGATCAAATTGCTGAACTTAGATGTTTGCCCAAAATATTTCTTTTAACTGTTATAGCAATTCATATAAAATGAGATGGTTTTAACAGATGTTAAAGATTCTGTAAAGTTTTAGTTGATTGGTTTTCATACCATCTTCAGAGTACTATTTTAAGGCATATTCTACATGTAGATGCTAATGTTACAGGGTGATTTAATTTATGAAATATTTAATATTCAGAATTCATTATGAGAAGCCAAATTTCTGTATTTCAAATATATATTCAAGCAGTTTGTATTGATTCTGTTCAGGTCTTTTAAAACTAATATTCTACTTTGTCAACATTTTGTATTTTTTTTAGGTTTCTTTTGCCAATTTTTTAAAAGTATGCTCCATTGCCTTTTTAGTTTAATATTATTATTATTTACTTTTACCCATTCTTTAGCATTTTTTGGCTTTTAAATCAATTCCTTTTTTAATCCCTTTAAAATAATTTCACAGTTATAGATAATGTATATCAAAATTTGAAGCATAAATCATATGAATCATTTTAGTAATCCTCTCAAGGTGGCTTCAATTCCTTTGAACAGATTTATCCTTTCAAGTCCTATTTTCTTTACAAGCTCTTAGTAAGTCAGTATATTCCAACTGCTCTTTATTAGAAACCAAATTTTTGCCTTTCATAAAATACAAGAATTATATAATATTTGTTGCAAATCAGAGGATTTGGTGGGATTTTTTGTTTGGAGTTTTATATTTAATTTGGTGTATCTTGGATTGAGTTGAGGCTCAGTGCAGTCATTTTGCCAAGTGGTTTTGCAGTAATTTGTCAGACCACCTTAGCTTAATGTCCATTTCATGTGGGATTCAAATTTCAGACACTGGCCATTTCTCAAATGCTTGAAACTGATGGAAAATGTTCATTTCATTAAGCAGATTTATGTAACTGTTAAGTATAAAAATGTGCAAAAGGTAACAATTTAACTCCTGGATATCCCGGATAGTTAAAAGTTAATGATTAGGTGTCCATCATATGAACTTTCCCCAAATCTATTTTTCAGTAAACATTTTTGGAGAAAATTACAACTCCATGTACCAGACTGTGCCACTGTTTAAATTAGATTTGTCTAAATATACTTACTTGAGCATGGCCTGTCAGTGCCACCACAATCTGAATAAGCAGCATGTTATTCTTAGATAGTGTTCTCTGTGGAAATAAGTTTCAGTTAGTGACTGACCCAGGACAACGTAGTTAAATCAATGAAAAAGAAAATCAAAATAAATTCTTTTCATTTCAAATACAAGGATTTCTTTTAGAGTTGGCTCCCAGTGTATGACTTCCCTATGATAGAATTTAGGATCTGGTTAGAGCTTATATTTGATATTAAATTGGAAGATTCTAAAGTGAGGCTCTGTATGAGTAGGTATTCACCATACAGCTATGTGATGGGCATATGAGCCACTTTGGGAACTACAGCAGGCTCCCTCCCCAAAGCCGGTATGAAGCAAGCACAGTGATTGCTGACTGAAGGTGATAAACATGGCAATGGCATTATGGGCTCTGATTCTAGGAAACGTTCCTAGGGGCAGATAAGCCTTCCACATTCTGATGTAAGGAAGAAGGGATGAATCCATTTGCCCCAGAGACCTTTATATGGGCTGAATTTTGCCCCCACCCACCACCAAGTTCATACATTGAAGTCCTGATTCCTAATGGTACTCCAGAACGTGACTGTATTTGGACATTGATCTTCAAAGAGTAATTAACTTAAAATGACATCATTAAGGGGTGCCTGGGTGGCTCAGTTGGTTAAGCGTCCAACTTCAGCTGAGGTTATGATCTCACGGTTCGTGGGTTCGAGCCCCATGTCAGGCTCTGTGCTGATAGCTCAGAGCCTGGAGCCTGCTTCGGACTCTGTGACTTCCTCTCTCTCTGCCCCTCCCCTGCTCACGCTCTGCTGTCTCTGTCTTTCAAAAATGAATAAATGTTAAAAAAAATTTTTTTTAAATAAAATAAAATGAGATCATTAAGATGGTCCCTAATCCAATACAACTGGTGTCCTAATGAGAAGAGGAGTTTAGGCATGTACAGAGAGAAGACCATGTGAAGACCCAGGGAGAAGACGGCCAACTACAAGCCAAGGAGAGAAACCTCAGAAGAAATGAGCCCTACTGATAACCTTGATCTGAGACGAGTAGCCTCAGAATTGTGAGAAAATACATTTCTGTTGTATAAACCATCCAGTCTCTGGTACTTTGTTATGGCGGCCCTAGCAAACTATCACAACTTTAATCTCAGACTCTCAGCTCTGTGACGTATAGTATGGAACGGATTTTAATCAGTAATTATAAGCAGATATTCTTTCATTTTAAGACACAAAGCAGTGGTGTTGGGTCTTTTCTGGGCCAGTGGTTGTTAACGGGACAGATTTGGTGGAAGCTATTTCCTGTGGCTCTGTGAAGCATTCAAAGACAAACACTGCTGTTTCTCTCATGCAGGGTAGTGGGGTGTAGGCAGCGGTTCCAAGCGTGGCCTCCAGAGTTTAAGAGCACATACCTCATAAGGTGGTCATGAAGATTAACGTCATTAATATGTGTTAAGCAGTGCCTGGCACGCAATGAATGCAGTCTAAGTGGTCGCGGTTGTTTTTATTATTGTGGAGTCAAAGTAATTAGAAATAAAAGGGACCTCCTAAATTATCATTATTTCTTTTCCTCCTAAATTATTATTTTCATGAGTAGTAATAAAAAACTAGATAAGCAGCAGTGAGTAATAGGGTAAGTTCTAGTGGGAATGCAACAGCCTTGGTGTGGTGGGTAGGCCATCACCATTTGCTGCAACCTCTCCTCCTAATTTAGCACCTCTGCCTTTGGTATCTATTCTCTCCATTTCTTTTAATCTTTTACTAACTTTGCCTTTTGTTTTTACATATGTCTTTTTGGCCCTTTTGATGCACTGTTTTCTTTCTTCTGAATCTTGAACGGTCTATATTTTTCAGTCCTCATGTCTAGCACCAGAATCTGACTTGGGGCCTGCAGAATGCCCAGTTGTTTCTAGAATCTTCTCTATCTGGAGCCTATTTGAACAAAGTAAATCCTCTGCAACTTTCTAAATTAAAGAAAGATGACACTAATGTAAAAAAATTACAGTGCCTCACAGGTTACCTCAAGACTGAGAATATGATACATTTACCATTTCGAGTTTCAGATTGATGGTGTCTACATCCGAGGGTGGCTGATGTCCTGCTTTTGCTCATGGCAACTCCTGGACTTGATCTTTGATATCCAGGTATTTTCTGGCTTATTCAGGAGGGTTTAGAGATGGTAGGGTAGCTATCAGTCATTCTATACGTGAATTCAATTTAAATTCACTTATGAAACAAAACAAGAAAAAAAATCACAACAACAATTCATAGAACTATTCTTTGAAGAGTGTATGTAGCAGGACTCAGAGGTAGAAAAGTTGAGAGTTTCAGATTGAGGCACTTTTCTTTAACATGTCCCAGGAAGTGGCAATGAATGGAGACCTCCAGTGAGCTTGCCTTGTGACGAGTTTAGGAAGTCAACAAACCTCACACCATCCCCCTCCTCCCCAATCACTCAGCCTGAGTGAGACTGCTATGGCTAGAATACTGCAGTCCCACTGACATCTCCTGGACTTCTAGCAGCAGGGCCCAATCCTTACCAGCAGCCAGTAAGGTTTGAAGTACATGGCATTTTGCTACAGCATCACGACTTTGCATCTTGTCTATGTGGATATTGTTCTTTGGAATTGTGCAGTGTGCAGCCTGCACAACCATACACCGTAGCCCCCTTCCAATTCTGACTCCTATGCCTTAGCCCCTGTCTGAACATCTTCCACTGAGTACCTTGGCCCTCGGCTTGATTCTTGCTGACCTAGACTGTCTCTTAGGGGACTTTTCATGGACTCTTAACCCCCTGCTCAGCTCTCAACCCTGTCTCTTTCCATTAGTACTTACTGTCCTTTAGATGTTGGCCTTGTAAAAGATTACACTAACCTGAAAAATCAGTTTATGAAAAGTTGAGAATTGCTGCTGCTGACATTGTATATATAGTATGGAGCCTGGATCCTAACGAGATTTCAGTAGGACTTGTTAATATTACTCTTATTAATGTTATACTGTGTGTTGCTTTAGCCATGCTATTTGTCTTTTAACATTTGTCTTTAGAGTAAACTATTGACTGAAGAAATGAATCTCTAACAGTAGAATTCCCAGCACTGAAGAAGTTAATTTTGCAAGAAACCTTTATATAAGGATGATATGAAAGACCTAAAAACAAACAAACAAACAAACAAACAAACAAACAAACAAACACAACCTAAAGAGATCACCCCTATTTGGTCTGCTACAGCATCAGAAATTGTGTTATAGGCAGGTGGTTCCTTTAATAAGTGGGAACATTATGTAGTATGGTAGTTCTTAAACGTGAGCTGAGCATCAGTTGAGTCCTGGACTGCATCCCTAAAGTTTCTGAGACATGAGGTCCGGGATGGAAGATGGAAATTTGCATTTCCAACAGTTACCCAGCTGATACTGATGCTCGTGGCCTGGGACCACTTTGAGGACCACTCCTGTAGAGGCAAGAATAGTGGGTCAGCCAGAAGAGATACAAGTTCTAGTCCATCTGGATTTCCCAACATGTGAGATACTAAACAAGTTTCTTCAATGTCCTGACCCCTGTCTTCTGTGTAAACAGGGGGGTGGCCTGGATAGTCTCCAGATGTCCCTCCAGCTCAAATTCCTTCCAGTTCACATTCTGAGCTGATCATACCACATGGTCCAGGATGTGCTGGGGACCAGCCATGGCCCCACTTCAGGCAGCTTCCCCTCTTTAGGACAAACTGTGTCGTGCCTTTCATCCCCATACCTAATTCATTCCACAACTGGAAACATCTGTCTCCCACTCGTCTTTATCCATTTTGCTCATCTCCCCACCTCCCAGCCCTCTGAGAACCATCAGTTTGTTCTTTGTATTTATGAGTCTGTTTCTGCTTGTTGTTTGTTCTGTTTTTTAGATTCCACATGTAAGTGAAATTATATGGTATTCATCTTTCTCTGTCTGACTTATTTCACTTACATAATACCCTCTAGGTCGATCCATGTTTTTGAAAATGGCAAGATTTCATTCTTTTTTATGGCTGAGTAATATTCCGTTGACTATACATACTGCATCTTCTTGATCCATCGATCTATCGATGGACACTTAAGTTGGATAGGTCCTTTTTTTTTGACATTGAATGATATGTCATTCGATGGATATACCATTGTCTGGATATTCCACAGCTTTCTTATCCATCTTAGCTGCTTCCAATTTTGGCAATTACGAGCACAGCTGCCATAAACATCAGTGTGCAGATTTGTGTATGGACACATGGTTTCAACTCCTTTGGGTACTAAAGAGTGTGATTGCTGGATTGTCCGGTAAGTCTATGTAGCTTTGTGAGAAGCTGCCTGACTCCCCAGTTGGGTGTACCATTTTGCATTCGCTCCAGCCATGAATGAGACTTCCTGTCAGTCCACATTTTGCCAGCATTTGCTGTTGTTAGTGTTCTCTCTTTTGGCTATTCTAGCACGTGTATAGTGGCCTCGCATCATTGTACTTAACTTGTTCTTAGGTTCAATAATTGCTTCCTCTCTTCAAAGCTATTCTTCTCTTCTAGTCAATAATTAATAATTCATTAATGAAAATAAGCATTAAACTCACTAGTCTAGTAGTTCCTGAAATGTGGCTCTTATCTTCTCCCCTTCTTTTTTTTTTTTTTTTTTTTTTGGAAAGACAGGACAATATTTCCTTATATTCTGGTATCTTTCATCCTCCCCATTATTTTTCAAAGACTTTTAACCTTGTTTTTGAGACCACATTTGCAAGTACTCGGGCATCCAGGGATAGAATTTATTTGGGCCTGGAGATTTGAACACATCAACATGGTTAGTTGCAGTCATCGCTCCAAGCTGTGTTCCCTTTCTCTCTTAGTGATATTTATTCTGTCTTTTTAAGGTTAATGATCCTGATCCTATAGTAGGCACATAAGTAAAGCAGGAGTTAAGCAGGGTTGCTTTTATTTTCCTCTTTTATCCAGAAATAATACTAACCTATCAGCAACCATACGGCAGGGGAATGAACAATCAGGATGGAGGCCTATTTAGGTGCTTGCTGGCTGGACGTCAGGTTACTTTTACTCCAAAGGAGACCTCAGGGTCCTCGGCTCATTCTTGTTCACCTAACTATGAACATAAGCCATTAGAGTGTTGCTGTGTAATTAGTTCCGTAATACCGATAAGAACCTGTTTGGGCTCTGGATTATCTTTTTCTGTGTTTGTTTTTGATTATACAACCAAACTGTTAACTCTTTGAAAACACAGACTCTTTCCTGTACCATTTTGCGTCATCCTAGCTCATAGCAACCTGTTGGTTACTGATATGGAGAAGCCAGCAATATTTTGATTATTCTTTAAAGAAAAATCTAAGAATTAAAAAAAAATTGCCACTGGAGCTTTTTTGCCTAATTATCCATGTATATAGAAGCATGTTTTTAACTATTACCGTTGCCCCCCGCAATTTCCCCCATACATACAAACTCCTCCAAACATCTTGCAATTTCTACTTGGTCAAAATATATTTAAGAGTTTAAGCAAGGGGTGCCTGGGTGGCTCAGTCGGTTAAGCGTTTGACTTCAGCTCAGGTCATGATCTCACAGTTCCTGGGTTTGAGCACCGTGTCAGGCTCTGTGCTGACAGCTCAGAGCCTGGAGCCTGCTTCGGATTCTGTGTCTCCCTGTCTCTCCCTGTCCCTCCCCCGCTCACGCCCTGTTTCTCTCTCTCAAAAACAAATAAACGTTAAAAAGTGTTTTTTTAAAAAAGAGTTTAAGCAAAAGCCCAGCATCATATCTCTATTATTTCTATGGAAACTTGAACAGGGGAAAGTCTGCAGTTGAAGGTCTCAATTAATCTCTGTTGGACACTTAATTCTTAGGGAGGTTTTACTAAATACATCAGGTGCAATTATAAAACCGGAGCTCAAAGAAAGATAGGGAGAGGATCAGAGAATCAAAGTGGAAAGAAAAAAAAAAAAAGAAGCAACCTCCAAATGACTCAGCCCCGTGTGTCATCACATTTGTCTTGCAGAAATGAATGGTTTAATGGGTCCTGTATCTCAGGTCAGCAGGCTCGGCCAGCCGATGGGGCTCTGGCTATTCTCGGGTGGGCTGGCAAGCGAGACACCTGCTAGTTTAAGTTCCAAAGGTCTCCTGAGTCATATTACAAATACATTCCTGGGGAATTTCATTGAGGTGCTTTTAAAGCAGTTTATGTGCACTGCACTGCAGTAATGGGTAAACTGGTTATTTTGACACATTGCAAAAGAATGTTTTTGAAAAGAGGAACACTCCTAGTGAAAACAGACACATGATTGAGGGATATTTCATTGTAGCTGAACTCAGTGTTGATGTAGGTGTTTAAACAGCCAGTTCCCAGCTCGCTATTTAAATATCTATATACCGAATTAGTTGTTCACCAGGGGGAGATGTTGGAGAGACGCAAAAATGATACAATTAAGTTACAAATATAGGAGATACAGTCCAAAATATCCCTACTGTCCTCTTTTTCTTCTTTAACGAGTGTCATTATATTTTGATGTGTTTAATAATACAGCAGAGGTTAAATGAAACATGAAAAAGGGATGTACATTAAAATTGAGATAACTCTTCCTTCAGTGAAGTGGAACCCAGCAGATGTAGCAGCACACTGTAATTGCTGCCTGTTTCCTGTCAGTCTGATTAAGTTGCATTGTCCCGGCTCCAAGTGTAAGAATCAGTGGCTTCCCATAGGGCACAGCATGGGATGACGGGCTGAGGCAGTGGCATAACTACGTGCGCCTCCTGCTTCTCCTGGTAATAGTGTAGACATACAATATACATTGATGACATATAAAATCAATAGGCTGTGGAGTGTATTAAGAGCACGCTGTAATCCATCTTCTCAAAGTTACATCCCAGGAAAGCCAAATAAACAATAACACCCTGAAATCTGAGGCCTGGTCGACCAACCTGTTAGCTCCAGAGCCAATGACTGGAAGGCTCATTTTTTAAGAAACACATATAAGTTTAGCTGCCATCTCAGTCTGACAAAATCCGAGCTCTGTCTAGCGCTTTTAATTCTAACCCCCATTCCGACTGTGTATTTGTGGTTTCCAAACCATCCAGTCAATTGAAAAAATATTTATTGGGCACAAAAGGAGGTCCAACATTGTGCTAGGATTTGTAGGGAAGAGATCCCAGAAAGGTTCTGATCCACTTGGGGAGACAACCCCAACATAATACGGAACAATTAGAGAACCATTAAAAGATACACTGTGTGAGTGAAGGGGCAGGTTGGCATGCCCTGGAGTAGTGGGAAAGGCCTCGTGGGAGGGTGGAGCTTGAAATGGGCCTTGGAGGGCACAAAGGGTTTAGGTAAGGGGAGGGGAAGAGGGAAGGCATTACCACACTGTGAAATCCTGATGACCAAAGCTGTGCTGGTCCAAATGAGCTTGGAAGACCTGGAAGGGCTCTGCATAACTGGAATGGATGGTATAGGAAGCAAGTTCAATAGGGGTTTATTGTGAGTATCCCAATAAAGCGCCACCCAGGAGTGATCTTTCACCCTCTATAGAAATAAATATATCATGACAGCTATCAATAGAAGCTATTGGCTTACTTTAGTTCCGATGCAACTGATTTTGTTTCACTGAGAAAGTCTCTGATGTGCATTTTCGTATCTAATTTAACAAAATGCATGGCCGCAATAGAAATGGTTGAAAAATGAGAGGAAAGCCATCATTTCACTTGGATATTTGGTCCCTGTGAAGTGATTTGAGCAAGATGTGTCGATCTCATGTAAATATAGCCGATGCTGACATATGGTAAGTGAATCAAAATACACTGTATTATGTTGCATGTCAACAATTTGGACTTCTCACCTAAAAGGGGATATAAGGATGTTCAGTTCTGGAATCTGCCCTCCATGTGCTTACTTCCTAAGATCTGGGAGAGCAGATGAGAATTATATATGATTATATATAAATAATGCATAATAACATAAATAATAAATATATACAAATAATAATACTATGTAGACAGAGCTAAGAGGATGGTGTCTAAGGAAATTCAGAGGTGGGAGGGGTGACTAACAACTTCCAGCAATCAGTGCATGTTATTTCTTGTATGCAGGTTTGACTCTGGTTTGACTCTAGTTTGACTTCAAGTTCTTGTCCTTAGGCAGTACATTTCACTTGGGGTCCTGGCAAGTAAGTTCCTGGCTGTCAACAGAGCTTTGACTTAATAACTTGCAATCTAATGAGAAAATTTCAGACCTTGCAAAGAGGAAAAAAAAAAAAAAAGATCAGCCAGTCAATTGATTATTAATAGTGTGTAAGGGCTTGAAATAACTGTGGAATAATCATGGTCCTTCATATGTCCAGTAAAGGACTATATCCTTTGAGCTGTGTAGACACAAATTGACTGAAATGAGATTGAATTAACTGGATTCATTTGTATAGCAGCTCAGACAGAAAGAAGCCAAGCTGTTTTAGATACTCTTCATGACTCTAACCTGTTTCCCTAGCTCATCCTCCTTGAGCATGACTGGAGAAATTCCAGGGACCCTTCAGTAATTTCACACTTCATACTCTCAGGAGAGTTTATACCGGCAATACTATTGGCTTCTCTGTGGAAGCTGCTTTTTCCTTTTCCCTGGTTCCGGGGGATTGCCCTGTGGTTCTCTGTGATCAACATCCTGCCCAGGAATGGACAGATCTGATGGTCATGACCAGGTGACATGGGTCAGCATCTCTTGCAAGGTTTTTTGTTTTGGTTTTTTAAGTATCTATTTATTTATTTTTGAGAGAGAGTTAGAGCAGGAGAGGGGCAGAGAGAGAGGGAGAGAGAATCCCAAGCAGTCTCTGCACTATGAGCATGGAGCCCAATATGGGGCTCAAACTCACAGACTATGAGATAATGACCTGAGATGAATTGGACAGTTAACCGACTGAGGCACCCTGACACCCCTCTTGCTGCAAGGTGTTAACCCCTGGATTGTTTTCTGCTCCTTCCTATGTCGGTCTCAGTGTTCATTGAGGACGAACAGTTAATCTCTTCTCATCTACAAAGCCGATTTACATTTTTGGTTGCCATATGTATTTCTAACCAGTCTGACATAAATTTCTGGTGGGAATGGTATCAAAGGATAATACCATCAACTATTTTTGAAATAGCTCTTTCCCTCACGCAACAGCCATTAGTTGTTGGACCAAGCTGGTATGACTCTATCCTTTCTTTTATAGCATACACTTTTTTCAGTGATATCTTGGTCCTTCTTAAAAATAGACGCATGACAGAACCATATACTCTACTGTCCTACACAAATCACATATAGTGTCTTTCACATAATGCTTTCTCCTTAAATCGAGTGAGGATAACATTTATTAGGAGATTCTTCCTGTTTGGAAAGCAAATTGCTTGCTAGAGAGGAAAATACAAAAGCACAATACAGGACAATGATGCCTTATGCATATGTAGTCCTGAGGTAACCTCAGTGTAAGGTTTCTCAATGTCGGCAGTGTTGACATTTTGGGCCAGACAGTTCTTTGCTGTGGGCACCTGTCATCTGTATTATAGGACAGTTAGCAGCATCCTTGACTTTTACCCACTATAGGTAAGTAACACCTCTCCTACTATGACAACCAAAAATATTTCTAAACATTGCCAAATGTCTCCAGGGTGAGGAGTGGGGGGGACACAAAATTGCCTAGCTGAGAATCCCTGCTTTAGAAAAGTTACTAAAATATATATTTTTAAAAACGTAGAACTATTCTACAACAATCATGTTCCCAAATTGAGCAAACATCACTGGCCTGGAACTAGAACTAAAACTAAGGATTTTGGAAAGGTCATCCAATCACTATAAATCTTTTCAGGTTTTCTACAAATTAAAGGAATTTCACATAAAATCTCCATATCAGCTGGTAATCTTTGTGAAATGCCAAAGAATGTGGAAAGAGAAGTTTGTGAGCTATGGAATGGTAGGATTGATAAACATTCCCAGCAAAGTTATACAGCATATCATTAAACAGGTGGTTTAATTTAGAAAAGAAACTGTAATTGTAGGCACTATGATGGGTTTATGAGAACTAAGCAAACAACCTAATTTCTTTTTCTTTATCTTTTGGATACAGTGCTAGTTTGGGTAGTACTCAAACACCAACTAGAGATACACAGCAATACAATTCTGTGCTGACCACCTGGGGTGAGCATCCGTTTTGGTAAATTAAGGGCTGGGTCTTCCATAGGATCGCCCTCACTTCAGATGCAAGGGGAGTCTTCTGGACATGCCCACTTCTGGCAAACTGGCTTCTTCTAGTCCAGGAGGTTTCCATGACCAACCCTGCCTCCCCCACCCCCAGGTTTGATAATTCACCAGAACTCCTCATAGAACTCCAGAAAGTGCTACCCTTACAATTATAGTTTGATTATAAAGAATGTGCATAAGACAAGTTCTTGGAAAGAGCACAGAACTTCCAGGCCCTCTTCCTTTGGTGTCAGGACCATCACTCTCCCAAAACATTAGTGTGTTTACCAGCCAGGAAGCTCCACTGAGCTCTGGTTTTTATTGGGGTTCAGGCACGATTAAATTGTTGGCCATATGATTGAATTCAATCTCCAGTACCCCTCCCTACCCTGAAGGTTGAGGAGGCTGAAAGTCTCAACTCTTAATCTTGTGGTTAGTCTTTCTGGTGACCAGCTCTTTTCCTGAAGCTATCTGGGAGTCTACTAAGTCACTTCATTAGCATAACAAAGACACTCCTTTCACTCAGAAAATTCCAAAGGCTTTGAAGCTTCCTGCCAGGAACCTGGGACAAAGACCAGATGAATTCTTTATTATACCCCAGGTAGATAGGGGGAATTGAACAAATCCAAGTTATCTTTACTTTAGCAAGACAGTTGATAGAGTGTCTTCCCATCTTAGTGGAGAATATGTAGAAATATTAGCTAGTTAATAGTATGGTCAGTGGAATTCATAGGTAGTTAAATAATTATATCCAAAGGGTATTATATAATAGATTAACCTGGAAGAATAAAAATTAAATTGGACCAAAGAAGGCATGCCTATCAAATTTCCAGATGACATACAACTATGAGGAGGACCTAATGTTTTAGAAAAAACAAATAAATATTCAAAAGGACTTCACTCATAAAAGCAATACAAACACATACATCTCTGTAGTCACCAAGGACTCAGGTTCCTTCCATCTTTCCTCTCCATCATCTTTGCTTTCCATTCTCAAGGTTACTTTATGGTTCAAGATGATTGCTGGGGCTTCAACCATGACATTCATATTCCAGGCAAGAGGAGAAAAGGGGAAAATGAGTACATCTCCCAGCTGCCTTAGTTTCCTTTAAAAAACCTTCCCAGAAGTTCCCACCAACTTTTACTTCCAACTCACAAGCTTGTGGTTAGTCACTTAGCTGCAAGAGAAGCTGGGAAACATACTTTTTTTTTTTTTTTTTTTTTAAAGCTGAGCATAAGGCTGTCCTACCTCTAAAACTAGCCAGTCAACTAACCAGCCAACCAACCAACCAAACCAATAAATATAAACTTCAACATCCTAAAAGCCTGAAATAGGACAGTAGCTAACAAAGTGAAACTAACAAGATGAATGAATTATCTTGACTTTATGTTCAAATTAGTTAAAAATGATATCAAATACCACTTCTAAGTATAGGTGAAAAAGTTTGCTAAATAAAATATTACCAGATGTAATCCAGCAATGTAGTAAAGCAATATAATACTTGTCAGAGTAGGGATTATTTCAAAATGCAAAAATGGTTTAATATCTAAATCCACTTTGTCACTCCTTTGCTCAAAATTCAGGTGTCTAGGCTCCTCTTTTGATTCAGGCAATTTTTTTTTTCCCTTCGGAATTAAAAGCAATGCTACAATGAGTATACAGGCAGTACCGTGATACTATTTTTTTTTTTTTTACATCATTTAGGACAATTCATAGTTAAAATTCTTGAAAATGGAATTGGTAGGTCAGAGTGCAGGTGCATTTTACATTTTGTTAAATTGACGATCTGCCCTTCAAGAAGACAGCATTGATTCACATTTGAAGGCGTTGTATAGGAGTACCTGTTTTTTCATAACTTTGCCTTGGTTATTATCATATTAAGAAAAAAAAGTTTGGGGTGCCTGGGTAGCTCAGTTGGTTAAGTGTTCGACTTCAGCTCAGGTGATGATCTCACGGTTTGTGAGTTCGAGCCCCTCAACAGACTCTGTGTTGACAGCTCAGAGCCTGGAGCTTCAGATTCTGTATCTTCTTCTCTCTTCCCCTCCCCTACTCATGCTCTGTCTTTCTGTGTCTCTCAAACGTAAATAAACATTTAAAAAGACTAAAAAACAAAAAAAAAAAAGTTTGATAATGAAAAAATAGAAAAAAAGTTGAGCTTTATTTTAGTTTTCATTAATATTGCTTTATAAGAAAAATTATCATATTACAAATGCCTATTGCTTATTTTCTTCCCTCCCTCTTCCATATAGCTAATTTTCCTGTCTTTTTTCATCTTTTTCCTGTTGATGTGGAGAAATACTTTCTATGTTAAAGATACTTTTCTCAGTTTGTTATTTACCTTTTAACATTTAACATTAGTGTTAAATGAAGAGCAATTAGTAAACTTGATAAATGAAGAGTTAGACCATATTTCCAAACTGGAAGCATCAGTTCTGTATATTCACATATTCATATATAGATTTATACCACTCCTAAACAAAAGTTCAATAAGATATTTTTGGAACGTTACAAAATGAGTTGAAATTGAACCTGAAAGAAGTAACTAACCAAGAAGAATTGGAAAAGGGAATATGATGAAGGGAAGTTGACTCATCAGTATTGAAATATATTATAAAGGTGGAATAAATAAAATAGCAAAACAAACTGTGCACAAACAGGCAAAAATGGGCAAAATTAAAAGCCCAGAAATTAACTCTGGTAGTTAGTAATTAATAAAAACCAACAACTTCAAACCAGTGAGGAAAATGCACATCACTTAAAAAAGAGAGAGAAACAAAGAGGGGGGACTGGAAAATTATGATCCAGTTATTTTGTTAAACATGTAGTTAGATCCTCACACCATACTCATGGCTAGCTTAGAGAGTTAAATGTAAAATGCAAAACAGCAACAAACTAGGAAAAAATTGTAAATGAATGTATATTTTGTTTTGTATAAGATACAGCTTTTTTTAGGGGCGTCTGGGTGGCTCAGTCAGTTTTAGCAGTTGAGTCGTGATCTCACCATTGTGGGACTGACCCCTGCATTGGCCTCCACATTGAGCATGGAGCCTGCTTAGGATTCGCTCTCTCCCTCTCCCTCTGCCCCTGTCCCCCTGCTCTCTCACTCTCTTTCAAAATAAATAAATAAATAAACAATTTCTAAAAAAAGATACAGTCTTTATAAACAGAACAGTTTTAAACAGTAAAGAAAAAAATCACAGAAGAAAATTTTCATATGGTGCATTATGTAAAAAGCAAAATTTCCCAACCTCAAAACACCATAAACACAAATACAGGCAGATTACAAGCTATGAAAAATACTCTTAATACATAGAGAATAATAATAAATAGATGCCTAACCAATAGGAAAATGGACAGAAATGTGGCGAAGCAATATAGGAAACAGAAAGTTCAGTGACCAATAAAGATGAAAATGTTGTCCTTGCTACTAATCAAAAGAATTCAAATTCACACAATAGAGAGATAATATTTTTTACCTAATTTTGCAAATATTTCAAAAATGATTATGGCATTGTTGGCAAGGGTGAGGTGCGCCTCTAGTCAGAATGTACATTGTTTCAGGCTTCTGGAGGGCAATATAGTAATCTATATATCAAAAGTTATATATATAGTTCCCTTTCTACCTAGTAATTCTATGGTTAGCAAATCATTTCAAAGAAATGATCAAATATATATTCAGGATATATATATACATATCGCTATATGAATTGCTTGCTATAGTATTATTATTATTTTTAATATTTATTCATTTTTGAGAGACAGAGACAGAGCATGGGTGGGGGAAGGGGGAGAGAGCAAGGGAGACACAGAATAAGAAGCAGGTTCCAGGCTCTGAGCTGTCAGCGCAGAGATCATGATCTGAGCTGAAGTCAGAGGCTTAACCAACTGAGCCACCCAGGTGCCCCCTAGAGTATTATTTTAAAAATTTGTAATGAGGTATTTAAAAGTTACGAAAAACATGAAGAGTAAAGCAGTGAACGCCCATGTGCCCAGCATCTGTTCTTTATATGTTGATAAAGAAATAAATCATTATCAATAGAGTTGAAACCCTTTGTGCCTCTCTTTCCCAATGTTTTCACCCACTTCCCCTCCAGGAGTGAATGTGGTATTTAAAATTACAATGGGCACTATTTAATTACAAACTTCCCATATGTCCAAGTTTGAGGGAATTGATGAAATAAATCATGATACCTTAAAGTGGTGAAATATTATTTATTAAAATAAGGGACTAAGATCTATTTTTATTATTACACATATATACAGACACATTATTGGACATTTAGGAAAACAGTGTCAAAATGAAACAAAATTATAAAATCACCCACAATTCCACCAAATGGATATAACCATTATAACTTTTGATGTAGTGTCTGTTGGTCATTTCATCTTATTGTTTTAAGGTTTATTTATTTATTTATTTTGAGAGAGAGCGAGCATCCATGAGCTGGGGAGGGGCAGAGAAAGAGGGAGAGAATCCCAAGCAGGCTCTGCGCTGCCATTGAGGCCCAATGCATGGGCTCACTCTCGTGAACCCCAAGACCATGACCTGAGTGGAAATCAGGAGTTGGTCTCTTAACTGACTGAGTCACCCAGGTGCCTCAGTCATTTACACTTTTAATAGTTACTATTTAGAAATGAAATCAAACTCTACACATAGTCTTAAAATACACTTTTCCTCTTAGCGATTCTCAATAGAACCATTTCACTTTGCAAAATATTCTCTTAGAATTTAACAGCTGGGTGGTATTTCACTGCATGACTGAGTGTTTACTCCATTTTTTGATATTTTTGTATTATTTCAATTTTTCCTTGGTATAAATGAAACTGTGGTAAAGTTCTTTGTGCCTGAATCTTCGCTATATGACAATAGTTACTTATTTGGTAAATTCCTACAAGTGAAATTTTTTGGTTTAAAATTTTAAACAAAAGCTATCATTCTTTAGAAGAACATTTGTGATGTGATATATTGCAAAGTAAAAAAGTAGTCTACAAAAATAATATATACAGTATGAATTTTCAAATGTTAAAAGATGTATGCAAATGAAAAGCTGGAAGGAAATACAGTATATCAAAATGTTAACAGGGTATCTCTGGGCAGGTGGATAATGAGTTATTTTTATTTGCTTCTTTATACTTTTCTGTTCTTCATTTTATCCACAGTAAGCATATATTGCGTTTTAGATCAGAAACAAAATAATAGTTTTTCAAATAATTGAATAAATATTGAAAAAATTAACAATTACCAAAAAAAAAAAAAAAAAGAAAAGAAAAAGCAAAATTGCCTAAGTACAAGGTTTGGTCAGGTTTCACAGCTGTCCTTGTGAGAAAGATCTGGAGGTTATAGTGAACCACAAGCTCAAAGTCAACAAGATATTAAAGCTGTTTAAGAATAAAATGCATATTACATTGTCTAGAACAGAGCGAAATAATAGTCCTTGCACAGTCTAAGTCTGTGGGACTGCAAACACCACACTGTATTCGATAGAGATGATATGATGTGTTCAGATAAGTGGCAGTGGGTTGTTAAGACGGGTCGGAAGCTGATACAAATTACTGGGCCCAGTCATCCAGAAAGGCACCAGGGGCTGATTATATTGTATATCATCACAAATCCACTGTTGCTGGGGATGCCTGAAAAACGATTTTTTTTCATTAGGGTTCTAACCCCTCTCTTGGCATCCTTCTCTTTTGAGAACGGAAGAAACTAGAAGTCTGAACCATGGTGTTGAAGGAGGAATGGTAAACTCAAGTTGAATCAAAGCCAGCGTTCAACTCTAAAGGGATACTGTCTGGGGAATGGGGCACTCAGACTTTGAAGCTGATGATTATTAGAAAGAGGCAAGTTACTGCCCTGAGATTGTAGTTTTGGAACAGGCATTGGCAGAATGCTCCCTCCCCGTCAAGAGTGGGTTAAGTTTTCTGGGGATGGCAAGGTCCAATCCCATAGCTATGCTGTGGAACACAGCAAAGGCTTACCCCCCACAAAAATGCCCTTACTCAGGACC
The DNA here is from genome assembly GCF_028749965.1 of Puma concolor. NCBI lineage: Eukaryota > Metazoa > Chordata > Mammalia > Carnivora > Felidae > Puma > Puma concolor. The sequence continues at coordinate 75,068,255 of NC_141678.1, forward strand.
CAAACTAGTGTCACTGTCACAAGTAGGACAGCAGGAAATGTAAAATGTCGGTATTTTTCTACTAAACGAAATTTTTATCTTCAATTACCATCCTGTCTAGTGGCAGAACACTTAACCAGGTTCACCTTTGTTTAGTAAATTCCTGATCACTTCAGCATTTTTACTCACTTTGGGTCTATTCACAGACACTTTCAGACTCTGTTTTTCTCATGTGCCCTGGGGTGAGGACCTACCTGGTTCTGTCCAGTCCTTCTCTCTGGGATAAGAGTTTTTTCCTGGTAGCAGCCTTATGGTTGGGAATCACTTGCCAGGTTTGGGAGTCCTAACTGACCCCTGAATTCCTCACCCCTTATTCTGCCTCATCATAGATTTGCTCTGCTCTGTCTGCCCATCCGGAATCAGACCCTGGGGCGAATCCCCCAGGAAGCACCTTGTCCCAGATCCCAGATCCCAGCTGGATCCTGATTCCCTCACCTCCCCATCTACTCTTCCTGGGCTCTAGTAAATTCACAATTCTTCATTTTTAGCAACAATTATTCTATTGCTGTTTTATCCTTATACAAGAACACTACTGACACTCTATATTTTACTGGGTAAAACCACACATTCTCATTTCCTTCCTTGATTTCAGAAATTTTAGTAACATAATTGCACAGAGTTTGATAGAAATAAGATTTCATCATCAATCTCTCTTGAAGTGATTTAAATTATTTTAAAGCAAAAGGAAAGGTAGTATGTAAAATTAGGACATCTTTCTGGTATGTTTATCATGCAAAAGAAAATCCAGAGATAAACGCAAAATGAAGCCATCTCAAAAATGGCAAATATGGAACACTTTAAGGAGCAAACCATGGGAACAGATGGGCAAGCCAAAAACTTACCAAGTTTGTCAACTTCTAAAGTAAGCTAACTGAATTATTGGTAGATATGATTTGTGTCATATTGGGAGAGAGTGAACTGACCAAGAGCATATCTCAAAGAACAGTGACAGTTATATTAATGGAGAGAGAAAGATCTGGTATTGAAAAAATAGGAAATTGATACTACTACTTATTCAGTAGCATTTGTTGACTATATTGGAGAGGCATACACACACACGAGAGAGAGAGAAGGTGGGGGAGGGAGAGATCCTAACATACTGCCTGTCAATAGTAGAGGCTTAACTAATATTTGCTGAATGAACACAGTGGGGTTAGTTGAAAGTCCAATAGTTCCAAATGGGATTCATTGAAAAGCCCCCCTCTTAAACAGGTTAAGTTCAATTAAACAGGTATTTCTTGGAAAGGAACCTCTTTTTGTGTGTGTTGGAACTTTTTAGGTCATATTTGCAAGGTCGGTCGTCAGCAGAGATATAGTCACTGGCCGAAACTGATACTTATGATGATTGGCGTCTGTTCAGGTTGATTGATGCCTGGTAATTTGCTACAGTATTGTGACTAGCATCTCTGCATCTGTATCAACCAAAAGAGATCTCTGATATAGATGCACAGTGAACAAATGGGGAAGGGATGGATGTGGCATTGATGGTATTGGAAAAACTGCCTAGCTATTTTGGGGGAAAAAGGATCCTCACTTTACAACATGGTAAATTATAGATACGATTAAAAACTTAGATGTAAAAAGAAATTCATTATAAAAATGCAAGTAGAAAAATAGGTGAAGATCTGATGTTCTGTAGACCAACAGAAAGCAAAGAAAACAACGATCAAGATGTGTTTGTTACATTGATCTAAGTAAAAATTTTACATTTTGTATATCAAAAGTCATGAACAAAATGAAAAGGCAAAGATTAAGATGGGAAAAAGATCTTTGCCACTATCACCAAAAAAGGACTGATGTAATGGGTTTATATAAATAGATTAAAAAAGCATTAAACCGGGGCGCCTGGGTGGCGCAGTCGGTTGAGCGTCCGACTTCAGCCAGGTCACGATCTCGCGGTCCGTGAGTTCGAGCCCCGCGTCGGGCTCTGGGCTGATGGCTCAGAGCCTGGAGCCTGTTTCCGATTCTGTGTCTCCCTCTCTCTCTGCCCCTCCCCCGTTCATGCTCTGTCTCTCTCTGTCCCAAAAATAAATAAACGTTGAAAAAAAAAAAAAAAAAAGCATTAAACCTTGGGGCTCCTGGGTGGCTCAGTTGGTTAAGTGTCTGACTCTTGATTTCCGCTTAGGTCATGATCTCAAGGTTGTGAGTTTGAGCCCCATGTCCGCCTCCATGCTAAGCATGGATCCTTGCTTGGGATTCTCTCTCTCCCTCTTTCTCTCTCTGCCCCTCCCCCTGCTTGTGCTCTCTTTCTCTCAAAATAAATAAATAAACATTTTTAAAAAACTGCATTAAGCCTTCCATAAGAAAATAGGCAAAGGACATTAATAGGTAATTCACAAAAGAGGAAATGGCTAGTGAACATTCGAAAAAAGTTGCTCAATGACAGTAGTCTCAGGTAAACACAAATAAAACACCAAAACCTTTTTAACCCATTGAATTAGAAAATTTTTTGGCAATGATATTAGTCATCACTGGGGACAATAGGATGACTGGGGACAATAGGAGAGAGAGAGAGAACATTCTTTATAGATCACCGGGAGGATTGAACATTGCTGCAACTCCTCCTAAAACTCCATTTGACCATATATTTCAAGAACCTTAAAAAAGATTTATATATATGGATCTAGTAGTTCTAATTATAGAAGTCTATCCTACAAAAGAATCTTAAACTCAAAGATTTATGCACATAGATTATCATTTTACATAATTTACAGTAGCGAAACCGGAATCCACAAACATTCCACGAGGCAGAATTATGTTATATTGGTATGATGTAAAATTAGGCAGTCATTAAAAATGAAGCAACAAGTAATTTTTAGTGACATGGGAGAGAATAAGTATAAAAAAGCAGAGCGCAAAATTTTACACACAATAGTTTCCAACTGAGGTTAAAAAAGAACGAAAAGGTAAAAAGACTGGAAAAAAATCACCAAAATATTAACAATGGTTAACTCTTGGTGGGAATAAAGGTGTTCTTGTTTTCTTCTTTATAATTTATTCTCATTTTATACTCATGCTAAGTTGTTTACAATGAGATGTTTTACCTTCATCATCAGAAAAAAAAATCATTATTTTAGAGGAAAATCTCTAAAATTAACCTTAGCTTTTCCCTGACAAACGACACCCAAGGAAAAAATTTTGATGACATTTTGCTTTGCAATTCTTATTTATTTATTTATTTATTTATTTATTTATTTATTATTTATTTATTTATTTAAACGTTTATTTATTTTTGAGAGAGAGAGAGAGAGGGAGCACCCTAGTGGGGGAGGGGCAGAGAGAGAGAGAATGGGGGACAGAGGATCTGAAGCAGACTCTGTGCTGACAGCAAAGAGGCCGACGTGGGGCTCGAACTCACGATCCGTGAGATCATGACGTGAGCCAAAGTCAGACGCTGAACCCACTGAACCACCCAGGTGCCCCGCAATTCTTTTTAAAGCGGGATTTCACAGTTATATTCAAACACAAACCCCAAGGTAATAACTTTTTTTTTTTTGGCAGAGGAGAAGTAAATAATAAGCAGGCAAAAATTATGTATATTTAGTTTTGTGGGTTTTTTTAAACAGTGGTTAAAATGTCTCTATTAAACAACATTGAAGAACAAACATTCCCTTAGCTCAAGGTTTAAGTAAGAAACACAAACACTTTTGTCTCATGTCACCTTTATTAGCTCTTTCAAAAATTACACAGGGGCATTATGGTTCAGACTTCATTTCTCGCAGTTTCTGCAAGTATTGTTGTTTGAGCTCAAGATCAGGATGATTTATGATGTGGAGAGAAGTTTCTCCATGCTTTTCAGAATCATTCTCCTCCACCTTGTCAGACCTTCATGGCTTGCTTTCATAGCTGTCTGTCCTCTCCCGGAGCCACTGTACTTTTCGCATAGTAGTGAGAAGCCCCGTCTTTCCCCCAGAGCCAGCCCCAGGCAAAATTGTCGAAGCACTGAAGTTAGTGGCACTTCCTTTCTCCAGCCCCACGTCTGGTGTATTCCCACCCTCTCAAAATCTGCTCTCACATGCTTTAATCACACTAAGCGACACTAACACTTTTGAGTATCTACTATATACCAGGCATTCTGTTCGGGGCTTTCACCCACACCATTTTATTTTATCCTCACAATAACCTTGCAAAGGTTTATCTGCCTCATGTTACAGATGAGGGTGCTGAAGCCCAGAAAGGTTAAGAAAGTTGGCTGTTGTCACCCAGCTAGCCATAGCTGGCCCAGTTCAAATTCACAGTCAGAGCTGTCTGGTTCTGAAGCTGTGCTTATTCTCAGTGGGTGGGGCTGATACTTTGGCTAGTCAGGACCCTTTCCATGCCTTTTAAATTCAAATCGTACAGATACTTTGTTTCCCAACTGAAATTCAACTTATGTTTAAATTTGAAAGAGTCTAAAGCTTTTTAGTTTTCTCCTGAAATTATATAAATTTCCTGAGGAATAAGGACATGTACCTAATTATATCCAGAAGGTCTATCAGTTGAAAAGAACATTCCTAAATGAATATGGGCACCATTCAGCTTTCTCAAATTGTCATACCTTTCCTGATAGATAACAAGAAAATTCACAGGCGTGTCTTTCTGTGAGCCTAACATCATTTCTCCATTAATCTAAAGATACTCCCAGAAGGTAATTAATTTCCCAGCTTCTCCCTATAACTAATCAAGATTTTGAAACACTAATTTTCAAGGAATTCTTCTTTACCCTCTTAATCAATTCTATTCTGCTCCTAAGTAGCTATATGCCCTCAGGCAATTTACTTGGGGCCTCTGAGCTACAGGTTTCTCATCTGTAAAAGGTGGACTGGATCAAAAATCAGACCCTTCTCCCAAGGTTGTGGGGAGAATTAAATGAGATAATGCAAGTAATGATTTTGATACATGTGGGGCTCAGGAAGGTGTACCCTTATTCCACGCTTCCCTCTCTTTTGCATATTGGTATTTTCTCTATTTAAAGGTCACTGTGTCTTCCTAATGGTTTTCTTGACCTTTTTCTCCAGGACACTAAATAATTCCTATTTAATTCTTTTCTGGGAGACCTTGTTTCTCAATGGTGTACTGATCACAATAAAGAGAGTAACAAATCTCTTTTCTATCTCCCTTTCCATTTTCCCCTCCTCCAAATCTTCCCCACAAACTGCAACAACAAACCCTGAGAAACAGAGAAATAAGCCCCTCAAAGTTATCAATTACACCATCTTCCTACAAGTGGTGAAGAAAGTATATGTGTCAAGAGGATAGTTTAAAAGTAAGAAAAAAACCCCACAAAAACACCAAAACAGCCTTTTCCTAACCAGCTTTCTGTTCACCATCCATCAGCAGTGCCACTGGAACCCCCACTTTGCACACTGGCAAGGTGCTGTGGGGCCGATGAACCACCTGGCTGCGGCTTGTGGGAAAACCTGGCCCATACCTAACAACTTGGATCACAGAAATGTTTGTGGTGAATATGATACAATGAGCTGCGGGCACGGAATATTTCCCACCCAGTAATATTTAATGGAAACGTTTTTGCTTGCTCGATTGTAAGGAATTCTTGGTGGTTAGGACCAAAGAATTAGGGAGCTAAAATCCGGCAGCTGTAGGAGTGCCGAAGAACCCACTTCACCACTTAGAGCTTAAGGAATAGGAATTCTGTGTTTGTAAAACTTAGCCACACTCTCCTGTTAGTACATCTACTGATTTAGAAAGTGCCAGGGGGCCTGGAAATGTGATGTTTCTGATGGATCTCTCCCTCTCTCTCTCTCTTTTAAATTTGCTCAGGGCTCCAGACAGTTGGTGCTTAAGTGTCTACAATTTAAAGTTTTACATCACTTCCTTGGGCTGTCGTATGTCTACCTATCCCGTCCAGGACATTTCCCTAAATAATCTCTGAGTGGAGAACGACGACTCTCTCCTAGGGGATCTATCCGAGGAGGAACGTGCGCAGGGTGGTTCAAATTCCCATAGCTCAGATTTCGTCCCCTCAGGTCAGATGGTGAGGTTCTGCGGGGCCAGTGATATGCACAGCTGTCCCTAGAAAAGGCATGGGGCACAGGTGCTCGGCCCCACGCCACCGAAGTCGCAGGGAAACTGCTGCACTGACATGTGAGTGCCATGCATTTTAACCTCGGATGTGCGAACCCCGTGGGCAAAAAAGTCTGAACCACGCAAAGGGCGACTGTCACGATGAGCCTCCCCCCCCCCCCCCCCCCACCCGGCCTTCCGTCCCATGGTCCTTCTGCGGCGGGCCCTCCATTCACACCAACGAGGTGGCTTGAATTTGCTCCAGGCTGCGGAAGCCTCCGCGTGCTCCAGTCTTACTAACATCCCTGCGCCGTCTGCACGCGCTCGGCGGCGGCCGCGCGGTCTGAGTCGGTTCCCGGCGGTCGGCCGCCAGCGCAGCCCGGGCTTGGCAGTGGGGGGCGCCCCCCCGCCCCGCGCCCCCCCGCCCCGCGCCCCCGCGCCCCGCGCCCCGTGCCCTCCTCGAGCGCCGCTGCCTCGGTCGCCGGCTGAGCGCCACGCGATCTTGCCGCCGCTGGGGCTCAGCGAGCGCTCCTGGCGGTCGCTGCGCGGCTCGGAGCGCCCTCCGGCCCCGCCTCGCGTCCGCGGGAACCCGGCGCCCGGGCAACCCCGCCCGGTTCCGGCCGCAGGGCGCCGTCGCCGCCGGCCTCGCCACGCGGGGCCTCCGCCCGGGCGCCGGGCAGCAGCTGCCTCGCCCGGCCTTGTCGCGGATCGCGCTGCGGCGCGACACCGGGGACCCAAAAGGCGCCGTCTCCTCGCGGGCCCCGCGGCTCCCGTGCGGTCCAGCCGCCTCCCACCTAGGAGAAATCCACATCCGATGGGGGTGTTTTTATCAATCCCAGCGTTTTCCCAGGTGTTTTTTGTTTTGTTTTGTTTTTTAACCTCAATTGTTAATTATACTCCATTCCCTTATGACTCGTCTCTTTCCTCTTTAGGGTTGCAGGTGGTTCAAACTTTTGGCTTCTGGTATTATTAAACAACGTTATTCACTTTTTAAAGGAGGGCTAGGTGGGGGTGGGGAACGGGATGCCGAGTGGGATTTTATTTTATAGACAAAAATCGTTTCACTGCGTGGCCCAGGCTCTTAATTTCCCCCCTCTGAACCTCAGCTACTTCATCTGCAAAATAAAATGTTGAAGAGTTATATCTCACCTGCCTTAGAGTGTAGGTCAGATGACCTCAGGAAGTATCTTCCAGGGCTAGAGTTTGTATGATTTTGTGAGGTGTAGATTTGAAATTTAAGACGAAACATTTCACACTTCACCATTTCTTTGAAGCAGTGAGTGGAGAGCATTTATCTGTTAAACAAGAGTCAGAAGCAGGAGGTTTTTTTCTCTGTCTCCCACCAGTTGGGGCAGGCTTGGGGTCTCCACACTCTGAATGTCAGTGTCACAAACACATAAGGAGGAAATCAGATATGTGGATTATCTGGTCCTTTAGAATTCTTTGTGCCACTGATTGTCTCCACTAATATTGATAACACAAAGTGAATTATAGAGTTTGAGTTTTTCCTTTTTGCCTCATGGTTTCCATCCTGGAGAGAAAAACAAAAGCAAAAACACAACTAGTTCTCTTCTTTAAAATACAAAAAAAAAAAAAAAAAAAAAAAAAAAAAAAAAAATCAATCCCATTGATCAACGTGGAATACCAAAGACCCAAATCCCTTCCATTACCCTCCATTAAAATTGAAGTGTTCTGAAAAATGCCATTTCAGATTGAAAGGAAGCAGAATCTCTTTCTCGTTTCTGTGCCTGTCTCTCTGTCTCTCTCTCTCTCTTTTTTTTTTTTTTTTAAAGGAGGCACAGGGGCGTCTTAGGGACATGTCTTTTATGTCTTTTTCATGCAAGCATTTTAAGAGGCCACAAATTAAAGGTAGCTGAGTTGGCTGAATGCTGGCTTTAGGCGTGCCCAATATGAGCAGTGTAGTGCAGTCTTCGAAAATAATCCATAGTATTTTTGCAGAAGGAGTTACTTGTGTTTGCATTAGTGAATCATTTTCATATATGTTGTTGTTTTGACCCATCCTTTCCCTGGGATGCAAGAGCCAACCTTCAGTGAAAGGGGGAGAGGAAGAAGGAAGATGTGTGAGCTCCCCCTGGTGCTCTCCTGCATTCAGACTGACTGAAAGGAATTGCGAGGAAACATGTCTACGCAAGCATAAGGAAAAACAAGTTATCTGGATTATTTCCTTCTGAAAGGCCCATTTCTATGCTGACGGGGAGAATGCTTCAGAGCAAGGACTCCCAGCTTTGGGCTTGGGTTCTGTATGTCACCTTGTCAGTGTAGACCTAGCTTTATTAGCTAATGTCATTTCTGTCAAGAGTTGGAGGAGGAATCCTTGCCTTGTCAGAGAACATGTTTACAAAGCGAAATTTGAAGTGGGGATTTGGCAGCTGCCCTGTGGATGGGATTACTCTTGGAATCAAATTGGATTACTTTTTGTCCAGAATTGTTCTCTTTGTTAGTTTACAGTTATTCATTTGACTGAATAATTTTCACACACTTCTCTGTGTGTATGTAGACATTACAGAGGTGTCATGGGGCTTTCGTATGAGCCAAGTCAACCAGTGGAGCCTTTAAATCTGGACCATATCTTCTAGCCCAATAATAGCCTATGTTCTTAATGGCCTCTTTAACACTCAGGGTCAGAGATTTCTGTGGTCATCTGTAAAGACTGTGGGGGAAATTCCATGCAGTTACTGGATAAATTTGTTACAGTGGACTTCAACAATTTATTAACCTGTGTTTAGTGAGTCCTGCCCTTGGTCCACACTGTAGGAAGTATAAAAGATGCATGAAACATAATCCCTGCTGAGACCTGGTCAAATCAGCCAGGGGCCAACCTTCAGTGTTCATTAACATAGACGGGTCAATATTATCATGATTCTTTCACCTCATAAGTAAATGCAGAGTTTTTATTTCACCTTGTTTCATATGTGGGATTTGGGTTCAGTGGGGAATCTCTTGGAAATCCAAAATTGGATGGGATGATCCCAGCTCTTCTGATGGTTCCTGATGTACTCCTTCACCCTAACTTGATCACAAGACAGTGAAGCCCATTCAGAAAACCGCAGCAAGTTTTAATTAATGTAGCTCATAATCTCAGGTTCATTCTGCTCTCCAGTTTTTATTTCTCACAACACATCATGCTAGTTCTCCCTTTACCTCTTTGCTAATGTCATTCTGCTCCCTTTGACACAGCCATCCAGCATCTACAATTCTTTCTGTCTAGGGTGAGCCTTGCCTCTTTCCTGACAATTCTCACCTTTTCAAATTGCTCCCTTTTCCAACCTTTTTAGACTTTTTGTTCACACCCCAAAATGCACTCCTCTTGCAGAGAGCCCCACACTCTGAGTTATAAAACCCATGTCTATGTGTTACCTTTCGTTCTGAATTTGAAGGTCTATAGAGAAAAGGTAATGTGTTTCGTTTCTTCTGTATCTTTACATTACCAAAGTGTGCTGAGATTTTTAAATCGTTCTCTGTTAAGTGAGTAAATTGAAATAATAATCCTGAGGGATTTTTTTAATCTCAAAAAAATTTTAAGTCCCATGTCTCTTGAAGGAACAATTGTCAAATTAAGGAGCCGTTTCCAGGATTTTAATTTATGTGTCAGTTGTGCTTTGCCTCCACCCCAAAAGGATTTAAGATGGGCTTAAAATATTATAAAAAGTAGACAAGATTATTAATTTTGTTCCTGCAAGCTCTAAAATCATATAGTTTTAGATACCAATTCAAACAATGGAGAGGTTGTTTTTTTGTTGTTGTTGTTGTTAAAGATCACAGGCATGCTTTATAATATCTCTCATTATCAGGTTAAGGAAAAAAATCACAGATAAAAATTTCAGAAATATTTTTGCGTCTTCTTTGCATATCACACACACACATACATACACACTCACACTAGAACTGTACTGGCAGTGAACATGGGTTGTTTAAAGTATAGCTATTCAACTGTCATATAAAGTGAAATCTATATTTTCTCTCCTTATATGACTATATATTTAACATCTCTATGCATATGTGTGTGCATACATATGTATATGTTATATACACACACTCCACATTATTATTTCAAAGGGGATTTTGCTCCTTCTGGCTACCAGCAATAACTAGTCAATATTTACACTCTTGAATATCGATGATATCGTGCATACACAGGAAAGCTGTGGAAAACATCTCCATTTTCAAACAGAGTTTTAATTATTTGTAAAGACTTCAATTGTTCACTATCTAATGTCATGGATTGGTCCTCACAGTATGAAGTGCAACTGTCCAGAACCCCCACAGTATTATAAATAGGCTTCTAAAGCCTGCTTGATTGATGTTTGGCATAAAACGCTATTCCTCTGAGCACATATATTCCTTCTGTTCACCATTTTCATAGAAAAATACCAGGGCTGATTTTTTATTCAAATCTCCAATTTATGCAGGGTTTAAACTACTAAATACTTAAAGCCTTTTTCAGATCTTTTTTTTTTTTTTTCCTTTTCTGTTAGGTAGGTAACTAAATCTTTTGCTTCAACACAAATAAGAATTGGAGATTTAGCAGATTCCTGTGGGGGAGAGAAAGAGTTTATTAATTATACTGAGAATCAAATAATATGCTTCTTTGACACTAATGTTCCATCTTTCTCCACCCCAAGTATCCTATGGGACAACTTTAAAGCCTTTATCAGGGTCTAGATTACTGCATTTATGGTTCCTTAGAAGAAGGAATTTAATGAATGGCATTCTGAGTTGAAGGGAGAATTTGAGATGTTTTAAGATTTAAGCTGTAATACTGAAGCGATTTTTTTTCAAAGTATGTCCCAGGGATTGTAATATAAAACATCAAAAAAATAAGCACAATAATGTACATTTTCATGAGTTTTAATAAATTGTTAATACTGATGAAATGTAAATTTTTCCTTCATGGACCCTTATCTGCATTTGACAGAGTCCTACAGAAACTTTAAGTACCCATTTAAAGCAATTTACAAGATATTGTAGAGATTCCCAGCAATAAAGAATGATTAGTGATCTTCTTAAAAATTTTTATATTGACAATATTAAACCAAGTGCCTTATCCGGCTTGAACTGGTTCTGGCTAGTGTTTGTATTGGTGCTTTTATCAAGAGTGCACATTTACTTTATAGACTATATATTAGAAGAAAATTCTACTTGAATTCCATTCTGGAACTACCCTTACTTGATGGATAACAGAGTAGTTAATATTTACTGGGTATTTACTACACATCGGACACTGTGCTAGGCACATTCCATGTGTTACTGCGCTGGGTTTTTACAGTTACTCTAATGGAGGAACATACCTAGCTAACCACTCTTTCAAGGATGAGAAAATTTGAAGCAGAGAGAGTGAGAGTGATTTACCCACTATATTAGCCAGTTTAGCCTGCTGGAACAACATACCCTAGACTGGGTAGATTATAAACAACATATATTTTATTTCTCTCAGTTTCTGGAGGTTGGAACTCGAGGATCAAGATGGAGTGGGCAAGGGAAAGAACTTGGCACTGATCCCACTCATGAAGACCCCACCCTCATGACTTAATCACCTTCCAAAGGCCCCACCTCCTAATACCATCATAATGGGGTTCAATTTCAACATATGAATTTTGAGGGGACATAAGAATTCAGACTGTAGCACCTGCTTAGTAAAAACGGTGAATGTGAAGACTGGAATATAGCAGTCCAGATCCACTGTCAACTATCTGTAAAGGGCCAGACAGGAAATATTTTAGGTTTTGCAGGCCATGCAATCTCTGTCACAACTGCTCAATTCTGCTTTGTTAGTGTGAGAGCCATTATAGATAATATGTAAATGAACTGTGTGGCTGTGTTCCAATAAAGCTTTATTTAACAAAAAACAGGTGATGGGTTGGATTTGCTTTGTGGGCTATAATTTGCTGACCCCTGCACTATCCTATTTGGCCTGCTTCTTCAGTGCAAAGAAAATCCACTAAATGCACATGATTTTGGAACAGGCAGGTCTCCATGCCAGGTCAATCTTCTGAGTAGGCAAAAAGCTGTGTGAACTGAGGAGCTCAGAAACTACCTCACACCTGGGCACTTGATGTAAACATCATCATTGGAGACTTTGGAAAGCTCTACTTAGAATATACTGTACTTATAGGGGTGGGCTCTTGAATTAACTCGCGAGTCCCCATCATTATTGCCTTGTGAATTACAATTACCATAGTGACGTTGAAGTCCATGCCTGCCTAGATTTCTGGTGTCCCGAAGGCCACTTAACCTGACCTAAATTTTCCAGGGATTGTTGGAGCCCCAGGTTTCTCTTACTGCAGGCTCTGCTTTGTGTCATTGGATTTTTAATCTGTTCCACTGGATCTGTGTGGCTGGACTGGTGACTCATTGGTTTTGTAATGTACTTAGGCCTGAAGATGTGTCTAACACTTCTAAGTCTTTAAATCAAATAGCCCAAGAACTAGTTCCCACTCATCTATTGGCCAACTTCTCTGCTGCCAGCTATCTCTCTAGAATTCTATTTTTACCCGTTCCTAGACTCTCTATTACTACAGTTCATCCATGATAACGTGTTAGAAAGTACTCTCTCCCCCTGCCAATGCCAGATCCATTGTCCTCCCCATCAGATGCTGTATTTTGCGGGACCAATTGAAATTCTTAGTTACTGAAACTTATCGGTGGCTGCCTGCCTACCCCAGTGGACAGATGAAGGTCTGGTTTTGGATCCCCTCAGTTTGCTCTAATGGCAAGTTATCAGCTCATGCTTGTCCATGGGGCAGGGAGAGCAAGACTGGGCAAGGCACAGAAAACAAACTCCCCTAGTCTATGACTTTGCCTAAAGTAAAATGTTACTTTTCTTTCATTCTCAAAAGCTAAGTATTATGATTATAGAGTGTATTTATTATAAGAAAATTGCACAAGGATTTGACCTTCTCTTTTTCCGAAATAGCAAGATAAAGAGAACACAATCTTGGCCTGATTGGTAAAATTACAGATGCAACTGAGTGAAAGAGAAACCAAAATTATGGTTGATATTTGAGAAGAACCAAGATTAAACTTCAAATATCATATGGTTAACAATGTTCTTTCTTCCTAACTCAAACATATTTTATAAAACTCAATTTTTATCCTAAATCTCTGTGATGATTTTTATATTAAAGAACTGAGTGGAATTTTTAACCAGGAGGAAAATTCTCTGGTGTTGGATTTAATCCTTGAAATCAATCAACAAGTCTTTTAAGGTTCTTTAAATCATCACGACATGAAAGGGCTCTTGGGGTTCAAAGCCAAAGAAGTAATCCCTTGTCTTGTGTGTGACTGAAAAGAATGATTGTAAGTAGTGATCCCTGCTCTTATGTAGATTATAGTGTCATTGCAGAGATAAAATTAAGGCATAAGACAATTAGAACAACCAAACAGGATAGCACTCAGTCTATGAGTTCAGAGTAGGAAAGGACGATGGATCAATGGAGTCAGTGCTTTGTAGAGAAGGTTGAGTTTGAGGTAGTTGATATCTGAGAACTACTTATCATTTTATACAAGAGAGCAACTTGAGTGTGGGTTCTTTGAGGTCAGAGGTGTCTTAATCTCTTCAGTAGCTCAAATACAGGGTACACATCATGCACGGTAGATGCCTAAGAAAAATTTATTTAGTACAAAAATGGAATTTCAGTGATATGGCTTATTTATTGGAGAGATTGGAATCAGGAAAAAGAGATGGTGATCTGTTTGATGAGCTGCAGTATGCTTGATTGCTCTTGCCTGCCAAGGCCTATAATAGCTACCAGTATTGGGTCACCTCTCAAGACATTTTCACTAGATGCAAAAAATTGGTCTTGGACATCGATCAGCAAGTTTTTCAAGTGTTTTTGATATTCCAAATAATATAAACTTCAAATTTAATGCAGAGAACTAGATTCCTTTCTTGAATGAAACCATGGGATAATTGTGACTGATTGTATTTTCATGGGAAGTAGCATGGTAGGAAATCTCATGGGCACAGGAGTCTGATCGCAGTAAATAACTTGCCCACACAAGTTCTTTGTGTGTTATTTGCTGGGGAACCTTTGCTAATGTCATATTCCTGTGCCTCAGTTCTGTAACTTGAAAAATACAGATAATGATCTCTATCCAGTTGGATGTTGGTGAGGATAAGCATGTATAAAACGCAGACTCTGGTGCAGGATAAACCATTCACAGAGAGGCTTTTTTCACTTTCCTTTCTCTGCCGACAGAATTGAATGAGAGCCTGGGCTTGGGTGAAGCCAGGGCATCCTGAAGGTCCTGGGCTACAAGACTGGGGTGGCACTGGGTGATGAGCACCAGCCCCATGGATGCCATCAGTGTGCAGGTTGGGATGTTAGTCCTGAACATGAAGGAATTCTGCTGGTGAGTGCAGATAGAAAAGCTCTGAGAACCAAGTTAGCCTTGGGAAAATCCATTGCTATGAACCAAGAGGCAAAAGGAAAAAAGGCAATGGTTAAAAACACACACACACACACACACACACACACACACACACATGCAATGAAAGGCAAACAAGCAAAAGAGACAATATTGTTGGTGAATAAGAACACTATGTAAGTGCTTTAGATTTTTGCAGAGTTATCTCATTGTATGTACATGGTGGGTTAACTAGTAAAAATGAGTCCTAATGAAAGCTTAAAGTGAGCCAGCTGTGTTCAGCTAAAAAGGAGTGCTTTTTCTTCTTCATGTGAGCAACAGGAGTGGGCCTGTTTAATTAAGAAGAAGAATGTTGGTAAAAACTGGGGCATGATTTTATTTCTGCTATGGTGGAAACAAGTTTTCCAAACAATTGAAGGCTGTTGCTGCCATACTGTTAGTGGAAGTTCCTAGAGCCTGGATATTTTCCATAGGAGCTTCCATTCAGTGGCTAGCAGGCTGTTCTCATAGGCGACAGTGGATGGAACAATGGATCGGAGTCTGGGTAGAGGCTGATGCCCACAGAGCCCAACTTTTCACTCTGGCTTCTCCCTTTGTTCTCTTTCCCAGTCCTTGCCCTGGGTGCATAGATGTGCTGAGTGAAGTGTTGTTGCAGTGGCTCCCAAGACCCTTGGGTGTATGTTGATTCATCCTTGGCTGGTGTGCGCCTATCCTGAAAATCGCTGTGTAGGCCTCTCCTAACCCAGGTACCCCTGTGCAGTGCATTGGGGCATCAGCTCAGCTGCCTGCTGCCCACATGGGATCTGTTCATCACTATGGTCACCTCTGAAGCCACTGAGTGATTTGCCAAGCTTCGTGGGGGAGAGATAAATCAGCTGGGATTAGAATACAGGTCTTCATGTTGTTGAGGTTTCTTTCTGTGGACCAGTGACAGGGGAGGCAACTTCTCTATCCCTTTTGCCCACGCCAGGATGGCATATCATAACTAGGACAAGAGAGTGTCACTTGGAAACACATACTCAAATCGTTCTAAGTGCCAGATTGCTGTTCAGAATCTTCTTGGTTAGTGAATAAGCAAACGTTGTAGGTGGTGCTGGTGACCATATGACATAGTGACCTGAGAAGCAGCGACATGAAGGAAAGTGAGAAATGAGAAATGTCTCCTGGATTTGCCAGCTGCAAAGGAATGGTGACCTTTTAAAAGCCCAGTTTCGGTTCTGCAGTGAACATAGAAGCAGGGTTGCAGGGACCGAGAAAAGAATGGATGAGGACAAAGTGTTGGTTAGGCACGAAACAGAAAAGAAAAAGTTTGGAAGGAGACTGAGTCAGAACCTGTGGCCAGAACACAGCTCTGTCTCCTGGCAGACTGGATCAGGGGCCAGGTCGCTGTGACCCCCAGGCTCAATGGCTGCGTCCCTCTCTTTCAATGCAATGTGTTACTCAGCAGTTTATATTAGCCAGGTGAAGGAATTGTATTCAAATATATTAATACATTTAATACATTAGTGGGTGTTTGTCTATCCGCGAGGTAAAGGCAGTTCTTTACTCGTTTTCTAAGGAAGTCCCCCATCCCACTGTTCTCTGAAACCCTTCCGCCTCCCCACCCCCACCCTGCTGCAGGACTAGACAGCTAGACAGTGAATCATCCAAAACAAAGGCTGAACACATATGAAAATCTTCTGGCCTTAGTTGTAAATGAGAAAGATTTGGATGCATACTTGTTGAGCAAGTTTTTCTTGCTTTCAGAGACTAATCTAGTTCAAAGATTAGATTATAGATCCCCAAGGGCAGGGAAGGGGAGGTGAAGGTATCAGACAAATGGAGAGCAGGCCCACAGATCTCTACCAGGAAAGGCTCTCTTTGTCCCCCACTCCATTGAGGTACACGGGAGTCTACTTAATACCCTTTATCATTGCCAACTGGTGAGAACCAGCCCCAGCAGCACTCAGCATGTCACTGCAGAGCCACATTCGTGCATTCCCCAAGATCCTGCCCACGCCTCGTCTGATTTATACCAACCCGGGTGGTGGAGTCCAAAGTGATGATAACAAGGAAAGGAACCCCCTCCTCTTGCCAAAGGGTCATTAGATGCAACTGGATCGAAATCTTCCACGGGACAAGGAAGGTCCTATTATGTAGGTGCTTATGAGTTTGTCTTCCCCATTTTACTGGAATATTCTTGAAGGCAAGGACCATCTCTTTTCTTACCTTTGCATACTCCAAACTTGAGATAGTACTTGGCACAGAGCTGAATCGATGTTTGTTGAACGAATAAAAGAGTGAATGGCTGATTGACGAATGAATAAAGGGAACATGTTTAGAAGTAGAAGTCAGAAGAAGCCAAACAGAGAGAAACAGAGGAGGGACTAGAGATGTTTGAGGAGGACGACTATTTGAACTGCACCAGGAAGCGACTGGGGAACGAGAGCTTGAAGCGTAAATCCACGTTTTTTCACAGCTTGAGAAAAGGGAGGACATGATAGATGGTAAGTTCCTAGCATGTTGGGATGAAAGAAAAAAGATTTTTTTAATAGCCATAGTTAACACTAAATTTATTTTCTTCATTGTTGCATTTCTGATCATAATATGTGTCCAGTAGAGTTAACAGGTAATAAATGATCAAGAGGCTCTGAGAGTCTGTAAAAGAGAAAGTCATGGGGTATTATTTTAAGTCTTTCAGTTTTCATATTTAGAAAAGCATGTCACGATCGTCATCAGATAATTCTCTTTATGATCTGAAAACAGAATTCTGCTGTACAAGTGTGTTCAAAGTGCCAGATAGAATTGTGTGTTCTTAGAGCTTCAAGCGGTTACGGATTTATTCATTCACTAATTTTTCACTCTGGTTCCTTTATTCACTCCTTTAGAGGCATGAACGAAGCTCCCGTTAATGTGGAGATGCTACGAGGTGCCAAAGATCCAAAGAGGAACACGACGTGGCCCCTTTCCAGGGAGTTCACAGTCTAGCAGGGGAGACAGACACCTCAATGTGTACTTATGAGTCAGTGTGCTATGCCAGCACTGAAGCCTGAGTGCATGAATCCCGAGTCTGACCCCTGTCTACCCTGTCCCGACATCTCTCAACCCAAACTGTTGGGTCAACTGCTTGCTTCGTCCCCCAGGCTGCTCTCTAGGTCTTCTATCTAGAACTCCAGACTCCAGCCAGGACGGGAGCTCTGCTTGGTTCTTCCTAGTCTGTCTCCTAGGAACGAGATCTTGCCTCCTTCCCCAGCAAACGTACCTAGACCTTGTGTTCTCCGTTGGCCTTGACCCCACTACCACTTTGTGGTAGTTGCTGAACTCACATCTGACTGGATGTGGTCTTTGCGCGCTAGCTCTGGACTCCCTGACCACACCCTTTTAGGACTGTTCTTGGCATTTGGGTCGGTCTTCCCTCTCCTCATTGCAGGTCTTTCCTCCTCTATGCAGTGCCTCGTTTTAAGGTTTGCCGGCCCGTCTCAGGTGAAGGTAGACTCAAGACAGCCCCTCCCACTAGCTCTGCCAGAGTCCTGAACTAGGATGATCCTTGTGAATGTCTCTTGTCATAGAAACTTCCTTTGGATACCCTTTAGAAGGAGAGAATGAACTCTTGCTCCTGTCAGGGCTGGTCCGGACCTACAAAGGGGGTCATGTCACCGGGCAGCCGAGGAAGACTGGTGAGGTAAGAAGTGACATGTCACCCTGTCCTTAACTCCATCACTCAGAAGCCAAACTCTGTACCCATTCCGGTGAAGTGTAAAACTGTGGATTAAATAAGCTGATAGAATATATGTAATGTTAGCAGAAAAGATATAAAAGGAAGGAAATATTTTTCAATCTCTAGTTTTAATCTCTAGATCATGTTAATACATTTTGGCATGTACTTCTTGGTCTGAGAGGATATTTCATTGGAATATAACGAGGTTTAAGAAAAACTTTCTTTACATAATATCACTCCTTAATTTAACTAACCTTTAGAATTACTTTTGTTGCTGAACCGATTTGTCAATTTGCCTCACAATGTTGTATTTCTCTGTGCAAGAATAACTGTTTAAAATATATAAAGACACCACAAAAAAGGGAAAAAAAAACCCAGCCCTCAAACTGTTATATTTTGGAGGCAAGAGAGCTATTTCAAAATCAGAGCACTGCAGTCTTAATTTCCAGCTTTCAAGTCTGTTAAAAAATAAGTATTTATGTACTTTAAAGCAGGCAGAAATAACTTTTTTATTGTAAACAGGATATCGGTGAAAATTGAAATTTTTGAGCTGCTGGAGAAAAGAATCGTGAATCATCAGTTTGTCAGATGTCAACATCGGCTCAAGCAAATTTGGGTTGACTTTTCAATAGGTTTCTGATAGCTGGGGTAGCGGAACTCACTAGGTCCAGGGGAGCAGACACGGATATATTCCCTGTTTGGGGTAAAATGGCATCTTGCTGCTAAAATGAGCTTCACACGTTAGCCGGAAATCATTAGCTTGGTGACTTTCCCGATACCCAGAGATGCTTGCACGGGGAATAAATTTCTATGTCGAAGCATTTGACAAGCCTTAGTTCCTGATGTCTCACACCCAAGCCTTACTTTATAGTCACATCTGTTAGTTTAAAGCATTTTTAGTTTATTGAAGAAGGCTTCACAAAGAAAAAACAGATGATGAAAATCTCATCTGTCAAAACTGTTATTAAAACCAGTAACAGTGTGAAATTTTGTTTAAATTGAAAGCATCATTTATTTTTATCAAACATTTTATAAACAATCACATTTGAGAAAGATTTGGGGGACCTGGAGAGCCCTCAACAAAATGCAACTCATTATGTCGCTTTGTTGTTGAACGTGTGGCTCAGAGATAGGCTGGGGCTACTTTCCTCTCTCCCTGGGCCAGACCAGAGAGGTGGAGAGATTACCAGGAGCAGGGGTGCCAGCTTTGAGGAGGAAAAATGAGCAGAACAGAGGAGGAGGCCTGAAATGGAGGCTGGAGACCCATGTGGTGGTGGCAGAGAGTGGGGGGCACCTCACCTGCCCTCTTCTGATGGACTAAGGTGGGGAGACACAGCGTGTACCCTGAAGTCCCTTAGAAGGTTTGGGGAAAAGAAAGGAAAAGAGAAAGGATATTCTTGGAAAGAATGAGCAAGGCTTCCTTTCTTTTCTTGTGTGCAGACAGTTGATTTCATGCTCTGATCTGCGACTGATATCAAAGGGTGTTTCACAGCCAGAAGGAGTAGAAGCCAGCCTTAAAAGGGGAAACAAGATGAACATCAAATCCATTTTGTTGAATCCTCATTCAATCCAGATGTTTGGCAATGTGGAGACAAAACATCCGACACTTCGCTATTGTGTAGACTCAACCTTAGAATATACAAAAGATCCAGTTTCAAGATCTCAACCGTGTCTCATACTTCTTTGACTGTTTGGTATTAGCGGCTTTGGAAAAGAAAACGTGTCTAAGCAAAGTAGACCCATGTAAATCTGAATGATTTGTCCAAGCAGTGACCTTTCTTTTCTTTTCTCTGGGCGACACTGTGCTTGATTTTGTCGCACTTTGAGATCAACCCCTGGGGGACAGTAAAGGTTTCTCACAGGGCACAGGCTCTGGAATGGGGGGCACTGGCTCTGGAATGGGGGCGCACAGAGTGTTCAGGAGCTTTCCAGAGCCTCAGCTTTCCATTCACACTTTCCTAAAGCTCATTGTTCTAAGGACTTGTCTATTCTCCTTTCTTATCTCCCCCTTGGCAATCCTTCCTGCTTCTATTTGTAGAAAAAAACCTTATCTCTTACTCATCCTGGATCTCACTGGAGAATGCTGTCCCTAGGGAGTAAAGAACTTTCTGTTAGAGAAGAGTTTTTTTCATGTATTTTGAAAGCATGTGATGGTGGATGTGAAATTAGGTCGTGTATGATTGAGGGGCCTGGTGGGGGGTAGAATGGCACACTTCACCCAAGGAATTGAACTGGGTTTACTAAAAACACAGTTTACAGGGGCACCTGGGTGGCTCAGTTGGTTGGGCCTCCGACTCTGGATTTTGGCTCAGGTCATGATTTCACAGTTTGGTGAGTTTGAGCCCCGCGTTGGGCTCTGCACTCACAGCATAGAGCCTGCTTTGGGTTCTTCTCTCTCTCTGCCCCTCCCTTGCTTGCACTCAAAAGTAAATAATAAAAACAAACAAACAAACAAACAAAAAACAGTTTACAAAGGTGTGGCCGGGGTTATGTGAAACCTAATTTAGGGTAGGGGAGGAGCGGCAAAATCCTGAAGGTGTAAATGGAGGAGCAGTTACCTGTTCCTGAAGAAAGTGAATTTTATCTCAGGAGAGAGCTGGTTAGCTGTGCCCTTTGGTGGAAGATGGAGCCGACCTGTGTTCTAGAAGGAAGGAAACCAGGATACATGTCTTGACCACACTGTCTCCTGGCTGTCCAGTCTCCAATCCCAATTTGTTAGAAGTGGTGATGGCCCTTGATCTTTCACCATTAATGTGAACAGATGTAGGTTTTACATTTTTTGTAGATGTCCTTTCTAGCACAAGGAAATTATTTTCTATGTATAATTTTGGAGAGCTTTTATCATGAATTTCTGCTGAATTTTGTTGAATAATTTACTGATAATCATGTTTTCACTTACATCCTATTAATAAGGTGCAGTATATCAATTGATTTTAAATGTTAAAGT
The DNA here is from genome assembly GCF_028749965.1 of Puma concolor. Lineage (NCBI taxonomy): Eukaryota > Metazoa > Chordata > Mammalia > Carnivora > Felidae > Puma > Puma concolor. The sequence goes on from NC_141678.1 coordinate 75,089,329, forward strand.
AAACTTCCATTCTTGAAATAAACTACACTTGGTCATGAAGTACTATCTTTTTTATGTCATGCAAATTCTATTTGCTAGTATTTTAAGAATGCCTGTGGCTGTGTTCATGAGGGATTTTTTTTCCTGGTCTTTCTTGTAATGTGTATGTCTTGTTTTTGTTGTTGTTGTTGTTGTTGTTGTTGTTTAATCAGGGCAATGCTGGAATCATAAAATGAGTTGGGAAGTATTTCCTCCTCCTCTGTTTCTTGAAAGAGTTTATGTGGGATTGGTAGTGGGATTTCTTCATTAAATGCTTTAAGGAATTATGAATTCAATATCTTAATTGATACAGAAATTTGCAGGTATCCCCTTTTTTCTTGAGGGAGTTTAATAGTGGCTTTCAAGAATTTGTCTTTTTCATTTAAATTGTCAAATTTGTTGCATAAAGTTGTTGACATATTTATTATCCTTCTATTGTTTATAATATCTGTAGTAATGCTCCCTTTTTCATTCTGATATTGATAATTTGTGACTTCTCTATTTTTTTGTCCTGATAAATCTAGTTAGTAGCTTACCATTTTACTAATCTTTTCATTAGTACGCTTAATTAGGACGCTTAACCGACCAAGCCACCCAGGTGCCCTGAGACTTTTATTTTAATAGAAGCATTTAAATCTGTAAATTTCCCCCCAATACTGCTTTAGCCACCTCCCATAAATTTGGACATGTATTTTCATTTTCCTTCAGTTAAAAATAATTTTAATGTTCTCTATGAAATTTTCTTTGAGCTGAGGGTTGATTAGAATAAGTATGTTGTCAACTTTTCAAAGATATGTTCAGGTATTTTTCTGTTACTGGCTTCTAATTTAACCACATTATGTTGGAGAACATAATCTATATGACTTCAGTCCTTTTATTCTATTGAGACTTCTTTGTGGCCTAGAGAATGATCCATCTTTGTGAACACTCCATGTATACTTGAAAAGAATGTGTATTGGGGCGCCTGGGTGGCGCAGTCGGTTAAGCGTCCGACTTCAGCCAGGTCACAATCTCGTGGTCCGTGAGTTCGAGCCCCGCGTCGGGCTCTGGGCTGATGGCTCAGAGCCTGGAGCCTGTTTCCGATTCTGTGTCTCCCTCTCTCTCTGCCCCTCCCCCGTTCATGCTCTGTCTCTCTCTGTCCCAAAAATAAATAAACGTTGAAAAAAAATTTTAAGAAAAGAATGTGTATTCTGTTGCTATTGGATGAGTGTTTTACAAATGTCTGTGAAATCCAGTTGGATGATGGTCTTGCTCAATCTCCTTATTTCTTCATTGACTTCCTGTTGAGTCATACTGTCAATGGCAGAGAGAGATGTGTTGAGGCCTCAACTATAATTGTACATTTGTTTGTTTCTCATTTCAGTTCTTTCAGTTTTTGCTTCACGTATTTTCAAATTTTGTAATTAAGAGTGGTATGAGGGTTCTTCAGAGGAATAGAATCAATAGGATATGTATGTATATATAAATAGATAATAAATTTAATATTATGTCATATTATATAAATTTATATATAATCATAAAATTAATATAACATTAAATAAATATGATAAATAGATTAAAATTTTTAAAAAGTTTATTTATTTTGAGAGAGAGAGTGAGCACGAGTGGGGACGGACAGAGACAGAGAGAGAATCTCAAGCAGGCTTCAAGCTGTTAGTGCAGAGTCCAATGAGGGTCTCGAACTCACGAACTGTGGGATCGTGATGTGAGCCGAAATCAAGAGTTGGACCTTTAACAGACTGAGCCACCCAGGTGCCTCAAATAGATAGGTTTATTACTAGGAATTGACTAAAGCAGTTACGGAGGTTAAGTCCCATTCTGTTGTTTGCAAACTGGAGGACCAGGAAAGTCAATGATGTAAGTTGGTCCAAGTCCAAAGGCTTGAGAACCAGGGGAGTTTATGGTATAAATCTCAGTCTTAGGACAGAAGAAGATGAGCTGAGATGTCCCAGCTCAAGCAGTGAAAAGGAATGTATTCCTCCTTCCTCTACCTTTTGTTCTATTTGTGTCCTCAACAGATTGGATGATGCCCACTCACCTTGGGAAGGGCAATCTGCTTTACTAAAATCACTAATTCAAATGATAATCTCATACAAAGAACACCCTTACAGACACACCCAGAAATAGTTTGATCTGGTCATCCTCAGGCCAGTCAGGTTGACATGCAAAATTAACCATCACAGGGGCATACATATGGATTCTGTCATTTTGATTAATTATCCTCTTTATCGTTATTTAATATCCCTTTTATACATGGCATTGTTACTGTTCTGAAGTCTAATTTGTCTGATATTAATATAGCCATTCCAGTTTTCTTAAGATTAGTATTTGCATGGTATATCTTTCCATCTTGTTACTTTTAGTTAGCTTTATACTTAAAGTGAGTTTCTTGTAGACAATATAGAGTTAAATCTTGATTTTTCATTCATTTCAGCAACCTGTGCCTTTTAATTGGAGAATTTAGAGCATATTTGTTAATTCCATTACCTCTGTCATTTCTGGGTATATTTCTATTGACTAGATTTTCTTCTGGTATGTACCATACCACATTTTCCTGTTTTTTCACATATCATAATATTTTATTTGATGAGGGACATCGTGAATTTATACTTCTGGGTACTGGATTTTGTTGTATTCCTTTAAAGAATGTTAGAATTTGTTCTGGCAGATAGCTAAGCTTCTTGTAGCTTAGTTGGATCATGTTGAGGCTTCAGGTTTTTTTTAGAGCTGGTCTAGATTAGTCTATACTCTAGGACAAATTTAGGCTCATTTTTAAGGTATGTTCCTTTTTGAGTCTCTACTGAAGTATATATTCCCTGATGTGTCTCAACTCTAACCAATGGGAAATAAAATTATTCCTGTCCCTACTTTTTTTTAGTCTTTTTTAAAAAAATGTTTATTTATATTTAAGAGAGAGAGTGTGAATGGGCAAGGGACAGAGAGAGAGGGAGACACAGAATCCAAAGCAGGCTCCAGGCTCTGAGCTGTCAGCACAGAGCCCGACAGAGAGCTCAAACCCACGAACTGTGAAATCGTGACCTGAGCCGAAGTCAGATGCTTAACTGACAGCCACCCAGGCACCCTGAATTTTTCTTTTTTTTTTTTTTTTTTTTATCTTACAGCTCCTTGGTAATTGTATTTTCCCCCAGACATTTTCTTGTTCAAATTTGTGGAATTTTACCCTGTATGTACATATATTGGTATTCAGCCAAAGACTTAAAAAGACTCCTATTCAAATTTCTGGAGCCTTTTCTCTGTGTAGATTTCTTTCCTCTGATAGCCTATCTTGCATATTTTAGCTACATCTTCCACTCTGAACTGTAATCTCTATCTCTTCTACTCAACAATGCTTGAGTTTCCCCTCCCTGGGCTTGAGGTTTGCAAATTACTTCAAGGCAGAATGCCAATGCAAGTGAAAGACTCACCTAATTTTTTTTTTCTCTCTCTCCCTTTCAGAGATTACAGTCATGTGCTGCCAATTGATACCTGAAGACAGTTGTTTCATATATTTTGTCCAGCTTTCTATTTGTTTACGGCAGCAGAAAGATAAATCTGGATCCTGTTACTCCCTTACAGCTGGAAATCAAAGTCCTTGTGTCAACTTTGATCTCTCTCTCTCTCTCTCTCTCTCTCTCTCTCTCTCTCTCTCTTTGTTTCTGCATCCAAGTTGTTTCTATTCCCTCCCAAGTCCTGTCACTGTGATATCTGTCACAAGTCACCTCCTTCCCATTGCCATGGCTTTCCTTCAGTCCACAGTTACCTATCTCCTGAATAATCACAAAAATCTTTTACCTGGTCTTCCTACTTCTAGACTCCACCCCCAATCTAGCTGGTTCACTCTATTTGCCAGAATGATCTGCCTAAAATTCTTCCAAATGTGACTTAAAAATCTCTTCACAATCTTCAGTGGCTCTATCTTGGTAGCAGAGTAATTAAACACTTTTTAATATTGACGATAAAACAACTTTATGCTCTTCTCTTTTACTTCCCTCTGTCATTTTATCTGCCATTGCTTCCTTTCCCTCTCCTTGTCTAATCTTTTCTATTACATTTTTCTCTTCCTTATGTATTAAAATTCTTCCTATGTTCATGACCAAAATTCATGTCTTTTGCAATGCTCTCCTTAATCTCATTTCTTTTTTTTTTAATTTTTTTTTTAATTTTTTTTTCAACATTTATTTATTTTTGGGACAGAGAGAGACAGAGCATGAACAGGGGAGGGGCAGAGAGAGAGGGAGACACAGAATCGGAAACAGGCTCCAGGCTCTGAGCCATCAGCCCAGAGCCCGACGCGGGGCTCGAACTCACGGACCGCGAGATCGTGACCTGGCTGAAGTCGGACGCTTAACCGACTGCGCCACCCAGGCGCCCCTAATCTCATTTCTTAAAGTATCTCTTCCTTCTCTGAATTCTGAGCATAAATTGTTCATACTTCTCATGGCACTAAATTTTTTTTTTATTATTGAGGTATGATTAGATACAATGTTATATTAGTTTCAGGTGTACAACATATTTGATAATTCTATACATTACTCAATGTTCATGATAAGTATAGTCACCATCTGTCACCATACATTATTACACTATTATTGACTATAATCCCTATGCTGTACTTTTTTTTTTTATTTTTTTTTTCAACGTTTATTTATTTTTGGGACAGAGAGAGACAGAGCATGAACAGGGGAGGGGCAGAGAGAGAGAAGGAGACACAGAATCGGAAACAGGCTCCAGGCTCTGAGCCATCAGCCCAGAGCCCGACGCGGGGCTCGAACTCACGGACCGCGAGATCGTGACCTGACTGAAGTCGGACGCTTAACCGACTGCACCACCCAGGCGCCCCCCTATGCTGTACTTTTTATCTCTGTGACTTATTTATTTTATAACTGGAAGTTTGTACTTTTTAATACCTTCTATGTATTTCACCCCTCTGGCAACCACCAGTTCATTCTCATATTTAAGAGGCTGGTTTTTTTTTGTTGTTTCTTTGTTTGTTCATTTGTTTTGTTTTTCACTTACATAAGTGAAATCATATGGTATTTGTCTTTCTCTGTCTGACTTATTTCACTTAGCATAATACCCTCTAAATCTATCCACACTGTCCGAAATTGCAAGATCTCATTCTTCTTTATGGATGAGTAACATTACGTTATATACATAATAACAACAAAAAAAAGATATACCACATCTTTTTTATTCATCTATTGATGGACACTTGGGTTGCTTCCATATGGATCTTGGCTATTGTGAATAATACTGCAATAAACATAGAAGTATACATATCCTTTCTTTCTTTTTAATTTTTTTCAATACTTATTTGAGAGAGAGTGAGAGAAACAGAGTATGAGCAGGGGAGGGGCAGAAACACACACACACACACACACACACACACAGAATGCAAAGCAGGCTCCATGCTCCGAGCTGTCAGCACGGAGCCCAACGTGGGGCTCAAACCCACAAACTGCGAGATCATGACCTGAGCCGAAGTTGGAAGCTCAACCGACTGAGCCACCCAGGTGCCCCTACATATCCTTTCAAATTAGTGTTTTTATTTTCTTTGGGTAAATACTGAGTAGTGGAATTACTGTATCATATGTTTATTTCTATTTTTAATTGTTTGAGGACACTCCGTACTGTTTTCCACAGCAGTTACACCAATTTGCATTCCCACCAACAGGGCACAAGAGTTCCTTTTCTCCACATCCTTGCCAGCACTTACTTCTTGTCTTTTTTGATAGTGGTCATTCTGACTGACGTGAAGTGATATCTTACAGCGGTTTTGATTTACATTTCCCTGATGTTTAGTGATGCTGAGCATTATTTCATGTGTCTGTTGTCCATCTGTATGTCTTCTTTGGAAAATATCTGTTCAGGTCCTCTGCCCATTTTGAATCAGATTGTTTGGGGTTTTTGGCGTTGAGTTGTATAAGTTCTTTATATATTTGGATACTAAACCTTTATCAGATATATCATTTGCAAATATCTTCTCCTATTTCCTAGGTTTCCTTTTTTCTTTGTTAATGGTTTCTTTTGCTGTGCAAAATCTTTTTATATTGGTATAGTCCCAATAGTTTATTTTTGCTTTTATTTCCCTTCCCTGAGGAGATGTATCCATAAATATGTTGCTAAGGCTGATGTCCAAGAGATTATTACTGCCTATGTTTCTTTTAGGAGTTTTATGGTTTCAGGTCCCAAACTTAGGTCTTAATCCAGTTGTTTATTTTTGTGTATGGTGTAAGAAAGTGGTCCAGTTTTATTCTTTTGCATGTAACTGTCCTGTTTTCCTGGCACCATTTATCGAAAAGATTGTCATTTCCCCATTGTATATTCTTGTCTCTTTCATCATACATTAATTGACCATATAGGCATATGTTCATTTCTGGGCTCTCTACCCTGTTCTGTTGATCTGTGTGTGTATTTTTGTGCCAGAACAATACTGCTTTTATGACTATAGCTTTGTAGTGTATCTCGAAATCTGGGATTGTGATACATCCATCTTTGTTCTTTCTCAAAATTGCTTTGGCCATTTAATATCTTTTGTGGTTCCGTACAAATTTTAGATTCATTTGTTCTAGTTCTGTGAAAAATGCTACTGTGTTTTGATAGAGATTGAATTTATAGATTACCTTGGGTAGTATGGACATTTTAACGACATGAGTTCTTCCAATCCATGAGCATGGTATATTTTTCCATTTGTTTATGTTCTCTTCAATTTCTTTCATCAATATCTTATAGTTTTCAGAGTATAGATCTTTCACTTCTTGGTTAAATATATTCCTAGATATTTTATTCCTTTTGGTGAAATTGTAAATTATTAATTCCTCTTTCTGCTACTTAGTTGTTAGTGTATAGAAACACAACAGATTTCTGTTTTGCTTTGTTTTTGTTGTTTTTGTTTTTGTTTTTGCACGCTGCAACTTTGCTGAATTCACTTATTAGTTCTAACAGTTTTTTGGTGGGGTCTTTAGGGTTTTCTCTTATGGTACCTTTTACTTTGTGTGGCTTTGTCAAAATTCTTTATGAACCAGTATTATAGACAGTAAGTATTGATGATATAGACTGTAATTTTTTTCTACATTTAATAATAAATAATGGCAGTGGATTTCATTGAGTTGGTGCCTATTAAAGTGTTTCTGAAGAAAGTATTGCCTATACGAACATCTCAACATTTAAAAGTTATTTTTCTTTCAGGTTTGCTGCTTTGATTCCAGAACAGTAGTCTAACATTGACCACTCACCTGGGATAAGATTTAAAAGTAACTCTTCTGTATCATAGTCCACATCATATCATTATTACAGATTGATATCACATGTAGTATCATTAATTTGACATAGTAAAGACAAATACTATTGTCTATTGATATTTAGTGTCTCTCTTTTTCCTGTTTTTATATATTTTCAGATGTATATGTTTCTTTTTTACTAGATTATGAGCTCTATACAAATAAGGCCTTTATCAGCTCTTTATTACAGTCCTTTGTATACAAAATTAGAGGTAATACAGCATAACTAAAAGTTATTTTCTGAGACACATACACACACACATTTTGGTTTACTGAGCATGGGCCATCACGTGTTAATGACATAAATAGATTAATTAATTAATTAAATGTGTGTCTTTACATAGTGCTCAATATGTATGTGCTACATACAAAAATTGAATGTGAAAATACTGATATTTTATTGACTATTGCTTGCTTAATGTTAGAAAATAATATTAGGATATTAGCTCTAATATGTATAGTCCATATCTGATAGTCAGAGACACTTTAGTTTAAGTGTCTCAAATTGTGAGGATTCAATTATTTTCTTTAGAAAATGCTTGTTTCTCTCAACCTCATTATCAAAACACTTTCTGCACACTTTGTGTAAAATTACCTTTTCTTCATTGTAATTACACAACTCCAAATCACTTTTCCTCATTGGTATTTGATAATTATAAGCAAAGGAGCAAATAGAAGAACAAGAAATACGTGAGCAATGCAGTCATGCATTTCTTCTTCTTTCTGTTGATAGCACTGACTTCATTGAGATGAAGTGTATTTAATTTCAATTCACTGAATGACCACATTCATAATTTGAGTTCATTCCCATTTCAAGCTGATTTCTTTTAAATTTGATTCAATATACATAATTTTTCTTTAAGCATACATGTCTACATTCCTTTGAACTTGTTTTTATCTAGGGAAGGGGAGGAAGGAAATTAACATTCATTTTGTATCTCCTTTTGACACAGCCTGTTTTTGGCACTTGACACATATTATCTCATTCAATTCTCTCCACAATCCTGAGAAGCCAGAATTATTATTCTCATTTTAAAGATGAAAAACTGATGGCTAGAAACCAACATGCCCAAGATTGTTTAATTAGGAAATGACAGAACCAGAATTAAAACAAAAGCATCCTCCTCTTTTTTTTTTTTTTTTTTTTTTTTTACTGCTATTACATTGTTTATTTTCAGGCAAAGATTTTGCAAAAAAAACCCTCATAGGCGACTAGAAAGTTAATAATTTTTTTGAAATCATATCGGTTATCTGTGGTGCATGTGTGAAATCCAGTGTTAAAAATGTTTATTAGAACATGACACTTGAACATGCTGCACATTAGAATTTTTTGATGTCTCCCTATTTGCTCAAGGATGAGAGGAGGCTTCAAAGAGAAACATTCCAAAACCACATTGTGAAATGGTTTCTTTTTGTGTGGGTTCTTAAAAAAAATTGTTTTTAAAGACAGTGGTAAATTGATCTTAAAAGCCTATCGAGATTAAACTAGGTGGAAACCATCTGTGTTTTTATCATCACCCATGGGTGTGTTAGATTCTGGGTGACAATAACGGAGAATGTGACCACACTCATTTCCAGTCCTAACAATTTGGTTCCATCCAACATGCCACAGGTTTCCCCAGGAGTCTTGCTTAATTGAGTTGTAACTTACCCCTTTTGGAATTATTAAAACTCTAAGCATCCCAATGAGAGACTGTAAATTGTGTATTATGCTGATACTTATGCTTGTTGTTATCTTAGTGACAACACTGTTACAAGTGTGAGGCAGTTTATAAGAAGCATTGGAGTCTGCTCTGGGAAATGTAAATTATAATCTCAAACGATCTATATGAGCTAGGTCAGATCACTTAACCAGCCCCTAGTCTTGGCTTTCTCCTCCATAAAATAAAGGTGTTAAACAACAAAATCACCGGTGAAATTTCCTTTTCTAAACTATTTTCCCCACAAGGGAAAAAGTAATAATTGAATGAATATTAGATGCAACTGTTATGAACAGATTTTGTGCATATTGAAATACATTTTCTATGCCTATACAACCATGTGTGTAGGTATATGTGGGTGATGTGCAACTTTTCTTTTTAGCCCAAATGGGAATATACTATACTCACTGTTCAGTTGAGTTTTATAAAATGGCATATATCTTGGAGTTATTTTTTATATTACTATATTTAGATCTACCACATTATTTTTTTTCAAGATTTTTTTTAATGTTTATTTATTTTTGAGAGAGAGAGAGAGAGAGAGAGAGAGAGAGAGAGACAGAGAATCTGAAGCAGGCTCCACACTGTCAGCACAGAGCCTGATATGGGGCTTGAACCCACAAATCGGGAGATCATGACCTGAGCCAAAATCAAGAGTCAGTCATTGAACCGACTGAGCCACCCAGGTGCCCCAGATCTACCAAATTATTTTTAATCACTGCATAATATATCTTTGTATGGATATGCCATGGTTTATTCAATCAGTTTTCTGATGATGGACATTTCAGTTTGTCACAATGACAACAGTAAGTATATATAAGCCAAAAAATGCATACAATGGATTCCTAGAAATGAAATTATTGGACCAGATTAATTTAAAACATAATTTTAAGATAATGCATGACTGATTTTTTTTTTTACCATGTAATAACCTCTTTGGGGAAAAATTATATAAACTTCTAAAAATTCAAATAATAAACAACAGTGGAAAGAAGGAAGCAAAAATCATTCTAATTCACAGTCATCTAGAAATCACCATTTGTTACATTAGGTAAATACCATAACAGATATCTATTAATGATTATGTGGAAAGAAAGCTAGATAGGTAAAATTTAGTTAAAAAGGACCATGATATATATACTAATTTAAAAAGTATATTACATTCAACTTCTATTTGGATCTCTCAGAATAAAAAAAAATGAGATAAAGCTGAAGTAATCTCTAAATTTTAGATAAATGTTTTATCACTACAAGAGATAATAGTTTCTAAAAGCTGTTTCTAAAATTAAAAAAGAAGATTCCACAAATACTGAGAATGGAACCCACTCTTACATGATATTCCAGTTTCCTTCCCCAGAGATGCCCACCTCCAAAATTTAACTTAATTTTTTGTTGTCGTTGTTAAGGTCTAGAAACTTTACAGTTTAGTCTGTAATCATCATTACATCAGTTTTTTTTGTCATATATTTATATTTAATGGATCCATGACCCATTATATTTTTAAGATCTATGGCTTTTTTGTTTTTGAGTTTTTGATTTTGATTTTTGATTACCTGGATTTAACTGACATTATTATTTTTTCAAGAAGGTGTCAAATTACTTTTTCTAGGTATTTGAGAACATGATTCAGCTGTTTTTATAGAAAAGGGACAAATTGGCCAAATATAATATGACTGGGTCCCATTTTCCTTCAGAATTTTCTAGACTCTGCTATCTTTCATTTTTTAAATTTATATGTATGTATGTATGTATTTATTTATTTCCTTTTACAGTTTATTTACTTTGAGAGAGAGAGAGAGAGCTGGGGAGGGGCAGAGAGAGGGAGAGAAAGAGAATCCCAAGCAGGCTGCACTCTGCCAGCCCCTAGGGGGGCTCAAACCCTCAAACGGTGAGATCATGACTGAGCGGAAGTCTAGAGTCGGACACACTTAACCAATAAGCCACCCAAACACCCCTCTACTGTCTTTTAAAATAGAGAGTTGCCGTGGAAATTGTCTGGTCCCCTCTTTACTTCCCACTTTGAACATGACTTGCTTTTGCTGTACAGATGTCTGGAGACGTATTTTTTCACATTAAAACAAAAATTTAATGTAAATATGTCTTGATTTTTCTTCTGTCAGAATTTCTTGGAATATGGTGTACATTTCTGATCTGCACATTTTCTTCTTCCTTAATTCCACGGACGTTTTAAAGTGTTGTGTTCTCTAATACTTTTCTCTTTCATTTGTAAACATTTTCTAATTCGACATTAATCATTTTATGTTGAATCATTTTTCTTGGTTCTTCATATCTATTTTCTTCTCTCTGATCTCCATTTCTTCTGCAATTTTTTTCCTACCAGCAATTTGATTTCCAGACATGTGGATTTTTCTCTTGCTGTTTCTAACATTTCTGTTAAATCCGTAATGCTATTTTTTGGTTCTCTATTTTCTCGTCTCTGTAAGCTCCCTTTACTTTTTATTTTGTATGTTTCGTGATCCACACCCCCCTCCCTCCCCAGCTCTTACTGAAATTAATTCATGTTATTATTAGGTTCTCTTCTTCCTTTCATTGTGTTTTATTCCACATGGAGTTTTAAATGTCTTTTATTAAATTTAAATGACCCATTCACTCTACTTACTAGAAATGGTGCCTGTCTTTTTCCATTACTGCAATTCTGCAGGGCCTGGGAGGAGCCTCCACTATCATTAGGTTTTGTTCCTGCCATTTCCCCAGGCTGTTTATTCACCCACTCAGTATGCTTCTCTCTAAATTGGGGAATATTCGTGAGAGTAAAACAAAATTTTTCTCTTTTTACATTTTTCTCCAGTTCTATTTCTGGGCAGTAAAAGTACGGTGGCGAGTAATGAAGAATAGTATCAACATCTTTTATTTATTTCATTGGCTACAGCATTTTCAAAATTACAGTATGAAGTTGTTACTCCTTTCTTTGGTTATTCACTGCTGATATAGTTTTTTTTTTTTTAAACCTTGCTTTGAGAGTTTGTATCGCTCATTATGTTAGATCTTTGTGAGGGGTATTTTAATTGACTTTCACATAGAAATATTCTCCATTATAAATACGCTCCAAAATGGTGGTACCAATGCACACTCTTGCCAAAAAAGACCTTGGAAACCCAAACTACTAAACTTGTTAGTCTTTGCTAATTAGATATGCAATAATGTTATTTTATTGTTTTGAGGTACAGCTCTTAGGAACATGTTTAGGTGGAAACATTTTCTTATTGATTTTTAAGAGTTCTTTATTTGCTATGTGAAATGGCTTTTTGCAAGCATTGTCTTCAGTTGATCGCGTTTTCTTTTGGCTTTGATTATGATGTTTTTGTTTATTAGTTTCTAATTTTCATGGAGCCAAATGATATATATTTTTCTTATATTTCTGACTTTTTTGACTTGCTCAGAGAAGCCTTCTAGATTAAAAAAATATATTTCCTGGAGCTGAAAAAATAGAGTCTTGGTCCCCCCAACCCCAGTACATATACACACACACAGAAGCCTGAGTCCATGAGCAAGGGGCTAGCATGTATGTTTTAAAAGCTTTCCCTGGCTGGGACTCATTGGACCTTGATAGTCTCTACCGAGCCTTCCAAATATGACATACTATGACTGTAAGTGATATTTCACAAAAAGGAAAGTAGCAAATGTTTTGTGAGGGGGAAAAGGCACTAGAGGCATTCATTTTTTTTAAAAAGGTATGTTTCAGCATCAGGACTTCATAACATACAGAGATTTATAAAGTACGATTTATTCTCACTATTTAGAGAAAAATGGCAAATATAGCGTCATCCCTTCTTGGAGACCTTTGTTGAGATCAGAAAAGGGAGGGGCCAGTCTTTTAACCAAAAAACTAAATATGCCTTCATGATATTAAAAAATCACTTGGTGAAGGGCATGAAACACGAATGGGTTATTGCTAGGTTGGAAGCCAAGCATATCAAAGGGACAAGAAAGGGAAGAAGTGGGGGGCGGGAGGCGGGGAATGAATATTTAGTAGAGCCTTATTGTCACTGTTATCTCAGAAACACATTTTATCAAAGAAAAAAAAAAGCCGGTTAAATTATTACAGACATGTGCCATCCCATCTTCTGAAGTGGTTCTATTAGAATATCCTATTGTTATCAAGGATGTTTCGTAGACAGGATATCTTTTCTGTTCAACATGATAAGGTAGAGAATATGTAGCCAAGTGAAATTATCCAAGTGGCAGAACATTCGCGTATAAAATAATTTATGGTTCACCATAAATGTTGTGAAATCTGGGACTTGTACAATGCTGAGTTATGAATTCAGCCCTTGTTAATGTTTCCTTTGCAATACGTGGTGGGAAACAGCTATTAAAAATACTAGCGTCACTATTTATTCAGATTCCACATCACCAGAATAAATTGCCTGAGAGGAAACATCTTGTTCGTAATGATTTGGAATACAGAGCTTAAAGTTTCATGCGCTGAATGTCTCGCTTTATAATAAGGAAGCATTCATAATATATGTGTGATATTTGTTAGTGCTTAAGATATAGCTAAATGTTTCATGAAAGAGCTATTGTGCACCTGATTTTACAATAAACAGTTAAAACTCCTGGAGTAGATTTGATGCAAGTGGAATGTTTGCTTAGATTTAGCAAAGAGAAATACTGTGAATAATTCACAGGGTGTAATTTGATTCAATACTTTCCCTGGCCTATGAGGTATATGGACCTACTATTTTTCCACGTATTTTTGTTCTTTTCTTCAGGTAGCAGTTCCTTTTGGCTTGTTGGCAATTCAGCTCTGGGGTCCATTGGAAAATAAATTTGGAAGATACACTGATGGATCAGAGAGAATCTTGTGGCTTCTCTACATAATCTCAGAGGCCTTCAGGTAGACCACCTGCCATCTCTTTTGAGAAAGACAGTGAAAAAGAAGGAAGGTAGGAGGGCTGAACTCCAATGGCACCCGTTCATTCCTATTCTTCTGTGGCAAAGGTCTCTGCCTCTAACTTCTCCCTCCAGATAACCAAATGTAATTAGGTGAGAGGTTTAAAGTGAGACCAAAATAAAATGCAAAAATCTGGGGACTTAGGGCATTATTCCACAGTGTCTGAGTAGTTGTGCATTCCTAACTTGAACTGTGATGCTCAGGGCCTTCCCTAGGTGTTGTGTAGGGCTCTGTGTGTCTTTTCCCGGCAATTATGTTCAGGCAACATCAAGTTCCAAAGAATATCAGGGGCAGCTTGAAAGGTAAGTGGAGAAAAATGGATAATGGAGAAAATCCAACTATCTTTCTTAGTGATATTGAGGGCTTCCTTTGAAAACAATTCTTGGCTAATTTCCTTGCCCATTTTTACTTAAGTTATAGGGTCCTAAATGTGTATTTCCATTTTTAGGAATTATCAAACTATAATGAAGTCCTTGGTTATTTCCTTTCTTTGATTTGCTATTGATATTTCTTTAGAATGCAGCAAAGCAAATATTATTTTAAAAGTGGCTAGAGATAACTGATTCACTAAGTACAATTTGAGTCTGCAGATGTTTTTTCTTTCAAGTAGGAGTTGTGCTGAAGTAGGCTTCTGAGAGGTGATTACCAGGCCTATACTTCTTTGCTTCACCCCATTCCCCCCACCACAAACCACTCAGAAGGAAAAACAGCCCCCAAGGCTTCAAGAAAGAAAGAGCCTCAACTGAATGATAAATCTCCTTAAATCAGAGAAGGGGAAACAACTCTATAGAAAGACATCTATATCAAGAATAGTAAAGCTTTAAAATAATGAGGGAGTGGTGCATAAATCCTTTTTTTATCTGCCTTCATGTGTCTGAGGTGGAGAAAAGAGTACTGAAAACATGTTTCCTCAATGAACACCCTATAGATAGGATGCATTTATCAAAAGCTCTGGGAGCCAGGAGATGTGAATTCTGGTCTTGGCTCCAACACCAATTAGCTAGTGAAATTGGCCCCTTTCCCCTTCGATTTCCTTATGCATAAGCTGATGGAGCTGGTGAGAAGTGATTCTAAAATCCTTTCCAGCTTTAATCTCTGCTTGTTCAAGCCAAGTGTTTCCTGAGTTGTGACCTGAGACCTATCAGAAATGGGCTAGAGTTGAACTACCAGGTTCCAGTGGAAGAACATTTGCTCCTTGTAATGTGATACCAGGTTCAGATATGAACCTGTTGAGAAGGAAGGATTCTGTGGATGGAAGTCTGGTGGGGGTGGGGAGGACTTTATCTAAAAACAGAGCCTGGAAAAGGAATAGTTATTAACTATGGATCCTCCATGGTCAACTAATATGCCATCTTTAATGCCTGTACCACTCTCTGGTAAGCTGAGGACTTCAGGAAGTACAGAGACCTTCAGGGTGCTTTGATGCACCCTAGAGGACCTGTGCTACCAAAGACTGTCAAAAAGTCAAGGTATGCATCATGATACTATCATGTGATAATATATCATGTATGTCACATCAAATTAGATCATACCAGAAGAGTCTCCTAGATTGCAGAGTAGTCCTCTTGGTGTTTTTACCCTATGAGCTCCATGGCCCCGGGGAAGTGGCCTTCAAACTTGTTAATCTACAGGTTACTTTAACTTGGTCAAGCCACCCTTATAACCCCGGACTGCTTTTCCAAACTATAAGTGACAAATCCATTTAACTCCCTCTCCCAGTCTTGGCTCCCATCTACCAGAGCAAAATCAGCTAAACCAACCAATCAGACCAAGACCAAATTCATTTAAGTGGGAAAAAAGGGATATTTTAAATGAGAGAACAAAGAAAAAATGCAACAGATAAATCATTTTATGCCAGAGCCAAAATATAGGCACAGGCATATTACAGACACTAAGATTGAAATCTCCACATATTATCTTGAGGACCTGTGGGAATACACTTTGGGAACTCTTTCCTTAAAGCAAGTTATGTATCCATATATGATCATCTGCAGCTCTGTTTTTCTTTTTTCTTTTTCTTTTCTGTGCTTTGGTTTATTGTTGTTGTTGTTGCTGCTGCCGTTGTTTTTTCTTTCTCCCCAGTAGCCAGGAACTTGGGTTCTGAACCAGTTCAGAGGCTCACACACCTCCTTCAGAGTCACTACTTTCTAAGACAACACTTGAATTTTCCTTGGAGAATGTCCATTCAGGCACTGACCAGGATGGAACCTATTTAGCTTATAAGATCTGACAGTTTCATAGCCAAAGGTGGGTTAAGAGGCAGTTCATCAAAGTTCAAATCATGATAAGGAATCTGGCCTGAAATGGGAGATTGGACTTGCCATAAAGGGAGGTATTATTTTGAGAAAGGTTGGCATGTTTATGATTCTTGAGGCTATGTGAGCTCAGTTTTTCCCCTTAAACATCTGCCACAGGTGCTAGGGAAACACTGCTTGTATTTTTGTATGAACATGGTGTAAATAATGTCCACTTTCAATAAACCTTTAAAACCAAAACAGCTGCCATTTGGGGCTTAAAAACAACTTGTGACTTCCCGTAAGTCTGAGTGACCTTATCACTATTCTCCATTTAAACATGTTTCCCCTCCCCCACTCTCACCTTTGGTCTATAGTCTTGTAAAGTTCATAGCCCTTGACTCTGTTTTTCATAAATACATGGCAGTGGCTTTAAGAAATAAATAAACACTTGTCCCAGATTCTTGGAGGAGGTGCTGAAGTTGAAACATATACCACTACCCTGGAAAAAACACCCTCCACTTTGTGATTTTTAAAAAATCTTTTTTAAAACTCTGGTACTCCCAGGGCCTTTTCCAAATGTGTGTGACTGTCTCTCTTATCTGTGTTGTTTGTTATATATTGCAAGCCACGACAGCTAGCACTTTATCTTCTACATTCTTCTGTGATTCCTGAAGATTTGACCCAGGGCAAGGAAGTGATCTATAAAGCCTATGCATGTTTTCGGGCATCATATGTTTTCTTTCTTAGCCACACAGGATTTTCTTCTTTCAAGTCCAGTAGATTCAAAGTCTGAGGAAGGTTTTCTTTCATGTAGCAGCAGGCTTTTCTCACGCCCTGGGAGTAGATTGGTAGCATCCGAGAGACAGTGGAGTTCTACTCTCACTTTCAATACAAAGAATGTGGTTTATCTCTTTAAAGATTTTATTTCTAAAGATAAGATGTGAAATGATGGAGCAAACATAAGCCAGAATACTTTTGCATGTTGTGCGATTTTTTTCCTGTATAGGAACACTTAATAGCTGCTAGATTAAGGAGGTGTGTGAAAGCTTGCATACTTGGATCATTAGTTTACCCGGTCAGGATCTCTGGGCCAGGCGATTGGGCCCAGTCGTTCTCAACTGGGGCAGTTTTACCTCCCAAGGGACACTTGGCAATGTGGTTTGATTATTATAACTTAGGGAGAGGGCGTTACTGGCTTCTAGTGGGTGGAGGCAAGGGTTGCTGCTAAATACCCTGTAATGCACAGGACAGCCCTTCGCAACAAAGAATTATCTTGCTAAACTGTCAGTAGTGACTAGGCTGAGAAATTTTGGGGGGGGGGGCGGGACATGTAACAGTGGAGTGAACACAGGATTGAGCGCCAAGAATTAAAGAAGGCCTAAGAGATTAATTTGAAGCTTGTAATCTTCTAATGCTGGTTTCTGGCCCGCCATGATGCAAAAAAGGGAATCCTTCTTCGAGGTGTCAGAATGGAGTTTGGGGCAGTGGGTGACTTGGCACCCAACCCCAGAAAGCAGCACAGACCTCCCACCCTGTCATCGATCTCTGAGAGGCAGAACCTAACATCTGTGAGAGATATTTCTGTAATTCGCTGGGCATTCCCAGTACCCACCCACCTTGTTCTTTTTTCTGTTTCTTTCCTCCCCTTCCTCCTCCTCCTTCTCCTCCTCCTCATCTTTCTCCACCTCCCCCTCCTCCTCCTTCTCCTTCTGTTCCCCTTCCCCCTCCACTGCCTCCTCCTCCTTCTCCTCCTCCTCCTCCTCCTTCTTCTGTTACTTGTAAGAACATTTGTTTATAGAGCGAGAAGATACAAGCTAATGGCAGCTGTTTATATAATATGGAAGTGTCTAAAGTGTCCTTTTCAATCATGCCCCCATTTTGCTGATGTAACATTGCATCAGCTATATAGTCTGTAGAAGCTGAAGATTTACAAGTGGACCCCGCTCTTTCCCAAAATAATGCATAACCCTGGAAACTTTTTTCCGTTTAACAAATATGTGGCAGATACTTTTCAAGCTTAACTCATAAAGATTGACTTTGTAATTTTAAATCTTTTAATTTTTTTAATTAAGTTTTTAAATTTTAATTCCAGGATAGTAAACATGCAGTGTTTTAGTAGTTTCAAGTGTACAATATATTGATTCAACAATTCTATACATTACTCAATGCTAATCATGATAAGGGCACACTTTCATAACCAGACTGGGTAATTGTTATTTTTATTTATTTTTTATTTTTTTTAATTTACAGCCAAGTTAGTCAGCATATAGTGCAACAGTGATTTCAGGAGTGGATTCCTTAGTGCCTCTTACCCACTTAGCCCATCCCCCCTCCCACAACCCCTCCAGTAACCCTCAGTTTGTTCTCCATATTTATGAGTCTCTTCTATTTGGTCCTCTTCCCTGTTTTTATATTATTTTTGCTTCCCTTCCCTTGTGATCATCTGTTCTGTGTCTTAAAGTCCTCGTATGAGTGAGGTCATGTATTTGTCTTTCTCTGACTGACTAATTTCGCTTAGCATAGTACCCTCTAGTTCCATCCACATAGTTGCAAATGGCAAGATTTCATTCTTTTTGATTGCCGAGTAATACTCCATTGTGTGTGTGTGTGTGTGTGTGTGTGTGTGTGTGTGTGTGTGTATACCACATCTTCTTTATCCATACATCCATCGATGGACATTTGGGCTCTTTCCATACTTTGGCTATTGCTGATAGTGCTATAAACATGGGGTGCATGTGTCCCTTCGAAACAGCATACCTGTATCCTTTGGATAAACGCCTAGTAGTGCAATTGCTGGGTTGTAGGGTGGTTCTATTTTTAGTTTTTTGAGGAACCTCCATACTGTTTTCCAGAGTGGCTGCACCAGTTTGCATTCCCACTAGCCAGACTTGGTAATTTTTTAAATTAGCTGCATAATATTCTGTAGAGCGAATGTACCATTATTTATTCAACCATTCCCCTCCTCTATTTATCAACATTCCTGTTGTGTCTAGAGTTTTACTATTACAAACAGTGCAGCAAAAAACACCTGTGTACATATTGTTTCAAATATTAGTACTCTTCTGTGTTTAGTAATACTCTTATTTCTGTTGGATTCCATATAGGATGGCTAGGACAAAGAAAAAATTATTGTTGTATTTCTTTATAAGTTGTAACAATATTTGGGCACCTGGGTGGCTCAGGCGGTTAAGTGTCTGACTTCCACTCAGGTCAGGATCTCGTGGTTTATGGGTTCCAGCCCTGTGTCAGGCTCTGTGCTGACAGCTCAGAGCCTGGAGCCTGCTTTGGATTCTGTGTCTCCCTCTCTCTCTGCCCCTTTCCCGCTTGTGCTCTCTCTCTCTCTCTGTCTCTGTCTCTCTCTCTCTCAAAAATAAACATTAAAATTAAAAAAAAAGTTTTAGGGGCGCCTGGGTGGCTCAGTCAGTTAGGCATCCGACTTCAGCTCAGGTCATGATCTCACGGTCCATGAGTTCGAGCCCCGTGTCGGGCTCTGCGCTGAGGCTCAGAGCCTGTGCTCAGAGCCTGGAGCCTGCTTTGGATTCTGTGTCTCCCTCTCTCTGACCCTCCCCCGTTCATGCTCTGTCTCTCTCTGTCTCAAAATAAATAAACATTAAAAAAATAATAATAATAAAATAAAAAAAAAGTTTTAACAATATAGCATCAATCAGATATGAGTGCCCATCTCTCCACAATTTTGCCAGTAAAAGTTGTTAGTAATCATCAGGTAATACCATCTAATATGCTAACATCATATATATTGCTAATATATCCTAATATCAAAAAATAGTCCACTATAGTTTCTTGTATTATATATGCATATATGTGTGTATATGTATATATATATGTACATGTATGTATATTACAACATTTGTCCCTTTAATCTGGACCTTATTTTTATGTATGATGTGAAATAAACACCTAACTACATTTTCTTCAAATGGAAAACCAAGTACCACAAACTGTTTATTGTATAGCCTATCAGGTTTCCATAAACTTGAGATATGATCTTTTTCACATACATTTCCATAGTACCAGTGTTTATTTCTGAACATTTAAAAAAATGTTTATTTTTGAGAGGAAGAGAGTGCGAGGGGAACAGAGAGAGAGGGAGACACAGAATTGGAAGCAGGCTCCAGGTTCTGAGAGGTCAGCACAGAGCCCAACGTGGGGCTGGACCTCATGAGCCAGGAGATCATGACCTGAGCCAAAGTCAGACACTCAACCGACTGAGCCACCCAGGTGTCTCTTATTTCTGAACATTTGATTCTGTTACGCTGATTAGTTTTAACCTCTCCTAATACCACACTGTTTTGACTCTTACGGTTGTATAATAAATTTTGATATCTAGTAAGACAAGTTGCTCTGTTTTTATTTTGTACAATACACATAATACAAAACTGACCAATTTAGCCATTTTTCATTATACAGTTCAGTAGAGTAAGTATATTCACATTATTGTGCAGCCATCATCACTGTCTCCAGAACTTTTCATCTCCCCCAGCTGAAATTCTGCACCCATTAAATACTAATTCCCCATCCCTTCTTCCCCATGGCCCTTGATAACCAGTCTACTTTCTGTCTCTATGAATCTGATTACCTTAGGTACCTCATTTAAGTGGAAACACACAACACTTGTCCTTTCGTGACTGGCTTATTTCACTTAGCGTAGTGTCCTCAAGGTTTGCACTGTCTTAGAAAATGATCCATTTCATATACATGTTCTAGTATATTTGCATAAACCTTAAATAGCATTCTCTTAAGGTTTTAACATTCATTATACCTATAGCTGAGCCCCTCCTCTCATTTATAGTTATTTGTGTTTTTATTTTTTCCTGATCATATTTGCCATATTTATTCTTTAATTAACAATAATATATATATAAATATACATAATTATATGTATATATTATATAATACTTATATATTATTTATATAATATATAATATATTATATAAATAATAATATATATATATTATATACATATATACTTTATATACATATATATCTGGCTTTTAATCCTTCCTCTGTCCCTAGCTTCCTCCCTTTCCCCACCCCTGCCCTGGCTCTTTCTTTTTATCTTTGAGTGGGAGGCTCATTTGTTCTTTCACATTTAAAATGTGTACTTAGTTCACTTATTTTCAATCTTTTTTGCTTTCTATGAAATTCCAAGTGTCCCTAAATTTTGATGTGTAGTGTTCTGAGTATTGTTATTTTGGAAATAATCTACAGTATATATAATGAAATTCTTTGTAATTCAAAACGAATTAGAAAATGCTTTTAAATTTCCAGTGGCTACATTTTAATTTGACCATTTTTGATTGTTAATGTTTTAGTTTTATTGCATTATAGCTGTAGAATATGGTTTACATGCCTTCTACTATTAAAAAAATCTTTCGAGAATTCTTTTTGTGGTCTAATATATCATCAGTGTTATAAGTGTTCCATGGGTATTTGAAAACGATGTTTATTTTGCTTCTTTTTGCTTGCAAAGCTTTCCATGTATTTATTAAATCAAGCATGTTAATTGTGCTATTCAAATCTTCTTCTTGTGTTTTTTTTTTCTTTTACCAATTTCTGAGAGACAAGTATGGAAATTTCCCATTATGATATTAAATTTGTCAATTGCTTTCTAGATTTTGAACATTTTTAAAAAACGTGGTTTGATTATTGAATGTTAGATACGCTGGTTTATATCTTCTTTATGTATTATACTGCCTTTGTCTTATTTAATGCTTTTTGCCTTGACTAACTATACTGTTACCACTCCTATTTCATATTATTAACATTTGCCTACTATATCTTTGTCCATCCCTTTGTATTTGATCTTTCTGGAATATTTTGTTCTAGGCGTATCTCTTGGAAACAGATATACCTGGATTTTGCTTAAAGAAAAACCTAATTTGAAATTCTCTGTCTTTGAATTGGGAAATTTATCTGTTGCCGTTTCCTAGGCAAATGGAAACATTTGGTCTAACTCTGACAACCCTGTTTGGTTTTCTATTTTTATGTAAATTAGTTTTTTACCCTTTCCTGGAGTGATTGAGTTTTCTTTACTGTCATTTTTTTGTTTACCCGTTAGAAAGATGTACATACTACTACTATTTATCTAGGGCTTAAGCTTATTTTTTAATAACACATTTGAATATGTACCCTTTTATCAATTGCTAACATTAGTGTCTCTCACCTCTTCCTTAAGCAAGACAAGACTGAACTTAGCCTCTCTTGTCTTTTCTCCTCTACTTCCTCCTCTGATAGAAATTTCATTTCAACCTTGTGTTCAAGTTTTTTTTTTTATTATCTTGCCTGTCTTTTAGAAGGAAATATTTGTTAGTAATTGAATTAGGCTTAAAAGTGCCATTATGAACCATTATTTTGAGCTAATGTTAGTGATGTGCTCTCCTTAACTTATCATTGTTTCTTTGATCTCCTGTCTTTCTCTTCTTTGCATCTGCTTTTAATTTTTTCTGGCACAAACTCTTGAATAAGTTTTTTTAAAGGGTGGTACATTTTCTGAGTCCCTTAATATCTGTAATTGGCTTTACAGAGTTACTGGGCTTAGGATTGACACCCCAAATCTTTTACCTTCCAAACTTTGAAGATATTTTCCCATGACATTTTAGGATTCCCATTTTGATTACTTTTTTGACTGCCATCACTTGTTCAGTTATCTGGCTACTCTATTTTAGGCATAATATTAGGCTACAGGAATTCACAGAAGGTAACACTGATCTATAAATAAACGTCTGTGGGAGGAAGAGGAATGAGTAACTGAGTGTGCTGGGGTGGCAAGGAGGGGCGGGTCTCCTTTGCAGAGGAAATATTGAAACTAGACAGTGAAATTTACTACATAAATTTACTACAGAATCCACAATCTCACCTACTGCACTTTCTGGTTCTTATATTGCAATGTCAGATAGACTTAAATTAGATACATCTAGACCAAATGAGAATTGCATAGATTTAGAAATAAACATATCTTCCTCCCACCCCCCCCCCAAACCAATTAATCTTGTTCTAGCATCTAGCATGTATAACACCCCTCCCCTTTTCAGATTTCCTAGGCCAGCAGTTGGCGAACTAAGGTGTGCCACCTACTTTTGTAAATAAAGTTTTATTGGAACAGCTATGCTCATTTGTGTCTGTGCTGTTGGTGGATTCTTTCATGTTAGGACAGCAGACTTGAGTGGCTGCAACACAGACTGCCTGGCTCGCAAAGTCTCAAGTATCTACTCTCTGGCTCTTTACAGAAAATGTTTGCTGACTGCTGCTCTAGGACATTCATCAACACAGATGACCAGGGCTCACACCAGTGTTCCTGAAAGCCAGTGAAGGTAGGTTACACCAGCAAATCTTGACTTCCTCAAGGTGGCTGATGACTATATTTATAGATACAAATCCGGCAACTCAGTCCGCCTGTATTTTACGTGGAATGATGCTGAAGCTTATCTCTCAACATGCACCGTTGTTAATAATAACTTTCCCTTTAAATGATTTCCTTTCTTCATTGTTGTTTTTTTCTCATGTTCTAGGAGTTGTGCAATTCAGCATTGCGATTTTCATTTCTTTGCGTGATGTGAGGGAAGCTGGCATATTTGCTAATGTGCTGTTGTGTGGGCTCGGGCTGTTGATTGCTTTTGGCCTAGGTGCTGTGCCGAGCTCCAAGGTTTGGCTTTGTGAACGCTGCCTGGCAAAACGGAAACATTTTGTGAAATTTCACAAATGTCACATGCACCCGCACACACACACATTTTAAATTGCAAAATTCTCCCCCTTGGCGCACAATTTTACCCAGGTTTTTGTGGCTCATAATAAATCTTTAACTATCTTCAGTCCTACAGGAGCACTTTCGTGGGTTGACTTGCTTTTGCTTTGATAAAACTTGCACTTAAAAGTCCTCGGTTTCCGGGGTGTTTGTATTGTTTCGCCTTTCTCAAAAATTTAGTGTGATCTTTTATTCCAAAAGTAAAGCAGCTTTATTTCAAGCCCAACTGTTGTCTCAGGCAAAGATTCCTGATTTAATTCCCAGTGAATATCATTTTCAAGAGGGGTACCCGTAGAAACTGACCTCACAGCATCACCTTCCTAAACTGAGAATGAGACACAGGCAGTTGAATTCAGAGAAAAACTGGGCAAATTACATTCTTTTTGTGCGTAAATTAAAGCATCTAAAAAACTGTAACAAGAGTGCTTGATCCCAGTGAAAACTCTTCTTGATATATTGCGGTACTTTTCCTTTCTGGGTAGCTAAGAGCGCTTCAACAACAAGTCTGTCACACAGAGGAGGGTATATGTACTATTGCCACTGGGTCACAGATGACATTATGTTATGGTGAGGTAAGCTTTTACTTAAGGGTATTCAAGATGTCAGTGGGGACCAGGCAGTCTTTAATTTTGTGGTTGGTGTACCTGTTTTAAGGATTTGGTCAATTTTACGATATCCCCTTTGGTTCAAGAAAATTCTTCCCATTTGACTCCCCGGATTTGCATCTCTCTCTGGGCTTCACACTCTGTAGTTTTCTGGCACTCAACTTACAGAGACGTTACTTCTGACAACAAGCCCCTATCTTCCTTCCTTCAGCTTGACCCCAGGGTCCTCGTGCCTGTGAACTTCCATACCGGTGGCTTTGATGAGATGGCTTGGCTGCCCCATGCGCTAGCTGTGTCCTTCTTGCTTTAGACATACAGGGTAACAATAGTCGGGCAGCCCTCTGGATCCAAAGTGCACAAGTGCAACCAGGCCAAATGGGACAGGCTCAGCCACACCATTTGAAACATCATATTTACTGGAGAGCAGACAGTGCCCTTGAGAAACTTTGAGGAGAAAATTAGTGTCTTTATTTTGTCAGTTACAGATCTGGTCCCAACTGTTTGGTGAAGAAAGGATCGAAACATTCCATTCAATCATTGGAACAGTACCTTTAGGTAATGCTCAGTGTTCTGGGATAATTGCTCAGGGCCTCTCAGGAAATGTTAGAGTTAAAAGTGTGTGCTCAGGAGTCAGAATGTCTGTGATTTTGCCACTGAGTAGCTTTGTGACTCTGGACACATTACATAAGTACTCTGTGCCCTGGTTTCTCATGCGTAAACTGGAAAAAGAAGTATACCTCTGTGCGGTTTGATTGGATAGTCACTAGCCACTTATGCTCATTTAAATGTAAATTTAAAGTAATTAAAATGAAATGAGAGTAACAATTCATTTTTTCAGTTATACTAGCCGCAGTCCAAGGATTCACTAGTCACATGTGGCTAGTGGCTACTGTATTGGCGAGCACAGAATAGAACATTTCTATCGTAAAGTCTATTGGACAGCACTGGTCTACATCACAGGGTTATAATGAGCAGTAAATGAGTTTGTACATCTCAAGTGCTTAGAACAATGCCTGGCATGTAGAAGAGGTCCAATATATTTATCATTATCATCATCTTCGCCATCACCGTCATTGTTTCCATACGTCTTTTCCTTCTTAGATCCTCTTAAAAATGTTGGCTGGGTCTGCTGGGAAAGGGTATAGTTACTATACTTCTGGTTACTAGTTTTTGTACAAATGTTTTATTTCCTGTAAAGTCTGGTACATTTCCATATGACAGGATTCTTATTTTTAAAGAGAGACACCATCGTATTATGACTATGAGTAAGGGCTGTAGAGTCCACAGGCCTGTTTTGAGTCCCAGTTCTGCCACTTAGTAGCTGTGCCACCTTAAGTAAATTATTCATTCTTTCTGTGTCTCAGTTTCTACATAAGTAAAATGAAGATAAAATGTAATAGAACCCCTCAAAGTTCTGGGAGAATTAAATGAGGTAACCTGGACCTGGCATTGCAAGGTCTCAAAAAAAAATGACCTCTCACCGATATTATTATTTCTGCCCTGTTCTCATCTCCTCTTCAGGGGAAGTGTTTAGCTCACTCAGCCTCCTGGGGAGGAAAGGTGTCAGAGTCCTCTAGTTCTTCTGGTCTTTGAGGTGATGTCCCTTTGCCCCTTTGACCCTTGCTGGCATTTGGGAGTGAGATTTGTGGTTGATTTGATCTGTAGTTCAGTGGGTCTATAGCCCTTCCTAGCTGACATGACCATTCCTTGGCTCTCACTGGTGCTATAGACCCATTGCATCTCTGCCATACCTTCCTTTTGGTTTCTGGTTGGGTGGTCACATCTTCCATTGCAAGGTCTCACTCCATCTTATCATGACTGGTTCCTGGAGATCCCTAAGCTTTTCAACCCCATTTGGGAGAGCTTCAAGAGTTTCTGGGCTCCATCCATGCTGGACCCACAGGTTGATTTCAAGCTCTGAAACAGATCTACCCTCCATACCTCCTTCAATTTACCTAGCATACCATTCCCTTCCTCCAGTGATTTGAGATGGAGATTACCCCCATCCCACCTGGCAATCCATTTTAGCCCATGTGTATACTCTTAGAGGATGAGGTCATCTAAGGCAGGTCTCAGAAGAAATGAGATTTCTCATCAGACATTCTTTAAGACTAACAGCTATTCCAAAGTACCTT
The DNA here is from genome assembly GCF_028749965.1 of Puma concolor. Lineage (NCBI taxonomy): Eukaryota > Metazoa > Chordata > Mammalia > Carnivora > Felidae > Puma > Puma concolor. The sequence goes on from NC_141678.1 coordinate 75,115,981, forward strand.
GAGGAGCCTTTGGATCATCATCTCCTCCCTGGGCCTGGAGATTCCTTAATAATGATTCCACTACCCATCATTTAGTCATGACTTGAGGTTGGAACCTGGCTTTGGGCATGTGTATCCAGACATAGTAAATGACCTCATGCCTATGGATCCCAACCTTAACTGGTAACTGGAATTCTGAATAAGTGTGGTAGAAATTAGCATGTCAACAAAAGAGGGCAAGAGATAAATGCATCAAACACCGTGGAAGTAGAGTTAGTAGGTCTGGCCACTGGCTAGATGTGGGAGGCAAGGTAGAGACGATTCAAATCTGACTTCTAGGTGTTGCACTTGGTGATTGAGAAAACCAGAAAGAGTTTTTATGCTGCCCTCCCAGTTGGATCTGCCCCTAAAGCATGGGACCCAAATATTAGCTATGTAATATACCCTTGCTGATGATGTAACTGTGATGGATTTGTTTTCATAGGTTCTGAGAAGACAGGTCCAAGGGCAATTGTGCTCTAAAAGTGAGGTAGACATTTATGAGACTGTATATGATATGTAAATATAACTGGGTTGAAAATGTAATATTGGACATCTTAACTCTAATATCAGGAGTTGAGGTTTTCAAATAAAGCCACAAGTAATCTAAATAAAAAAAAAAAAAGATTCTCTCCAGGGTGGCTTGATGATGTGGGTAAGGTACAGCATCATCAGTTTAGAGTCCAGTGACTATCACAGAAAGGGGAAGTTGCTTTTCTCTTTCTTAAGAGAGAATTCGCATGGTATTTATGACTTGGGGCACTGCCATGAAAGAGTAATGTGTCCCCAGGTGCACATGAATATTATTTGATGATGATGAACACTTGATGAATAACTTTCAGAGTGTTGTTTATAATTACTCTGGTAATAGTAATTATAGATCCAAAAGCAAAAAATCCTGACTATTAGATTTAAGAATAAAAGGTTAAACCTCATATAAAAGTGATCATTTTTAGTGGTTGTGGAGAAAATGTTGAAATGACTACAGGAACATATGGGGAACTACCAGCAGACCAATTCATGTGTTGCAGCTATTTAACTGAATTACAAATGCAAAATGCATTCTTTTCCCAGTTTCATTCCATTTAAACCCAAATGGCTATGTGAAATGGTGTCATACACCTGGTGAAAAGCTTTGCTTTTTAAAAATCTTATCGCTTCACCAAAGCGCCTGGTGTTGAACCAACAACAACATTCTTTCTGTATTTTTAAAACAAGTTTAACCATTTTCCAGAATATCCACTTCTCTTTGTATGAAAAAACGAAGCGTCACAAGAAATTCAATTCAACCCCCTTTTCTCCCTAATGGTTTTATTGGCATCAATGATGATGCGAGTCACTGTTAGGAAAGCAAATGAGGGGGGATTTTTTTCCACCTTAAATCTAGGAAAGAATATTTTGTTGTGGTTATAAGTGGAAGACTGTGTTATAAAACAGTAAGAAGTGCTCGTCCAAACTGCTAAGAGAACGTGACGAACAACAGAGGGATAAAACCCACAAAGTAAAAACTTTGAATTGTACTTAAGAGCACAACCAAAGAGAAACAGAAATAACAGTTGAGGCAGAAAAAAAAATTGAACTCTCTTTTAAAAACACATTAAAATAATATTTGATCTATTTGGGAACACAGGCTATATTTAGTTAGGATGAATTGTATATATTGGACATTGCAAACTGTTGGCCCCTGAGCCACGTCTTGTACCCAGTTTGTTTTATTTGGTCTGTCCGCTATTCAGAAAAAATTTTTACTGACTAAAAACATTTAAAAATTGGGAGAATCCACATAAAAATCTAGATTTTTAGTTCTTTCGGAAAAAAGAACCTGGCAGCATCAGGCTTGTGTTTCTGCAAGTTAAGTTGTCAGCTGGAGGGAATGGAGAACAACCATCTCCTTTAGGCGGGGTGTGTTTTCTCCAGTTGACCCGGCCACCACCACTTCCTAGTGCCTCCCTATTACCTGGTCTGTTTCTCTAATTTGTGTTACCTGGCCAGTCCTGCTGGTCTTCTGAGCTTGCAGCGCTGCTAGGTGTATATCAGTTCTCCCAACATAATGTGATCACACATTCCTTTAAAATGTTGGGCCTTGGCTGTGAGGTTAATACAAGTCCTGCATTGCAGCCCACTGCATTGCCCTGCAGCCCACTGCATTGAGTTTTGGGTGGTTTGAGGGTGTGATCCTTCCTGTCCTGCTGTGCATTGGTGCACTTGGTGGCTGTTGTCTGCTCTGACTTAACCATCAGTGGGATGGACTTTGGTTTTCTGTGACTGGCCAGTACTTTCAGGACACAGGCAATAAAAAATCTAGAAATATTTTTGTCAGTTGGTGCCGGTTAGTTGGCCTGATCTGGAAGATTAGGTCTGAAAAATACTAGTCCACCTTCCACTTCCCTTTTAGAAGGTAAGGACTTAAGCTTGTTCCTTATTGAACATCAGGACTCAGTGGAGGATAGAGCCAGTCACCATTGGTTCTATTCCAAATCATCATAGCTTTGGTTCTAAATTCTTGTGATTATAGGCTGCAGTGTTGCAAGGTTGTAAATACAGGAAGTCATAGTGTGTATAAACTATGATAGAATGGATAAATAAACTGCCATACATGTTTAAGCATCGATAAAGACATTTTAAGATATAGAAAAGTTAATTTTCCCATATGACTATTTTATTTTATTTTACTTTATTTTATTTTATTTTAGAAAGAGAGATACAAGTGGGGGAGAGGAGGGACAGAGGGAGAATCTCAAGCAGGCTCCATACTCAGCGTGGAGCCCAACATGGGGCTTGATCCCATGACCCTGGGATCACTATCTGAGCCAAAATCAAGAGTTGGATGCTCAACTGACTGAACCACCCAGGTACTCCACCCATATGACTTTTAAAGTGTCTTCCAAACAAGAATCTACCTAATAATGATTCTGGCCTTTAGGGTAATTACGGTTTAGTTGAGGTGCTGGGACATATGTATTAATGAGCAGTGATAATATAAGGCAGCATGTATGTGCCAAATCAATATTACAGACAGTAAATGGTGTAGGAATTCAGGGGAAAGGGTTAGTGTGTGGGCTACATAACTTGGGGAGAACTTATTAAAGAACTAGGTTGACCTTGAGGTTTATTAAACAACAATTCTAATGACAGCTTTTGGTCACAATAATCATTTAGAATAATGATTCGAGGGATTGGTTGTGGAGCAAAAGATTCCTCTAAAAGTGAGGAAACACTTAAGCTTTTCCAGTGAAGTTCAAAACTATTTAAACTTACTGGCTTTCTAATCAAATGAAATTTATGTTAAAAAAAAAAAAAAAGAGAGTGAGAGAGAAGAATAAGAAGGAAAGAGAAGAAAAGAAGAACCAAACCAATCAATCATCCCGCCAGCATTTAATCCATTCAATCCAATTCTCTGCTGGGAGAATCAGAGGTTTTCAGCTAGGGATGGCTGGGACCTCCATCACCTTTCAGCAGCTTCCTTTTACAGATGAGGAAACTGCAGTCTTCTGAAGGTGTGTTGCCTGAGGTCACAGAGCTTAGGTTGGGGAGGCCTGGAAGAAGATGCTCAGCAGGGAGAGAATTTACCTCCCTGATGGAGATTCTGCTGCCTTCACAGCCTCTGAGCTGCATTTATGCAACTTTGGAGCTAGGAGTGAGCAGTCCTGATTCTGAGGCTTTACCAGGGCTACGTCTCCTCTCCAGTATCTGAGATAGCTCGTAAAGCCAAACTCGAGTGACTAAAACATCAAAATTCATACAGATACAAAGCTATGCAAACCTATTCTTGATATGCTGTAAGTAGGTTTTTCTTATGATGAGTTATCTTCAGCGATTCCTATTTTAAGTTCTTTTTGATAGGATTAAACAATCCAATAATATCATTTGATGGCTCTATTCACAGTTTACTTCTGGACCCCATGCAGCCCCCAGGTGGCCTTTTAAGCAAAAGCACTTAATTACTTCCTACAACCTAAGGGAATGTGAAATTACAAATACTGCTAGATTACTAAAGCACATGTTTGGCTCATAATTTGTTCTTCTGCTCATTTCCATCATGTGATGGAATAATTTAGAGTAGGGAAACAGAGAGCAAGGGGACATTTTAACCACATCACTTGCATGAACTTTCAAATAAGATTTATTAATTTATCCTTAACATAGAAAATTTGGAAAAAGATGAAATGCATCGTAGAGTTCAGTTTATTAATATGACTCTATTATTTATTTAAAGAATCATAAATTTCCAGATGTAAGACACTCCAATAGTAGATAAACATTATTGTAGAATTGCTCACGATTTATATTATCTGTATCCCTAGCCAATAATATGCATAGCTAGGAGAGATGGCCAATTAGTATTATGAATTAACTGGTACACAATCAGAGAGTTTATTCTTGTACTTTAAAATTTTAAGTGTAACTCTTTCAAGTACAGCTTATGACTAGTTTCTTATGGGAATATGAGGGCATAAGAAGTTCAGGTTTATTTTTTTTAAAAAGTGATTTTTGAATGGAGGGAATTCCAAAAGCTGAGAGGAAAAAAAAAAAAAAGCCAAAGTCAGAAATATTGCATCTTCATGACCTTTTCTTTTATGAGTAACTCAGAAAATTTGAATCAAACTTTCCAAAATAAATTTTTCTTTGGCTTGAGACTAAGGCATAATAATTTTCGGTTCAAAAGGAGCTGTTGGTGGACATTTTTTTTGACAACATGAGAAAGGAAAGAAATTACAGCCCCAAATAGAGTAGTAGCTGTTGGCTTAATTAGGGAGCAGGGACTGTGGTGCCATAATTACTGGAAATGATGCATCCGCATCATCCATGTTTTTAGCTGGGAAATTTACCTTCCTTTCTGAGAAAAACAGAGATGTGTCATCTGAACTGAAAAATTCCTACTGATGTCAGTCAGCATGCCGTACATCTATGATTTGTCTGTGTGAGGAAAGTAACATGGGTGAGGAAAATAGAATATATGTGAGAATCCCAACAGAAAAACTGGAGAGGAGTAGAGAGCCTGAGGAAGGTGGGGAAAAGCTAGCTGAAGAAGGATGAGAACTTGTGAGATCCATGGCGACTTTGTTGACACTTCCCTACACGATTCCAAAAGCAAGGCAGAACTCCTGAGATTTCATAGGTGGCTGAGAATATAGGAGGAAGATACACAAAGAGAGAGTTTTCTGGAAGCTCTACAAAGACAGGGGGGAAAAGATTAGAACATGTTATAAGCATTCTGTTCATGTGTGTCGGTTGGTGTGGTCTTGTCTCCCCGGCCCACTGGTCGGGAACAAAAGTCAGTCTCAAACATAACAGCAGACACCGGGGAACCCTCCAACAAAAGACCACCTCCCAAAGAACAGAAGGTGTGATGATGGAATGCCAGCCCGAGGAAGCAGAAGTATCGGAGAGCAGCACTGGGGCCCACCGAGGCTCCTTGCTGCCTCTGAATGAACTGCTCAAAGACCAGGAAGTGTGCTGGGAAATGACAAGACCCAGGATCTGCCTTGCAGAGAAGCACCAGACACCTCTCTGGCCACCAGGCGCTGGCCACGGGTGACGGGAACACCATTCTTGGTGCGGTATGGGGGAGAGCAGGGTTATGACTCACATCTCCAAGCAGATGTTGTGTCTCTGCTTTTCTCCCGGGGTGGAACAAACACAGAAGGCCCACTGGGGGAAAGCTGAAGCAGTTCGTTATCTCTTCAATTTGACACCATTTCCTCAAAAACGCCCCCTGACAATGGGCAACTCAGAAGGTGGCTTGGTTTCTACTGACCACGTGGTATGAGTTGCATCAAGTTTGTCACCGTCCTATTGCATGGCTCCCTTAACAGCACTTCCCTTCCACCAATTTCCGTTGACATATACTACTGAGCACCTGTCAATGCTGGGTGCTCTGCCAGACATGGATAGTAAACAAATAACACTTAGTCCTTGACCTGGAGAAAGTCACTGCCTAGGGTGGGCAACAAATAATTTTGTTAACTAGAAGGATAGAGGCCTTCCTGAGGAGCAGAGGAGAGGGTCTGAGCTCAGCCAGGCCGGTAGGGAGGCGGTGAGGCAGTGACTCATGACACTGGCAAGTGGTGAGAAGAGGGAGGTAGGTCCAGCTGTTGCTAAAACAAAATCACTTGGTAACTCTTCATTTCACCAAGGCCAGCGTTTTATTTAGCCTCTTTCTTCCCATGCCCCTGGTTTGACTCAGTCTTGGAGTTGGCACCAACGATGTGATTAATGCCTGTCCTAAATTCATTGGACATGATCCACTCTCATCAGACTTCTTGTTATCACCTAAGCCAGAAACCACAGAGACATCCTACCCTCTCCTTCTCCTGCAAACTTCTTTGGAATTGAGCCCTCACTCTGCCCAATCTTTGTTATCTTCACTCTTCCCCAGGTTCTCTCTTCCCTCACTTGCATTAGTGCTCCAGCCTCCTAACTGACTGCTGGCCCGTTCTCAGTCCTGTTAACCATTGTCATGAAGCTCTTTCTAGATCAGAGATCTTGGGTCATTCTACTGCTCAAAATCTATCAATGGTTTCCTCTTGCAAACAGAATAAAATCCTAACTCTTTGGCATGATTAAAAAAAATCCTTTACAAAATGCTTATACAGATACCATCAAAGAAGATGTATAGATACCAAATAAGCACATAAAAAAATCCTCAACATTTTTTAGTCATTGTGAAATGCAAATTAAAACCACATGTATACCACTATATAGCTATCAGAATGGCAAAAATTAAAAAGAATCACTGTACCGTACCTTGGCAAGGATGTGGAGGAAATGGAGCTCTCATACATTGCTGATGGGAATGTAAAATGGTACAACCACTTTAGAAAAAGGTTGGGTAGTTTCTTATAAAGTTGGATGTGCATTTACTATATGATGCATCCTTTCCATTCCTCGGTATCGCCTAAAAGAAATGAAAAGAGAAAGATATACACAAATGTGCATAGCAACTTTATTCATAATGATCAGAAACTGGAAACAGTCCAAATGTTTATCAGTGGATTGGTGGATTGGTAAATAAATTGTGTATTCATATGGTGGAATACAGCCATAAAAAAAAAAATAAGCTATGGATACATACCACAACATAGTCATACTGAGTGTAAGAAACCATCAAAAAAGAGTATACAGTGGACTTTTGAACAACATGAATTTGAACTGCATGGGTCCACTTATACACAGATTCTTTTCGATAAATACAGTACAGTACTGTAAATATATTTTCTCTTCCTTGTGATTTTCTTAACATTTTTTCTCTAGCCTATTTGATTATAGCATTTGATACATAATACATGTAAAATGCAAAATATGTGTTAATTAACTGTTTATGTTATCAGTTAGACCTCTGATCAACTGCAGGCTATTAGTAGTTCAGTTTTTGGAGAGTTAAAAGTTATACACGGATTTCCAATCATGAGGGGTTTCAGTGATCCTGGTTCAAAGGTCAACTCTAGATGGATTAGTTTGCTAGGGCTGTGATATCAAAGGGCCACAAGCTGGGTGGCTTAAACCACAGAAACTTATTTTCTCACAATTCTGGAGGCTAGAAGTCTGAAAGGGTTGGTTTCTGGTGACCTCTCTCTTCTTGCCTTGCAGATAACTGTCTCCTCCCTATGTCTTCCCATAGTCTTCTATGTACATATATGTCTATCCAAATTTCCTCTTTTTATAAGGACGCCAGTCATATTGGATTAGGACCTACTGCAAAGACCTCATTTTAGTGTAATTATTTCTTTGAAGGCACAATCTTTGAATGTAGTCACATTCTGAGATACTGGGGGGCGGGGGCGGTTAGGACTTTTAACATATGAATTTTGGGGAAATGCAATCCATCCAATAAAACTGTGATTTCATTTACATAAAATTCTAGAAAATTCAAACCAATCTATGGCAACTAGATAGCAGGAGGAAGATAGGGGGAGGCAGAAGGGACAGACTATGAGGAGGCAGAAGGAAACTTTTGGGGGGTTATCGGTACATTCATTATCCTGCTTGGTGAATGTTCCATGGGTGTAGACACATGTCAAAACTTCTTGCATTGCACACCTTAAATATGCATAGTCTGCAATAAGTCAGTGACACCTCAGTAAAGCTGTTCTTTAAATAATGATATTTTACGATCTTACATTTGTATTCTTCACCAGTTCTAGGTCCAGCCACTTCTTTTTAGCCACCATGCAGCCTAGTTACACCAAGTTCTTATGGCTGTTTGAATATTGCAAACTCTCTTATATGACCAAGACTTTGCAAGGGCTGTCTGAATGCCCTTCTTCCTTCTCTACTTAGTGATCACAACTCAGATATCACTTTGCGATAGCAACTATCTCCAGGCTGAGTTAATTGTCCACCCTTCTTGCTCCCATAGTTTGCTTATAGTACATTTAATATTGGCTTTTGGCTATTTATTTTCTTAGTTGTCTCCTATTAGGTTATTTTTTTTCTGAGGGCTAAAGATTTTGTCTTGATATCTTTTCTTAAAAATAAACTTTTATTTTGGAATAACTTTAGATTTATCGAAAAATTGCAGACATTGTACAGAGTCCCCATGTCCCCTTCACTCAGTCTTACTTATTAAGGTTACTGTTTCCCATTACTTTTTCAAAACTAAGTTACCAACACTGGTACCTTACTATTAACCAAATGCCAGACTTTGTTCGATTCCACTCATCTCTCCATTCAGCCCCTGTGTTCCAGGGTCGAATGCAACATACCACATAACTTTTTGTCATCGTGTGTCCTTCATCTCCCCAGATCTGTGACAATTTCTCAGTTTGTCCTTATTTTGTGATATCGTTTCAACCCCAGAGTCTAGCCCCTAAAAATAAAAACAGAAAACAATAGCAAACATTTATGATGCCTATATATGTCAGCCATTGTTCATGTCTCTTTGCGCATCATCTTATTTAACCCTCATAATAATCCAGCAGTAATTGCTATTCTTATCACTGGTTTAGCAGATGAAGACATTGATGCTCAAAAAGCATAAGACATTAGTTAGCTTAGCTCTTAACACTATTGTGTAGGTAACTAATAAATGTTTGTTAGGTAAATGGATTAATTTATAACTGCCTTTCTCTATGGGTTGAATTGTTAGGAGGAATGAAAATGCAGAATTGGCACAATATCAGATCTTAAGTAAATAAGATACACTGAATTATGGGAGGACATTGTGGGAAAGGATGAGGCACGGTCCTGCTTTGGCAGGAAGTGAAATCTCTCTGCCTGACTCGCTCACCAAGCAAGCTACAAGCCAGAGTTAGGCCAGTGTGGCCTTTGTCCTGCCCACCAAGGACAAAGGCCTGTTAGAAAAGACAATAGGTTTACCACACCACGAACGTGAAATCCAAGACAGATATTTATGATAAGGAAATGATCTACAATGCTGAACTATTTTACAGGGATTGTGGAAAACACCCAAATCTATAAAGATTGGCCATTCAGCTGAAATACCACTGGAAGACTGAAAGCAAACTCATCATGTGCCCAGCATACTTTACACAATAAAATAGGCAAGGAAGAATCAATAATTTTTCTTTGGACACCCTTGTGGATTCCTTAAAACAGAATGCACTGCTATCCCTCCCTCCGTGGCACTTCAGTGTGTCTTCAGTGCAAGGAAATCTTTGTGAAAAGTCTCTTCAAACTGGATGGATGGTGAATCACGTCAGTTCACTGCCCACCACCCAGCGCATGCTAGGGCATCGTTTACCTTTGTCTGGGTCCTTCTCATCCTGGGGACCGGAGGTGAGGTATGCTGGGAAGCTGAGTCTAGATCACCATCTTTGTTTACTAAATAAAGGGGCTTGGGATTTGAAAAAAGACCCAATAGTTCACAAAAAGTCCTTTTCACTAAGTTTCCCCTGGGAGGTTCTTGATAATGAGTTCTCATTGTAATAACAGTCAAAACCTGTAGAACATTTGCAAAACCCGGAACATTATGTAACCTGGGAACTCGAAGTGTTGTGCTACTGCTTGGCTTTCGGGGCTAAAGCCATGTGGGGGTAAAGTGGAAGTGATCATTTAGCACCTCTCGAGAGGAAGAGAGAGAGAGAGAGAGAGCGCGCGAGAGGGAGAGTGAGCGAGATTCTTGCTGAGAGCCCTCTTGTATCCTTCTTTGATGAGGGTGCATCCCATTGTGACAACTCTGGATCTTGCAGGACACTTGCAGTCATATAAAGCGGGGCAATTACCTCTATCCTTTCCTCATTGTCAAGTTTCTGTCTCTGGAGGATGTGGAGTTATTACAGCCGCTTCCTGACTACTCAGTAGAAGATTGGTTGCCGGAGGCAGTAAGACAAGGAAGTGGCATATAAATATCTCTTTTTCCTGTATTTAGAAAGCCACATAGTAATCTGCCACATATAAACTAGGGCTAATCCAATTTTCAGTTTTCCCCACTTTGATCTCTTTGCTTAAAGAGTCCGTTTTATCTCTTGGACTCTGTACCTTAGATCAGGGATTGGCCAACATTTTCTGCAAAGGATCAGAGACTAAATATTTTAGGCTTTGCAGGCCACACAGTCTCTGTCACAACTACTCATTTTTGCTGTTGGGTTTTCCATGTAATAACAGTAAAAACATGAAAACAGCCATAGACAATACATAAATGAATGAGCATGTTGTTTCCTAATAAAACTTTATTTGCAGAAACAGGTGGTGGGCTGGATTCTATCCAGGGGTCATAGTTTGCCACTGCCTGCCTTGGATAATAGACTGTAAGAGCAAATAAGAATTGTTAAGTTTTTCTTCGTAGCATATTCCTTTTCTTTGCTATTGGCATTTTTATAGTTGGTATGTTCTGGATGATGTTTATTGAAGGTACACATTATATTACTATAAATATTAAACTTAGAAAGGATAGAATTTGGATAGAATTTTTTTTACAAAATAAAACTCAATCCTGTCAGAGCTTAACCTTACACATCAAAGCTGATACTTATTTGAAAAAGCCTGGTGAAATTTAATGCAGAATTTCCTCCTTGGGTAATTTTAAATATAATTATTTAGGATCTTTTACATGTATTATGTTTTACCTTGTCAATTTTTCCAGTGCTCAGCTAGCTAATGATAATATCCTAATAATAATAGATTATTATTAGAGTTATCCCTTTGATCCTTCCATCCCATTCTCTCTGGCATAATCGTTAAAGCCACATTCTTCCAGATCATTGGGTGTGGCCCAAACCTTTCCTGAAATTTCGAACAAAGGTTTATGAAAGTCCAAATACCATAGTCTATCAGATAACCTAGATTAATAGTAACAAGAAAGAGAAATCTTTTGCAAAACACCTTTAAGATAGTCTCCATTTGGTGAGCTCTAACAGTGAGTTAGCCTCTTGTATCTCCAGTGCAGTGTAGTCCCCTGAGCTCATGTACCCATCTGACAGTGGGTGTCTCCATCTGGGTGTCTAATAGATACCTTCCCGATAGTAGTATTAATCCTACCACTCAGCAAATCCGTCTTTCACTCCACATTTATTTGAATAACTAGCACCACCGTATATTCGGATGTTCAAGCTCCAACTGTAGGAATTACCCTTGGTTACTCTCTTCTCCTCACCCCCCACATCAAAACCGTTACTAGGTCCTGCAGTCTGTATGGTCAGAACATACTCCAAAGCTGCCTCTTCTCCCCATCTCTGTTGCCACTCTACCTATCCCAGCCCTATAGCCTCTAGCCTGGATTACTTTACTACTTTCAAATCATAGAGTAAAAGCCATCTACCTGTGTCCCTCTAGTAGTGATGCATATAGACCGCTATTCATTTTGGCTCAAGCCAAAGGAAGGAGGGTGTGACATCTGATCACTTGATCCAGATTTGAATTTCAGACAGTCTGACCCCCGATCTGTACCAAGGCCTTTGCACTTGCCGATCTTTACCCCAGATATTTGGGTGTCTGCCTCTTTCTCAACATTCAGGTCTCTGGACAAATGTTTCCCCTTCCAAGAGGTCTTCCCCTGCCATCCTAGCCAAAGCTGTGTGCCTAACCCCTGTCTTTCTCTATCTCATCACCCTATTTATCTTCCTTATAAAAACCTGTCAGTTACTGTACTTATTCACTTATTTGCTTGTGTGTTTATCATCTGTCTTATCCTGATACACAGAAATGCTCCCAGGGCAGAGACCTTATCTATGTTTTTTGCTTGCCATATCCCCAGCACTTGTAAGTGTCTGGCACATAGAGGGTGCTCAAAAAAGATTTTTTGCCTACCACTGGACTTGCTCCTCTACATACATGATCTCCTTCAGTCCTCAGAACAATCTTACAAGGCAGCTACTTTTATTAACATCTTTTAAGTGGGCAAACTGAAGCTTAGGGAAATAATTGACTCAAGGGGACAAGGCTCTTAAGTGAAAAAAGGAGGTATGCTGCCACCTGCACACCTCGTGTACCGCAGTGTTTATGCCTTTGCGTGTGGTGTTCCATTGCCTAGAATGTTGTTCCTAGCCCCTTCCCACCATCTCTGCAAGTTCACTTGTACCTGTTCCCCAGAGAGTAGGTCAGTTGCTTCCTTTTCCTGGAGTGTTTCCTGATGCCTGCCAGTTAGAAGTGTGTTCTCCCTCTTTTATGTGAACTTCTTATACCAGCCAGGTCTGACCTTGTGTAATAGTTATCTGGTGCCCAACTTGCCTCCTCTTCTAGATTGAACAGCTCTCAGCTACAGAGACCATCTCTGCTCATACTGCTCAGTAAATATAGACTGACGTTCATTAATACAACAAGTACTTATTGACAACCTACTGTATCCCCACTTATGTAAGCACAGGGGATAGGGCATCCAACAAAGAGAATGACATCACTGACTTCCCAGACCTTAGGGTCTTATGGGGAAGACAGACAATGAGAAAGATAAATAATACACACTGCATGCAGTGTAGATAGTGAGACGTGCCAAGGGGGACAAAATCCAACAAGGAAAGAGGACAGGGAGTGTTGGAGAGGAGGGTGGAATTCAAGGCTCCAGGAGAGGATGGCCAGGGCACGCCTTGCAGAGCAGGTGACTGGAGCCCAGGCCTGAAGAAAATTAGATTTCTGGGAGATATCCGAGGGTAGAGGATACAGGCAAGAAGAACAGGCCAGAGGATACAGGCAAGAAGAACAGGCCATCCAGTTGACTGGAATAGGGAAAATGTGCAACACAGTCATAGGAAGTGAGGTCAGGGATGTGTCAGGAGCCATGTAGGGAGGACAAGTAAAGATTTCAACTTTTATCCCAGTGAGACGGGAGGCAATTGAGAGGCAGGAAGCTATTGAGAAGAATGACTGCTTTGAGCCCACCAGTTAAATGCCACTTCTACTGAATCTAAAATAGTCTATACTCAGCTCTAATGCTAATTGTATGCTCTTTAAAGAAAATCTAGGGATGCTTGGGTAGCTCAACTGGTTAAGCATCTGACACTAGATTTCGACTCAGGTCATGATCTCATGGTTAGTGAGTTCGAACCCCACATCAGGCTCTGAGCTGACAGTGCAGAGTCTGATCGGGATTCTCAGTCTCTCCTCTCTGCTCCTCCCCCCACCCCCCAATAAAATAAACTTAAAAAAAAATCTCTGTGTACAACTGTACACAATCTGATATTTTTCTTGTTCATTTGTTTGACTATTTTCGGCCCCCTCATAAGCAAGTATGCTCTAGGAAGGCAGATATTGTATCTGTTTACTGTTATGTCCTCAGTGCCTTGTAATGGCCTTTGGCACATAGCGGGTCCCTGTGGCTATTTGGTGAATGAATGAAGTAAGTACGAATGGGTTGTAGCAGAGGTTGCTAGCAAACAGTGGGATCTGACAGAACTTGGAAGGGCTTGGGAGCAAAGACAAGTTTAATATACTTCAGTGTTAGCTCTTGTTGCATTCAGCCTCCGTGCTCTGGAATCATCCTTCTAAAATTAATCTCAAAGGCAGCCCTCTCTTACTTACACTAAGTTACCAACCATTAACTGAAATCACTCTAGATTCTTTGAAGCTGAAATGTTTCTAAAAGTTGATGAGTTTAAGCACGTCCATGGATCTATGGAAGAAACGGTTTAAGTCTTGTAACTTCTGATTTCAGTTCTCCCTTCATTTCTTTGCCACTAGAAGCAATTGCAATTCTGTCTTCTTGGCATCGTACATGGAAATACAGTCTTTGTGACAGCAGAGTCACAGGCTGGATACTACCCTCATGACCTTGCCATTCTCACAAGGAAAAAATGGAAGAGTACAGAACAGTAGATGAGCACTCTGAACATGTTTCTTCCGACTTGAGATGCAGTGGGAATTCAGGAGGAGAGAGGTCAAATATTGGAGAAGGAAATCCACAGAGAATGAAGGGAGGAGATGGGGAATATCATGTGGATTGAATCCTTGGAAAACCTTGGGTTGTATCATGTACGTGGATGGTGGCTGAACCTTCCATGGTTTTCTGAATAGCTTGCCATCATGCCAGTGAAAGGTCATGAGACTTTGGTTATGCAGATGTGTTAGCTTTTTGACCACTTACATCCACTATTAAAATTCCTCTCTCACATTGAGGGAATTTCATAGTAACTTCCCAACTTTTGCTCTTTTTCACAAACAACATTTATTGATGACCCTTTATTTATGTCTTTATTTTTGTCACTTTTCAGCCCATGTAGTGCCAGTCTTGATGGGTCAGATGAGGGACTATGCTGACATGGGGAGGCCATTGTCAACAGAAATGAGCTTCTGGGTCTTCAGGTGTCAGATCTCCCAGTGAGTGAGCGTAGCAGTCAACTGTGTGACAGAGCTGACCCGAAAGGAGCAGCGGGGCCAGCAGACATCTGACGCTCTGTTTATATAACAATCAAGAGGATGATGTTTTGCTAGCTGGATAGGGCAGGGACACTATCGAGCCAGCAAAGAACCAAAAAATTAAAGGGTGTAGATCTCCTCTCCATGAAGAGAAACAGAAATGGCTCATCAGTTCAAACATTTCTTTAGAAGACAGCTATTTGGGTCGCATCTCTACCCAAAAGTAGCTCTCCTTGACCGCTGGAGCAATTACCACATGACGTGAGGAAGTGAAGGCACGTTAGAACAGGATTCCCAGCCAGCCTTTGCCCCCAACCCTATTCTTACTTCTCTTCATGTATTTTTTTTTTTAAGAAGCCAGGACACCCAGGAGAAACTTAATTTACTAGTGTTGATGGAAATTAGGAATTTTGACAAATTAGACCATGGTATTGAAAGTTGTAACGTAAAGAGGATCATTTAGTACAGATGTCAGGGGGCACTGGGAAGGTGCTAGTGCCCAGGTCCTTGGAATCATGGAGCTCAGGTGGCACACTGTGCCACCTCCCCACCTTATTTTGCTGTTAATCATTTTCTGGCCTTCTTCCACTAATGACTTTCTTTAGAAAATGGGAAATGAATTGGACTCAGAAGCATAAATGACAGCCCAGATTGTCATTGCTTTTCACAGCCCACATAACATTCTATGATTCTATATATTTTGAGTGCAGAGAATTATCATCATGATTGAGCCCAGCACCCAGTTTAGGCATTCAGTGCGTTTACCTTTTTTTCCAAAGCCCTGAGCTCCTATGGGTTCATTATTAAAATGTTCATTACGTCTAATTATGCCCTCATATTCTTCTAAATGCTGCAGTTATAATGATAAAATGAAATAATAGACATGGAAACAAATTCATGCCATCCCTCTTTTATGATACCTTCACTTTCTACCTCAGCAAATATTCATTGTAGGACATTTGGAAATACAAAACATCATAAAGAAGAAAAATATTAGCCATTGTCCCCTTATCTAATAAAAAGCACTGGTGACATTTTGATGGGTATATAATATAGTTTTATATCCTTTGGATAGTTTGTAGTTCAGCTAGATAATAAATTGTTTTCTATTCTAGTTTATCTTAAGTTGTACATATATATTATTTCCCTGTTAGAATCAAGCTCTTTGAAAAAAGATCAGTTTCCTACAACAACTCACATTGTACTTAAGTTAATTTATAAAGTGGTTGAGTTTGCTAATTACTACTGAATATCCATTCACCCCTTGCTCCACAATAAAGAACTCTGTTGGATAGCAAAGGAGCCCAGTTAGAAAAGAAAAGAGAAGGAAAGGGAAGGGAAGGGAAGGGAAGGGAAGGGAAGGGAAGGGAAGGGAAGGGAAGGGAAGGGAAGGGAAGGGAAGGGAAGGAAGGAAGGAAGGAAGGAAGGAAGGAAGGAAGGAAGGAAGAAAGAAAAGAAAAGAAAAGAAAAGAAAAGAAAAGAAAAGAAAAGAAAAGAAAAGAAAAGAAAAGAAAAGAAAGGAAAAGAAAGGAAAAGAAAAGAAAAGAAAAGACCATGTTTTCCAGTCTTCCTTGTAGATGGGGAGGCCATTAAAAAGTAAGTAGAAGTCATTGAGGAGCTTCTGGGAAAATTCTTTAAAAAGAGATAACTCAGGTGGCAGACATCTATTTTTTATTTCGTCTTTTGTCTCATCATGCCTGAGATTTGAATGTATTGGCTGGAGCTCCAGCAGCTGTTTTAGAGAAGAAAGCTAAGAAAATTAGAATGTCTTTGGCCCTGACATTCTGAACCGTTTGCTGAACCAACAACAAAGTTGTTGACCCAGACTTTTAGTTACATGACAAAAATATGCCCTTGTGTGTTTAATCCACTATATTGTAACCTGTGGCCAGCAACTGAACTCAATTCCAAATTCATGTCATCATACCACTTTATTTCAAAAAAGGATTTGAGGGGCTCCTGGGTGGCTCAGTCGGTTAGGCATCCTTCTTAGGCTCAAGTCATAAACTCGCTGTTCCTGGGTTTGATCCCCTTTTTGGGCTCTGTGCTGACAGTTCAGAGCCTGGAGCCTGCTTCTGATTCTGTCTCCCTCTCTCTCTCCCCCTCAAAAATAAATAAAGACTAAAAAAAAGAAAGGATTTGAGGAGACCATCAACTCCTCTTTATAGATCATTGTATTTTCAGAAGCAGCAATCCCTGTGTATCTTCTCAGTGGTAGGTATTCTGCAAATGTGTACTGAATGAACTCTAAAGAGGTTAAATTCAGCATCATCAGTAATATCATCTTCCTCCAGTGCCTTACCCATATCGCTTTCTTGAACTCAACTGATTGCATAAAGAGCTAAGCTCTTGATTTCGGGAGAGCCTTCCTTTTGTAGCTTTTGCTATTTTATTTCATGCTTATTTCATTAAGTGCCTACACCATAAACATAATGCTTTACAATTGTTCTGCATGTTTAACTTATCAGGGGCTCATTGACTCATTTGTTTTCATTTTACCCACACCCTGGCAAGGGATAAAAATAGTGTAAATGACTTAGATTCTAAAAATAAGATTGAGAGGAGAATAAAATCTCTTGCCTTACATTGCTAACTAGTCTCTTTTCTTAAGAGATATCAAAGGTTTCACCTCATGTGCCAGCTCTGTTTGGTTGGTATAACACAGTTTGGCTTTCTGGAACACTGTGTTAAGTAGGATTCTGAAGCCATATTAGGACTCAGCAGGCAAAAGAGCAGTAATTGGTTTAGCAATGCCAGTCATAGACATTGGGAGTGAACAGGGAGTTGTCTGTGGCAACCCATGTACCTTTTATTTGCCATCCTACATCTATGACAAGATAGATTTACCGATATCCACCCCCCACACACACAAAAACAGCCAAAAGGCATTCCATTCTTTAGTAGGGTTTGCTCAATCCCAGTCTTTCTCTGCCAACCTTTTCCTGCTCATTTAGATTTATTCAGTATAATTTATGTATTCATGTAATGTATATACATATACATATATATACACACACACATACATTACTGTCTATTTTTCTGTGTCCCAATTTAGATGAGGTTCCTTAGTGTAAATCATGCATTTATTCTCAGTCTGTTTTTAATGGAACTACTACAATTGCAACATGGTCACACTGTATGCCAAGGTAAAGTTTTTGATGACAGTAAGCTTCTGAAATTGTTGGAAAATGATCAGTGTGGTATGGTTTATATTTTATCCTGCCCGGGGGGAGGAGATGCTAGCTACATGGCATCTTAAGTCCCTTTTCAAGTACTTAAATGTACAAACGCATAGGCCAGGGGTTGATGTCTTTTCTTACAAAGAGCCAGATAGTAAATATCTTAGGCTTTGTGAGTCTATATGATCTACAGCCCAACTACTCAGCTCTACCGTTGTAGTTCAATAGTAACTGCAGCAGCAGTAGACGACGTGTTGATAAGTGAGTATCCCTGTGTTGGATAACAAAAGGTGGAGGAGAACAGATTTGACCCTTAAGTCTAGTTCACTGATCCCTGGCATGGGAAACAGATCACTGCAGAGGAAACTAGAAACCTGGGACAGATTTCTGCAGAGGGCTGCGTGAACTTCAGTTTATCTCTGCATATACGTACTTATCTGGGACATGGCGATGATGACAAGCGCAATGATGACAAGGACGATGATGATGGCTATCTTACAGGGTTGTTGTGAGGGTCAGAAGAACGGATTATGGGTGTATCTAACCAGTACTGTAATCTGGCTAGGAAGTGGTCACCTCAGTTGATTATCTGGATGTTTCATGGGCAACAGGGTTCTCACCCCCGTCTCCCTTCAGGGGCAGGTGGGTGGAGCATGTAAGGCAGCAGACCTGGTGAGAGGAGAGCAAACATCCTGTTTGAGAAGTAGGCTGCTGCTCAGCCCCAGCCCACTGTTGTCAGGGGGGAATGGGGTCTTCTTGTTGCCAGGTATTTTGAGTTTCCAGTCTAGAAATCCACATTTTAAATAAAATTGTCTTATGGGCATTGAGGAGGGCACCTGTTGGAATGAGCACTCGGTGTTGTATGGAAATCAGTTTGACAAATTTCATATTAAAAAAAAATGAAAATAAATAAAAACAAAATAAATAAAATTGTCCAATTTTTAAGCTTTTGCAGACTATTTAAGATGTAAACAAATTGTAGGAGCTGACAACAATCCAAGTATTGAGAACTGAATCAAGAGGCGCCATGTGTGGCCTTTGGCACACTAATCCCAGGGCTCAGATGTTAAGGTGAACCATGTTAAGTTCAAGAACATGGAAATGGGCTAGTATCAATATCCAACCAGGAATTCCTTACTCCCTCCTAAAATATTAAGCACTTTACTCAATTAATCATCATAACCACTCTATTCGTTTACTCAGTATGTACTAATAACTCTGTGCTCTGCCCCAGGCACTGTTCCATAAAAAGGCATCTAGTAGTAAACAGGACAGAAAAAAAATTCCTGCCCTCATGGCGCTTTTTACTCAATGAGATCAGTAGTTCCATACTAATATATGTGGAGGAAATAGAACCAAAGAATGACACTCAGAAAAAATGATTCTAGGGGCAGAATCATTTATTCCCAAAGTTGAACAGGATGACAATTATCAACAAGCATGAAAGATTATAACAGAAGGACTACCTATTAACTACATACAAAGGACCCTTGCTGAGTATACTTTGGTTCACTGAGAATAAATAGGAGAATCCTGGTACATTTTTAGGACAGGGTTAAAGCAAGGTACCAGGAAGGACTTCCCAACAGCATGGTTATTAAACAGAAAACAGGTGGCTGAAGTTGATTGAGAACCCTCTTCCCTGGAGAACTTTGGGAATGGGGTAGTCAACATTCATCCAAACATACAGTGTCTCTTGGGGACAGGGAGTTGGATTGGAGTCAGGGGCCTGAATACCGTAGTGGAAAGAATTTTCATTTCTAAATTTTTTACTTTGGCCCAGGAGTCGTCATGTTTAAAATGTTTTTTTAACATTTTGTGTTTAGAAAGGTCTCTTCTTCCATAGTTCAAGCTACATAGATGAGCTCATGTAAGGAATGCATTTTTTAATTTTAGCACTTTCTATAAATGGGTTTTCTAAACCCTAAGCTGAAGTTGTTACCACGACGGGGAACATGGAGATAATTTTTCATTCTTTCATGCTATGCTGAATGTCAGCAGTAGAAGCTCCTAAAAATAATCATACCTTGTATTTATATAGCACCTTTCCCGAAGGTTCTCAAACTGCTTTGTAAGACATCATGTAATTAATCCCTATAAAGCATTCAGAAGACAGTTGTATAATATTAAGCTAATATTTGTCTTGCATATAAAGGTTATGCATTTTGTACTTACATATTATATTTATACAGGGTGCGGTAAACTCTGTATCGTGCATAGTGTTTGCTGCCCCAAACCACCTTCCGGTTACTGTAGTGCATGGACTGACAAGCAGGAGAGATGAGGAATGTAAGGGGTAGTTTGCAGGGAGGTAAGTGCGAGTGAGTAAAAGGGAATTCACACTAGGGCTGCTGGGTGTTTGTGAAAGTTTAATTGATTTCTAGGGTTCATGGGAAGCCATTAGAGGAGTATGAGAAGGGGACATAGAAAGAGGATTCTAACACCCTTGAAAAACAGCTTACTTGGCTTATTTGGATGAGTGGAGGTAAATGAGGGAAAGAAGGTCTGGAATGAGTGAAGTAGGCAATACTGTTGATTTATTACTGTTTCTGAGTCAAGTCTCCCCTTACTCAGCTTTCTCCCCAGTGTGCACACAACTTCTCCTTCAGGGTCTTCTATCTCCATCGTTCTCAACTCATCTCTTCTGCATGTTTCGAAAAGATTATCATGGGAACCGATTGCAGCTAGTCGTAAACACCTTAATATGAAATAAACTGGGATAATCTCAGCCAAACATATCGACACTTTAAATCTCATCTCTACTTTTGCAATGAAAAGATTCAATAGGTTGATATGTATATGAGCTCTTAGAATAGCACCAGGCACATAGTAAATGTTTATGTAAGTCATTATTATTATTATTTTTGTTATTTGTAAAAATATCAGGCATGATTGCGTAGGAATGATGGTATACTGGGTTCTTGCAAACATTTGGGCATCCCTACAATCAGGCCTCATGGGTAGCCTTCAACTCTATCTATGCATAAAGCTGGTCCTGGTAATGAATACAGCAAAGAAATGGTCACCTCAGCCCCTGCAGGTGGCTGGAGAATTGGCAGGAAAGAGGGAGGAGGGTCAAATCTGAGAAGCGTTGCCTGGGAGTAGGGGCAGGAGGTGGGCTTGTGTGTGATGATAAATTGGACAGAGAAAGAAAAGGGGAGGAAAACTCTGGAGAAGACCCCCGGGGTCCCAGCTTGGAGGGGTGGGCATTCAACTCCTGAGAAGCACAATTTGCAGGTTTGGAAAGGGAAAATGTTTACGTAGGCTCCAGCTTGTGCCCAGCCCAGCAGGCTGCCTGCAGGTTTACAGCTGAACATTACCATCATGGCACTCTCTTCTCTGAAGTGGCCAAGAGGAAGGAACGGCCAGGGACATTTCCGCCAGCCCAGAGGTTCTGGTGCCGCCCTTGAGTGTTTTCAAATTGGCAAGACTGGTCTGGTGATTTTTCACTGGCCAAGTCAATCTTCCATGCTGATGGCCCTAGAATTTAGCATTTGTATTGCTTCCAAAACTCCTTTCATTGGCTCTGATAAGCCTTCTCAAACATGCTGAAAACTTAGCATCAAATCTACTTTCAAGTATGCACTAGGCCTTGAGTAGTAGTTCTAGACTGTAAGCCAGAAGTATATTGTCTGTTTTTAGTTGATTCTTCTTCAGACACCTAACCTAGTCTTGGCTTACCCTGAAAAGAAGACATTCTTGAGCAAAGGCCCAAGGCTATGGAATTCTGCCCCTGGCACTAAAACAGAAGCTTTACATGAGGTACTCAGAACAACCTTAGATGCACTAATTCTGCCTTGCGGTAGCCACCTATGATTCAAGGCCATCCAAGAATAAAATAGACAAGATTGTTCCATGAATATTAGCTGCAAGAAAAATACTTCTTTTCAAAGTTTAATCAATTTTTTTAAACAAAAAGAAAGCCACTTTGAACATTTCATTAAAAAAATGGATATTTCAAAGATGTTTAAAAATATTAAGATTAGCCTATGAAGTGATGGATACCAATATTAATTAATGTCTATTATAGCAACATTAGTGTCTGTCCAAAATGGGAGAAGGGAAGCTGAATGTTTGATTACCCTAAAACCATAGAAATTCTGTCATTTTTTCCCCTGGAAATGTGTATTTTCTAGCTCAGTAATGGAAAAGAGAGGCCTTGCCCTATGTAGAATTTTTTGAAGTTTAATGATGTGGATATCTTCTTCCTCCATTAGAATGATAATTGTTTCAAGGTTATATTAGTGAGGTGTGCTCTGGGGGCAAGTGACAGAAACCCAGTTGTAACTACCTTGAGCTAAAAAGGGATGGGAATTTATTGGTTCAGCTGAGAAGTCTAAGGAATGGGCATCCCTGAGCTGGGCTGGGTCATGAGTATAAACGTGTTTTCAAGGCTCAGGCTCTCTCTTACTTCCTCTCTGAAATCTTTTTTCTTCTGTGTTGGATTTTTTTAGGTGCTTTCTCTCTTTGACAAGAATAGCTTCCAGCCTGCAGACGTCCATCACACTTACTGCTTAGTTATTAGGCTCAGGCTAGTTTAGTGGCTGGGAAATAGGGTGGAATGCTCAGGCTGGGATGCAGTTTGGATGTCCAGGGGCAAAGGCAGGGGATGGGAGAAGGAGATACGAATCAAGAAGTCCTGATCTGAGGCCTTTCCAGGGGCCAAAACCCCTGGAAAGCTTAGATTCCATGATCCATCATTAAAACCATTTCTTTGTCAATACTCTTAACACTCTTGTCCCCCTCTTCCTCTTATCCCCATACCTAGGGTCACTGTCCATGCCTTTGTGGTGAGGGGCAAAGATTTGTGCCTAAAATACAGGAAACCACATAGAACAAGAAAGTGGTATACCCCAGGAGGAAACAAAGGTTCTGTTTCCACAATGAGGGGGTGGGCTGCTGGGCATTCTGGAACAAAAGATGTCTACCCAGCGAAGGTAGAAGCTGACCGATTTTAGCATACTGAATATGAGTCCTGGATAGTCCTATCTTCATCAAATGCTTTGGTGCTCCAGCAAGCTTAGGTTCAGCTCATGTAAAGTGGGGAAATCAAGTGGCTTCTTCTAGAGAGTCACCATCCCAATGCCTTATCCCATTCCTATATACATTTTTTTTTAAGAGAGAGAATGCATACAAGTGGGGGATGGGGGAAATGGGAAGAAAGAGAGAGAGAAAGGGAATCTTAAGCAGGCTCCATGTGGGGCTCGATCCCAACGACCCTGGGATCATGACCTGAACCAAAATCAAGAGTCAGATGCTCAACCGACTGAGCCACCCAGGCACCCCTTATTCCTATATAAATTTTGACATGAACCAGGAGTATGATAATAGGTGGGTATCCTAGAACTTGATCTCAATATTTTAAAAAAAATTTTTTTAATGT
Organism: Puma concolor; assembly: GCF_028749965.1. Taxonomy (NCBI): domain Eukaryota; kingdom Metazoa; phylum Chordata; class Mammalia; order Carnivora; family Felidae; genus Puma; species Puma concolor. Next base: position 75,139,309 of record NC_141678.1, read on the forward strand.
TTATTTATTTTTGAGACAGAGGGAGACAGAGCATGAACAGGGGAGGGTCAGAGAAAGGGAGACACAGAATCTGAAACAGGCTCCAGGCTCTGAGCTGTCAGCACAGAACCCGACGCGGGGCTCGAACTCACAGACCGTGATATCATGACCTGAGCTGAAGTCGGCCGCTTAACCGACTGAGCCACCCAGGTGCCCCCTGATCTCAATATTTTGACAAATGTTTTAACTTTGGAGACTGTGGCAAAAACTCCGTACTTTCCTTTTTACCTAGTAAGAGCTTTTTTTTTAATTTGTTTGTTTGTTTTGTTGGGTGCATGGCCATCCAAAATAAAGATTATATTTTCAAGTCTTCTTGACAGCTGTGGCCATGTAAGTTCTAATCTCTGGGATATGAGTGGAACTTGGGTGGGCACCTCGGGTCACACCCAGAGGGAGGATGCATGCTCTCCCTTGTCCCTTTCCCTGTCCCACAGGCTGGAATGTAGACACAGCAATGCCCCATCTTGAGGGATACAGATGAGGGCAAAGCCTTAAGGATGGCAAAATAACAAAAAAGAAGCCCATGTAGCCCTGTAGCAGCTGCTGATTCTGACAGCCTCCCCAAGTAGAGCCACCTCTTTGCAGGGATAGAGAGAGAAATAAATGTGAAAGAAAAATAATCTTTTATCTTGCTCATGCCACTGTTATTTCGGGTTTCTATCACATGCGCTAAGCCTCTATCCTAACTAAAACAGTGAACAAAAAGCTTTTATAGGAACATTTGGATCAAGCAATCCAGAAGGTGCAACAGTGAAAAATGGGCGAAAGTCTAAGAGAACTTAGATTATCTTAAATAATTACTGTCTTGACATTCAGGGGGGGAAAACACATAGCTCAAAAAAAAAATAGAAAGTGATAAAAATAATTAATTGAACAGCCTGAGAGCATGGCATTTACAATGCATTATGGAAATTAGGGACTTCAGGAGTTTTTGAGTTGGAAGAATGGAAAAGTTCACCTGGTCCCATCACCTGTCCCAGTCACCTCATTTTTTGAGCTGATTTTATCAGTCTTGGCACTGTCGATCTTTTGGGCAGATAATTCTTTGTTGTGGGGGCTGCCCTGTGAATTGTAAAATGATTAACAGCAACCTTGGCCTCTATACACTGGATGCTGGTGGTAACACCTTCCCACCCCCCACCAATCATGATGATCAAAAATGGCTCGAGACATTGCCAAATGTCCCTGGTGGGGTGGGAGTTGGGTGGGGGTGGGGAGGGGGAGGAGTCAAGTTTGCTCCCAGTTGGTAGCACTGCTTCAGAGATCAAGAAACTGGAATTCAGCCAGCCAGTCAGTGTCTAGATGCTGCTCTATTAGCAAGTTTGAAAGTTGCAAGTCATTTATAATGCTGATGTTGAACTTGGGAAAATGTTGAAAGGATAATACTTTAAAATAAATGAAAATGAGGGTGCCTGGGTGGCTCAGTCGGTTGAGCATCTGAATCTTGATTTCGGCTGAAGTCACGATCTCATCGTTTGTGGGATTGAACTCCGTGTCAGGCTCTGCACTGACGCGCAGGATTCTCTCTCTCCCTCTCTCTCTCTGCCCCTCCCCAACCCCATATGCACGCTTACTCTCTATCTCTCTCAAAATAAATAAATACTTAAAAATAAATAAATAAATAAAAATGAGATGACAGCAATGGCTGATATTTAGGAAAGTCTTAGGCATTATCTTCCTTAATCTTTACATAATTCTAAGATTCCTCCATTTAAAATTAGGGAAACTAAGCGTGATGGGGGCAAGTAAACTTAGACAAGGTCACACATCTAAGAAGCAATAGAATTAGCATTTGGACCTGGTCTCAAACCCATAGGCTTCCTCACCACTTTAATATATAAGGTAAACAACAAGTTGAATCAAATTGTCAAGGCAATAAACATAAACAGAATATACATGTTTGGATAAATTCTCATTTTCTTTAATCAACTTGTGTTATTTCCTCCATTCAATAAGAAGTTACAGAATGCCGATTATTTGCATAGCATTGAAGGATAAAAAGATGTAAAGGTTGAAAAAGGTTCATTGCCAAACCCTGGTGTAAATTTTACACATATTAATTCTTTGACTCATCACAATAACACTAAGATGTTGGTTATGTTATTATGATCATATTATAGATGAGGAAATGGAGGCATCAGTTGTTTTAAGTAAATTGCTGAAGGTCACACAAACCAGCAAGCAGAAGGACAAGATTTCAAATCTAGGCAGTTTGACTCTTCTATTAATTTTCAAGGGCATAACAAAGGACCACAAATGGGGTGGCTTAAGAAATTTACTGTCTCACAGTTCTGGAGGCCAGAAGTCGGAAATCAAGGTATCCTCAAGAGACCTGCTCCCTCTGAAACCCATAGGAGAATCCTTTCTTGCCTCTTTCCAGTTCCTGGTAGCTTCTGGCAATCCTCGGCATTCCTTGTCTTGCAGCTACTTAACTCTAGTCTCTGCTTTCATCGTCATGTGGCATTCTCCCTGTGTGTCTCTGTCTTTACAAATCTGTCTGATTATAAGAACACTAGTTGTATTGGATTAGCAGACTACCCTACTACAGCACAGCCTCATCTTAACTAATTAAATCTGCGATGATGCAATTCCAAATCAGGTCATATTCCAAGGTACTGGAGGTTAGGGCTTCAAACATACCTTTTTTGAGAGAGAGAATTTTTTTTTTAATATTTATTGACTTTCTGAGAGACAGAGACAGAGTGTGAGCAGAGCAGGGGCAGAGAGAGAGAGAGAGAGACATAGAATCTGAAACAGGCTCCAGGCTCTGAGCTGTCAGCACAGAACCATGGGGCTTGAACCCATGAACCGTGAGATCATGACCTGAGCTGAAGTCGGACGCTTAACCGACTGAGCCACCCAGGCACCCGAGAGAGAGAATTTAACCTTTATACCCAATAGCAACTCTTAAACAGCATATCATAGTGCCTCCCTGTAAGTAAGATGTAATCCTTGTTACTGGGAGCTCATAGGAGAGCAGGACAGAAGGCGTGTGCACAAATAATAGCAACCACACAGATGCTAGAGTCGCTTGATCAGTGTCACAAAAGAGGTAAAAGCAATGAGCCACGGAGGTTCAGAGAGGTGCAGAGATTTAACTGAGGCTGTGGAAGAGGGAAGCAGTAGGTAGGCCTTTACTGGGGGAGTCACGAGACAGGTGAGGAGAGGTCTGAGGACAGGCAGAACTGTATACCAAAAATTCATGGGGTTGGGAAAACCTAGAGATGGTTCCCTAGAATGGGGCACTTCCCAATAGGACATAAAGTCTACAAGCAATAATAGAGGGGGTCATAGAATCAAAGTTTTTCAAGAGCAGAACTTCACGATATCAACTAGACTAGTTCTCTTCTTTTTTTTTTTTTTTAATTTTTTAATGTTTCTTTATTTTTGAGAGAGACAGAGAATGCGAGTGGGTGAGGGGCAGAGACAGAAGGAGACACAGAATCCAAAGCAGGCTCCAGGCTCCTAGCTGTCAGCACAGAGCCCGACACGGGGCTCAAACTCATGGACCACGAGATCGTGACCTGAGCTGAAGTCGGACACTCAACTGACTGAGCCATCCAGGTGCCCCTAGACTAGTTCTCTTCTTTAAGAAAGGTGACAATATTGCACAACTAGGATTACTGAAGCCAAGAGAGGTTAAGTGGCTTGCCCTTGCTTATGTAACTGGTTAGTGATGGAGGATGGTGAATTGGCACACACCTTTTCTGTCTTCTATTGCAGCTATTTTTTCTATATCATAAAGCTAGAGAAGTATATTGGGGAGGTATCACAAAGTGTTGAATTTCAGGCTGAGTCTTTAAGCTGAATACAGAGTAACAAGGTTTCAATGTCGTGAAGTCATCTTTGAAGGTTTGTAGGTAGGCCAGATGCTGCATGAGAAATGGAGCCAGCAAGAAGAGGAAGGGGTTCATAGCAATTCAGGGTAGAGATCAAGGGGGCTTGGGCAGTGGGAATGAAGTGAGAAGTAGAAAAAAGAGAATCTTCAGAAATAAAACAGAAATTCTTGAATGTTTGGATGTGGGGGACCAGAAGCCAAGATGACTTTGAGGTTTAGGGCTCCAGAGATAATGTGCCATTAATAGAAATGGGAAATTCAGAGGGCAATATAGGGTGATCAACCATGATGTTTGCCTGGGATGCATGGTAGGATTTTCATTGCTGAAACCAAGAATGTCCCAGTCAAAATCTTGGGATTAATTGGTGACTCTAAAGGAGAAACAGGTTTTAGTTTTATTTTTATAGAAAATAACTTATATTTTATTTAAATATACTACTAAATTTATTACTAAATTTAAATTACTACTGAATTTAGTATTAAGGCTAATTAATGCTAAATTTAAATATGAAACCGAAAAGTAGGGCAATTATTCAAAGATGTCTTTTAGCTCTGAAATTCTATAAATCTACAAATACAGCCAAGATGACTGTAACTAGTCATATTTACAGTGTCGGAGAATAGTGAAATCAACAAGGAGAGAATTCATTTCAGAGATCAGCGAATTGGAAGGCCCCTGCCTTGTGTATTTCACAATTAGAAGTTTCTCTGTAAAATCAGTGTTCCCTTTGCTTGGGCGTAAAAAGAATCGCAAGGTTTGACAACACTTTTCTCCTTTTGTTGGGAGCAGTCCTTGATCTCTGGGTTGTTCACATCAATTCTGCCCTGAGGGTATCCACTAATAATGCCCTCAGTATTTGTCTGCTAAATGACATGAGTCACCGGCTCCTTGTTCACAAGGGGACCGCAAAGGTATGTTGGAAGAGGTCCTGATTTCCCAGGCTCTTCCTGAATCTTATTTTAGATAGTAAGAAGTAATTTTTCAGTGCAGTGCACATGAAATTAAGCATGCAACTGCTATTATTAATGGGATTTGTGCATCTCATTTCCCCCCCCTACACAGTAACATAGACACACGTGGGAGGCTGAAGCTCAGCTACAGTTGTTCTATCAGAATTATAAAATCTGTAATCTGTCCCTGGAGATAAATGCGCAATTCATTTTCTCATGGAAGGAAAACTGAGCTTTGGTCTCTGACATCTCAGAGGGCCTACTCAGAAAAATCCCTGACTGGTTTTAAGTATTTGAGTTTTAAGTTTAATTTTTAAAAATATCCATTTCACTAGAACGTGCCGAAAAAATACACACAGCGCTTTCTTTTGTCATGTTGTGAATTCACCGTTGACCAGATTCTGCACATCACCCCAGCACATGAAGAATGAATGCCCTCTGTTTATTTCATGACAAGGAAAGCTCTCTTCCATTTGCTTTAGTCATGTGGGCCTGGGGCTGGGGGAGATACCTGTTCTCAGGGTGTAACGGTTTTGGTCTTTGATGCCTGAATTTTGACTAGAAAATTTTTTTGACTTTTTTTTTTTTTTAATCTTAAACCATGACTGGGAACCATTAGTGCCCAGTAAATATTTCAGGTGACCTCATCTGTTCTCACCCTATCTTGGTTGGTCCAGTTTTGGGCAGTTTACAATTTTAGTAGGCAATCTGGATCGGTTATGGTGGACAAATGTCATGGAATAAAGAAGAGAAGAGTCGGGAGATGGCAGCTCCCAAGAGCAAGAAGCCAGTGAGATTATCTGGCATAAAAGAACGTCAATGACCAGGCATGATGCTACCACCTGTGATTTGGAAAGGGGACTTACTTACATCCCATTGAGCACTTTGCGGGTTTCTCTTGGCAACATTATTGATCGTGGCTGGATGCCTCCAGGTGAAAGCCATTACTTAAACTACGAACTTCGGTAACTCTTCCAGCTCTATCATCCGGGCAGGCTCAGCTACCAGATCTTTTTGCTGGGAGCAGATCCACCATCCAGAAGGCCCGTGCTGTTATTAACGTTGCTCACAGCAAAGTTCTTTTGTTTTGTTTTCTGTGAGCTCCAAATGGACAATAAGTATAACTGACATCAGCTTAGCAAATAGAAAAAAGATGTAGAACCGAAACACATATATATATGTGTGTGTGTATATATATATATACACACACACACACACATATATATATATTTTTACCCCTAGCCCAAACAGGCTATAAAACCTCGTAAGGTGTTTAGCTGTCACCATTTGTCCTCACGAGAAGAATTTTTTCTACTTAGTTTCCCTTCGTTAAGAACTTAAACTTTGAAATATGCTCGGCCACGGAGCAAAAACCACTGAACAAGTCTCTCCAGCTGCTGTGGATGATTTTGCAGCCGTTCAATTAAGTCTCTTCCAGCCTTGAAAAGCTGCCTAATTTGGGGTTGGGTTTTATGTGCCACCCCATTTTGTATTTTCAATGTCACTTTTCACAGGCATGAAGATCATGACAGAGGACTGCAAACTGGGTGCTCTACATAATGCCAGTATTCCATATGCATAGCACCCTTATCTTCTGTGGCATAAACTCCAGCTGCACCTCTGCCAGAGATGAGCACACAAGAGCCAAAGCGAAGAGGCAGCTAATCCACCTGTCACAAGGCTCCTGTAACACTCTTCCAGCATGTTTACAACGCCACGGTCATTTTGAAGCCCTTAATACAGAGAGCCGTTTGTTTCTTATAAATGCATATCTAGATGTAGGAGAAAGTAACATCTATTTTTAAAAATTACCGAGCAGAATATCCTATGTAGTCCTACCATGCAGGCAGCAGCTGTGGGGAAAGGGAATATTTAAAATAAGTTAGCAAAACAGCAGTCCCCTGGGGACTTTCGCTCCGCCTTAAGATGATAAAACAAAGCACCTTAAAAGGCTTGGTTTTATATACATGTAAGTTATTCAATTCCCAAGGACAGTGTTCTCCACATCAAGAATACGTGACGTGTGTCTTTTTTTTTTCTTTGAGAACTTTATTGAAGATTTGTGCAACCGTTCAGCGGAAATTATGCGGCATCTTTCCTCAAAGAGAGCTGCATTAATGTGCCAATGCCCTTTATTTAATGCACTTTAAAATTCTGACGCGCCTTTTAAAAAGTATGAGTTGTGTTGGGAAAGTCTAATCACCGTTCTGCATGAACGGAAATGTGCTATTTTTGTAAGGGTGGTGCTGGAGTCGGGTTTTAGCAGAAGGGTGTCTCTATAGTACAGATGTCCGAAGACTTTGGTTCGTTCTGATGCCCAAATCAACCAGCTAGAAATGTTACTTCTGCCAAAATTAGTCAAAGGAACTTCAACTAATCATCATTTAAGCAATTTGGGGCTGAAAACTCTGAAGACTCTAGGGAATATTTAGAAGTAATTCCACAGAAACTCAGCTTTGAGGGCAAACTTTCTTTGCAGTCTAGAGCATGCATTCACCCCACAAGATTATGCTGTGTGCCTGTAATGACTTCATACAGAGTTTTTAGACGTCTCTTGGGATACTATCGTTTTGGTTTGCTGATCTAATCCATTTCCCTTTCCTCTCGATCATGCACTCACCCCTCTCTCTCTGGATGCCTCTCTTTGGATCTCTTCCCATTTCAATCAGTGTGTCCTTTTAAAAGTGTTTCATTAAGGTTGAAGTTCCAAGGACATCACTTTTTCTGCTTTGAATAAAATGTGCCTTCTCTTTTGAATGCAGACTGCCTGTGCCCTGACTGTACAATCAAAACAATGGGAAATACACCCAGTGCACTCAGGCAAAATTGGTGTGTGAGTCTCTTGGAAATATCTAGTAACAGGTGCAGTTAGATAGGCTGGCAAAGCATTCTGGTTTCATAACAATTACTAATAAGAAAGTAAACGTTAGGTATGCATTATTAAAATATTTTCAGGATTTTTTTTTCTACTAACCTCCCCCCGCCCCCACAACATACACGCAAAAACAAATCCAAACCTAGCCAGTAACCAATTCTATAGATCGAAACCCTTAATACAAATGTTTGACTCCCTCTCTGTTTTCAGTACTCTTCTATATTTAAAGTTACATAAAGATGTTTCTTTTTGTAGGGGAATATATATATATACACATATATATACACATATATGTATATATATACACATATAACACAGATTTTCAAAGAATTGGGCTAAAATATATATATACACACACACACACACACATATATCTATACATACATATATACACACACATATATATATGTGTGTGTATACTTATATTTTTTAGCCCTATATATATGTGTATATATATATATATTTAGCCCACATATATGTGTGTGTGTGTGTGTGTGTGTGTGTGTGTGTGTGTGTGTGTGTATTTAACCCAATTCTTTGAAAATCTGTGTTATCCATCAAGTCATTAGGAGATTCTGTGGCTTTTGACGATTGAACAGTCATATGTGTTACGTGCACTTGATGTTAATTCTAGTAAACCAGTAGGTATGCGTATGGTGTCCCCTTGTTAGTAAATGGAAATGTTTGCCAGGGATCTGGAGGAGTTTTGGTTTCTGTGAATAAGGGTTCTAGACAGTCTTAGAACTGGCTCAAATGCACTTTGGTAAGGAAAGTTGCTTTGCAATTCTTGGAGACTTCAAATGCATCTAGTAGAAAATTATTATCCTACTAGTTTTAATTTGCCTTCGTTCAGTCAGAAACATATATCCATACGTGGAAATTTGCTGACTTAATGGTATTTGTGATCATTGCCCTATTTTGTATAGAACCTGAAAAGAAAAGGAGTCCCCTTTTGTAATTGAGAGAGGAGCATACTATATGTCAGAATCTAATACTTTTTTCTTAGACTTTGGATTTCTACATATGAATTTGGTGTGCAAGTGTTACTGCATTGAAAGCCAAAATGTCAGTTTTGTGAAAAAAAAGGGGGGTGGCTCTATTATAGAGATGTTTATAAATAGAAATGAATAGAATTTTTTTTTTGGCAGATGGTGAGTATAAGTACTTGAAATATATAGCAGGAGAGTGGGGTAGGAAGGAAGAAACAGGGAAAAGAATGAAAGTGGGTGGGGGGGGCAAGGAGAAAATCTATATACTTCAGCAAAAAAAAATGTTTAGGAGCCTTAAATTCTAATGAGTGTATTGAATTAACAGCACAGAAATGTGAAGATATATTTGCTGGAATGGAGTTCTAATCTGACACACTTTACAGGATTTCTAGAGATTAAGGTTGAGAGAACTTGAGACCGACATGGGTCCGGAGATCATTAATGCACTAAAACAGGAAATGCCCACAGGTGAGAGGAAACAATCAATTCCGGTCCTACGGTGGGGGGGAGGGGAGGGGGGAGAGAACAAAAAGACCAAACAATTGCTTCAATTCTTTCTGTTCACAAAAGCTCTCACTCCCTACTTTACTCCTAAGTGTTCGTATTCAATTTAAATTCTGAGAAGCTAGGGCTGTGGTGAGTCACTCACATCAAGCAGGGAAGGGGAACAAACTCCCTTTAGGCCAGTCACCTCGTAGGTTTGGGATAAAACTGAAGCTGAAAAAGGACTTGCCTCTCAAACAGTCTTAGTAGTTCCAAAGTATCGAGGACTAAAACAGTTGCAGAGTCTGTGTGTGCGTGTGTGTGTGTGTGTGTATGTGTGTGTGCACGCACGCGCCCTTTTGTACGAGAGAGGGATAGAGAGAGAGAGAGAAAGAGAGAAGAGAGAGACACCAATGAAACAGAGATCTGGGAGAGAGAAGAGAAAGAAGAAAGTTATCAACATAAATGAAATTGAGGAAAGATTTCCCTAAGGAGTATATATATATATATATATATATATATATATATATGTATATATATATATATATGTATATATATATATATACATATATATATTCACATATTAAAAGATGTATGTGAAACTGTATAAATGGAATATAAGTATTTCCAGCCACAGAATTAAAAACACAACACATACTGTGTATGCATGTATACGTGCATGTATTTTTGTAGTTGTTAGTAGTTTTTTGGAAAGAAAAAGGGAACGAGTGCTATTTTACCAGTTTTATCATCGTATTCACAGTACTCACAACCACCAGCCCCCGAGTCTCCTGATTAAACCAATTAGCCTTGTTTAGCTGTTCATTACCCACATTGCTCGACCTGATGCTATGCATAATAGGGTTAATCATAATGAAATGAAATCTTTTGATTTTATTAATTTCTTACATAGTATGTCTTCCAGAATTCTTACCAATGCTTGGACATCAGGGAATCTTGCTCGTGTGCTAAATTTTGCTCCCTCTGCTGGCTGTCTCTGAGGGAATGCGAAAACTACTGGCTCAAACATAGACAAGGACTATTATTTGGGAAAACACACAGACACGCGCGTGCACACACACACACTTATCTTTAGGGCAACAGTACCATTGCATTGAGAATTAGCCCTGTCCTCTGGCATTGACAAGGAAAAGCACCACCAGGACACATTCTACCCAGAATGCCATGGTGGCGGTGGGAGGGGCTGTTGGAGATGGGAGTTGGGGTGTATCTAAGGCTTAGATAAGCATGAGCTCCCACCTTGTGACCTTATTTCATCTTCTTTGCTTGCTGATATCTGTTAGTTCCTAAAGGGGAGTGGGAGAGCTCTATCCTGCAGGATACAAATAAATATGTTACTTTGGTTCCACAGGAGTGATGGGGCTTGAGACAGGGTCCTGGAATTAGTGAAAAAGCATGTCCCCTTATTAGAATCCCTCGATTTGCGCAGATGTAAGTTTATTTATACGAAATACGTAAAGTTAAAAAGATTAAGTTAATTTTTCAAAATGAATTAGAAAATTTGAAAGAAAAAAGAATCCTGGAAACATATAATATATAAATTTTCCTTTAAAAAGGCATTCTGTTTAGTTATAAAACTAGTTCAGTAGATACTTAAGGTTCTAAGCATATTTTATCTGCCAATCTAGATGTTAGGGGGAAAAAATCGAGCAACTGTGGAGATATTTTGATAAATAGATAGATTAGGTTAACCAAACATGAAGTGTGTTTTTGTCTTGAAGTTAGGAAAAACTGCCTTTCTCTCTGAGGTACACAAAATGATTTCTTGCCCTTTGTGAGAAGATTAAGGGAGCTAAATTTTAGCTTTAGATTTGCAACCATTAAGGAGATTTAAAAAAAAAAAAGGAAGGTAGGAAGGAAGAAGAAAGGAAGGAAGGCAGGCAGGCAAGCCAGCTGGACAGCATGGACAAGAAGCATATTATCTATCTAATGTATAAGATAAGCATGAAATTAATGTATAAATAAATTTAAAATTTTTAATAAAGTTTCTTAATATAACAGAAGATTTCACTTTCCCCTTCCCTCTTACTCAATGGCTTTCTTAGAAAAAAAAAAGCCACAACCAAAAAAGATAAAGAGAATAAAAGAAATGAGTCTATAAAAATCTGAATAAATGGGAATTTATACGTTATTTAATGCCAATCTGCTCCAATTTTTATGTTTGTTATGTGTATCCACATACATGCCTGGAACTGGCATTTAATGAATTGTTTTGGTATCGAAATATACTCTCTTGCCTTTCAAATTCATGCAGACCTTACTTGTCCTTCAAAAAGAAAACATCCTGTTTTGGTTAATGGGCTTAAAAAAAAAAAAAAAACAAAAGTAAATTGTGATAGCAATTAGGTTTCTCAGTGAGCATGCTCAGTGGGTCTCTCCTGGTTGCTAGGCAACCAGCTGAAGGTGTGTGGCAAAAGAGGGCCCCAAATGTAAAAACATGAGCACCTTTGGCATAGGTTTCACCTAGTCTAGAAGCCCATGTTCATTTATTTATTTAATTGTGGGATGTCCTTGGATGACTTTCATGGGCTCCCTTTCCACATTTTTGGGGGAGATGGTTGGGAGTCAGGAGTGGGGGGATCGGGCAGGATGGGTTCAAGCACCACCGTGAATACTGCAGGAAAAGCACTGTGTTTGAACTGGGTCTCAGTTTTACAGCGTGTGCACGTGACGGTTTATTTTTCATCGCGGGAGTCGCAGTTGGCTCTTAACCCCCCGCCCTCGGGCTGCTCTGGTTGTCGCCGGCACAATTCGAATTCCGCCCCGCATCAGAGTAATGCATACAGCGGACACTGAAACCGTTCCGCTAAATCCCTGTTCACGTACTCGAGTCCGATCGCAGAACATTTCCAGGGCAGCCGCGTTGTTAAATTAAAGGTTGCAACCCGTATTCAAAAGCCCATTCACACACTCCGGGGTTCTGCTGAAGAAGCACTTGACAGTAGTTCAGAGAACGGTGCCGGGGAGTAAATAGGAACCAACTTTTAGAAACCGCACAAAACGCTTCGTCTTTGGTGAGCACTGTGGCATCTCCATCAGCACCTCTAAGTTAGCAACCCGACGAAACACCTGGTTCGGTCCGCAGTGACAGCTCACTGTCTCTCCAGTGGTAACAATTTAGAGGCACGATGCTAAACAAGATATATACATGATGTCAAATATTGGCTGCACACATCTAAGCCAATCACTTCTAAATAAATTAACCATGGCACAGCCTAATACGATCCACCTGCTTTCTTCCTTGCGTTGTTCCAGACCCTACCTGAACCCCCCTTTGATTAAATGTCAAAAGCTTGCCTTGTGCCTACAGATTTCACTGAAGGCGGATAACAGAAAGGTTCCTCCTGTGACTCCATAAAACTGAAATAAATTCCACTGGCATCTTGTAAATTTTTATTTTCTACAATGACTGCAGGCCCCATCTGCGGCCCAGCTGTTATTAGAACGGAAAGCGTTGGCCCTTCTGCATTACAAAACAGCATAGAACAGTAATTGCCAGTGGAAGAGATTAAGTGTAGACACTAAAAATGTTTACTCGCAATGAATATGCATAACGATGGGTAGGAAACAGCACTGGAAGATTAAAAAGAGAGAAGGGTTTGTTTACAAGGCTGGGGAAAAAAAAAAGAGTGGAATGTCAGTTGGCCCCGAGCCTGAAATAGGAACGAAAAACCTTTGGGCAAGGCATTAGGGAGAAAAACAGATGGTTTGTGAACCTTTTATTAGATAGAAAAATCATTAATCAAGCCCAGGCTGGAAATGGCAGGGTTTTTGGTAGTTCATATTTTAGTTTATTTTTTCTTAAAGTGACAGTATACTTTTTTTTTTTTTGGTCTTTTTGGGGACAGTCATCTATGGATCTTATGTCAATAGGCACTGGTTTTGTACAACATTTCACATTAAAGCCAGCTTCGCTTTAGGTTAGTGTTTTCACTGATTTGTTATACGGAGAAAATTCCTCCAAAGGGTTTCACATTTCAGCACCTGTTTTGCCTGTATAGCAATTAAAAAAAATTGCAGCGTGGATTATTTTTTTTTTGTTCATTCATATCCCATTCCTTTGCCTTTGAAACTTGGGAAGAAAATGGAGAAGAGGAAACTTTTGTATGTAAGGCCTCGCTGACTGGGTTGATTCATAGCAATTTAAGCAAAATATGTAGTAACAATAATCACAAATTGATTTATCTCCTGACAGGGAAATTCATTGGAAAAAGCTATCAAGAGCGGGGAAGGGTCCCATTTGAATGTGTACCTCCCATGAAACTAATCTGTGCCCTTTGGGCTTGAAAATCTTTTGTTTTACATTTTTTAAAAATAATAGTAGTGAAAAATCTCAGGGAAGGGCATGTCCTAGAGATTAGCAAAATCCTGGAATTAATGGTGCAAAGCTCATCATCTGCTACTAGCCAGTCATCAAACCCTAGGAAATGTCCTATGCCAGGGGCATTATTGTTTAAATGAAATGCATATAACATTAAAACACCCTCATGTGTTTTAAACATGCAGTGTGTGTGCGTTCCTAAACATATACACATCCGTGCACATACACCTACACCTACACCTACACACACACACACACACACACACACACACACACACACACACACACACATGCACCGACACACATTGTGTCAACTTCAGGATTAGGATGGCAGGGTGGGAAAATACTAGAATAAAACTGCCTACAGCCAGACCCGGAATTAATCTTCATGCCATGGTCCTGGCGTTTTGCTGTGGTCTGCCATGTACTTAGAGCTGATGGCTCATTTTTACTTTGAGAAGCTACTCTTAAACTTAACTGTAAATGTTCCTGTTCCTGGTCTGTGTATTTACCACTGGATGGGAATTGACTTTATCTGGGTTGTCACTCCTAGAGCTAAGCATTGTTGATTCAGGGCTTCCACGAATATGTTGTGGGGCCATTTCTTTTTAAGGAATTAGAAGGTACTTAGCATCTCATTCATGTTTTCACTCTTTCAGTGGAAAATGTTTTTTTCTTAAATAATTTGATTCACTAGTAAATATCAGCACTTCATGGGCAAGTTGTTTTTCGGCAGAAAGTGCTCATAGATAGTCCACTGTTTTCCTGTCGTTATTTCCCATGAGAGGAATTGTGGAAGAGACAAGGTTAGAAAACACCCGCCACATCATCTGATGTGTCCTCTGATCCCTGCACCTATCTTCCATGCTAGGGAAATGAGACCCACAGAAATGGTCGCATTAAAATAAGAAGAATGAGGAGAAGGGTTTCTGACTCCAGGTCTCTGTCCTGATGTCATTACCACCTCCCTCTGATGATCACTCCCCTGCGTGCCTTCCCTTTCCTTTTCCCTTAGTTTCCTTCAAGGACTTAGTTATCTTTTTTGTTAGGAGCTAATGTCATTGTCAATAAAGAATGCCAAAGAGGAGCGAGGTCAGCAGCGGCCTTCTGCACAGATCCCAAAACCTTGCCAACATACCTACGTGTCCTGGACTGACTCATTACAGAAACAGAAGTTCAAAGACATGGCTGCCACGCTTCTTTAAAACACTTTCACAGCACAGTTAACGTTTTCTGTTTTCTGACATTCTTTTTCTAGAGAGATGCTTAAAGCAAAAAAGGTTTCCTGCCACGAAAATGACATTAATATTTCGTAAATCAAGAACTAAGATAATGTTTTGGCTGCTGCAGAGACGTTTACCTTATGTCGTTTATCTAAATGCTTTTCGATTAAAACATGACACAATTTTTGGACCATCTTTAACCGGAAAAAACAATTCCAAGAACTTTCTTATTTCAGAGCCTGGGATTCTTTAGTATGTTTCTCACCAGAATTCACTGTGGAGTATACAGCCTTTCAGCTCATTGACAAAGGCTTCCCAAACAATAAATCCTTTCCAGTGACTCTTCATGAGCACTAACTAAATCAAATAATTTGCTAAAAGTCAAGAAGAAACCTTCAAATGAAAACCATAGAAATATGTTTGTAAACTTTTGAGTTAACTGTAATGTCAACAGTTCTGTTTCCCCAAATTAAATACTTTTCCATATTGACCTATTAAGGAATTGATCTGTTTAAAGAACAGATTTTTTTTTTAATCAAAAAGAGCGAAAAAACCCACACCCACTTTATAGGTAATAAAACTCTCTCAAATGAACATCTGCTGGAGGAAGTATTAAAATCACAAAAGTGATTATGAATTTTGAAGCTTTTTACCTATTTGAAAACTATAGGGAAGAATGAGGTGTTGGAGTCCGGCTATAGGGGAAAAATATGATTTTCTGGTATTACACTGTGTACTTTTTTCTTGCAATGTTGTTTATAACAAGCATTTTATCTCTGCCCCTTTATTATCTTATCTATAGCTAATGCATTTCCTTTTCCTTTAAAACCTGAAGGGTTTTACCAGTTAATTTTGACACATTTAGACTTTGGGAAGAAAAACACACTCATGGAGTAGCTATTTCAAAACACTGCGGAGCGTAACAGTTACAAAAAAAAAAAAACCCAAAAAAACCCAAAAAGCATTAAGATGTTGCCATAAACCATTCAACGGCAAACGGAAGACTACAATTAAGGCCAACCTGCTTCTCTGGGGAATGTTGAAGAACAATTTCTTTTCCGACTGTGCACACCATAGAAAACTGCCCACATAGTTCCTGAGTCGTGAACTAATAACTCTGAAATGAACTTCCTGTGGGAGATGAGCCCCCTTAAGTTTGCAAGGGACTGAAGCTGGTGGTGGCTGAGTGAATGAGGGAGAAGAGCAGGTTCTGGAAAGAGAAAGCACAAGGACTGTATAAGGAAGGGTCCTAGGATTGCTAGCCTTGTGTATGTTATGGCACACCATTAATAACAATGATCAAAGGAAAGAGGATGTCTTAACGGCTGCATTAAATTACTATGGAAATTGGCATTTTGAAATGAATTCAGGGTGAGACAGTAACAAAGAGCATCTACGAGTATAATATGGGTCACATTGTAAGGCCAGTGAATAATTCTCGAAGGGAGAGTAGTCGTGATCAAGCTGAGATTCTTCTATCTTTCATTTTTCCTTACATTTATGTCACGTATAGAAAGATGGGCTTCACTGAAACACCCGAGTGAAGTAAGACGCTTTAATAAGATTGTGTTCTTTGGAAGATACAGGAAATATTCAATACCGTAAAAAAAAATAGGTAAATATCCTTATAAGAAGAGCTGGGTGAAAGACTGCATCAGTCTATAGTTCCAGCTTTAACAATAACTAAATATTATTAAACCAATTTTAAAATGAACTTTTTTTGCATGGAAGCAAAAAATTTTGAGACAATCTGACTTTGATGTAAACATTTTGTATTAATAAAAAAAATAAAGCACAAATGAGAGCTAGTCTATCCTTGAATGGAAAAATGGAAAAGAAAACAATAATTTGAGTTGCTTAGCATTAGGATCTGATTTTCAAGATGTTTTCTATGTATTTTTTCTATCAATATTTGTTAATCTAATAATCCTTTTTATGTGGGTTTTAAAAATCATGATTAAGTGATTTTACTGAAGTTATAAAACTAATGTTTTTATAAACTGTCAGAGTATCTGATGAAAAGTGAGGATAAAAAAACAAGTCAGATAATGATATGGATATTTGTCTCCCTAAACCAGATATCCAAAGGCTGGCTGAATGTTTTCCTTGTTGCATGAAAGTTTTGGTCCCTGCTGTAGAGCTAACCCGGATTTCTCCAGTTACCACTATGAAGCCATGAAAGGTTTCTTTCTCAGAACTTTTTAGAAGGAGGAATGAGTGCTTCATAATTGGTTACTAGCACAAAGTACTCGCAAGAAGAACAAAATCCTCCATGAAACACTTAAAACTTAGACCTTAGGCAAGGGGAGCATTATAAGGATAAGTTAAAGTTTACTTTTGAATTCAGTGGGGGTACGTTGGGGTTTCTTTTTAATCCTTGATACATACTTGAAATGGACATCTGTTGACAGAAAGTAAGATGTTTTAATTTGGATGACCTTGATTTGGTGAGTATTCTAGAGGAAGCCTTTTGGTGGCAGTTATATCCATTTTGGGTGTACCCGTGTTTTATAACTTTGTTGAGTACTATCTCCAAGTCATTGCCAGAGGTTTAGAAATATACTTTCTGGACTATTAAAAGGAAAACCTTCCCAGGAACATCCTGAGGACCAGTTGCCATCAGAGTCTATGTGACTGCTGGTTATCACTATGTTATCTATGGGATAGGAATAGGGACAGCAGCATAACAAACCTTAGAAGTCATCCCTACATGGCTAACTGTATTCTTTGCTCATGATTGTCCCCCAATTCCTGCACGGTTTTTAATGCACAAGCCAGTAAGGACCTCTGTAGCTATAGTGAGCTTGATAATTCTACATTGCCATGGGTCAGTAAATTTAACTTTGCAAGTGTGTATGAGCAAAGTTCTGATAAACACTTAATCTTCATCAGTGTTTCTTAGTCCTGGTTACATATTGAAAATTATTTGTTTACATTTTAGAAAATATTCAGATGTAGGAGCATCAGACCAACTGAATGAAAATATGGTGGTCACACCCATTCTCCTGCATTTTAATAAGGCTCTACTGGTCATTCCAATGCACAGTTAAGTTTGAAAAGTAGTACCCTATAAGGTCTCATGAGCCAGAATATATAAACAACATTAAAATAATGAAGGGCCATTTTTCTGGTGCTCTCACTCATCAATCAACTGTGGAACACTCATTCAGTAGATGGTATAACATTAGTCTGAAAGAATTAATACACTTCTAGGAGTGCTCCATTTATACCATAACTTGAAGACCCAATAATTTCAAGCTGCTGGAACAAGAGCATAGTTGTCAGAGTATAGATGGATATTTCACAGATATAGTGGGAATATCCAGAATGGCTTTGCAATATGTCCAAACGGCTTTGCCCTGTTGACTCCATTTGCTGGTTTTGACCTAGTCTGAAGACTTAGCAGGTGCTTTCTACACCTCACCTTCCTCATCATCAATGGCTCGTCAGTCTCTGAGGAATCATTTGACTCCAGAGAACTGCTGGGCCGTGGAATGAACAGCCATGCAGCCCTTTAAAAATACTGTATGCACCTCCAGGTCAAAATGTCTTTCATTCACGTACTGCAAGAGGCTACATTTTCATTCCAAGAACGACTTTTGATTTTTTTAAACTATGTTTTCAGAATGGAAAAAATGTGGAAAGATACGGTCTTCTGGGGGAGTAGATCATCCCTGGGAATGACTTGGAATGAGTTTTCCTGATGAGTTATGAGAGCATGAAGACATATCCTGTTTTCCTTCTCCATTCTGAGAGATTTCACATAGATGCCTATTTGCTCCAACTCATTCATTCTGTTTGCACTCCTTTTTCTAAGACATCTGAAAGGAAACATTGGCTCAGAGGTTCCATCCCAGGTGTGATGAGGATTTTTGGAAGGATAGTTCTTGTAGAATGTGATTATTGCCTGCATTTCATTTTTCCTTTCTAAGGAATTCCAGAATGAGTGATCCACTCTCCACATCCCAGATGTTGTTGTAAACCAGAATTTTGGAACATTTGAACTAAAATGCAATCCCCTAAAGTTCAACTGAGTCCCAGCTCTCAAACCAAATGCTGACAAAAATGTATTTGTGCAACGGTTCACATGACTTCCTCAGTGCACTGCGTTCCGGGCTGTGTGACTCAGTCCCAAATGAACTGACACACCGTACTGTAAATTTTATAACAACCAAACACCAGGATGCTAGAAACGAGGCCCTGGTTCATGTGTTTTGAAAGAAGGAAGTTCTGGAAACATCCTTTAATGTTGATTTTTATAAGACCTTTAAGCAATGTTGTTTAAAAAAACACCTAGAAAAAAACCTAAAAAGTTCAAGTCTGTTAAAAAAAGTTTCCTGCATAGCATTGGCGATCATTTCAGTAAGACTAGTATTTTGAAGAACACATCTTAGGGGATGGATATTAGTCATTATTATCTCGTCCAAATTTAAGCAGATCATTTTGGGAAATGTAAATATCCATGATTTAAAAGCATTCAAGAGACAGGCCAATTCATAATTAATAAAAAATGCTTTTGAAGGTTTACATGCAATCTTCAATGTCAGAATTTAACGCGTGCAGATCTCAGTTTTCCATTCCTCCTTTTGCCCCCCATTCACCTGTGTTTGTCTAATGGAAACCAGTTACTACAGCTCTGGTTACACATCTGTTTCATGCATGTGCGATTACAAGCCGTTTTAGCAACTAGTAAAACTACAGGTGTCTGGGTTTTAATGTAACCATTTTAAAAGAGCAGTTCATGGGCCTCTGATTATTATTTTTTATAGCTGGCAGTGTTCCTACCATCGCCTGCCAGCTCAGGAGTTAAACGTAACTCTGTTGTTCTCTCATCTGGTAGAATCTCTGAAACCATTTGTAAATTGATTTTTTAAACTCTGAATCCATACTTCTGAGTACAGCTATCATTGTATTCTGCACGACAACCTCTACTGCTGTTTCCACATGTGTCTCCAGCAACAAAAAACGAACTGGCTTTTGAGTGCTGGGTGTTAGAGTACTAAGTGTGTGTATCTCTTTGGCTTGCTTACTCCTATAACATAATAAAGACTGCAATTACCATCACATCACTTTGATAAGTAATGTTGACACATGGTTTCATAACAGCTGTAGACTGTCCATCGGTGCCCTTACAATCAGAGGTTCAGTTCTGTATGAACGAAAAATTTGATTTGGAGATTTCTTCATTTTACCTCTCATCATCTAAGTGCAGCTGGAAGATATAAAAGTTCCAAGAACTATTGTAACAACTACTGAAATCCATTATTTACAAATCAAATACTCAAAGAACCCATTCATCTGCTCTTAGAAGAGAAAGGTGTGTACAAATTACAAGGGGAGAAGACTGACTTGCAGATTAGTCTAATTAAATGACATTGGGGTTTAAAATTTGTAAGAATCCTGGACAGTGCCACCAGACTCAGCACACATTATAGGAGGTACAAGTCAAAATCAATTACGAATTTGACTTTGCTGCATGGTAATAGAGACACGTCGCACTGCTATATTTAAAGCTCTGGTGACATTTCTATTACAAATATAGGCATCATTTTCCAGGGATTTATTTCTTAGCCATAACAATTTTTAGACAGGATCATTTATGAAATTCTAGGACTTGGGTCCCAAACAAGATATTTTTATTTACTTCTTTTAAATTAATAAACAGAGATTAAATGTTCCGGATGAATGAAAACAAATTAATAGTGGTAATTGTGAAAGTTTCCTTTATTAAATAAAGTTTAGCTGTTTCACAGAAGCATTGGAGACTGTAGTTAATTTCCTGGTAATATATTTTCATTTGCCCTTTATCCATAACAGCATGATGATGTTTCTATGGCAGAGATGGAACCTAGGATTGATGACACCCCAAACATTTTAATCCTCCATATGCTAATTAGTTACTCCAAATTAGAGAAAAATTTCCTTCTATCTTACGATAGCTTTAAAACACAAAATAAATGAAGACACACTTTCTAGGATACATGGGAATTTGACTTTGGCATTATTTTGAATGCTGTTTTAAATCCCTGATTAAAATCCTCAGTAGTCATAATTTTTAAGGTGCTCCAAACTCTGTTTCCAGCTTCCCTTTCCTCCTCAGTTTCCACTGCTTCTCTTTATGAGTCCTACATACAGCTAAGCTAACTCCCAGCAGCTTCTCAGACACACTCCCAGCCCCCGTTGAACCACCACTGCCTCCAAAAATGTTTCCTGATCTTCCTCACATAAGTAACTACTTACCCATGAACATCAAATATACTTGTTTTTTATACAGTAGCTACTTATGTATGTATTATCTGTGTCCTGTATACCAAAGAGGCACTCAATCATAGTGTGTTGGTCACATAAATAAATGAATTAATAAATATCTCCCATTGGAGACATCTCTTTTTGGACTTGTGCTTTCTTTTAGGGTCAGGCAATAGATAACAGAGTATGACACAGAAGTATGTTATGTAGCTAGGTAACATGTATGTTAACACTGTATCCCAAATCCTAACTCCTCTCAAAGTTAATAACATTTTGAAAAAAGTATAATGGAAGCAAATTTGATTCTCTTTCATAGGTCAGACTCTTCTTATTCTTCAAGCCTAGAAATACTACCTTGCATTATAATGTATCTGAAATGGCATCCTTACCTGGCCCCTGCCCTTCCTGCATTATCTCTTGACAGCAAATATTTTCCTAACAGTCTCTTTGATTCCAACCTGATCCATCCTTCTTGGGCTGTCAGAATGAACTTCCTACTATTCAGATGAGAGGATGTCAGTCCCCTGCTTAGACATCTTTGATGACTCAGAGTAAACTTCTGGTGGTCTACACATACACTTCAGATCCCTTTCTCTGTCATTCAGTGCTTTCCATCCTCTGCTCTCAGGGTGCCTTCCCCTGCTCCATTCCCTCACTTCCCACCATGACAAACTTCGCCCTCCTGGAAAATTCCATTCTATGTCCCTTCTATAGACAGCAGCACCTTTCCTCCCTTTTCCTCCTCTGATCCTTTCAGTCAGAACATATTGCATTTCAATTATATCTGTTTTATACACCTATCACTGTGCCAAGCCCTGTGGTGAGTACTTGCATTTTCATCTCTACCAGATTACATGTATACTCCTTGAAAATAGGAACCGTATCGCCACCATGTTTGTATCTCTTTGCATCAATAATGTTTTCTCATGTGGCTTTTTACACAGTAGTTCATCGCCTTGTGATGAATTCACTCACACCTTTTAGGTGTATAATGTACTTTAATGAGAATTGTATTCCTAGGATAAATAAATAGCTTCAGAAAATTCTGATCAACAATCATAAGTTAATAATATCTTTAATTGATGAAGATTGAATGGTTGGCAGATTTGAGTGAATTACCTCTGTGTCAGTTCTTTCTTGCATAAAATCTATTGATTAATTAGGAAAAAAGGAAGCTTGATATTTAATTTTTTTAACATTTATGTTTATTTTTGAGACAGAGAGAGACAGAGCATGAGCAGGGGAGGGGCAGAGAGAGACACACAGACAGAGAGACACAGAATCCGAAGCAGGCTCCAGGCTCTGAGCTGTCAGCACAGAGCCTGATGCAAGGAAGCTTGATATTTAGCATCTAAATTCTTTTCTGGAATCTAGGGAAATTTGGAATCGAGTGGTCTCTGTATGGGTAAGTATAATAGCACCTTTAGTGCTGGTACTTTTATTTGGGTTTGGAAACTCAGGTGGAGTATAATACCTATGGAGTAAGTGATGATCTCATTCTCTATGGCAATAATCTACCTTTCAGAAAAGGTCAAACAAGCTCCTTTATTTTTTTTTATTAACCTTTTTATTTTGAAACAAGCTCCTTTTGTAGAGAACAAAAGTAGGCTTGAATTTAACTTTGCTGGTTGTCTGGACTGTAAAAATGAAAGTATAAGCCAAGCCATCAAATGAAAAGAAACAGGGGGTCTCTTTCATTTGGAAGAGAAATTGTAAAACACTGTTCACACCAGGCATTTATTCATTTTTATATTTAATACATTTTAAGAGTTGCTATTGCAACTATAATATTTTAAATAATTGTGTGTGTGCGTGTGTCTGTATGTGTGTGTGTGTGTGAGAGAGAAAGAGACTAAGGCTAAGATTCTGAACGTAGGATGGATAGCTAATTCTCAAGATGCAAAAACCCAAGCACTTTTACATATAAAGTCTTGTATCGGTAAAGTTTTATACCTCCCTAAGGAGATATTCTAGCACATGCCTAATGTTAGATTTCTACAGAGGGAAAGTGAACATTCCTGTAGGTGGGACAGAACTCGTCAATGACATTGGAGGTGAGGATAGGGGCATTATTTTAGCCTGATAATCCTGGAAATTCTGCATTATGGCATTTGGCAGTATGAAACTGTGCTCCATTTATCTTACAGATAGGAATACAATATCCAGAGAACGAAAATAACTTCTCTAGACAGGGGCCAATTTGGACCAAGAGTTGTAATTTTCTCAATGCCCAATTTTTATCATAGCTCATTCTTCTCGCCATTATAAATTTGGGGGTTTTCCTCCTTGGTAAACACTGTGATCTATCCCTTTAATTGATTTTATTCCCTTCTGAGCTTGGCAGCAAGTTGGAGGTAAGCACAGCTGCCTGACTGCTGAGCATGCTTCCAGATGCTTTCAGATTGAGACAGAAGCTCTTTTATCCTGTGAACTCCAGCTGAATCAGGAGGCCAGAGGTCAGGACTACCTGTACACATTTTCTTTAACATCTCCAGCCAGCTTTGCTGACAGAATTGTATGGTTCCACATGTCCTAATTCAAGAGAGATTTATTTATCCAGGGATTCTTGGTGAACTACAGCATGTTGGAAGTATCACGAAGCTCTATAAGTGAGTCAACTAGACCTAATTTCAAAGAAGGTATTACTTTGCATATTCTTTAGAACAGTGCTATCCAACAGAACTTTCTGTAATTATGGAGACATCCCGTATTGGTGCTATTCAATATGGTAGCCGTTAGCAACATGTGACTACTGAGCACTTGAAATGTGGCTAGGGAGAATGAGGAACTGAATTGTAAATTTTATTTAAATAGGCACATGTGATTAGTGGCTACCATACTGGACACAGCAGTTGTATAATAAATATGTGGTTGAAATATTACAGGGACAAAAGTTTTATAAATGGTTGATAGTTATTAGAAATAACTAGTATTTCTTATATTTAATAACTGACATATATATTCCTTGATAAATCAATGTAATGGGATGAGTAATAATGATCCATGTGATATATGGCTGAATTATTCATTGAAACTATAGTGTTGCAGTCAAATAATGAACCTGTTTCCAACATTTCTGTTATTTTAGAGCGTCGGATCATGTTTTAGAGAACAAAAGGATCTGGAAGCAGAGGATTTAGATATGAGTTTGGCTCTAACCTTGGGCAATTAAAAATATTTATTTGAATTTATGTTCTTTTCTTTTTAATATTGCCAGCCTCCTTTTCATTTTCTCTTCTTTTCTGTATCGGTTAGCTATTACCTCATTAATGCTGCATAAAATCCACTCCAAAATGCAGTGGCTAAATAGAACAGTCATTTCTTCTAGTTCGTGCACCTGTGTTTGGCCAAACTGCAGATATTTAGTAGATCTAGGCAAGGCTCAACTGGTGTTGGCACAAGCTGCAAGTGAGTCCGGATCTGCTCCATGTGTCTAGCATAATCCTGGTCCCTGGGGGCTGGCTTGAACATGTTATTTTCATGATGATGGTAGAAATGCAGAAGACAAGTCCAATTGCTCAATCTCTGATAATTTCAGTTCTGCTAACATCTCATGACCTCATAAGATGATCTCATAATCAAGTCACACGATCAAACCCAGCATCCATGGAAGAGAATATAAAACTACTCCCATAGGGGTACAAGGAGAGAGTGAATATTTTCCAGTCATCTAATTGCTTGGCCACACTCTCTAAAACCCCACCTTCCCAAATGAATTGGTATCTACCACTCGATAAGCTCAGTGTTCATTTGTAAAAGAAGAATAATAGTAATAATGCCACTTCACGGCATTATTTTAGAATTGCTTAAAATCTTAGACAAAGAGCTGTTTAAAAACTAAACTATAGCAAGTGAAAAAATAGCCATAATTATTTTAAGGACTATTATTCCCCCATCATAGTTGCCACTTTATAAACAGAACAAACTTTAAAAAATACATTTCCTTATCCTACTCTGGATGATGAAATTTAACTTAAACCTATAATTTTCTATACCCAATCAAAGAACTCATCCATTGACATTAAAGGAAACAAGTCAGTTACCTGCTAGAATGGATATTGTTACTGAGTCTCCAGTATTCATTCTGTAGCTTAGAAGTAAGAGGCAGCAGTGTGGTTATAAAAACTGACCCCTGCTTAAAGAACGGACCAGGTTGGTCTAAGGATAGTCCCATTCTTTTTGTTAGTGCTTTGTTTGGAAATAAATGTGTAATGTGGTTTTATCTAGTGAGATCCAGCTAGAGGCTATTGGAGGCTTCTCCTTAGAAGAAGGAGTTTTTCTTAGAAGAGAAGTTTTCCTCTCTTGAAAGAGTTGTGAGAAACCATTCTTTCTCCCGCTAAATGTGAGTGAAGAAGCAATTTGTTGTTATTGCCGTTAGTAGGTATCCTGCAATTCTGGGTCAGAGAAAGGCTGAGTTAAGAGAATCACAGAGAAATAAAACTGCAGCCCTGATAGGACTTTGCCCATAGGGTATTCTACCTGTGAACTTTGAATTATGTGATTTATTAATTGTGCTAATCATTTAAACCTCCTTGAGTCAGCATTATGTGTCTTCATTCTCTTTTAATTATACATGCTACTTCATTACTTCCTTCCCCATTCATTCATTCATTCATTTGTTCATCTAATATGATCACATGAAGGTCAGTAGAGCACATAGGCCATTCTGAGTATTAGGAAAGATGCAAAATAAATTTAAGAAATGAATTTTTAGCAATTTTGCATAAAATTGTGAAGTGAATTTATGCTTTAACAAAATCCTCTATTTCAAATACTTGGCAGCTAAAGATGGAATTTAAAAAAAAAGAAAACCAAAATGATATAGCTAGGTACAAAAATGAGTAAACATATCTGTAGATCACAAATAAAACAGGAATATAAAGAGTGATCAGGAATAGAAATGCAGACCTGCCAGACTCTGTCTCTGGAAGCAGACAGAGGCAGCTTGGAGCCTACTGCATCAAGACAGAGGGCAGATCTAGCCAAGCCTACAGCTTGAAGCCAGGAACTGAGGTAGGCCCACCACCTTCTGAAATGAGATAGAAAAAAAGTTATTGCTGACTCACTGCCTGAAGTCATAGCTTTATGGGACTCTATGGGCCCAGACAGACAAGCAAAAACACTGCCTCAATGCAAGGAACTGAGCCAACCCATCTTATGATTAGATTTGAGGTATCTGAAATCACGATAGAGCATGAGAAAGGATAACACTCATATCACCTGGAAGTTGACTATGTGGCAGTCTCAACAATTGACTGGAAAGGGAGAACCCAGGAAGATAGACAAAAAGAGAAAAGGTGATAGAACACAGGGAGAATAGAAAAAAAATTCTGCATTAAAAAATATCCAAAACAAGAAAATAAATCTAACGCTAAACAAAAGAATGAAATCGCCAAGCAGAACAGGAATTAATTTAATGGTATAGTCAGTAAAAGACTAAAATGAGAATATTTAGAATGTTTAAGGAGATAAATGAAAGACTCTATTCATTAAGAAGAAAAGATTATGAAACAAAGGCAGACAGAATTGAAACAGGGATAGGAAGTTATAAAAAAATAGGGATCTTACAGATAAAATTATAGGTACTTAAATAAAAGTAAAGCTCAGTAAAGGTAGTAACATCTGTAAGTGGACAATTGGTGTTTTAGATGATGATACTGAGTAATAGCCCACATCTCATTACCAGAGCTTTAAGAAATAGATGTACCATGGCTTTCTTTCTCTATTTCAGAGAATAGAGAAGGAAGAAAAACTGCAACTTTGATAGAAATATTAAAAGGAGAGTAAAGGAAGAAATATAAATTAATCATACTCATTAACATAGTTGCATGCATCCTAAATAAAATAATATCAAATTATATCTACTAGTGTATTTTTAAAAAACATGAACAAACAGAGATTACTTTAGGAATATAAGACTTATTTAACATCAGAAAATATAGTAATGTAATTTGCATGAGCTGATGAAGAGATAAAAAGAATGTGATTATCTTAATAGATGCAGACAAAAGTTATAAAACTCTACATTTAAAAAACAAGAACAAAATACGGAACTCAGAGCAAGTTAGAAACAAAAGGATACTTTCCAAACTGGAAAAGTGAACTATGAAAAACTTTGAGCAAACATCATATATCTGTGAACCGTTAATTAGAAGTCTTTCACTATGGTTTGGAAAAAGGCAACAGTGGATGCCCACTATAAATACTCTTCAGTACTCTTTACTGGCAGTCCTAGGCAGTGCAATAAGACAAGAAAAAGAAATATGAGTAAATATAAATATACACATTGGAAGGGAAGAGACACCTGTTCTTATTTTAGGTAATATAATTGTTCTGTATAGAAAAATCAAGAAACTTTATAGACAGATCATTAGAACTAACTAGAGCTAGGAGATTTTAGAAAGGTTGTTGGATAAAACATCAATATACAAAGATTGAGCAATGTTTCTCTCCACATGAAATAACCAATTAAAATATAATTAAACATGAGACATTCTAACTAGTAAAAAATACTATAAAGTAACTAAAAATATATTTAACTAAAAATGAGCAAGATCTTTATGGAGAATCTTACAAACATTATTGAAAGACACAAAAGAATGCCAGAATAAAAAGATAAACCAAGATCCTGGATACGAAAAATTAAGATTGTAAAGACATGAATCCCTATCTCCACAATTGATCTATGAGTTAAGTACTATTTCAATAAAAAAATCTCAACACATGATTCTGAAACTACTAAGACACATACACAAAACACAAGAAAAATTAGTGTAATTCCAAAGAGTAATAAGATAGCAGAACTAGCTAGACTAGTTCAATAAATACGGCTATACTCATTGGCTTTCCATGAAATGAGATGCTTAAAGATACCAGTGCTTAAAAATAAATTCCAGGGGGGATTAAATATCCAAATGTTAAGGAAATCTAATACCTTCAGGAAAAAAAAGAAATCTATCTTTGTGAGGGCAGATATCTTCCTTAAACAAATTGCAGAAAATATAAATCATAAAGGAAAAGATTTATGACAATACTAAAGTGTCAAGTTATCATGAATAAAAGAAACCCAAAAGAAAAAACAACAACAAAAAATAAATAACCAGACACTGGGGGAAGATATTTGCAACTCAATAACTAACAGTTACTATCCATGGTACATAATGAGGTCCTACAAATCATTGAGAAGAAATAATCTAGTATAAAAATAGGCAAAGGATATGAACAATCAATTCACAGAATAAGTAACCCAAAAAGTCAATATATACATGAAAACATGTTAATGTCACCAGGAACTATTAGTATACCAATTAAAAACCAATCAGATAAGTAAGAAACAATTTGACAAGGAAATGAGGTAACAGGAATTTTCAGGATTTGTTAAAACCACTTTTGAGAGAAATTTGTCAGTCCCTAGTCAAGTTGAAGAGAATACCATCTCTGATTTATTTTTGCATATGTGTATCACAGAAACTCTCATACTTTTGTACAAGGAAACCTATATAAGAATGTTAATACGCTATTATATATCACTGTGGTTTGCCACAGGGAGGATGGGTTTTAAAAGTCGATGTTTTTATACAAAAGCAGTCCTTGTAGCTCTTAAAATTAATGTATTTGAGTACCATGCAATTAATAATTAAATTTTAAGAACATTCTAAATAACAAAAGAAACAAGTGTAGAATAACGTATACACTATGGTACCATTTATATATAAAGTTTGACATCATGAAAAGAAATGCTATATATTGGCATTGAACATTTTTGCATGGGAATAATTAACGCTAGATGGGGGGTATTCAGGTTATTCGGATTCTAATTAATGGTCACCTCTGGGGAAGGAAATAGGAAAGTGAGATAGAGAAACAATAATTAGGCAGGCTTTGATATTTTAAAGATTATTTACATTATTTATTGAAAAGATCAGAAACAAGTGTAAAGGTATTAAGATTTGACACAGCTGGTGGAGAAAAGGGAGTTCCATATTCTCTGTTATTTGCTATGTCTGATCTATTTCATGGAGAATATGAAGGAGAGGGGGTAAGATTTTCAGGATGGAGTGATGAATATGGATTTGTGAATGAAGAAAACATTGGAGTTCAAACAACATTACAAATAATGAGATTTCTGACAAAATTGTTGCCTGACTTCATGAGGTGTGTTTTTCCATGTCTTCCTCCTGTCCGTCACCTTCACCCACGTCCAGCTGAATAGACACTTCTGGATTCGGACAAGTGGGGAAGGAGAAAATCGGTATTTCCAGGCACACTCTCTTTAGTGTGTGTGACTGGAATTCATTTGTCAAGACTATAGAAACAAAAGGTATTTTCAGGTAGTAATTTGTCT
Source organism: Puma concolor (assembly GCF_028749965.1). NCBI lineage: Eukaryota > Metazoa > Chordata > Mammalia > Carnivora > Felidae > Puma > Puma concolor. Next base: position 75,168,642 of record NC_141678.1, read on the forward strand.
TACTGTTAAGGGGCTTTCATGGGCACTGACAACGTTATAGGAATGTTTGAGCATCTTAGGGAAAAATAATAGAAGAGTCCACAAGCTTCGTGGGAAAGATTGGGAAATAGAGGTTTGTATCAATGTCTCTGAAAAAAAGAGATGCAGAGAGAATTCATGATCTCCTCACGCCTGCTCAGTCAGATATGGCAGGGCCAGGGGATAAGCCTGGGTTCTCCTCATGGGTCAGTTCAAGTGTTCTTCCCACGGGTGACAATCCTCTATGCAGTACTGCCCCGTGTTAGGTCAGGCTCTAATCCAAATACTTGGAGGAGGCAAGCTGAGCCAACTCTGGATGCCCAGGCAGTGTATTTTGGTAGCAAGAACACGGGACTTAAAGTCATCTATCTGTTTTGAGTCCTGGAGAGACTACTTACTGGCTTATAGCGTTGTCTTCTTCTTCCATAGAATGGAGTTGCATGAAAAACATCTATCCAGGCAGAGATTACTTCTTGACCTCATACTTTCAGGTCCAGGTATAGTTCATGTCGCTTGTTCTAGCCATAGAACAAGAGCAGAAGTTATATATATCATTTCCAAGCCAAGGAGCTTAAATGCATAAATGCTTTTTCCACTCCCTCTTTCCCCATCTGCTAACTGGATGCAGAAGATTTGAAGACTACAGAAAGGTGAAGTGACAGGCGAAAAAGCCTGGATCACTGAATCACTTCACGGATGACTCTCCACCAATCAGGAACGCCTGTATGAGGCTGTAAGATAACAAATAAATAAGATCCATTGTATTAAGTTGCAAAAATTTTGGTATTTGTTGTGGCTGCTGGCATTACCCTAACTAGTGCAAGTTCGATGACTTTTAATGTGTCCTTCACTTTTCTGTGCATCAGTTTCCTGCAAAGAGAATAATAGTCCCTAGCTTTATACAGGATTATTGTAGGTTTCCAATGTGATGTAAAAAGGTGCTTTATAAACTATAAGATGGCATTATTACTATCCCTGAAGCAAATTGAGGGCAGCCACTTAGAGCTCCACAATTTAAATATCCCCCTAGTGATTATAGGGAGCAGAATAGGAATCATTCTGCAGCTGCCAACAAAATGGAATCAACTTTAGCATTTAATCACATCGCTCTCTGTAATTCCTTAAGCTTCATGCTTGCTTCGCGTTAGTGACACCTTTTCAATCAGTCAATCAATCAATCAATCAATCAATCAAATAATCTATAGTTATTCGGTACCTGCCGTGCTCAGAGTATGCAGTTAAGCTGTTCCTGATTTATATCCATTTAGTTCCAAGGACTAATATTGGCCTTGATGTCTGTTTCCCCATTTATGGAGAAAAGGATGAAGGGCATACAAAATAAAATAAAATTAGCCATAATTCCACTTCAGTGATAATCACACATGGAGGTGAATATTTTTTGCCTTTTGTTTTCTATACATATGTAAAATTTTAATGCAATAATGGGGACCGTAGTCCACATACAGCCTTGCAAATACGCCTTTTCACTCAAAATATCATGGACTTTTTTTGCAAGTCAATAAATACAGAACTACATAATCATTTTTAGTCGTTATAAGGATCTTACTATTTGGATATTTGACTATTCAACCAACTATTGATAAACATTTAGGTCACTTAATGATTTTCAATCTTACAAATGACACTGCAACATTATTTTTTTTGTGCAGGTACAGATCCTTGGCATATCTGTTTGACTAATCCCTCAGGGAAAAAATCCTAACATTTGCATTTCTGCATTAAAATACGTGCACGTTTTTAAGTTTTTTTTTTTAATTTTTTTTATTCAAGTGCCCAATTACTCCAGAAACAGTTTTGCCTTTCTATTTTCCAATAAGGCTAAGTATTTACCTTTCTATTTAAAATTCCCTGTATATGAGAAGGTGAAAAGGCAATTAGCACCCTGTGCAGTGTTATTTATTTATTTTGGCCTTTACACCTTAGAACATATCCCAAGATGTCCTCACTTCCCTCTCCATGCTCCCCCTCCAGGAACCGAGCCCTTGTGCAGTTCCTTTGCTGCTGATAGGTATCCACGAAACCTGTGTACCCAGATTCTACTCCATACAAAGTTATTCTTTGCCTCTTAATCCCATCTTTTTTCTCCAGCAAAGCTGTATTGCTCATGGTGAAGGTTTATCTCATCTAATATTTAGGAGTGCCTTCTTTTAACTTAGGTAATTCACACTACGTGAATGTCATTCAACTGGCTTCATGGGTTAGCTCTCCCAACAGGCTTTTCCTAAAGGATCATTTTGGTGAAAGACTTCCTTCAGTTCCAAATACAAAGTTGTAGCTATACAACAAGGCCTTACTTATAAGTATTTTGGAATTTATATTCATGCCATTGAGTGTCTTCCAAGCTACCAATAAAAAAATATCTAACAGCTCCTTTCTGAGTGGCTAATCGTTGTGTTTTATAGGCCAGAACAGGCCTAATCAATAAATAATGCATTAATCAGTTGCAACATTTTTCATGATGTGGAGGTTATAATCAAGATGATCATTGTTAAGTGATACTGATCTCCCATTGCACATGCGATAGTTATTTCTTCTCTGACAAAACAAAGAAAATGCAATCTAGCACTCACGAATTTTATAATTCAAATGAAACAACACAGATAATAAATGCAGAAAATGGCATATACATAAAACATCTCAACTGTCATATTTCACTGACTGAACTGTATATTGACCCTCTCTTGGTGTGAAAATGCACTCTAGTGCAATTTACTGGTTATATCATACTACTTGGAAAGTAAAAATGAATTAAAGATTTCTTTACATTTATTTTCATCAGTCTCTAGGTAAGTACAATTAAACAAGAATATAGAGGTAATTGTAGAATTCCCTACAATGTAAAATACATTCTGAACATAAATATGGCCCTTAATAGAATGTGGGCGTTTGTTAGACAAACTGGCATCATTTGTCAGAAACATTTAAACAGCTCTGTTCTCCCCCCAACCCAGCTTTATTGAGATATAGTTGACATATAACATTATTTAAGTTTAAGATGTACAGTGTTATTATTTGATATACGTGTATATTGTGAAACAATTACTGCAGTAAGATTAGTCAACACCTCTGTTACCTTACATAATTACTTTGAGTGTGTATGTGTGAGAACATTTAACGTCTACTCTCTTAGCAACTTTCAGTATATAATATGGTATTGTTAACTATAGTAACCATACGATACATTAGATCTTCAGAACTTATTCATCTTATAACTGGAGTTTTATACCCTTTGATCACCGTCTCCTACTTCCCTTACCCTATATTCCTGGGCAACCAACCACCCATCTACTTTTGTTTCTATGAGTTCAGCTTTTTAAGAGTCCACGTGGAAGTGAGATGATACAATGGGTGTCTTTCTCTGTCTGACTTATTAGCAAAATGCCCTCAAGCTTCATTCACGTTGTTCCAAATGGCAGGATTTACTTTTTTATGGCTGAATAATGCTCCACTTTATATTCATGTATACACAACACACACGTGAACACACACAAACACACACACACACACACACATGCACACACATATTGCATTTTCTTTATCCATTCATCCATTGAAGGATACTTAGGTTGTTTCTTTGGTTCTGTGTTTTTGTTCTTGTGAATGATGCTGCAGTGAACATCAAGGTCCAGATATCTCTTTGAAATAGTGATTTCATGACCTGAAGTGGGATTGCTAGACCATAAAACAGTTCTATGTTTTATTTTTTGAGGAACCTCCATACTATTTTCCATAGTTCTTATACCGGTTTATATTCTCACCAACATGCACAGTAGATATCTCTTCTCTACAGCTCCACCAGCATTATTATCTCTTGTCTTTCTGGTAATAGCCATTCTAACAGGTGTGAAGTGGTATCTCACTGGTTTTCATTTGCATTTCCCTGATGATTGATTAATGATGTCAAGCACCTTTTCGTGTATCTGTTGACCACTTGTATGTTTTTGGAAAAATGTCTGTTCAGGTCCTTTACCCCATTTTCTTAACTGATTATGTGTCTTTTGCATTTTCTTTGCTGTTTTTTGTTTTTGCTATTGGGTTGTGTATGTTACTTACGTTTTTGGGATATTGAAACCCTTTATCAGATTGTGGTTTGCAAATATTTTCTCCCTCTTCATAGGTCGTCTTTTATTTTGTTGATTGTTTCTGTTGCTATATAGAAGCTTTTTAGTTTAATTTACTCCTACTTGTTGATTTTTGCTTTTGTTGCTTGTGCTTTTGGTGTCATATCCAATAATCATTGCCAAGACCCATGTCAAGAAGCTTTTTCTCTATGTTTTCTTCTAAGAGTTTTACGGTTTCATGTCTTACATATATGTCTTTAGTCCATTTTAATTTTTGTGAGTAATAAAAGTTAGGGATCTAATTTCATTCTTTTGTATATGAATATCGTTTCCCCACCACATTTATTAAAGAGACTGTCCTTTTCTCATTGAATGTTCTTGACTTCCTTATCAAATATTAGTTGACTGTATATGCATGCATTTATTTCTTTTTTTTAAACTTTAGGTTATTTTTTTCTCTCTTTTCTTTTCTTTCTTTCTTTCTTTCTTTTTCTTTTTTTAATTTATTTTTTTCATTTATATCCAAGTTAGTTAGCATATAGTGCAACAATGATTTCTTTACGATCTAGGGTTCTTTACGTAAAGGGTTCTTTACGATCTAGCCCCAACTTACATTAGCAGCTTCTGGTTCAGAAAACAGTTTTTGAAATTCTTCCATGAATATTGCTTATCACAACTTCCAGACCTGTTCCCGTGCCATTTACCACACTGGGAATATATGTCCCAATCCTCTCTCTCTCCTAAGTCCACACCCAACAAGTCCTTTCTTGAGATAGTAATAGCTTCTTTTTTTGAAGTTTTAACTGCTCTTGTCACTCTAAGGAGATTAACTCCCTGAAGCTGACTATATCTTACCTATTTTTTTAATCGTGCGTGATTGAGGTGTAATTTACATGCAGTAAAATGTTAAATGCATCTCAATAATCTTCCACTTATAACTATCTCCCAGATCAAGATAAAGAAGATTCCACTCAGCCCCAAAGTTTCCTTTGTGCCCTCACTGGCAACCATTATTTTAATTTCTATCCTATATAGTTGGTCTGTTCTGAAATTTCATGGGAATAAAATCATACAATATGTATTCTTTTGTGTCTGCCTTCTTCTGCTTAATATCATATTTTTTAGATTCATCTTTGTTGATGAGTCTCAGTAGCCCTTTTATTAACTTTATTAGTAATTTACTGTTCAGTAACAAAGGAGAAAGAACTATTGATACATCCAATAACATGGAATGAGCCACAGATACAATCAATAACATAGATATCCACGGATATCTACTCTCCTATTGAGGGACATCTGTGATGTTTCTAGTTTGGGGCTATTATGAATCAAGGCCATCCTTTTTCAAGCTTTTTCTGGATATAGGCATTTTTCCACTTTGAGTATTTTCCTAAAATGGAATGTATGTATATGTTTAACTTTAGAAACTGCCAAGCAGTTTTCCAAAGTGGTTGTACCATTTTACAGTCTCACTGAGGATATATGAGCATTCCCTTTGATCTACATGCATACCCGCACTTGGTCAGTCTTTACAGATTAGCATTTGAGTGGGTGTGTAGTAATATCCCTTTGTGGCTTTACTTTGCAATTCCTTGATTACTAGTGATTTGGTCTGTCTTTTTCTGTTTTTTATTCATGGGCCATCCAAATGTCTTCTTTGGTGAAGTGACTATTCAAGTATTTTTTTCATTTAAAAAAATTGGTCATTTATATTTTTAGTATTAAGTTTCTTTTTGCTAATAATTTATGGGAGTTCTTTATATATTATATTCTGGATATGAGTTCTTTGTGAAATGTACCTATATATATATATTTTTTTTTTCTTCTAGTCTGTGGCTTGCCTTTACTAGTGTTTTCCAATTTTTTTAAAACAGTTTACAACTAAAAAGGACTGTCATAGTATCTAACCTACTAAAGAACATAAATATGCATTTTTTTCATTACCTAATAAGATACTTAAGAAGATCAACAGGGGCGCCTGGGTGGCTCAGTTGGTTAAGCTTCCGACTTCCGGCCTAGGTCATGGTCTCGTGATTCGTGAGTTCGAGCCCTGTGTCGGGCTCTATGATGACAGCTCAGAGCCTGGAGCCTGCTTCGGATTCTGTGTCTCCGTCTCTTTCAGCCCCTCCCCCACTTGTGCTTGCTCGCTCTATCTCTCTCTATCAAAAATAAATAAAATGTAAAAAAAAAAAAAAAATTAAAAAAAAAAGAAGTAAGATCAACAGAGATTCTTCTGGTAGAGGTTGCTCCTGTAGGTTTTAGTCTCCCTAAAGGCTGATTATAAAACTGTATTCTACATTTTACATCAGCCATTTATTTTCTAGATTATCTTAATTCTAGCAAATGATCACCATGAAAGTCTTTTGCTTTTGTTTTTTTTTTTCCACGTTTTATTTTTTTTATTTTTGGGACAGAGAGAGACAGAGCATGAACGGGGGAGGGGCAGAGAGAGAGGGAGACACAGAATCGGAAACAGGCTCCAGGCTCTGAGCCATCAGCCCAGAGCCTGACGCGGGGCTCGAACTCACGGACCGCGAGATCGTGACCTGGCTGAAGTCGGACGCTTAACCGACTGCGCCACCCAGGCGCCCCTGCTTTTGTTTTTAATTTGGTTGGTTGTTTGAGTCATTCATACCTTCACTCAGGCCCAATGAAGATGAGGTTATCTCAGCTGGCTCTAGGGCATGTCAGAAATCATGTTTTCAGATTTTTTTCTCTTTCTTTTAAAAAAAATTCTTAAAAATGGATGCTCTTAAATTGAGCAACTTTCTCTTATAACAGCTGAGAGTTTGAGAGACACAGTCTGTTGAGGGTGGCAGCTGCCATAGTAACAATAACATTGGGTCCATTGGGAAGACCCTTAATTCCATGAATATCAAGTGGTTAAATGATACACTAGTGGGGGCGCCTGGGTGGCTCAGTCGGTTAAGCGGCCGACTTCGGCTCAGGTCACGATCTCATGGTCCGTGAGTTCGAGCCCCGCGTCGGGCTCTGTGCTGACCGCTCAGAGCCTGGAGCCTGTTTCAGATTCTGTGTCTCCCTCTCTCTCTGACCCTCCCCTGTTCATGCTCTCTCTCTCTCTCTGTCTCAAAAATAAATAAACGTTAAAAAAAAATTATAAAAAAAAAAAAAAAGAATCCAGAGGTTGATTTGGAAAAAAAAAAAAAAATGATACACTAGTGACTTCTGAAACCTAGTGATGATTTGCCTGGATGCTTGTTTTATAGTGAACAGAAATAACATGATCTCATTTCACATAAATAACCCTGGGGATGTCCGTACCTGTGACTGAATGGAGAGCAGTTAGAGCTGGGAATGTGACCCCATCAGGAAGAAATGCATTTGTTTCAAACTGTTGATGCTGTTAGTGTAAACATCCAGTTTTTCCTCTCTGGTTATATTGCTTTGGAGTCAGAGGACAATGACTGCTACAGAAATTAGAGTCCCAAAAGGAGAAAGAGGAAGAGGAGGAGACTGTGGGAGATAAAGCAAATGATGAATGATAATGATAGCAAACACAAGGATGTCAAAGGAATTAAGACTTCGAAACCATGAAAGTTATTTGCTTGACTTTTTTGGTAATTTAGACATTCATTCTCCATCATACTTTCAATCACCAAATGATGGGACATGAGTTGGGCCTAAGTTAAGTGGCTTGATAAATTTTACTTTAACTTAACAAATATGTGAGTGCCAGGTGAATATTACTGAGTGTCATGGAGATGGTGTGGTTCATGAGACAGACATGTTTCTTGCCCTTGGAACTTGGTCTCTTGGGGAAGACAAGTAATGTGAACCAGAATGAGTGTGAGAGCATTCAACAGCACCGAGGGAGCTTGGGTACTTGGGTACCAATCTTAGAATGGGGGTACAGGGAATACCTACCTAAGGTAGAGTCACTAAGTGGAACATGATTATTAATAGCACGTAGCCTGGTGGAGGTGGGATGGAGGTGTGGAGGATAAGAGAACGGGGTGAAGAATTAGTAAAGAGTGAAAGGGCGACATTGAAAGAGAGTCTCATTTGTTCAACTTTTAGTGTATTCTTATTAAAATTTGATTCAATGGTGCATTTTAACTTTCATGAAAAACTGTTACATAAACATGCTACATGACAAAGAACTTTCACTCAAAGATCACAGTCCCTTAATATATACTATTCAATTGGTGCCTTCTCACAGAAACTTCCTCTCGGGTGTCTGTGTCCACCGCACATGGGCCTCCCTCAGCACACCTCTCTCACCTGATCTCCCATGCAGGTACTGTTGTTTTCTTATTACTCTCGTGTGTCTGTGTCTGTGTGTTTCTAATTGTGAGGATTCCATTAGACTTTCCAGGATAAAGAAACCTGAAGACAAATCCCTTAAATTACCTTGGAAGTTTGTAAAAAAGAAAAATTGAAGGGATACCTGGGTGGCTCAGTAGGTTAAGCGTTCGACTTTGGCTCAGGTCACGATCCTGTGGTTGGTGGGTCTGAGCCCTGAGTCAGGCTCTGTGCTGACAGCTCGGAGCCTGGAGCCTGCTTCAGATTCTGTGTCTCCCTCTATCTCTGCCCCTCCCCCTCTCATGCTCTGTCTCTCTCAAAAATAAACATTAAAAACATTTATAAAAAGAAAAATTGAAGAAGATGTCTGAATTAATTCTAATTTTTTCCCGATGTCCTAAAGCTTCTCCCTCACCTCATAGTTAGAAGAGACATATAATGTCACAGAAATTATATAAAGTGATGATTGCTATAGATGGCTTACTGTATTTTCCCCCCTTTAACGCACACTGTATTTTACCTTAACTGGCATTATCATAATTAATTTCTTTATATTTTTTGAGCCCATAAAACCAACTTTGTCTTAAACCTATCTATATTATTTGTTCCTGAGATATATCTCCATGTCTCTCCCTGCATTTATAGCAAATCCATGCAAGAGTCAACAACTGGTCCCTCCTAGAATGCCCTAGGTTCACCTTCATTTCTCTGCAGTGACAAATGACTTTCTTCCTCCAAAGCACCTTATACTTTTTTTCAAACAGCAGACTTGAAACCAGAAAACTTATAAGGCTAAGCAGAATGAGAAGACTCTGTGGAGGAAGGAATCAAAGGGGCAATGTTCAAGTGGTGATTTCTTTTTTGAAAGAATATTTCACAGATTCTTTAGATGCTCAAAAAGTTTGTAAGTCTTTCCTTCATACACTTAACAAAAACATAGCAGATGCGTTAAAAAAGAGGTTGGATATAAGAAGCCAGGAATGTATAACTGTGCATGGACAGAGAAAATGTAGAATAATTTTAAAAAACTTAATCTATTTTAGTTTTCTCCTGCAATCTCTCTGTTATTATGGATGTATTTAATTTTTGATCATTTATTAGACATTGCTTTGCTATAACTTGAAGAAAAAATAATATGCTGATATTTAGGTCCATTAAAAAAATCTATTTGCAAGAGGGGAACAAAGGTATTAGATAGGCCCCCAAGTACTAGAAGGTACATTACTTTATGAATTACCACATCTAACAAAAACTGACTTCTTGGTTATTCTTGGCCTGGGACTAGCCTTCTCCATTCCAGCTGCTGTGTGATGCGGGCAGGTGAAGGGAACGTATTTTCATGGCACTTTAGGACTTATGATAACTACAATTCCTTGAGGTTCCTGTAATTAAAAAGCATGTAAGAGTGAGGAAAGAGAGAGAAAAGACTTCTCTGGAGAAGAGACGGGGATTGTATGGAAGACCGTGGAGGAGGTCAGGGAAGGTTCTGTGGACCTGGAGGGAGGCATCTTGGTCCAGGAAACAGGAAGAGAGACCTGCAGGCATGATAGGAATCTTTGAAAAAGAGGAAGGAATCTTCTCTGTGGCGCAGAGAAGTGCAGGAGTACAGAAGAGGGGACTTTGGTCAGACATTGCTGCTGTTGTCCTGAAAGCAGTTTTTATTCTAGCTCTCAAGGTAACACTGTCATAGAAACACAGGGAGATGAATTTGCTACGAGTAGATCTCAAGTGTTCTCACCACACACATACGTACACTAACTGGATATGTGAATCATCTTGTGCTATTTATTTCACAATGTGTACATATAGCAATCATCATATTTTAAATCTTAAATATATATAATTTTGTCAGTCATTCCTCAATAAAGCTGCAAGAAAAAAGAAAACAGAGAGGTACAGACTAATATAAAAATATTCTTAGGAATATTCAAGTATGTTTAGGAGAAGGAACACTTTGTTCCAAAGAAACCAGTTACATAATTAATAGCACAGTATATACCCACTGTTGATGTTTGCTCGACCCTTTGAATGAGAATCCAATGGCTTTGTGTCATGGTAATATCTTTTACTCAGACTCTGCTAGTCTAGATCCTATGGAAGAGAATGAGGCATCCTTCTACATTACAAATGGCCATTCGAGGTAAGAGAAGCTTCAGGATCTCTTATTTGGGGGCCTTTCCTTCTTCATTCATTTGCCTCATTGTACCCTTTGGCACTGACCAGAGTTTAAAACAAAACACAACAAACATAGCTGTTGTCTTCCAAATGAAATCTTCCCACCGATTCTGAGTATGTTCTTTTTCCATCCCCAAGCAAACCAAGGGGTATTAAGTATCCTGTAAGGTCTTGTAAGAAACTAGTTTTCCCTTTTGAAATATATTACGTCTTTCTTTGATAGAACAAATGGTGCTGCATTAGGGTTTGGTTTTGAATAGCCAGGTTGGAAAATATGAATCCATTTCACCAACATATCTTTAATATCCTGAAGTTTTGACTTTTGAGGGGGACATGAAAAAATAATATCCCATTAAAGAATCTTTTATTACCAGAGCATTATTATGTAAATAATCAGTAATATATAAATACTACCAATTATACATGTATATATGATTATATATATACATGTGTATATATTACTGATTGTATATGTATATATCCAGTGATATATATATATATGTATATATATAAATAATTGGTTGAATATATATTAACAATTAAAGATATTATTTTATCTGAAAATGAACTTACTTTCGTCTCTTATTTAAAAAAATTTTTTTAGAAGTTTATTTATTTTGAGAGACAGAGCAGAGGCGGGACAGAGAGAGCGAGAATCCCAGGCAGGCTCCGTGCTGTCAGCGTGGAGCCTGATGTGGATCTTGAACTCACAAACTATGAGATCATGACCTGAGCTGAAACCAAGAGTCAGACACTTAACTGACTGACTCACCCAGGCACCCAGCCACCCAGCATTTTTTTTTTTTTCAAACTCTATCTTAACTCAAATCTAAATCTCTAAGTGGGTTACATTCGGGCTTCTACTGATAGACCTCATTTCATTGGGACTTCTCAGTAAATACTCATTCTTTGTTTCTTGAGAACTTTTATAACTTGGTTTTCCTGTAATTCCTATAAAACCAGAAATAAAGCTCTGAAAGTTAGAGAATAAATTGAATCAATAGCCTAAGTCTCTGGTGATGTACTCCAAGGAATACTTTTTTTTTTTTTTATTGGAAGGCATGAGTTTTCTAAAAACAGTTTCTGTGTCTGCATATGTATCTATGCATGTGACATATGGCACTTGTGAATATATAGGGTTACCTTATTACCGTGGGTTACCAGTGGCAACATGTGCAGTGAGCTAAATCCTTCTTGGATTTTAATATTCTGTCTGTAAGTCATATGCTGGAAGATCAGAAGATAATGAAAATGGATTAGTCTGGCACAGATAATATGATTATTTTAATGGTCATTTTATATGTATATGTAATGCAACCAGTGGAAAATATAGCTAAAGGTCAATAAAGTATCATATATATATGGCAATTGAAAAGGGAAAAATAAATGAGTGGGCTTAGCTTCTCCCTGTGACCTACTTTCCATTGGGCATGACTTTGGGTTCTCACTCTGTGACAATCAACTGAACAAGGTGTTTTCAGGTTTCTGCAGATAGAAACATAGCAGATGGTAAAGAATAATGGCTGTGAGTGGACAAGAATGGGTCAATTCTCTGTAATGAAAACTTTTAATTTAGGGAAAGTACCCAGCTAGGTTGAGTGTTCCACTTGTTAAGCCATTTTGCATTCTCAAAAGTATTTGCGTGGAATATACACATTGTATACCCTGTTTGTGTGGGGAATAGAATCCTTCTGAATGAAGTACAGGACTAAGGATAATATCCTGGAAAAACAGAAATTATTTCTCCTGGCAATTTGTATGCACATAGCTATCCATTATTCATGAGCTGCCTCTTTAGTTTTGAATGATCAGTGTCTTTGCTGTTCTTTATTCTGCCTTCTGTTTCCACCATGTTGGCATTTCACTGCTCATTAATAATTATGGGAAGTAAAGAGGGAATACATTAATTGATGATTGCATCAATCAATACATGACTTTCTACTGGTATAGAAGTCCTGGTGACATTTTTTAAAAAGGTAGATACTGGGGCACCTGGGTGGCTCAGTCAGTTAAGTGTCCAACTTTGGCTCAGGTCATGATCTCGTGGTCCATGAGTTGGAGCCCCACATTGGGTTCTGTGCTGACAGCTCAGAGCCTGGAGCCTGCTTTGGATTCTGTCTGTCTGTCTGTCTGTCTGTCTGTCTCTCTCTCTGTCCCTCCCCTGCTCTCTCTCTCTCTCTCTCACTCTCTCCAAAACAAATAAATATTTTTTAAAAAAATGTAAAAGGCAGATACTGATGGCTAAACTATCAGTGTGAGCTGGGAAGTGAGTTTGTGATTATTTTTTCCCATCAGCAAAGAGTATGATGGTCATCTGACTTTCATGAGGCATCATAAATACCCCCAAATGAACACTGACAGGAAGTAGAAATCACACATCTTTGAAATTTTTTTTTGAAGAGACATAAGAAATAATTTCAGTAGAGGAAAGATAGAATTGAGAGTTTTCAAATACATGTTTTCTGTCTAGCTCCAGTATCAGGTAAGAGAGGTGGGTAACTGCAGTGTAGTGGCAGGACAGATTTAGATGAGACATCACCTCACCACAATATTTGTCATGAACTGTTCTACATAATCCAAGAAGCTTTCTCAGACAAACACAGAGGCCGATGTGGACCAATAGAACTGTCAGTAGGCTCAGACTCCCTGCCTCACCTTGTCCAATTAAATAGATGTTTTGGGATAAACTGGCTAACCTGGTTTAAGAACATTTGCACATATTCTTTGAGTGCTGTGTGCTTTTGCCCTTGCGAAAGAGCAAAAATCTGTACAAAGCCTACTATGTGTCACTTCATGTGCTAGAAACATAACGATGTAGAAAATACCTGGAGGAGAATAAAGGTAAATAACAAGCAAGCCACATGCCGAGGAAAAGGCCCAGACGTTACATGTGAGTGGAATTCAAAAAGAAGGGAGAAGTCACTGAGACCTGGAGCATTCAGACCCTGAAGGGCTTTAGAGGAAGAGAGAGAATTTGAGTTGGGTCTGAAAGGAATGGGAAAAGGAGGGAGCATTCCAGACAAGGAGACCAACAGTCCCAGTGGTGCAGATGTGGGAAGGGATGTGGCATTTTGAGGAAAAAGGGATCCCCCTAGTCTGAGTAGAGAGCTAACAGAAGTGATAGGTAAGAGGGCAGAAGGTCTCGAACACCAGGCTAAGGTGTTGGGCTTTGCTCAAGAGACAATAGCCTTAAAAACAATTCTGATTTTGGAGTCTTTTTTTTTTTCTTTTCTTCAAAATCAGCAAAAGATATCCTTTAGGTCAAAGGATGTGGTAGTGGTTCTTTAGAAATGAGTCAATTGACTGGTTGTGACTGTTCCCTGTGCTAGAACTTAAATCAGATCTGCAGAACATCATCTCTGGGTCTGTCAGGCCCAAGGACATAGAGCCAGGAGTCACGCCCTGGTCTGTTACTTCGAGAGCTCAAGCCTAACCACTGCATTGTACCGAAGGCACTATCCAGGAAGGATTACATTATAGGACAGATGACATTTCATCTTCTTCATTATTATTAATAACCATAGTGATTGTCTTGTTACCTTCCTTGTGGGCTTTATAGTCTTCAACACGTTTTCAAGTGCATTCTATCTCTTGATGCTCACAACAGCTCTGGTAAGTAGGCAAGAATTTTAAATTATAAAGTTATTTCTGGGCTCCCAATTATCTGTGCAATTAATCCTGGTTACATATGCAGTACTCTCATTTGTATTGTCGTAAAAATTATAATGAACAGTTTGCCCTTCTTTTTTTTTCCAAAATAGTTTAAAATTCAGGACAGGTTGTTGAAATTCTCTCCAAAAGAGTGGGCTTATTTTAGCATTGCATTTTTTCTCAGATTAAGAACCTCCATTCCGCATCAAAATAAAAGCTTGGATGCCACGAAGAATCATTTAGAACAAGGCACTACATCTTTAACACTCCTTAATTACAACTGGATAAGGTGACTCACTTGGAAATCCTTGGAGAGTCGGCAGGTGATCTGCTACATGTGTTTATTTATCTAAAACAATTTAGCAATTTTACAACCGAATCAACTCTGGTTTGCCTGTCATGGGGCATTTTCCAGGACTCTTTGATTTGGTCTGCATCAGATTTTCTTTTCCCATCAACTTATCCTCCAAGCGATATACTTTTGTTGTTGTTCTTGAGCCAAAAGTTGCCCATACCCCTTGAGTAAATTAGTGATAATGCTGTAAAATACACACTTAAAATTCCAGTCTGCTACGGACTAGCTTCATTGGTATGAAACTCAGACCCTCTCTTATTAAACACTGTTAAATATTCTCTTCATTTTCAAGACAAATATGAACAGAAACACAACCAAACATGTACTGTATTAAAATCATTGATTCACAATATTTAAATTTTCAGCTAGCCTCCAATTAGCAGGCTTTCCAATATTTGAACAGAAGACCATTTTAATGTAATTACAAACACATTTTAGGCATCTAAATTTTTTGCATAATTAGTTCCCTATTAAACTATTTATGTAGCCCTTTTTCCATCAGAAACAGAGAAAGCAGAACAATTTTATTCCTTACTGTTACAATAATTAACTATGCAACTAGAACAGCATATTAATAGAGTATAATTTGTTTACATTTAAAAGAAAATTGTGTTAGATTAGCATAGCAAAAGACTATTTCCATATCCAGGCAGTAATATGCAGGCCTAATAGCAATTTACAGTGTAGTTAAAGAATATTATTAATAAAGTAATACAGTGTAATTCTGTTTGCCCCACCATATTTCACAATGTCCTTAATTACAGCTAATTCCATCGAGACTAATTTGGGTGTTATTAAGCAGTAGACATAGGAATCTTAAATGCAACCTTCACTAATAATGAATTTAGAAGTTACCGTAGAACTTGTTCTTGTAAAACATAGGTACAAGATGAGTATTTGTATTTTCTCCCTGGGGTGAAACCTGTAAACATACACATATGTAATTGATACCTAAAAACAAACGTTTCTGGATCCAGTCTTTTATTAACCACTCCATGAGAAGTTTATTATATTTAAATACAGTTAAGGTGACATGGGATGGTGCGTGACAATGAGGTAATGACTTCGATGGTGATTCTTTTAGGTGAACGTTTTTACTTATTAATGGCTTGATTTTTTTCATCTGAAGCAATGATTGGTTAATCAGGAGGTTAGTGTTTTTCCCGTAAGGGAAATTAATACTTCCTATTAATACTTCCTATTTCTTAAATACCTGTATTTCACCAGACACTGGGTCCGAGGCTATATGTAAATTATCATCAGTCCTCAAATTAACCCAGTAAGGTAGGTGACGTTTTATCCATTTCCCAGATGAGGAAACAGAGTCTCAGAGAGTTTAAGGGTTTCACTAGATGCCCCACAATTAGGAAAGACTTAATGAAGATTCTGAGCAAGCCATGGTGCAGCTTCAAAGCTCAGACTTTACAGATGTCATGCTGTTTCCTTTTTAGAATATACACCTTTGATCTATTCAAAAGTGAGTCGGGGGAAAAAATTTGCTAGGCTTTGTTGCCCTTTTTGTAAGCTTCAGTTTATTTTCCTAGTTATGAATTAAGTATAGGTGTGGAGGCAAATAATAACAAGTCTTTCTGTGACAACTGTGCAGAAATCAATACGGGCAAAAGTATGTGCAGATTGTTCCTTTATTAAATTTATTTATCAATACTTTTTTTTCTTTTTTAAAGAAAACGTGGGATGATGAACATGGGTAAAATTGCTCTGGCTAGAATTCCAGGTGATATACATTCTGGTCCTGCTTTTTTGCCTCTTTTTGGCTGACTCAAGATTCAGAATTGGTCTTTGAAAAGTAGAGCCCTGCCACTAAGGAGATTTGAAAATTCTTTGGTGTTTGAAAGGCACAGAACAAGGAGCACCTGGGTGGCTCAGTTGAGCATTTAACTTTGGCTGAGGTCATGATCTCATGGTCCACGGGTTCGAGCCCCACATCACACTCTGTGCTGACAGCTGGAGCCTGGAGCCTGCTTCAGATTCTGTGTCTCCCTCTCTCTCTCTGCCCCTCCCCTGCTCAGGCTTCATGTCTCCCTCACTCTCTCTCTCAAAAATAAATAAACATTAAAAAAAATTTTTTTGGGGGCGCCTGGGTGGCGCAGTCGGTTAAGCGTCCGGCTTCAGCCAGGTCACGATCTCGCGGTCTGTGAGTTCGAGCCCCGCGTCAGGCTCTGGGCTGATGGCTCAGAGCCTGGAGCCTGTTTCCGATTCTGTGTCTCCCTCTCTCTCTGCCCCTCCCCCGTTCATGCTCTGTCTCTCTCTGTCCCAAAAATTAAAAAAAAAAAAAAAAAAAAAAAAAAAAGTTGAAAAAAAAAATTTTTTTTAATAAATAAAAGTCACAGAACAATAAAGACTTATTTTTAAGGTTACTAACAGACATACTTGTGATTCAGCTCTTTGCTCAGACTTTGCTCGACTGTTCTATGACCTGATAGCCTAGTACATTCTGTAAACTAGAATGATGCTACCTCATCATGCATCCTTTAAGGTAATATTAAAATTGGCTTGAGTTTCTTTAGTCTACACAGCTAATAGGCTAGATGGTGAGAAGAAGCTACCCTGTGATGAGGCCACTGGGAGCTTGGGTGAGAAGACCAAAGCCCTGGCTCTGCCACTTACTAGCTCTGTGGAATTGGGCAAGTCACAGTCTTCTAGGGCTGCACTAGAACATTCTGCAGTGGTGGAAATCTCCATACCTGTACTATCCAATATGGTACCCATTACCCACACGTGGCTACTGAGCAGTTGATATGTGGCTAGTGAGACCAAGAAACATAATTTTAAATTTTATTTGATTTTAATGCATTTCAATTTAAATAGCCAAATGTAGCTAATACCTAACTTATGAGAGAGTGCATTCTTAAAGCATCAATCACCATACTCATAAAATGATGATAAAAACAAATATTTCTAATATTTCAGAGTATGGCTGTGGACTTAAATAAGATGACATATATGTAATGTGATTCATAAACTCTTAAGACATCCCTCAAATATGTCGTTAATAATAACCATGACAATAACATCAACAACAACAATTATAATACCAGTAATGGTTACTGTTGGATATAACTCACCTAGTAGATCATCTGAAGTTACTGAGCTTGGACTTTATCACTGCCCTCTACTTTTCTCTTTTCCATGGTTGTGTTGATCTGTGATTCCACACTTCCTAGGGGCAGATGGTAATCATTGCAAGCTTAATTATATATACTATGGGGGACCAAAGTAGATAAAAAGCAGGGAGTCCAGAGAATTAGATTCTAATTGTAATTCTGCCATTGACTGACTGTATAATCATGGCTTCCGCTAAAACTCCAGGAGCCAATTTTCTATAAGCTTTGACCAAGGAAGTTCTCTTAATGGTTTATAGGCTCATAAAATGCTAGTGAGTAAAAGGATGTAAGAGATTGTTTTGACCAGTTCCTTTCTTTTTCTAGATGAAGACACTGAGCTGGTAAATGACTTGCCCAAGATGGCTTGACTGGTTGCTGGTAGAACCAAACTTAGGTTACAGGTCTTTGTAACTCCATGCTGCCACTGTATGGTAACTCAGGGTGGGGGAGGGGGGCGTCACCGTTTAATGCCGTTGAAGATAGATAGCAAATTGGTGATCATGTATCCCCACAGGACTTAATCACAATTCTATAAAAGCTATATAAACTCTACTGTAATTAGCTTAGCACCATGAGGTAGATTTGTTCATGGAGCACACATTCCATTAACTAGCTGTGCAACTCAGCTTCCACATTTGTAAAAAAAAAAAAGGGGGGGGGGTTGGATGAGTCAGTCTCCAAGGTCCCATCCTGCTCTGAAAGTCTGTAATTCTACGACTCATGCACTGAATTTTTTAAAATTGTAAATGAGTTCCTATTTTACTTACAATGGTGGTTCCTACAAATGTTTCAAGTGCAATAATGTATGCATTTGTGAATCCTGTTATTCTGTCTATAGATAAGATTAGGTATACATAGCGATCTGCAGGATCCTTGTGGTTACTCCATAGTTTCTGGAAGGGCCTGGAAATCCCCAGGTTAGTATTGCTGGTGTAGGGAGGCCTTTTCATTGGGGACTAAGATGGAGTCAATCAATGTTTTATGTTTTTGTATTATCTGACACATTTTTGTCTTTTTAATCAAGTGGGTTGTTAGGGCTGTCACCATTTTACATTTTTTATTAAAAATTTTTGAATAAGTACTATATCTTCAATACAATATTTAGAGTTACAATAGGGTTTGCAATGGAAGGATCCTGTCCCCAGGCCCTGCTATTAGCAATAAGATCACCAGTCATGGCATTTGTCCAGGACTGAGGGGTTTTCTGGGATATGGGACTTTCAGTGTCAGAGCTGGAAAGGCCCTGAGAAACCAAAACAAGTTCATCACCCTAGTTGGTTTCTTGATACACCCAATTACTGATGCCCTGGCACCAACCTTCACAGTTGCCATTGATACGGAATTGCAGTAGGCATAAAGCAATGTGTTTTTAGCATTTTTCTCTAGATGACATCTTGAAATAAATAAAACTCAACATTCAAAAGACAAACATCTGAAGGTCTTAGAATATTTCTTACCATCTAAGTTTTAGAGAAAAAAAGGGTGGGGGTAAAAACCAGAACAACTTATTCAAGGAAAACAGATTTAAAGTGTAAACCTCCATTGTGCAACTAGTGACCTCTAAAACACTGGGAAGATTTTATTCGCAAGCAGAATAAATTATTCCTTGTTGATGAAACCAGCCTCCTAAAAAAATAAGTCATTGGAGTCATTTAATATTCATTTGTGTAAAGACTTGAAAATAGACTGAAACTGACTTCTGCTTCCAGTCGTGGTAAGGGATGGAATGAAGTCAAGATCTGGAGTTGACAGAGCGAAAACCAAGATGATCTAATAGTTCCTTTACACTTTTAATTTTTACGGATTTATGTTTGGGAGTAATGGTAATGCTTTCCATTTCTGAAGGGTGAGCTGTTCATTCCAGGATGTGAATTATGTACATTCATTAAGATTTTCCCCTAAAATGAGTTTTTCCATCTACTTTTTTTTTTGAATGCATATTTTATGAATGTATAAGCTGTTGTGGAACATGATGCCTTTCAAACTCTACCTCTTTTTTTTTTTATTGAAACTACATAAAATTTTGTTTTTCCTTCTTGTTGAATTTTATATTTCCATCTTATTCAAATCACTGTATATTTATGGAGTAGCTATAATGTCTAAGGCACTATTCAGAGTCCTGGAGGGAATGCCAAAAACAAGTGGGAGACGCTCTGCCCTCAAGGAACTTAAACTTGGTGCAGTGGGATAACAACCCAAATAGCTGGAGGAGTAGCCCACATGGAGCACCTGGGTGGCTCAGTCGTTTGAGCGTGTAACTCTTGATTTCGGCTCAGGTCATGATCTCACGGTTCATTAGATCGAGCCCCATGTCGGGCTCTGCACTGACAGTACAGACCCTGCTTAGGGATCTGTCTCTCCCCTGCCCACCCCACCCCTTCACCACTTGCACGCATGAGCACACTCTCTCTTTCTCTCAAAAATAGATAAACATTAAAAAAAAAAAAGAGCAGGCAACATAAAATAGTTGCCATAAAGAATGCTCAGTGAAGAAGAGATATTACATCTAACTGATGAATAGGAACCTTTCTATAAGATGGAAATAGTATTTGGAATGAGTCTTAATAAATAGTCATGAATTTATGTGCAATGGTAAAGTAGTAAACTTTAGGTTTAGAGAATGGTGATAACTATTGTCAGGCTGGAATGTCTAGGGAGGCTCCAAGATAAATTTGAGCTGTAGTGTACAGATCCATGAAAACAATAATGGAGAGCTAGCAATCTAATTCCTTAGGTAATGGGGAATAAGTGCAGATTTCAGAGCAGGGGCATGAGACACTCAGATGTGCCTTTTAACAGGTCACTCTGCCACCAGTTTATAGCATGAATTGAAATGAAAATAAAAAAGAGACAGGAGACAAGGAGACAAGATGAGAAGAGACAAGAGCTTCAAAAAAGGTAGTAAGAACAAGAAAGGAACATACTTAAGAGGAATATGGTTACAGGGAACCAGGGTGGCTTAGTTGGTTGAGTGTCTGATCTTGATTTTGGCTCAGGTCATGATCCCAGGGTCATCAGACTGAACCCCAAGTCAGGCTCTGAACTGAACTTGGAGCCTACTCAAGATTCTCTCTCTCCCTCTCCCTCTGCCCCTCCCCTGATCACTCTCTCCCTCTCCCTCTTCTTTTCTTTCTCTCAAATTAAAAAAAAAAAAATAGAGGAACATGGTTAAAAATCTTCATAATTTGAAAGTTATGATTTACAAGAAGTCAAAGTGACTGTAAGTTTGAACCTTGATAAGGCGGAGTCAGTTGGTGCCAAAAAGCAGATGTAGTTGGGGGAGAAGGACAAAGAGTTGAATTCAAACCCTTGAAAATGATTTCCTTTTGTATTGCTTAATTTTGATACTTTTCTTTACATTTTTTTTCTACCTAATGTTATTTCATTTTTAATTTTTAAAAGTTTTTTTTTTTTTTTAATTCCTAATAGCCTATTGAAGGTAGGATTTTATTGCAACTCCTCCTTCTCTTTGTACTTTGCGGTTCAGACATCTAGCAGTAGAGAAAGCTAAGCGGGGAGTCAACATCTGCATTGTACTCGATTGTACTAATTCGTGGGCTTGTGCTCACTCAATCTTTCTTTTGCTCCATGCAGAATATCAAATTGCTTCTCAGAATGTCAATGGAGTTGTCAGGGGAGAAATAGCAATCAGACATTTTAATATTATAAAATCATCATTATACTCCGTACTTTGTTCAACAGCAAGGCCAGTTATCCAGTGGTGCTTTGGATTGGGTCAGTATAAGCTTTATTGATACCGGGTTCATCTATTGAGCTATTTGGTGCTGTGAACCCTGGCAAACTAAGCCCAATAGTTCAAATCAAAATGTGGAGATTTCCCAAGACTCTTGGAGCACAAATAATTTTATTTCCCTCATCTTTTAAACTGATAAAATATTCTATCAGTTTGATAGCAAAAGTGTTGTCCCATATAAAGGCAGGGGCTGTTCCCTGACTGCAGCTATTAGGCTGAAATCTTATCGGTCACAAGAGTCACAAGAGACCCACCAGTTCTCATCCTGAGTTAATCAAATTAGGTGTTTATCATTCCTTCCCTCCCTAGCAGGAAATTAAGTTTCACTGAAGCATTTGGGTCACACCTTTAGTATCTAAGAATGATCTCCCTGTAAGATAAGTTTACAGTATTCAGTTGCTTTGGGGCATTGCCTTTTGATTACTTTTTTTTTTTTTTTTTTTTTTTTTTTGAGAATGAGCATGTTTAAGACAGCTTTAATATTTTACACAGCTGTTCCATTTTTAGGATCAGGCTCAGTGTGGTCACGTGGTAACCCTGGCAAAGTCTCCCCTAATGTCAGAGGAGAATCTGGAAAAAATTGTATGAATGTTTCCTAAAAGACAATCAGTTGTGTTTTTTCAAGTGGGTATTGTTTTAACTGTAAAATAGTATCCAGCTCTGACAGGAGTTAAGTAGTAATGGCAGCCTATTCTCAAATGAAAACAACAAGATTCATCTGCCTCCAAAACAATTGCTTTCTACAAATGTGTTTTTCTCATTCACTTTTTCTTCCTTTTCACCAATTACTTTCCAGCTGTTGCTCCCATCTAGCTTAGTTCTCGCCTGTCTTTTCTTTCCTGCTGTTGAATATCTGGGGCTCACATCTTCCAGTAGCATATTCCTAAAACAAGTTAGACACTCTTGGTATGTCCTTGGACACTCAACACATGGAGAAGAGCATTCTACAGTTTCCATGTGACACACACTTGGGATGTTTCAGTCTAAAATTCTGCTATCTCTACTTAGGTAAATACTTTTAGAAGAAATCACAGATTGATTGACGAACTACCACATCACTTGCTCAGCTTTTTTCCAGGTTTATAGTCTTCATCTCACACCTGAACTCCACATGGTTTTCATGGTCATTTGATAAAATTTTGAAAATTGCTCTCCCCTGGCCCCCTCCCAAAAAAAAAACCTACCAGGAGAGAATATCAATAGCCTGTTCTATCCTTTGTCCATGTATTTCCTCTTTTGTTGATCCTATAAGAAGGAAGCTCTGTGAGTGTGTACTCTCCATTTTGGAATTAAAACTGAAAACATGATGAAATCATTTCTGTGTTGTGTTAATGCACGTGCACCTGAGGCTTTTCAGGTTATGAGTCCCCCAGATTTGACAATTGTGATCAATTCTAACACCATCCATGTAGAACATTTCTCTGTTTATTTCTTATATTCCTGACTTCCTGGCAGTCATTATAGTGGAGGACCCATAGAAACAGGAGAAATTCCTAAGGGTATGGAAACCTACTACCCTGAGGATTGCTGGGAGGTCCGTACTTCCATTTTTATTTATTTATTTTTTGCATTTTGTACTTTTCAGTTCAGTCCAAAGTTGCCTAGTCAAATGTAATCTTTGTGCTTTCAAATAAATTCAAACAGCTTGCTACTGTTTGTCACAATTTTCATTTGGGCCCTTAGAATCTTGCTTTCTTTTTGTAAAAGCCACATTTTACATTCATAAACCATTGCATGTTGCTCATTTAACCCTGTTCCCACGCTCCACTCCAAATGCATTACGGAGTGACCCCGCATGTCAGCACTATAGCATTGTACAGTAAATAGAGTGTTTTGCTTCATAAATCAAGCATAGAACTTATAGCCAACTTCAGCATAAAAAAAGTCACTGAAATAATATAGCCCAGCTGCAGGAGATAGACATTGTATTCATAAAGCTAGCCTTAAATTACTGACATTTAAATCCAGATTTGACAAAGCTAAGACTATTTTGGAGGGTTCTGAGTAATCCTCATGAAATTCCAAATTTCCCTTTTGTTGTTTTGAAGGAGATTCATTTTAAAAATGAAACGGGGTTAGATTTTGTCCCCTCCATGGTATCTTTGATGGTATCAGAAAGGCACACTTGGGTGGCCAGTTCACCTAATTATGCAAGTCACTTTGCAAATCATCTATTTTCGCTTTGGGAAACTGCTTTCTGGGCACAGCTCTCTTATTTTATAGCATCAATAAGCAGTAAAATGCAAAGGTGACTTGGAAAATTCAGGTTTGGATTTCTCCTCCATATAAAATAAACACGAACATCTCATTGAGGGTGTACAAAGATAAAAACTAATTTTATTTCAAACAGCAATTTGTATGTATCTGTTGGGCGGGGGGGGGAAAGAAAAGTTTAAAAGCTCTACAATTGGCCAGACTTCCAGCTTTTACTGTTCTCTGTTCATCTCTCTTTATAGGTAGCAAGTTTAGCATTCAGAATTTAAAAATATGCCAGAAGAATGTATATTTACCATAGTGTCTCCAAAAGCATGCTTTGAAAGTCACCTATACTGGGAACACCTTGTCAATGGAGCATTGTCAACATACTGGATAGTTTAGCCCACAACCTCTCTAGCCAACACAATGTGCTGAAATAAATTAAAATTATTTTCCCATTAAAATTTAGTCTCCCCACCTCAAAAAAATCTGTTTTTTTTTAAAGCACAACACTAAATGCTTATAACAAATGTAATGATAATAGTGTAAGAATTAGAGATGGGAAAAGGTAATGTCTGGATTTTATCTTTCATGCAAGTAGATTAAAAGCCATTACCACTCTGTGAAAAGCATTTATCTGGTAACTGTAAAATGAGTTAGACTAGATTTCCCAAAGTTTTAATGTCCTTACTACAGGTAGTGTCTTTGTTCACCTAAGTAGAAGAGTCTAACTGAATTATGTTCTGGCATAAATTGCCTTCTGGAATTCAACTAGTTCTTTTGGGAAGTAGCAGTATCTTCAAATTAACCTCAGTTAACACGAATGGACTAAAAAAATTGTTCAAAAATTTATGTAGTTCAAAAATTGTCAGATTTGTTGAAATGAATAATGTGTTTGGATTTTTGGAAGACCTTTACAAATTTTGAACCTCCTGCAGTTCCATTTGGTGTAAAGAATTATACTATAAACAAGGGGCTCCATCTGTACTTTTGAAATAACTATTCAGTTTTCCATTTCAGTGCTCAGACAAATTGACACGACAAACTGAAAAGCAGAAGTTAGTGTTCAAAGAAGTTCAAGAGTAAACATTTAGTCAATTCGTCTGTCGGATTGAGAGAGATTCAATGTGCAGGAGTCCAGGATTCTGAACGTAGCTTCTAGACTGATGGTGAAAACTCTGCACTTCTTCCCCAATGCCTCAGGTCATGTGCAGGATCTGAGTCTACTCATAGGGTCCTCACTGTTTCTGCGTATTTTCTACACATTTTGCTACATTTGTGAATAAGGAAGAGATTTACATTAAAATTTCATTTCACTCACTAACTTTAGTATTTTTCTGGTCCCTTTCACTGATGACTTAGGCCATCTTTCTCTTTTCCTTTGGCCAAGGTGGTAAGAAATCATGTGTCTAGGAAGAGGAATAAAGTGATAATGTCTGCTGGAAACTTGATAGGGCTCAGCAAGACAAGTTATAGAATTACTTTTAGTCAAATTAGTCAAATTACTTTTCAGTTGAGCTCAGCGGGAAATTACGGATCACCAATACACAAGTTTTTGTGATAGGTGCTCTGTGATCTGCTGTTGGCAGGAGCTGTCATATTTAAACTAAAATTGAAGGTAAATGTAATTGGGGGAGGCGTGGCAATAAATCCATACCCTCCGAGAACATTTGGTGCATGTCATTCTCCGGATCTCAAGTTATTTCCACCCCCCTCCCCCAATACTTTCTATCCGGGCTCTTTGTTCAAGGGTCCAAGGATTCATGGCCTGGACCAAGTCACTGTTATCATGCCCGAGGATGACGCATGCTCCAGTCGGATGTGCCTTCTTGGTGTGTTTGCGTGAAACTGTACACGTCCCCACACAAGCCCACTCTCATATCACTTGTCTTTTCTTCTCCTTTGCCATTCTTTACATGTGATTTCTCATTTTTGGCCTAACGTAAAGTTCCCAATGTTGGTGCAACCTGGGCCCACTGTGCTACGCGGTGAGGCTGTGCTCTCCTTGACCTCCTATGGCACACCAGTTCTATATCATTCATTTGGAACACATTATGCAAAGCCCAGCATTGTGGGCTATCTTGTAATCTGTATATTTTTCTCTGCAATGAGATTATGCCTTCTCTGAGAAATTATGATGCCTCTTTGTATTTTCTGACCTTGGTACCTAAGTAGACTTTCAATGGCAAATGGCTGATTTGGAGTGATGGGGCATTGTATGGAAGTCTGCAAAATTAGGATAGTTGATATGGTGTATTCCCATGGCAGTTAATCTGTGCGGACTTGTGTTGGATCAAAATCATCAGGCTTAGGTAAAATAAGACCCCTTTATTTATTTATTTTTATTTTTTTTAACGTTTATTTATTTTTGAGAGAAAGAGACAGAGTGTGAGGGAGAGACGGACACAGAGAGAGGGGGACACAGTATCGGAAGCAGGCTCCAGGCTCTGAGCTGTCAGCACAGAGCCCGACGCGGGGCTTGAACTCATGAACTGTGAGATCATGACCTGAGCAAAATCGGACGCTCAGCCGACTGAGCCACCCAGGTGCCCCAGAATAAGACCCCTGTAGCTACTGAAGAATGCAGCGTTAATTTTTCAGATGAAAAGACAACTAAATTTAAACCTCTCTGAAGTATAGAATGCAATGGAAGGCAACTCAAATTCTGATAAAGTTTATTTATTACAGAAATACCATTACATTTCTCAAGTTCTCCCTTTCATGGAGAACATTAGAGTGTGACTACATCATATGCTTTCCAGGCCATTTAGAAAGTCATCACTTTAATAATCCATTTAACAGTTGGATTTTCTTCACCTAATGTCCTAAAACAGGCAAGAAGGAAACTCAGGATGAAGCTAAGGAAAAGAAATTAGTGATCATTGAATCCTACCTTTTTGGCATTTAATTCTCTGTGACAGCCTTACAAGGTGAATAGAATTATGTTCATTGTTTGCATGAGAGACCAGAAATTCAGAGATGTTAAATAAATTGTCCAAGATCACATAAACAACTTAAGTCTCTCTGTTTTAGATGTCTCTTGCCCTATTCTACCAGTGTCTCAATAAGAAAGGATCAGCTCTTGGGGCTCCTGGGTGGCTCAGTTGGTTAAGTGCCTGACTTTGGTTCAGGTCATGATCTCATGGTTCATGAGTTCGAGCCCCACATCAGGCTCTGGGCTGACAGTTCGGAGCCTGGAGCCTGCTTTCGATTCTGTGTCTCCCTCTGTCTCTGCCCCTCCCAAGCTTGTGCTCTGTCTCTCCAGCTCTCAAAAATAAAATAAACATAAAAAATTTAAAAAAAAAGAAAAGGGAGAATCAGCTCTTATGATACCGGTCAATATCGTAATAAAAATCCTCCTTTAATTTTGGTCAGAACATTGCCAGCACTTTTTTCATGTGGTGATGTGCCATTTCTACAGATTTGGGAGGTTGGGGTAATTCTGCTTCAAGCAAATCTGGTTTGATTCATCTAGTAGGAGAAACTCCTAAGGCAAGAGGCCTTATTGTCTTCTCCAGTTATGTTTTACTTCTTCTTTTTTTTAGTGTTTGTTTATTTTTGAGAGACAGACCAAACATGAGTGGGGGAGGGGTAGAGAGAGAGACACACACACAGAATCCAAAGCAGGCTCCATGTTCTGAACTGTCAGCACAGAGCCCGACATGGGGCTGAACTCACCAGCCGTGAGGATCATGACTTGAGCCAAAGTTGGATGCGTAACTGACTGAGCCACCCAGGTGCCCCTATTTTGCTTCTTGATAAGAGTTTGCCTCGGGGCGCCTGGGTGGCGCAGTCGGTTAAGCGTCCGACTTCAGCCAGGTCACGATCTCATGGTCCGTGAGTTCGAGCCCAGCATCAGGCTCTGGGCAGATGGCTCGGAGCCTGGAGCCTGTTTCCGATTCTATGTCTCCCTCTCTCTCTGCCCCTCCCCCGTTCATGCTCTGTCTCTCTCTGTCCCAAAAATAAATAAAAACGTTGAAAAAAAAAATTAAAAAAAAAAAAGATTTTGCCTCTTCTCTGTTCTGAGGAAGCTGAGAGGTTTCCTGGTTCTGTTTGAGGGACCCTAAAGGCGTGTAGCCTCAAGACAAGCATCCTAGAGAGGGTCAGAGTGATCACTAATGAAGAGTTTGCAGGTAGAACTTCAGTAGACAAAACTGGGTCAAAGATACGATTCTGTGGATATTTTATGTTAGACCTACCAGTGGTTATCCCTCAGACCACTTATGGATAGCTGTGTTCCTTTGAATTGGCTGGTGGTCGGGGCGCCTGGGTGGCGCAGTCGGTTAAGCGTCCGACTTCAGCCA
The DNA here is from genome assembly GCF_028749965.1 of Puma concolor. NCBI lineage: Eukaryota > Metazoa > Chordata > Mammalia > Carnivora > Felidae > Puma > Puma concolor. The sequence continues at coordinate 75,196,565 of NC_141678.1, forward strand.
GGTCACGATCTCGCGGTCCGTGAGTTCGAGCCCCGCGTCAGGCTCTGGGCTGATGGCTCGGAGCCTGGAGCCTGTTTCCGATTCTGTGCCTCCCTCTCTCTCTGCCCCTCCCCCGTTCATGCTCTGTCTCTCTCTGTCCCAAAAATAAATAAAAAAAAAAAAACAACAAAAAAACAAAAAAAATTAAAAAAAAAAAAAAAAAAAGAAATGAATTGGCTGGTGGTCACCCTCATGGTTTCTGGTTGTTTTGATGTTTTGCTTTCATAGGTCTCCAGACAGTTGACTCTTTTCTCCACTTCCCTCTCTTTTCTCCTTTCTTCGATTGTTACAAAGCAGCTCTAGGTTGCTTTTCATTTTTCATTTGTCAGCTCTGTTGAGGGCCAGTCAACTCTACTAGACTTGCTGTGTTAGTCTCTAAAGATGGCTGCCACAACTCCTCCTCTCCCTCTGTGCACATGCCATTCTTCTCATCTAAAGGAAAAACCAAGTTCCCTTCCTCTTAAATCTGGGATGGCCTTGTGACTTGCTTTGGCCAACAGAATGTGGAAGAAGTGATATTGTGCTAGTTTTAAGTCCAGCCTTTAAAGGTCTGGAAGCTCCCACTTTCTCTCTAGGAAGCCAGTCCCAGGTAAAAAGAGACTACCATGTTGAAAGAAAGCCAAGGCTAGCCACGGGAAGATACTTTGTGGGAAGAGAGAAAGACACTCAGCCAGTCCCCAGTTGTTTCAGCAATCATAGCTAAGGCACAAGATGAGTGAGTGAAGGAGCCATCTTGGATCCCACTGTCCCAGCAAATACCATTTAGAGCAGAACAATCACACAGCTTAGCCTAGTCAAGATTACAAAATTGTGAGAAAGAATTTATAAGTGCTGTTTTAATCCACTAAGTTTGGGGTGTTACGCAGCAATAAATAATTAAAACACTTGCTAGTTTCACTAGTCACATCTGAGATTCTCATAGCCACCGTTTTAGACAGCACATATAGGATATTTCCAACATCACAGTTCTGTTGCATCTTAGTTACCTTCACGTTTTTTGGAGCCTTATGTTACCTATTTGTCAAGAGATGTCAGTCCCAGAAAATTGCCTCAGTGGAGCATAGGGTTTTTGTAAAGCAGTATTAATACAGTAGAGAGCTGCCCTGGCACAGGTGCACGTAATTGGGCAATGTGAGGCCATGTCTAATGTCAGGTCAAGATGGTCTACCCTGATTCTCTAGACAATGGGGAGCCATTGGAAGTTTTGAGGAGAGAAATGACCAAAAGCTCATTTGGAAAGATGAATCTCATGCTAGGTTTTACACAGAAAGAGCCTCGGTCATCTGTCAGTCTTATTAGCTATTTGTTTCTCCAGAAATCACTTAGTTTCATCCATTTTCTAGTTCTTCATTTAGAATTTTAACCTACCTTCCTGGGGTTAGGGCAGTAGAATCAAACCCATTTTCTACCAATGGAATACTTTGGCCTTGACGATGATAATTCATTGTACCTTGATCTAAAAGAATTGGCATAAAACACAACAAAAATTGTAATGTAGTTGAAAACATTATAGACTTCTAAAATATTATGGATAATGATACATTATTTACATTCCTCCTATGTCCCCCCCCAAATACCCATCTTCTAAAAACCTCTTTGCTCTGTACTTCAGTCATTGTTTTTAACATGAGGCAAAATATTCCCTATCTGGCTTGAAATTAACTCACAAACAATATGTTACAATATACACCAAAGTGCATCGTAAAATAATTATATTGAATATTTATAGTTATAACTACAGAAAATTAAATTTGATTAATTCTCCTTTTGTAAAATGATGACATAAATATGGATAGCAAAAAAATCAGGTTATCTTAATTAAAACTCAATAGAATTCTAGTAGTTTAAAAAGTAGAGTGATTTCAATGTATCTCTTTACTATTTAAAAATAATAGAAGGGATGCCTGGGTGGCTCAGTTGGTTAAGCATCCGACTTTTGGTTTCCACTCAGGTCATGATCTCATAGGTTCGTGGGTTTGAGCCTCACATCAGGTTCCGCGATGCCAGTACAGAGCCTGCCTGGGATTCTCTCTCTTCTCTCTCTCTCTCTCTCTCTCTCTCTCTCTCTCTTTCTCTCTCTCTTTCCCTCCCTCCCTCTCTCTCTGCCACTCCCCTGCTCATGCTCTCTCTCTCTCTCTCAAAATAAATACATAAACTTCCAAAGTAAAATAAAAATAATAGTATAATAAGGGATCCGGAAAGCTTTAAGAATCTTCACTTGGGAGTTTGCAGATCCAGATCCTGGATTTTGCTTGTCCGAGTTTTGTAGCTTTGGACAGGTTGATCACCTATTGGATGCATCTACAGAAGGGGCCTTGATTCTACCCATCTTTGTAAGCTTTTCCAACTTGGGCCACTGAACAAAAGGTTCTTTTGACTCCAGATATTTCTAAAGTACAAAAATACTCCACAACTCTATTCTTCTTGTTAGGTACTGATTTCTTTCTTCTCAAATGGGACCAAAAAATGAGAACTTAATGTGAAGATCAATTAAATATGCTAAGCCATATTTAGCCAATATGCTAAAATCCGCCTCACTGTGGTTAGTTTTGGGTGGTTAAAAGGAAAGAAAAATAGGAAATATCTGCCTTGAAAGAAGTTTTCCTGTCTTTGGCCCCTTGCCCTGCTTTTAAAGTGCTGGAGGCTAGGTAGTTTTGTTTTATTTTGCAAATCGTGATGAGTACCCAGGATTGCAGGTATTATATTTATGCAGAGGATCTGCAGAGAATTCTTTCCCACAGAGCTAAGTTTTTGTTCTCTGAAACCTTTGTAGAAGGTTCTCCCTTCTACCATTCTGGCCTTGGGGCTTTTCTTTACATGAACTTATTTTTGCTCTCTTCTTTCCTTCCTCCACACTCAGTTCTTAAAACACAGAGGGATTAAATATCTGTTCTGTTCATGGTACTGCTCTAGGGCTATGAGAAATTAAAAGGTGACCCAGAAGTATCTCTCTCAAAGGGTCTTGGCTGAAGAGTGGAGATTATCTTGTCCTAAAAAGAGAGGACTCCGAGAATAGCCCTTTAGAGACTGTCCCTCAGCTCAATAGACATCCAGCTCAGCTGGATGAACAGGACAGTGGCAAGAGACAGATTAGTTCTCTGCTTGACCATTCTGAACTCCTTATAAGGAGTTGTCCTTTGTCCTTATTTGCATAGGCATTAGCATTCCTTTTGATTTTGCCACTTTCCCCATTATCCTGTTTCCTCTATGGCTATTAGAAAAACAGTCATCCTTCATTGTTCCTTGATGAAGGTGTATGTTCAACTATGTGTGCAGTGCATAATGTAAGAAATGTCTTTTCTGGAAGTAGTATGCACATACATTTAAAAACCTGAGATTTACAAACAAATAAAACCCAACAAAACCCAAAAAACAAAATAACTTCTCTGTTATCACCTGTTCTCCACCCATAAGGAGCAATGTTAAGACTCTGGTTTGTCACTGAATAAACCCAATGACCATGTCTGTGACCAAAAGGATGGTTATGCTTGGCAGCATAGGATGTTTTAATTCTGCCTAAACACTGACAGCATAAGTCTTCTGTGGGTGATATGAGGCCTTCCTTCTGATGGAGGCTCAACCACCTACAACCTCTGTGACCAGCTCTGCGCTGGTGGACTGGATGATTGCTTTTGTTTCTCTCGTCATCAGTCCCTGTGGCTCTTTGTTCTTCATATTTTTCTGCTCCGTCTTTGAAAAAGTCGTGGCTTTAAGTATACAGGTACTTCATTCTCGTAGATTTTTCCCTGTCTAGTAGGACACTAACAGTCTCTTATGAGGTCTGCAACAGCACGCATGGTTGGATAGTTGGATTGAGCTAAATTATCTCAAGATGGCTATTTTATTTTATCCTTCAGTACCTCTTAGAAGCCTATCTCCTTTTCAAATAAAGGAAGAATTTGGGTGCTAAACAATCATAATTACTAGATCTCCACCAAGCATTAGAGAGAAAATCCAAAAGGTAGATAAAAAAGTGCCAGGAAGGGGGACAAAGGCCAAATGACCAGATCGCCCTGAGGCTGGGTGGATGCTGGGATGCAGGATGTGGGTGGGGCACAGCAAGTGTTACCCTAGAAATTTACACAGAGGGGTGGGTGTTCATGCTTTCATTTAGAAACATTTATTTACCACACCTTACATGTCAAGAACTGAGCTACAAGGATGACTAAGACACAACCCTGTTTTCTGCAGACTTCTATCTGATAGGGGAGAGAGATATCCAAATAAGCAGGATCAATGATGTCGAGAGTATACAGATTACTGTGAGGACACAAAAGGAGTCATCAATCTCAGTGAGTAGGTCAGCAAAGCCCTCGGCGAGGAGGGGTTTGAGGTATTGCCTGGATGTGGGCTGAGAGGACATTCCTGGGAAAGCATGGCAGTGGGAAGCAGACACGTATGGCACAGATACTAGGCAGCCCGGAGTCTGTTTCAGCTGGAGTACGAGGTCGCTTTGGAGTGTGGAGTCACAGAGACTGGGTTGGGGGTATTGATGGACAGAGGTATTTGTGAAGGACCTTGTTTGGTTGTAGCCAGAGCCGAGGTGAAGCCTCGGAGCCAAGCATCAATCCAGAGGGCAAGAAGGATGGAAAGAAACGGAGGCTCCGCCAGAAATGGCCCAGATACTCCTTAGTCATGTCAAACCTTGTAGCTTTTTTTCAATAACTTCAGTTTTAAATTTCAACAGCAACAAACATTCACAGGGCATTTGCTGGATGTCTGCCGGACTCTGTTCGTAGCTCTTCACAACCAGTAAGGGTTGTGTTTAAACCAACCGTATAGTTAGAAGCTGGGAAGGATTTGAAGGAGACATCATTTTCTAAACTCAAGGACATAGATCTGTATAGGAAGGCAAGAAAACATAAGAAATAACTAGGTAATGATATAAGAACGTATAGGTTCATTGCTGGAGCATCCAGAAAGTAGCAAGGTGGGTGTGGGGTACTTTTCCTCTCCAAGAAGTCTTTGCAACTTAACCTAGCGTTACCCGTTAAAACACTGGGCTGTTCTCTGGGGCTTGAAGCAAGGTAGAGATTTGCTTAATGAACACATGCGGTCACTAGAGCTAAATACTATTGATTTCATCTCTCCTCTGTAAGCCAGGGAGTTCAAAGATGGATGAAGTCTAGAAACTGATAGAAAATAAATAGTTAACAGTCAAACCCTGGGCCTGCTCTGAACCTTCCGAGGCAGCCAGTAAATTGAACGCAGCAGTGAGAAAACAGAGCCACTTCCGCTCACCCATGGAAACAGTCAAGCTGCCACAATTTGCTCAAGGTGCAAGTAACAGATCAGCCTTTCGGAGGACCCCGTACACGTTGCACATTGCGGTAGTCTCACCTCGGTCGCAGAGCCTCTGCCTCACAGCTGGCTGAAGGAATGAGCTTGCACACCAGAATATTAATGTCAGCATCTTTTATCACATGAGCTGAGGATTTGCAACCATTTGAAAACACCCCCCAACTCTGCTTGTGATTATCTGTAATTTAGAGAAAGGAGCAGAGTTATCATTAAAAAAAAATCTATCTATCATCAAACACATTCATGACAGTGCCTTGTAAAATACACACACACACACACACACACACATATGTGTGTGTGTGTGTATTTTTTTTAATGTTTTATTTATAAGCAATCATGACAATGTAAAAGCAAACCAAAACCCCCAAAAACCTCCTGAAGGTTTTTTAGAAAAAGAATGAAAGAATGCTTCCTCACTTCTACCCATCCCCCAAACCCACCTTGCTGTTAATTGAATCATCTAGACAGAGAAATACCATAACTAATGCCTTTGGATTGTGTGCTATTTTGTATATCACCTAATACCACCATTTATTCCTATCCCCTGGTTCTCCACCTTTCCCTGAGTCTTCCTGTTGGGACTGTTATCCAGTCCTAACAAGTTGGGCAAGATACACCAAATCCCAATGTCAAAGAAATTTCTCTTCATGACTGGCAGATCCTGTCAGGGGCTGCCTCAAAATCAATAGGATTGCTTTATCAATCAATCAATCCCTCTGTCAAAAACCAATGAAATGTTCTCTCTGTCCTCAAGCAGTTACCATTCTGAGCAGTGGGATGTTCACAGCAGACACTCAGTGAAAACAAAATTCCATTCTGTTGAAACTCCTTGCAACATAACTTTTAATACATTTTTTTAAAAAGACCTCAAAATGAAATTCCTATATGACTAGTCTCATGTGAGTAATTTTTTTGAATCAAGATCTTAATCTAGATAAATCATTTCCTTAAATGTTTCAAAAATACAATATTTGGTGCCTATCATGACATGTGTGTTGATTGCATCTGGCCCTAACACCTGCTAAACCTGCTGTTTGTCTTTTTAGGAATCTTGACTTGCTCTTTCCTTTCACTATTGTTGTTCTTGATCTCTTAAAAACTCCCAGTGTTGTGCTCGTAGATGCATATTTTCTTTATAAGATGAGTCAGTGAATTCTATAAGCCGCCTGCAGTTGCACAATGATTATCTAGCAGTGATGTAATAAATAGCATACAATCTGAGGTTTCATACTGGATTGGCCACTTAGTAGCTGAATCACCTTAGGACATTTACTTACATTTTTTCTGCTTCAGTCTCCTCATCTGTAAAGTGGAAATAATGACAATTATCTCCAAAGTGGGTCGTGAGAATCAACTGAAATAATAGGTATAAATTACTCTATAGTCTCTGTCATAAAGTGAGTTCCCAGTAAATGCCAGTCCCTGCCACGTGGATTTCAGGCAATAGTGGTTGATGTGGATTAAAATCAGGGCCTAACCTGGCCAGAGTTTCGTATTTGCTGATGACATTTTCTGGATTAAGGTAAGAATGTGGAAAGAAAAGAGACCAGTTCACATATAGATATATTATTCTAGTATATATTGAATCAGTTAATATATTTGATAGTAAAGTGTTTGTTTGTTTTGTCTGAGGAGGATTCTTTTGTAGAAGAAGACAGAGTGGTGGATTGAAGCAGGCACATTATTGTTTGGTTGAAAGTATTACTTTCACCTTCACTCAAAACTTCAGGCCTGGGGGGCGGCACATTAAATCGGCGGCTTCAAACCCTGTAAATTCCAGACAGGTAGAGTCATTTGGGGACAATAGATACTTGGAAAGTCTAAATGAAGAGGAGACATCTACTGCTCTTTCCAGGGACAATCACAATATTTCTAAAAGCCTGCCATAAACTCTCATTTACAAAGTCTCGTCAATTTGGGGCTTTTTCCTTGGTGTGAAAGTAAACTCTTGTCCTTTCCGCTAAAATACTAAGCAAATCAACAGCAGGGCCACATGGAAAGGTGACGTATTTACCATCTTAACAAAACATGTGAGTTTGAAGCAAGGGGAGTTGTATATATTTTCATAAGACAACATACTTGCCTTGCTAGCACAGGCAGGGCATTCTTCAGACTGAGTTGCAATTTCCTTTCATTATTGCCGTAATCCCTTCTGGGCAGCACATGGTTAAGCACATCCCAGTTCCTGCAGGATTTTAAAATTTCACAGCAAGAAAGAAAACAAGTAGCCACACATATAAAGAAATAGTCTGTAAGTCAGCCTTTCTTCTTCTCCATATAGCATGCTGCTCATCCAATCATCGAAATTATTTGGGATTCACTCGAGGATGGACAACAAAGTTTAATGAGTCCTCCTGTGAATTTGAGAAGGGCATATAGCACTTTGCTGTATTGAATCTCGGGGCTTCTATTATCCCCTGATTTGGACCATAATCAGCCAAAGAGAAATTATTAACACTAGCACTGTAGTCTCTGTAAAATGCAGCTTCTCAAAAAACATTGAATCTTAACAATGTAACTGACAAACATCACTAGAGATGTCAAACTAATGAGCCACGGTGTTTCTAAGAATATACTTCAAAAAATAAAGAGTACCTTATCATTTGGTATGAACATGAACAAATGCCTACAACCAGAGGCAAATGACCTCTCTACTCTCAAGTCTTGCTGTTCTTAGTAAAGTTTCTGTAATTCTTCCCTTTACAAAGATCTTAGACTGTAGGCTTCAGGGACAAATTGTACACCAACCAAGGGATTTGTTATGTTTCTTGCCTCCTCATTCGCTCCATTTAATTTTTTATAGAAATTAACCTTCTCTTCTTTTTTCCGTGTATACTTGTCTTCCCATTAGAGTATTAACTCTTCAGAAGACAACAGGCACTTTCTAAACTCTTTTTGACCTTCATCTAGGGCAGTGACATACTGTGCAAAAAGCAAGCACTCCACAAAATTGATTCTGTTTCCTGTCTTCTCCACCTACATTGGAAATACCTTTGTGTTCACTCCTCATTTCTGGAGCCAAACGGAATGTCGTCCTGACGTGGGTCTCAAGTGTAGGAGGAAGGTATTTCTGAGAGCGGTGGAGGGTGCTGCTCCCTCCTGTCCCCACCTGGCCTCCAGTGTCCCCAGTAGGACACCTGTGACATCCCAGTATCTTTGAGGGAAAGTCAAAAAGTATAAAGACCAGATATGCGATAGAACACAAAACGTGGTGATGTACAAAATGAGCTACACAAACTGAGAAATTTAAATCGCAGTCTGTTGTTCCATGAAAGTGCAAGAATTGCAAATTTTTCTTCAATATGGGAACTACAAATAGAGAAAAACCCTTTGGACCATCTTGTGGTGAGTCCACCACTACTGCATTAGACCACGTTTCCTTGCTCGTTCCCAGACATTTTAACCATGCTCTGTCTCTGTTTGGGTAGATATTATCATAGTCAATTACAGGAATTTTTAAAAAAATTTCCTGGTAAAAAGAGTGTCTCCTTTCTGTTTCCTGATTGAGCAGGCAGTGAACAACTTGTGGAAAGATTATTTCAATGAGAGGTGACCACACTTGTAGCAAGAATTGAAAAAAAAACAAGAACAGGTTTTTTCATTCAATGATTGGATCTCACTGAATTCACCAACTGGAATCAAATATCAGGGAAGTTTTCTTGCTTAGTTTCTTGTTTAATTATTAAACACATTTCACAGAATTGTCGAGCTGGAAGAGAACTCAAGAAGTCTAATAGAGCCCATTGGCCTCAGGGAAAACACTCTGAAACACTGTCCAACAGGGCTGTGGATAGACTCCATGGGGACTAAAATGGCAAGAACACAATATTCTTAGCCCAGGCCGTCTCATAGATATCTGTTATTTTCTCCCTTATCTGTGTACATTCCAACCTATTTTAGAGGGAAATTCAATTCATTTGACGTGAATTCCTCTTTACAAAGCTTTGGATGTTTCAATACATTTTTGTCTTCCAGATAAAAGAGATCCATCATTTTATAAATCATAGGACCTATTTAGATGTCTTCCTACTAGCTTTCTCTTAAATATGGATACTATCTGTATCTGTACTTGTCTAGCTCATAGTTTTTTGCTGTTTTTTTTGGTTATGTTTTTTTGTTTGTTTGTTTGTTTTGTTTTTTGTATTGTTCCTTCAATGAGGTTTTAAAAAATATACTGATTTTTAAAATACCACATTTATTCCTGGGGCGCCTGGGTGGCTCAGTTAAGCATCTGAGTCTTGATTTTGGCTCAGGTCATTATCTCACAGTTTGTGGGATCAAGCCCACATTGGGCTCCACGCTGACAGTGTGGAGCCTGCGTGGGATTCTCTCTCCCTCTCTTTGCCCCTTCCCCTTCTTGCATACTCTCTCTCTCTCTCTTTCTCATGCCACACATTGAAGAAGGTATGGCAAATGGAGAAGAAATATATCATCAGCAAGAATGCCACCATATCGGTACAATCTCTGCTATTGCTTCAGTATATTTCTTTCCAGTCTTCACTGATACGAAATTTTGATTGTCCACAGTTATTACCATAGAAGTTTTTTACTTGCTCTTTTTCAGTCAATATTATGGGAAGATCATTTCCTAGGTTTTGTATAGTCTTTATAATTATCATTTTTGCAATCATATTTCATTAAATGGATCTGTCATTCTTATATTTCAAGACATTTTGGGGGTTGTTCCATATTTTGACTATGGGTCAAAATGACCTATAATGCAATGAATATTTTTGTTTGTATACTTGAGATTATTTTCTTAGAATCAATTTTCTGAAGAGGCTAAAGTATAGAAACACTTGAGAATTTTGATACACATTGCCAAATTTCTTTGCAAAAGAGTAGTGCTAATTCAGAGTACCATCAGAAATGTTTAAAAGTGTCCATTTCTTCTGATCCTCACCATCAATGGGAATTACACACTTCTAAAAATGTGAATTCAACAGACCAAAACAATGCATCATTAAAAAATAGGTTTATTTCTAGTGGAAAGGGATATTTTTCTTTACATTTCTTCTCCTTTGTAAATTAGCTCTTCCTGTTATTTGCCCATTTATCTGTTGACTACTCATACTGGACTTTTAGAAATATTTGCTTCCAGTTTTTTCAAACCACCAAAAAGGCATGTACTCATTTTCTTTTTTTTTTTTTTTTATAACTTGAAGGTATCTGTTTTCTCCATCTTCTCTTCTGCCATTTCCCCAAGTTTTAGTTCAACCTAATTGAAAATACTCTGAATGTCAAGAAGCACATTTTTCTTGTCTTTTTTTTGGTGGTGGGGGGGAGCTGTCCCTCTTTCAGATTTCACTTTGTTGATTTGTTCTCATGTAGCGACTTTGGTTTTTGTCATTCTTCTTCACAATCTTGGCCTGCTGTAGACTATCTGCAGTTCTCATTCACAGGACAGCACCTGCTCAAGTATAGAATCACCTCCTAATTATTTTACCGTGTGCTGCCAATCTAACGTGACCCATCGGGCCAGTTACTGACCCCCAGCATTAGTGGGAAGGCCTATAATGCTGTGATGTATAAAAAATCTTGTCATTTAGCATGTTTTCTCTTCATTCCATGACACATCACCCTGACCAGGGAGACAAGAATCTAATAGGAAGAGCACAGTGATGGTGGATGTGATTTTGTTATTTTGGCCACAGACTTTTCATTCCCAAGGTATAACACTCATGTCTGTTAGCTAAGCTCAGGAAAGAAATAATGAGAAACAGGTGACGGCCTTGAAAGCATCATAGAATCAGTTCCCTGAGCAATTGACTGCTCTCCAGAATGATGCCCTGAGCATGTGCAAGGGAAATTTAAAAGACTATAAATGCAGCAAACCGATCCAAGTCATGTCCAGAGTGAAAGATGTATCACGTTGGGACATAGAATAGCCATTAGGGTGGGCAACAGAACAGGATCTGTGATTTCAAGAACTACAAACCATATCGATGTGAGAGCCTGACAACCTCTTAAGACAGGATTATATTACTCTTCTCTCTCCTGTGGTCCCTCTCTTCAGTCTCCTAAGAAGCAGTCACTGTTTTCTTTTATTTGCCTTAAATGTATAAGAGACAACAGGGTTGAGGAAAGGGTGTGGGTTTTGTGTCCAAACAGGTCTGTCTGCGTATTCATGGGCAAATTATTTAATCTCTTCAATACTCAAAGTTCTCAATGGTAAAATGGAAACAATAGAAATCTACCTGTCCAAGTTGTTGTGTGTTTTACAGGGAATGTCTTAAAATATCACATTCAGATCTTAGCAAATGGTGGGCTCCAATAAATGGTATTCTGGTTGCTATTGCTGTTTTTATTAATGTACAGGGTTAGCTCTTGAGATGTGACCTTGTTATGCATCGTAAATTACCATGTGGAGAACAGAGCCTGGATTCAAGTGTGTATAAACTGTTAATTCATATTGCAGCGTTTGATTTGAGACAGAGTGGAAAAATATATACATCGTTCCCATATCAGTGCTTTCATTAGGGAAAAATACTTTCTTTTTTATATATTTTCATTGCATTGTATTTTTGCAGGATATTCTACGTTGTCTGTGTTAGAAAGGAGAAAGAGGAATTTGCAATATTTCTGATTGTTGAGTCCAAATAGCTGACTAGCTATTTGGGGGGGTCAAGAAGGCAGAGTAGGATGTGTTCATTAACTTTTGAACCTCCTTGGAAATCATGACAGTGCTATCAATAATTATTTTTTCACTCACAAAGTGATATATACAGTACTGCTTAGCTACAGGAAACATCTGCTTACTTAGATATCTACAAACTAGATCTTCCCCAAAGATCAAAATCTTATTAAATTAGAAGGTAGATGTGGAGAAGTACTTATGTATGATCAAATTGCCCCTCTTACTAGTTGGGCTAATTTTTTAGAAAAATAGAGGGAACCAGGAATATGTCAAGAAAGGAAAGCCATGGATTAATTTATTCGGCCTGGTAACATAAGCCCCCATAAAAAGGGAATCTTCAGGAGTCCCTTGCCATCACCTCTAACGATGTAAAGCACTGACAAGAAATTCTAGTCAACAGTGACTGAAAATGGGTTGGCAATCATAAATTAAAATTAAGGAGTTTAAATATCATATAAAATCATTTAATCTTAATGATTTATGCTGGTTCTCAGAGGCAATTATTTACTAACGCTTATGTTTATTGCTCTTTTGACTTTTTTAATTACGGCAAACCCAAAATTCAATTATACACTCTAGTATATATTTCAAGCAATAGTATTGTAAATAAAAGGAGAACCAATTAATAATGTGCTTAGTCTAGCAAAGCTAAATCAAGGATAATACAAAACATAGGGCAACTTGATCCAGGTTTGGAAGCTGTGGAAAAGATCCCATCTGGTTAAATTGGAAAACCTGAAGGTTGGAAATGATGATTCCTTTTTTTCTTTGTTTTTTTAAAAAATAGAAGTGCTCTTTTAGAAGATAAATCACTTTTAAGTGACTTTTGGAAGGTAATATAAATTGTAATTTTCTAAGTTTAGAGGCAATTAAAAATATATATCTGGAAGCTTCTTATCAATAATCAGGGATGTGATTTTTAGGCCAAAAGTGTAGTTGTGTGGGTTTATCTCTGTATTGTCTCCACTGGCATTTGCTTTTGGAATGATATAGGCTGATCCAGCTGTGTTTTGGGTTCCTTAAACATCTCACACTATTCCTCAAATGTTTGGGGTTTGACAAAACCCCAAATGCATTTGGCCAAGCACGTTTTTCCTTGATTTTTAAACACATGTGGGTTTTATGGGAAATTTAATCCATGTGTTTTTGATTCCTTTACACTTAACTCATCAAAATGTTGTTGTGTAAGGTCTCTTTGATGTCCAAGAAGCTTTTGGAGGTTTTTTTATTTTTTTTTTAAGTGGGACACTTTAATCCTTTTTTCTTAGAAACAGGAAGTTACATGATGCCAAAAAAAAAAAAAAAAAACAAAACAAAACAAAGAAAAAAAACCTTTGACACTAGGATGGTGATATTTGATTGAACATTTTAGAACCTTCAGAATTTGACTGAAATAATTCTCCTGGTCATTAATTTCCCATTAAATTTGTTGCTTCTTGGTGGTTTTTGAATGAGTAACATGTTATATTTTTCTTCAGAAGAAAATACAAAAGTGGTAAAAAATCACAAAAGGTTTTTAAATTAATGGTGACATCTTATAAATAAGGTTGGCATTTTATTATATATATATATTTATTATATATATATAGACTAAATAAGCTCTGCAAATGGGGGATAAATTATGCCCTTCCCCCCATGCCACAAAGCAGCCTGGAAAAAAGGTGTCTGAAAGGGAAAACCCACTCAAGGCCCATTGGGAAACACGTGCCTGGGTTTTACTAGCATTTTGTTTAAATGTGTCCCAAAGAAATCAGGAAACTTTCATACAACCACATATAAAGGAGGGGGTTACAGATGAGAAGTGTGTTGACAGAAGAAGGCAGAAGAGTGAATTTTATAATCTGTGAACTGAGGATAATGGTAGTACTTACCTCCTAGAAGAACTGCAAAGTTTAAATTAGTTAATACATACAAGGTACTGCACTGGCTCATTGTAGGAGTTCAGCAGGTGTAGCTCATTTTATTGTTTCCATCTGGGTTTGAATTCCAGCTCCAGAGATTACTGCAACCTTGAGCAAGTCCCTCCCCTACTCCACCTCAGTGTTCTTATCTCTCAGAGATACTGTAAACACCACGTCATGTAAACATAGCACCCATCTTCTACACTTTAATATGTGAAATATCATCTGTTTTACAGACGAACAAGAAACTTGCCCAAAGTCACAGAGCTGTGAGTAATAGAGCAAGAATTTGCACTCAGTGCCTCTGACTAAACAGTTTGTGTTCTTTCTACTGCTTTTTTTAAGAAGACAATGAATATAAAAATAGAAACAAAGAACAGGAAAGAAACATGGATGGTTTTGTCAAAATTGTCAGGAGCCAATACCTTCATCAAAGAACCAGTATTTCTACTTTCTTTGAGAATCTTCCATCTATAACATAGAAATCTTTCCAGAATTAGGAAATTAAAGCATGTTAAAGCAAAGCAAAGGGTTATATTAATAAAAGACAGTGTTCTGATGACATGATTTCTACTTTCCCAGTTCTGAGCCCAGGCAAACCAGTATGCAAAGCCCATGAAACTTTTCTCTCTGTTCTCTCCTAGGCTATGAAAGCCTACATTTCAGGTTAGATGGCAGATGATAATGCTGGAGGCAGGACGGACAGGTAGACCTTACTATTGGAAAGATCTTGTTCTCTCTCTAGAGTACTATCCTACTGAGGGATTCTGTCTCCTATGATGTCATTAGCTTTACTCCATTCCATCAACGTCAGCAGAATTAACCTACCAGTCGAAATGGCAAAAAGTATCTTACAAAACCTGGAGATGATCACATATCATCAGTGCCTCCCTTACATTGGTCCAAAAGACTGGAATGGTAGTGGCAGATGGACAAATACCTTACAGTGTTGTATATATCATTAAGTAAACTTTGTATATATCAAAGGTAAACTAAACAGAGCAGGAAATACCAACATTTTATATCTCAAGAATAATGGCTAGTTTGAGATCACTCAGATAATTAGTAATGTCAGTTAAGAGAAAATTTTTGCAAACTACAAGATTTTTATTTTGTACTCCACTTTGAGAAACATCTTTTGGGCAAAGCGAGGGGCCTGTATTGTATGTGTGGGAAGGAAGGAATGTATGTATATGTTACTTTTTTGCTTATACTTGTACAAATCAGCAGATAAAATGACATTTAAATTGTAGGTTCCATGACCTATAATGTTGAAGAATAACATAATAAATGAATGATTAGCAGTAATAGATATTAGCTTTTCAACTTAATTCTTACTGTTAACATTATTTGCTGTTTACATACTTATTTAAATAACAATTATAATAACATTTATTGAGTCCTTACCATGTACCAGACAATTTACTTAAAATATGTTATCTGAAAGGGTCACTCATTCTCTGATTTCTGTGTCATAAACATAGTTTTTCTCTTTCACAAAAGCTGGCCTTCTGAAGACATATTCTGTTCTCCAGATGGTTCTCTGAAATATCTGTGTCTGATTCATCTTTGTGTCCCCAAAGGGCTAAGGAAGTTCCTTACTTGTAGTTGTTGCTTGCTGTAACCAAATCTTACTTTCTTTGATATCACATGAAAACTTCTCTACATTCAAAAAATCTAGCCATAGAGTGTTTTGTAACTCACCATTAGGAGTGTGATGTCCACAGTTTTTAATAAGTCTCTGAGTGGATCAAAACTCCTGGCCACTGTAGGTCATCTGTGGCATTTGTGGGAGGGAACAAGGAAGTCTTCTGATGTCTGTACCCAGGGAAGCCCAAAGCACATCCAGAATGAACACAATGCCCTGAATGATTTGACGCTAGACCTTCTCATCATGCTCTCCTTTATACCTCCACAAACAAACCAAGGATACAAGCCCTCTCCTGAAAGTCTTACAGTGATAAACTAAGCTTCAGACAGGGTAAAAGCAAGAATGAGAAGGAAAACTAAGGCAACAGGGGTATTAGTTAACTGTCATGCTTCATGACACAAAAAGTTATTATAACCTAGAGAACTTATATAGAAGTTATTTTCTTGAATATATTTTGGAATAATTTTAGATAATTTAGATTTTAAATTTTAATCTACTTTTAATTTTAGAATAATGTTAGGAAAATTGCCAAGATAATATAGAGAGTTCCTAGATACTTTCCACCAAGTTTCTCCAAAGCTAAAATATTAACCATGGTATATTTGTCACAACTAAGATATGAACATTAGTACAATACTCTGAACTAAAGACTTTATTTGGATTATACCAGGTTTTCCACTAAAATCCTTTTATTTTCCAGGATCTAATGTTGGAGACCACACGGCATGTAGTCATTTTGTCTTCTAGACTTCTCTAATCTGTGCTAGTTTCTCCATCTTTCCTCATTTTTCATTACAGTCAACTTTTAAAAGGAGAGAAAGTTCTCTCTCTCTATGGAACCATTGTGTGTGTGTGTGTGTGTGTGTGTGTGTGTGTGCGTGCGCACGCGCGTGTATGTGTACATGTACACAGAATGGTCAGAGAATGTTCTCTGAAGGTGACAGTTGACCAAAGACCTAAATTTAAAAGATGAGAAGAGTCAAAGAATGAAAAAGTCTTAGGGAAGAGAATTCTAGGTTGAGGGAGTAGCATGGGAAAATGCCCTGGGACAGGAAGGCAGGAAGAAGTTTGATGTATTCAAGGGGCCATGGATAGCTAGAATGGTTGGAGTAGAGATCCAGATCCTGCATGGCTTGGAGGCCTTGGTTGTTAAATGCATTATCTTTCCTGGAAGATTTCCTTGGTGTCTTTTGCAACATAAAACATAACTTTCCAAAAATCAGCTCTGGGTGGAATTAAGTTGTGACTGGACATCATTTCTCTGACCATCAAAACCAATCCATGCGGTTCTTGAGAGAGCAGGCAGATACCTGACTATCCTCTGAGATAGCCCAACAATATCTACCCTTTCTGCTTTTCCATGTGAGGTCCTGGCAGAACAAACTAAAACATGTTGCCAGTATTTCTGAGTATCTAGGTGCTTGCTGTTGGATACTTGCTTCCCCCTGGAAACTGTCACCCTCGTTTAATCTACCCCCACCCCCACTGCTTTGTCAATTAAAGATATGCAAGATGCCAAATGTGACAACATTAAAATGATGGAGATAATTATTTTGATGGTCTGAAGGAAAGATTGTATCTCTTGTAAGAGGAGAGCAAGAAAAGTATATGTCCTCAGACTGTTTATTTTCTCTCCAAATTCCCTTCCTTGAAGTGGTTTGTGCAATCTCTTGATTTTCTGCTGTTGAGCTGTAGAGTTCATGATCTGAACACCTCTCCAGTCGCTAGACCCTGGCCTTATATGTGATATCCAAGAAAAAAGCGTGGTTTGTGAGCAATGCATGTTGCTTCTTCTGCAAAAAGCTGTCATATCTATGAAATTGAAGAGTTTCAAAAGCAATAAGTAAAACTTCAACCACTTCTCTCAATAGAGCTCTTCAAATCTCTGTCATCCACAAAAATAAAGCATATAAATTGAAATTGATTTTTATAAAACCTTCATAAAAATAAATCTAAACATTTGGAAACATCTGCTGGATGGCTCAGGAATTTTATTTTTATCATTTTTGAATGAGTCCAGCTTTGAAGAGCTGCAACCAATTAAATCTGGCACTATACAAAATCAATCAGATGTATAGATATACACAATAGGAAGAGACCATCGTAACCTTGGTTCTCCTGTTGGTCATATTCGATATCAGCCTTCAACTGTGTAGCATAATAGTTTCGACCAGGGGCTTTGGAGATATGTAGTTGTGGTTTTAAGTTCTGGATCTGCCACCTGTTAGCCCTGTGACCTTGGACAATTTACTGAAACATTTCTAATCTTCAGTTTATAGATCTTCAAAATGGAGATCACAATATTTCTGCTATTGAAGGACTGCGAAGCCTACACGAGGTAATTTGCATTAAGGGTTGAACAACACTTTGCCCATTTTTAATGATCAATACAAGTTAACTATTAACATAATTGTTATTGCTAATAAGATCAAGTATTTATTACCCTTATTATGTGTGATGCAGTATTCTGAGCACTGTAGGGACTCAAGAAAGAATTGAATATGATTTCTTTCTGGAGAACCGGGACCTATTCACATGGAAGGTTAACTATCAGCAGAAGCTCCAAGAACAAAAGTAAGTGGAATTTGGAAATAAGGTAAATGATTAATCGTCAAAGAAGCACACAGGCAAAAGGAAACCTCTGAAAGTGAAGACGTGCTGTATCCAAAAAGGCCAGGAAGAAAGAAGAAGTGTTTCATTATTATGTTTAGAGATTATGCAGTAGCAATTTATATATTAAAGATTACATCAAGAGAAAATTTAGTTATTATTAAATGGATAGTTATAGTTAATCAAAGTAAAATATGGATGTGAAAATAATACGGAGATGGTTAACAATAGTTAACTAGATTAATTAATGTCAATTAAGCATCCTGAATTCATTAAAGCCCTTACATAAATCAGAACTTTCCTTTTCATGAGAAATTCTTGTAATGGGTTGGGATGATCTTGTTGGACTTTGATTGCAGCTTTCACTCAGCGACTCTGATCTCGTTGAGCAGTTGTGATAAGGCTAGCTGCATCCAAAATGAGCATGTATCAGTATTGTAACACCTTTAGGTCTATCACCCCTACAAAACCCTTGTCACTTTAGTTTAATTGCAAATTCCCCGGAGAGCCTCCTCTAATGACCCATTTACATTAAAGCTTTTAAATTAGATTTCAATCTTAATTTCACTTGAAATGTTACCCTGGAGTAATCATTCCATTATAAATCATTTTATTTGATTTTATGGAATTGCTCAATTACAAGAGAAGTATTGAAATAAAGTGCAGCTATATTGAGAAAAGCAGAGAGACAAAAGCAGAGTCTGTTTGACTTTGGGAAAATGTTATCAGTCAGGGCAAAACTTAGTCATTTATAAGCCACACAATGTCTTACAGTACTGAACTGTGGTGTATTTTGTACCAGAGATAATTGGAGTACTGTGGCAATTTGAATGGATATCAAGGCTTTAAACTGGGGGAGGAAGCACAGGAGAATGCCAAGACCATTCCAGATCAAGGTAGGCTGCTTCTTTCCCTTCTGGAAAAATTGCTGACCCCCAGAGGCCATCTTTAATGACTGAGTGGCATTTCAGAAATTACCTTCTTTCAGTATGTGTTCCATTTACACAATGTATGTGTTATTGAGTCTGTTTGGGTTGACAGCTCCTCACCCTTGGTATATTTTATTTAAGCTTCACTCTATACTTGGCAACATTCCTGTGTGCTCAATGTGAAAACTTTTTGACAGTGTCTTTTCAACCTAGTTTGGGGTGGGTCAGGATGCTTTTTATTATTAAAAATAAGCCACATTTACATTCTTTGATTAGCAAATTTAGGGAGATAAGGAAGGAAAGATAGGTAGGGCTTTTATATGGATAAGCAGTACATAAATCTTAGAATTGGAAGGGACCCTAGATACAAATGACTCAACCTCCAGATTCTACAAAAGGGGCACTGAAGCTCTGAATTTAGTGACTTGCTTCAGTTGGGCCCAGTGGGAATTCTAGTTATGGATAGAGCAGAAGGTAGCAACTGAGAACTTCAGCATATTTCCTCTCCATAATTCACGCTCTAGAAATACGGATTTCTTTAAAAAAAAATCCAAAGGGGTTGATTTACATTCTCTGTAAAGAAATGAGATGGTGCTTATAAACACCAACTACAAACAACAAAACAAAAACCACCAACTACTTGTCAGTCATTGACATAGGACACAGATTCCATCACTGGCAATTTTTTCTAGAAATTTCTTTATGGCTTAGTACCTGGTCAATTTTATAAATGTGTTACACATACTTTTAAAAATGTTGATTTTCTATTTGTTGACTGCAGATTTCCACATATTCATCAATTTCATTCATTCATTCATTCATTCATTCATTCTGAAAGTATTTAGTATCTATTACATATCAAGAAATCTTCTAGGCAACAGGGATGCAAAAGTGAGTGAGAAAAAAAATTCCATGACTGCTATTAGCTTGTTAATCATTATTGAAACTTTCTACAGTGTTAATAATTTTTGGTCTGTTTGAGAACTCAGTTTCTGAAGGATAGGTGTTGAAATATCCTATTATGATTGTAGAGATACTCTCTTTGGAATTCTATCAGAATTTTTGCATTAATTTTTTAGGCTTAGGTTTTAAGTGAAGACAAACATGATTGTTGTAGCTAATCAGCAAAATGTACCTTTTATTTTTAGGAGTGCCTCAGTGTTGGTGCTTTTTGTGCCATAATTACACCTTGTCTGATATCAATATTTTTAGAGCAGTTGTCTTTTGAGTTGTGTGAAATATCTCTTAATCATATTTTATATTTAAATTTTGTGTTGTGGGGCGCCTGGGTGGCGCAGTCGGTTAAGCGTCCGACTTCAGCCAGGTCACGATCTCGCGGTCCGTGAGTTCGAGCCCCGCGTCAGGCTCTGGGCTGATGGCTCAGAGCCTGGAGCCTGTTTCCGATTCTGTGTCTCCCTCTCTCTTTGCCCCTCCCCCGTTCATGCTCTGTCTCTCTCTGTCCCAAAAATAAATAAACGTTGAAAAAAAAAAATTAAAAAAAAAAAATTTTGTGTTGTTTTATTTGTAAAAGTATTTCTTTTAAACAACACACAGCTATTTTTGTTTGTTTTATATTTTATTTCAAACTCATAAACACAGCAATTCATCAGTCTCATTTTTTTCCTGGTAACCCCCATATTTTACATACCTATTTTCCTTCTCTAATCTGTGTTTAGTTCTCTTTAGACAGATATTGTCTAGAGAGTTCTCTTTTTTTGCTATTTATTGTTGTATGCCATATTTACTTCTAAATTTATTCCCTTGTTTTGTGGACCTGTCTCTTCTAGTAGCTTCTTACAACAGTCACGTAAGGGGTAAACTATTTGATACTTTATAGATTTGGAAATACCTTTATTTTGACTTCATGTTGGATTGATTGGTTGGGTATAGAAATCATTTTCCCTTGGAAGTTTGAATTGTTCCACTATCTCTAGCTTCCAGTATTATTCCTGAAAATCAGATGCCATCTGACTCCTAATTCTTTGTATTCAACATCTTTTTTTTTAATTTTTTTTTTCAACGTTTATTTATTTTTGGGACAGAGAGAGACAGAGCATGAATGGGGGAGGGGCAAAAAGAGAGGGAGACACAGAATCGGAAACAGGCTCCAGGCTCGGAGCTATCCGCCCAGAGCCTGACGCGGGGATCGAACTCACGGACCGCGAGATCGTGACCTGGCTGAAGTCGGATGCTTAACCGACTGCGCCACCCAGGTGCCCCTGTATTCAACATCTTTTTAGAAGATATTAGTATTGTGAAGTATCTTGGCACATGTCATTGCCTTTTTATTCTATCCTTGGACTTTATCCATTTTATTGATAGTTTATGTCTTCACTATCCCATTTAAATTTTCAAAGCTTTTCCATGTTTTCTCTTCCTTTTTGAAATATATCCTATTATTGTTTCATGTCTACATTGTCTTCTTTTTATCAAATATGTGAGCAATAGCTTGTTGGTGTTTTCTTCTGCTTCCTCTACTGTTTTCCTCCAAGTTCCTCTTTCCTCTTTGTTTTGGGTCCTTTCATGTTGCCAGCCATCTTCACAGTTCCAGTGGTGTTTGGCTAGCATTTCGTGTAAGTGATAGATTTCATGGTAGTGTGATTTGAGGGTAGACTAGCTTTTTTGTTGGAGGATAACCAACAGAGGTATTTTTCCCCTCTGAGGCTTTTCAGCTTCTCAGAAGAATCTTCCAGTCTCCTACCTGGTAGCTAAGGTTCAGGAGAAAGGGGGGGGGGGGTGGGCAGGCAGGAGGAGCGAGGGGTGGGCACCTTGCCTTTCAGTTCACTCAATGATTCACTGCCCTCTACTGAGCCTTGGGTCTCTAAGCCTAAAGTCTTCCAACTTAGTTTCCCCATCCCCCCAAATGAATAAATCCATAATGTGGCAATGGAGTCATTGTCTGGCTTGGGGAAGGGAGTGTTGGATATACAAATTTTTATCCAATCCACCTATTTTTAGGCCTTTCCACATTCCTTTTCTACCACATTCCACCAAATCAGGTATTTATGTTTCTTGACACCTTCTAGGTTTCTATCCAACAAATGCACTCGTTTTGTGTATTATCACACACTTTTGCATTTATATTGTCATTTTCTCCTCTGTGCTGTCCATTATCACCATATTAGCTGCTTTTTGTCTTCTAACATTTGGTAACACATCTTATTCTCTTTTGAATCTTCTCCTGTTCAACTTGCCTTTAAGGGTTTATATACTTTATTTTGAAGAAATTTTGGGAACGACTGACACTAAATGCCCATGTTCATTAATCACTTGCCTATGTTTTAAAATTTACTTTTTAAAAAAAGTTTATTTAATTATTTTGAGAGAGAGAAAGCCCCAAGCAGACTCCGTGCTGTCAGCATGGAACCTGACCCAGGGCTTGATCCCACAAATCATGAGATCATGACCTAAGAAATCAAGAGTCGGACTCTTAACCAACTGAGCCACCCAGGCACCCCAACAGTTTACTTTTATTGTTGCTAAAGACTTAGTCATAATTTCTATGAGTTGGGGAGGATGGTGTTTGTGTGAGTATGTATGTGCGCTGGGAGGAGGTTAGGGTGTATCAATCCAGTTTGGCATACTTATTCTTTATATTTATTTCTTATTAAAACCTTCACAGTAGATATTATATCTCTGTTTCACCGATAGGGACACTGAAACTCAGAGTTAATATGTCACTAATTCAAGACCGCAAAATCATTGTCAAGTGGCAAGGTCAGTATCTGACTCCAAAGCAAATGCATAATATAAACTGTATTTATGGTTAACGATTAACGATTTAAGAAGACAACAAGTGTGTCTATTAATAATAAATTAGTTGTATCTAATTTGTGAAGTATCAGTGATTTGTGAAGTGTCATTGTCACTGTTTATAGTTAGACTCCCCTTTCTACCATCTATTAGATTCCCACCACGGGTACTAAGATTTTTATAGCAATAAATTTTGCCTTCTTGAATACCAAAACAACCATACATTATAGAAAGTAGGGACACTTAAATATGATCTAATTACTGTGGCAGGGCTCCATAATCAATCTACATAATTAACAATTAGATATATCTGATGGAGTCATGTGGCAGTTTGATAGAGAAGTATGGTTCAAACTAGTTCAGGGAACCACTTCCAGCCCATACTTCTTCATGAAGATAACCAGTAATCTTTGGATACTCACATTTTGCATATGGTCTTTATACTCACCCCTTTCCTCTTATCCCCTGTTCTCTCTCCTGCCTTTTCCATACACCCCACACCCCCTCTTTTTATTTGATAATTCCTCAAGAACTGTGGTCAGTAGAGACAAGTAGGAGCAAATAATTCAGAAACATTTGGGTCATTGTAAGAACTTAACCATAAATTCTGTGCCTAGATTGCAAATACACATTTTCTGAGTGAATGAGTAAGTGACTGGGTAATTTTATATTCATTGGCACACTTCATGATGCACACAACATGACCTATAGCTTCTGTGGAATGTGAATAATCTACATGGTGGTTTATTTTATTACATCCCTATCTTTTCTCAAATATCTTCACTTCTTAAAGATTACTTATTGATCCCAGTGATAAACGTATTTATTAATTAAAAACAAGTGAATAAAAATACTGTATTTTGAGTTGGTCAAGCCATCAGCTGCTATAAATACATCAGCTGAGAAGATATTATGAAAATAGAGAATGGTGGGGCCTGTGGGAAACTATCACAGGATCAAACATTGAAATACTTACCAAGTGTAAATATGTATAAAGTACATGACATGTGCCTGTAAGGAAGACTTCAGCAAACCAATTTCAATGTATGTGACTATGTGTGTGTGGTGAGGGTGATTTCCTCATACCACCAAGCAATTTTTCCAATCCCAGCTGGGTGTATTACAATTCAACTCAGTCTGACCCTATCTACTCAGCGTCAGATTCCACAGGTTAAGGCTCAGTCCCACAAGACTGTCCTCTTCTTCAGATGCAGATGTCAAGTCCAGGTTGTTACCTGTGCTTCTGATTCAATGTTTATAAATTAGAGGTTCCCGTAACCCCCTCCTTGTGTTTGATTAATTTGCCAGAGGGAGGATTGCAGAAATTAGGAAACTGATTTACTCACTAGATGATTAGTTTATTACAAAGGATACTAAAGTACAAATCAATAGCCAGATGAAGAGATACATAGGTTCTGAGCAAAGGAGATGTTATTCCATGGAGTTTGGGGCCTGGCATGGTGGTATATGGAAGTATTCTGCTTCTCCAACCAGGAAGCTCTCTCAACCCCCTCTTTTTTTTTTATGGAAGCTTCATTTCACAGGCATGATTAATTGACTTTGGTCATTGGTGATTGAACCAGCCTTTGGCCCTCTCCCCTACCAGGAAATCAGAGGGTGGGATGGAAAGTTTCAACCATCTATTCATGTGATGTTTCTGTGGCAACCAGTCTCTATTCTTAGGTGTTTCCAAAGAGTCACCTCATTAACCTAACCCTAGTTGCGATGGAAGGAGGCTTGTTATGAATAGCAAGACACCCATTTTACCATTATAGCTTTGAAGAGATTTAAGGAACTCAGCACCAGAGGCCAAATTACAGCAAAAGACACTCCCATTGCTCTTATCACTCAGAAAATGTCATGAGCTGTAGGAACTCTATGCCAAAAATGGGGATGAAGACCAAGTATATATATTATTTCTTATAATAAATAAAAATATCACAGCCTAGTATGCGTAGTGCTGCTGAATGTTGACCTATAGGAATGTAAGCTCAAGGTTGCCAAATATGCTCTCCTGAAATAAACCAGAAATTTGGGCATTTTGGTCAATTGTTTCAATTTTTTAAGGCTGAAAAATTTATGACTTAGATAGGCTCCAGAAGACCAGAGAATCAGTGCTATGATCCGAATGCTGTGCCCTGCCACCCTCAATTCATACACCGAAATCCTAACCCCTAAGGTGATGTTATTAGGAGGTGGGGCCTTTGGGTAGGTCTTTGGGACAGAGACCTCATTATGGGATAACTGCCTTCATAAAAGGGGCCAGGGACAGGCTCACTTGCTCTTTCCACTATTGAGCAGACACAGCAATAAGTCAGTGGTCTCAAGCCAGAAAAGGGTTTTCACCAGATCCTGGCCATGTGGGCCCCCTGATCTTGAACTTCCTGTTTTCAGAACTGTGAGAAATAAATTTCTGTTGTTTATAAGATGCCTAATCTATGATGTTTTGTTACAGCAGCCTGAACAGATTAAAACAGTCAGTCTTAGAGATTATGCAGTTAACAACAATACCCAAAATATACTGCAGAGCTAGCCTAGTAAAGAGCCTACAGTAGCCACAATTGGGCACAGACACTCAAACTCACACCACCCATGCTAACTACTAGACAGAAACTTCTGCCACTGCTGTTGTCACCCCAGTCAGACAGGATTCCTTTTAGTGCCTACTGCAGAAGTGAAGTTACACTTTAGTGTGGCTGACTGGGAGAACCCATACGGTTGCTTTAAGGAAGCCTGGGGAAAAGAGTATCAGTTTTTTCCCTTAGAGAGAAAAGGACTTACAAGGCAGGAATAAAGAAAGAAGGAAAGGAAGAAAATGAAGGAAAGGAAGGAAGGAAGGAAGGAAGGAAGGAAGGAAGGAAGGCAGGCTAGTGGTGGGGGGGAGGATGGAAGGAAGGGAGGGAAAGAAAGGGAAGAGAAGGGAAGGAAAGGAGAAAAGGAAGGAAGGAAGGAAAGGAAGAAAAGGAAGGAAAGGAAAGGAAGGAAGGAAAGGAGGGAGGGAGGGGGGCTAGTGAGGGAGGAGAAGGATGGAAGGAAGGGAAAGAAAGGAAAGGAAAGGGAAGGGATTGAAAGGAAAGGAAAGGAGAAAGAGAAAGAGAAAGAAGGAAGGAAAGGAAGAAAAGGAAGGAAAGAAAAGGAAGGAGGGGGGGTAGGGAGGGGAGGAAGGATAAAAGGAAGGGAAAGAAAGGGAAGGGAAGGGAAGGGAAGAAGGAAAGGAAAGGAAAGGAAAGGAAAGGAAAGGAAAGGAAAGGAAAGGAAAGGAAAGGAAAGGAAAAGAAAGGAAAAAGAGAAAGAGGGAAAGAGAGAAAGAAAGAGAAGGAGAAAGAAGGAAGGAGTGAACAACAATAGGAGTATTCAAAAGAAATAGGTGACCAAAAAGCATGATGAATTTCAACTAAAACAATCAATTAAAATTTTAAAAGATAAACACTATGCTGGCCATCAAAACATGACTTAGTGTGAATTTGCTTGTCAGTCACTAGTTTTTGGCCTCTGGTCTAGTAGGATATTTCACTACATATATAAAATAGAGTGATACTATTAAAACAAGGAAAAATGATTGAGACAGCCAGTCTTCCCTTCAGAACAGAAAGGCAGAAAATAGACTTCCACAGCTCAATGCTCACTCTGTGCTCATTCTATGACCCACCAGTGGCTAAAGTCATTTTTAATCTACTCAGATCTTCCAGCAGCATCATATACAACATCATAACTTGTCATATACGTGTTATGTAGTCGTATAACAAAACTGTACTTGAAGATGAATGGAATAATAACTAAAATTTCTAAAAGATGTTGGTTATATCTTAGAAAAGTTTTGCTTGGGCAGAAAGCAAAGATGGAATTAATAAACTCTTAGACTCAAAACATCCCTCTCATATTCAATGCCATATCCTTTCTTCCATCTCTCCTTGACTTTCACCAGTTGAGTTTTGAGCCCCACCCTTGCTCCATAGGAATCCTGAATACCCTTCTAGAAACCAAGTCCTTTTTTTTTTTTTTTTTTTTTCCAACATTTATTTATTTTTGGGACAGAGAGAGACAGAGCATGAATGGGGGAGGGGCAGAGAGAGAGAGAGACACAGAATCGGAAACAGGCTCCAGGCTCTGAGCCATCAGCCCAGAGCCCGATGCGGGGCTCGAACTCGCGGACCACGAGATCGTGACCTGGCTGAAGTCGGACGCTTAACCGACTGCGCCACCCAGGCGCCCCGAAACCAAGTCCTTTTTAAGAGATCCTCTTTTGAAGGTATTGCCCAGTAAATGTAAGTTGTCTCCATATTTATAATTTCTACACTATAAAATTACTGCCAGGAAATAAGTGTGTTGCCATCTTGTACTTGTTTACATTATATTACTGAAACATTTTTGAGACTATAATTTAATTATTCTGGTATGATAAGTTGAGCTTCCCATCTTGTGGTTGAATTAGTCGTATGTTTACCCAGGAGGAAATTGAGAGTTGTCTGTCTTTCAGAATTGAAGGCTTCCTCTGTGTTTCAGACATTACTCTCATGTTTAGGAAGTCAATGGATTTTGAAAGGAGAGCCTGATGTCATCATTATGAAGTTCCTTGGCCTTAAGACAAAATACATATTAGAACCACTGAATAACTCTAATGCTGGATTGCTTTTGAAGGTAGTTCTGGATACATTTTGACTTTTCTCTAGCCCATGGTATTTTATTCTATTCAAAATTCAAAATTCAAAATTCAAATGGGGAGAAAGGATGATCTATAAATTATTGTGAATTATTGTGGCAATGGCAATTGGGATTAGCTTAGAGTGCGACATTTCTTCAGCTTTCAATGCATACCGCCCCTTCGTCTGATTTTTTTTTCACCCATTAATAAATTATTAGTTAAAAGTTTTGGAGTCTGTCCCTTAATCTTGGTGTCTTCCTCTTGATAAGAGGCCAAGAACATCCTGTTATACTCACTCCCTTCCCCAATAGAATTGCTGGCTATGTACAACATAGGAAATATACAAATAATTATAGCTATTACTATAGCCATATGTATATTATATATAGCTATATGTGGCTAATAATACCTATTACTCAAGTTACTACTTTAGGTTTCCAAGCTCAAAAAGTTACCATTTTTCTGCTTATGGGCTAGAAGGGAAGCAGAGCACAAGAAATAAGAGTATATGAAGTACGGAGCAACCACTCAGTTTAGCCAATGATTTTGCAAGGTTGGAGAGCTGATAGCTACAAGTCTCCCAATGTCACCCCATAGTAGAAGTCAGATCTGTTGTGTCAAGAACACATGAGTAGAGAAAGAACAGCAAGCTGATAATTAATTTTGCCCCAATTGCCACCTTTACTTCTTTTTAGAAGTTGAGTTCTTTGGGAGCCTAGCTGGAGAAGACCTATCTCAGCATCTTTGTAGCTATGTGTGTTCATGAGACTAAAATCATTGGGTATGAGTGCAAGAGAGTTGTCCAGCTTCTGGGTTGAATTGATAAAAGGAATCAGCTTGCTCTCTCTTTCCTCTTGCCATGAGCAAGAAAGGGTACTAATGAGCTGGCTTGACTCATACACATGTAGACATCAGTCTAGACAGTAAAGCAACTAGATAGAAGTGGTCTAGGTGCCTGATGACTTCATGGAGCAGAGCTGCCATAGCAGTCTTAGGCCACCTTTTTCTTTACTACTCAGAGAGAGAGAGAAATGAATGTCTATCTTACTTATATTTTTAAAGTTTTCTGTCATGTTTGAATTAGTTATAGGAGCTTAGTGTATAGCCTAATTAATATGGCATGGAATTTGAAAAACGTTCTTTGCTTACATTCCACTACTTCTACAATTACTGAAAGACTGGATACGACAGTGGAAAGATCATGACATATTAAAGTTAGACACATATGGGTTTGAATCCAAGTCCTACAACTTTTTGAGCTGAATGATCTTGAACATGTTATTTGGTGTTCTTAAGCCTTAATTCTTTATTTTTGAAGAGGGAATTTTAGTATCTATCTTATAGGGCTCTATATGAGACATTCAATAATATCTTTAAACTTTGTGCCATATAGTTGGTATGTAATATGTTACAACTGTTATGCTTGAATTATTGATTGAAATTGCTCCTTAACATGATAATGGTATAATGGTTACATTTTATTAAGAGTCCTTATTATTTAATGACATATACTAGAATGCTTATAGACAAAATTAAAATATAAAAATAAAAAACAACTAAGGATTTGTCATAATTGATTGCTTAGCTTCCATTGTCTGTCTCAGCCAGGCTTACCTTTTGCTAGCTTTTAGATTTAGCTTCCTAAAAACTTCCTTTTTAATTTTGTAAAATTGTTTTATTATTATGGAGTTCTGAGACTTCTTCATAGATTCTAGATAAATGTCTACTATCAGATATGAGATTTGCAAATATTTTCCCCAGTATGTGGCTCGTCTTTTCATTCTATTAACAGTATCATTCAAAGAACAGGTGTTCTTAGTTTTGATAAAGTCCAATTTATCATTTTTTGCTTTTATGTATTGAAATTTTGGTGTGTGTATATAAAAATTGAAGTATCTTGGTACCTTTGCCAAAAATTAATTGCCAGCAAATATGTGGGTCTATTTCTGGACTCTCTCTTCTGTTTCACCGATCAACTTATGTATAATTATGCCAATTCTACCCTGTCTTGAAAACAGTAGGTTTATAAATATGTCTTGAGATGAGATAGTGTAAGTCCTCCAAATTTGTTCTCCTTTTTAAAAGTCATTTTGCCTATTTTAGGCCTTTTACATTTCCATATAGATTATAGAATCAGCTTTTTCAATTCCTACAAAAAAAAGTCTGGATTTGAATTTTTTTTGGATTGTATTGAATCTGTATATCGATTTGGGGAGAATTGAAGTCAACACAATATTAAGTCTTTAGATCCATGGCAATAGTATCTGTCTCCATTTATTTAGATTTTCTTTTATTTCTCTCAAATTGTTTGGTAGTTTTAGTGTACAAATCTTACACATCACCTGTCAGATTTACCCCTAAGTATGTCAGGTTTTTTGATTCCATTGTAAATTTTTGAAATTTCAATTTCTGATTTTTCATTGCTAGTATACAGAGATGCAGTTAATTTTGTATATGTGTCTTGTTGTCTGCAACCTTGCTAGACTCATGTATTAAATCTAGTAGTTTTCTTTTTCTTTTTTTTAATTAAAAAAATTTTTTTTACATTTATTTATTTTTGATAGAGACAGAGCACAAGTGGGGGAGGAGCAGAGAGAGAAGGAGACACAGAATTTGAAGCAGGCTCCAGGCTTCGAGCTGTCAGCACAGAGCCCGACATGGGGCTCGAACTCACAAATTGTGAGATCATGACCTGAGCTGAAGTCGAAGGCTTAACCAACTGAGCCACCCAAGTGCCCTTTTTTTTTTCTTTTTTTAACATTTACTTATTTTTGAGAGACAGAGAGAGACAGAGCATGAGTGGGGGAAGGGCAGAGAGCGAGGTAGACACAGAATGTGAAGCAGGCTCCAGGCTCTGAGTTGTCAGCACAGAGCCCAACGCGGGGCTCGAGCCCATGAACTGTGAGATCATGACCTGAGGTGAGGTTGGACACTCAACTGACTGAGCCACCCTGGAGCCCCTCTTTTTTTTTTTTTAATGTTTATTCATTTTTGAGAGAGAGAGAGCGAGAGAGCGTGAGCGGGTGAGGAGCAGAGAGGGAGGGAGACACAGAATCTGAAGCAGGCTCCAGGCTCTGAGCTGTCAGCACAGGGCCTGATGCAGGGCTCGAACTCACAAACTGCGAGATCATAACCTGAGCAGAAGTCGGAAACCTAACTGCCTGAGCTACCCAGGTGCCCCAAATCTAGTAGTTTTCTTATAGATTCTATAGGAGTTTCTGCACAGTCACATCATCTGTGAATAAAGGTAGTTTTATTTCTCTCTTTGCAAACAATTTCTCATTTCTTTTCCTTACCTCATTGTGCTGAGTAGGCCTCAACACAGTATAATGTTGACTAGAAGTGGTAAGAGATTTTTGATATATTCCTGATCTTTGCGGAAAGCATTCAACCATTCAACATTAACCATATTTTTAGCCATAGTTTTTTTGTAGATATTCTATATTAGGTTGACAAAATTCACTACTACTGCTAATTTGCTGAGAGGTTTAATGAGGAATGGATACTGGATTTTGTTGAACACTATCAAGAAACATTAAAAGAAGAGTTTTTTTTTAAACAAAACATTTTTTTCTTATAGAAAAACTCAATGTCAAAAATACACTAATTCTCATAGGTTATTCTGTATATTTACCTCAATCTCAATAAATATATAAGCAGGATTTATTTTAGAACTATAGGTAGCAAACTCAAGTTTATATGAAAAAATGAATTGTCGAGAATAGCCAGGAAAATTTTGGGGGAAAAAAAGAGTAATTAAGGAAAACTAGGTACAACGTACAATAATGAATTACAATTAAACCGGTGTGATACTGGCACATGAATAACAGTGAAGCTCTCTTGTGGGAAAAGAAACATCTTAAACTGCTAGTGGGAGTATTAATGCGCAGCTTTCATGGATGGCAATATAGCAAAATCAGTCAACATTTTAAAAGCATGTACCCAGTGATCAAGCAACTCTACTTCTAGAGGTTTATTTTATAGGTTCACTTCCACAGCTATGAAATAATTTATAATCAAGAATATTCACTATAGTATTTTTTATAGGGATTAGTTAGAAGCAGTGTGAATTACAATGATGGGGAACAGGTGTTAAAAGATAAACTAAGACATATTTAAAAATTGAGGAGTGTATCTGAACAAAACTCAATTTGAATAGGGCAATGCCAAACCAAAAGTGGTTATAAGCCCTCTAACAACAGGAGCTGGGGAAGATTTTATAAAGAAAAGGCAGAAGCAAAGTAAGAAAAATTTTTTTAAGTTTATTTATTTATTTTGAGAAGGGTGGGGAGGGGCAGAGAATGAGGGAGAATCTCAAATAGGCTCAGGCTGTCCACGCAGAGCCCATATGGGGTTCATACTCATGAAACTATGAGATCATCACGTGATCCTGAGCCGAAATCCAAGAGTCAGATACTTAACCAACTGAGCCAACTAGGCACCCCAG
The DNA here is from genome assembly GCF_028749965.1 of Puma concolor. Lineage (NCBI taxonomy): Eukaryota > Metazoa > Chordata > Mammalia > Carnivora > Felidae > Puma > Puma concolor. The sequence goes on from NC_141678.1 coordinate 75,228,475, forward strand.
AGTAAGGAAATTCTTGTTTGGCCATAGCTTAAAGCCTAGTTGGCTGTTTGTGATCAGTTGTACTTAGTTTCAATTTTGTAATCTTGAGGCATCTACAGGCTTAGATTTTGGTTTGCTTAGGTAAACCACCATGGCATTAGAGCAACTTCAGTGTAAGGGTCTCTTTGTTTAATTAATTTAATTGATTAAATAAATTGTGGTAATTCCATGCAATGGAACTCTATCTAAACAGCTACTAAAAATGAGTTTAGGGGCGCCTCAGTCGGTTGGGTGTCCTACTTTGGCTCAAGTTATGATCTTACATTGTGAGTTTGAGCCACGCGTTGGGTTCTGTGCTGACAGCTCAGAGCCTGGAGCCTGCTTCGGATTCTGTGTCTCCCTCTCTCTCTGCCCCTCCCCCGCTCACACTCTGTCTCTCTCCATCTCTCAAAAATGAATAAACGTTAAAAATTTTTTTTTAAATGAGCTTATCCCATGTGTATGCTATAGTTAAGAAACATTGTCAAATGATAATAAAATAAGGCACAGGCAGCATGTATGGTATGCTGTCATTTGTGAAACACAAAAGAATATGTATGCTTACATACTTATATGTGTGCAGATTATCCCCGGAAGAGTATGGAAGAAAAGAGAGAATAGTTGTTACAATGGCTGATGGACTTCAGCCAGATATTAACTTATCACCGAATACTTGTGTGCTTCTCAACGTCGTGTTCATATGTATGCATTTTCTAGGTAAATGAAAGAAAATCATTGTTTCAATTCATAGGCTAAAGAGTAATGTTTACATTAGGCTAAATTATATTGCTCCTTGTTTATTGTGTGCCCCAGAATATCAGAAAACTATGTGTTGCTGTTGTATTGATTGGTTTTCAGTATAAATTATTATCTCATGCTCTATCTGGGATGCATATATTGACCTTCGCTTCTCCAAAGGGCATCTGAACTCCTGCCATCTCCCATGACTTCAACCTTACTGAAGCTGCTTATAGTGGGATATGGAAACCAGCACTTTGGCTAATAGACCTTAGGATAGACCTTGACAACCCGAACCCTTAAATGTAAGTCAACCATCATTCAGCTACAAATTTGTAATATTAAACGTGTACTCTGCAATGTAAGGCAAATTAAAATCACAAAGTATTTCCATGCTCTTTCCATCCTCATCCAGTCTGTCCCTGTGAGACACTGTACTGTCCCCATTGGCAGTTGTGATGAGTGTGGCTCTCAGAGGAAGGCCTGTTGGAGGTGAATGTCATGGAGCAGTCTCCCTCAGAATTAGAGAGAGATTGATTTCCACGGTGGCAAAGTGTAAACAAAATTCTTTGCTCCCCTGGGAGAAGCCCCCAAAAGGAAGTAATTCATGGAAGAAGTAATTACCAATTAAATAGTAAACGTGCTACTTGGCCTGTAAGAAGAATTAAAACATATTTACACTTCAAAAAGAAGCAATTAGTGATAGTTGATTCACTAAGGAAAGTGCCAGACCAGGACAGAGGAAAGTGTGTAAATAGATAAAGACAGAGAGATTTATTATTAAATTAAAGTCCCTTAATTACTGCAAATGTTAAATATGCAGTTTTCTGACATTTAAATGATGCTTTTCACCAAAATGAAAATGAACTGTCCACCTTGGATTCTTACTTCTCAGGCAGGATGTAAATGTCAGTCCTAAATTAAAGCTAACTAGTTTCTGCTATACATTAAAATTTTTTTTTAATTAGAATCAATAAATCATTAAAAAAAATTGAAGTCAAAGTCATCTGGTCCAAACGTTTAGCCTTCTCCCTAAAAGGAGGCATATGCCAGAAGAGTCTCTGAGGTTTGGGTTTAAGGTGAGACCTCTGCCATCAAGGCATGATGGGCCAAGATCAGACTGGACAAGTGCAGATTCCCAGTAAAAGCCTGTGTCCTGATCACCTGCCCCCTCTTCCTTGGACCTTCAATGTTTCCAAGTGATAAAAGGATTATTCCCTGAATTAGAAACACATTTCTCTTTAAAATATAACATAGCTACCCTTTATGAATCATCTACTGTGTTACCAAAAGCTTAACATGTGTTTTCTTATTTCAGCCTCCTAAGAGCCCTCCAAAGTATGTTCTATGATCATTATTCTGCACAACTCAGATTGAATGGCTGACTTTTCTAGGTCGAGGCTCAGAAAGAGCTGGGATGCAAACCCATGTCTCTTTGCCACAATACCATACTTCCACTGTTAAAAACAATGAAAAGAGAACAATAATAAACTTAAAAATGTTTTTAATTAGGAGCACCTGGGTAGCTCAGTCAGTTGAGCATCTGAATCTTGATTTTGGCTTGGGTCATGGTCTCAGAGTTGGGGGATCAAGCCCCACATCAGGCTCTGCACTGAGTGTGGAGCCTGCTTGAGATTCTCCCTTCTTCTTCTTCTTCTTCTTCTTCTTCTTCTTCTTCTTCTTCTTCTTCTTCTTCTTCTTCTTCTTCTTCTTCTACTTCTTCTTCTTCTTCTTCTTCTTCTTCTTCTTCTTCTTCTCTTCTTCTTCTTCTTCTTCTTCTTCTTCTTCTTCTTCTTCTCTCTTCTTCTTCTTCTTCTTCTTCTTCTTCTTCTTCTTCTTCTCTCTCTCTCTCTCTCTCTCTCGCTCTCCCTCTCTCTCCCTCTCTCCCTCCCTCTGGCCCTCATCCTCATGCTCTCTTTCTCTAAAAATAAATGTTTCTAATCACAGCTTTAGAGAACATTATTGTCATTCTAGATGTCCCTGTCTGAGTAGTCTCTAAACTTTTGACCCAGAGATACTGGAAGCTACTTATTATCCTTAAAAAATTTATTTTCCTCTTAAATTTAACAAGGCTGGTTTCTATTGTTTGCCACTCAGCATCCTGAAAGCATAGTTCAGGTTCTCTAATTCCCGCTTTAATTGTTCTGTGTGTTCACTGAACTCCAGAAGGACTTATAAAAACTCTTCATGTGTTTATCAAGTGCTGGGCACTGTGCTGTACACAGGAGATAATAAACTTCTTAACATGAGCCTTTCCAATCATTCTATTTCTAAACTGGGTATTAATTAAGAAATAGTGTACAGTGATCAATACTTTGGACACACTGGACAAAACTTTGTTCACCAGGTTTCTTTTTCTGCAGGACTTCTCAGAGCCTTTTTGTACTAATGTGCCCTGTGAATCTTAAAAAAGAAAGAGATAATATATAGGAATTTCATATGAAATGTATATGATGTGGAACTTTTTTGAGGATTCTTTTGTATGAATAATATCTAAATAAACATATAAGGGAATGCAGGGATAATAATAGGAGCTATGAATGAAAGAAAAGGAAGGAAGTTTGATAAAGGCAGTAGGATTTTTAAAAGGCATGGGGAAAGAGCAGAAGGGAGAAGGCCATGGCAATGAGCTGAACTCTGAGAAGGCAGATTAGTAAGGTCAAATTTTTTTTAAATGTTGGCTTCAAATTACCATCACATGCAACATGTAGTGAAAACTCCTCAAAAAGAAATTTTATACAGTATTCTTAAATCATAGCATATTGAGATCTTAATATATCTCATTTTTTATTAAAATTTTTTTAATGTTTATCTACTTTTGAGAGAGAGAGAGAGAGATAGACAGAGAGAGTGAGCAGGGGAGGGGCAGAGAGGGATACAGAATCCGAAGCAGGCTCTAGGCTCTGAGCTGTCACCACAGAGCCTGACATGGAGCTCGAACCCACGAACCATGAGATGATGACCTGAGCTGAATTTGGATGCTCAACCAACTGAGCCACCCTGGTACCCAATATACCTCATTTTTAATACAAGGTTTCAATAGAACAAAAGTGACATGCAGACTATATGTTACAGACTAGAGTCCAAGGTGGAAATCTACTTCCCTCTTGAGTTTACACCAGGAAGGTCTACAAGGTGCTGGGCATCATCAGAAACAAAACAGCAAATCTTGTCTTACATGCAGGGTGTCCACAGTTGAAATACTTCAAGGCTGTTCTGATCTGTCTACTTCAAGAGAGAAATAAAAAGCTGGAGAAGACTGAGAATAAGGTAATTAAAATTGTCAAGAGTATAGAGCAACTTTACATGAGGCATGAATAAAGAAACTATTTAGAGTGGAAAAAAGTTAAAAGGCCAAAGTTTATATGTCAGTATTTATAAAGTACTTGTTACATGCAGGCCTTGTGCTAAAATAAAATCTTTAAGATATGGATAATGGAAGATCAGTTTTCATGTTATATCCTGGAATAGGAAACTAACTTTCTCCTCTTGTTTCTAGAAGCTTGAAGAAATTTTTTGAGGGTGTAGGGAAAATTAAAGGAAATCCTTATTTACACAAGCCAATCTATACAGAAAAAAACTCATTTTCTTAAAGGATTTGTAAAAGTGTGTTCCGTGATATTAACAAGGCTAAAAAAAGAGGGGAGGGGTTACCTGATTCACTCATGTCTTTTTTTCAATGATTTTAATATGCTACAGATCATCTTGACTCCCTATTAGAATATGCGGTGGTTCACAAACTTCTCTGATCATTCAATGTTATTTTGAAACCATATCATGTTGTATAAATGTTGATTCAAGGAATAGATTTTGGCAAATATTCTTACAGGTGATAAATACTTAACAGCTTAAAGGGGAATTTCTGAGATCTTAATAGATCATTAACCTGTGAGTCTGATAACCTAAAGGAAAACTACCTTTCTTTGATTTTCAGTTAGCTTCTTAATGTTCCCAATGGATTAGAAAGTAGGTATATATTTATATTTCCTGTATCGCTGAAACCTAAGGGAAAGAGTACCTTTATAAAATGTTAACTCACCTAGTGTCTGTACGTACACTCTATCATTAGGATCCTCACAGCAGTCTTTTTAAGCAGATGTTATTAAAGTATGATTGAGAGATGGCCACTTATTTTCCCAAGATTACACAGCTTGTAAGTGGAGAGGCCCAAACCTAATTTGGATTCCACACTTTGTTTTCTTTTCATTACAATCACTCTTTATAAGATTAGAGAATATATGGCTTTATCTAGTTCAGAACTTGTCCTAAAATTTTATATATTGTAATTTCTTGACATACGTAAGAGAAACCCAAATCTTCCTGTGGTCGGTTTAGATATTCCTTAAGTCTTGCCTTATACAGAATACAGAATTTCATTCTCAGCCTTACCCCAAGGAATCTTGTAGAATTTGAACAATAAGTGATTATTACTGGAACATTTAATACACTGATACATTCATGGGAGGAAACACAGACCTGCCTCCTTTTATTGGGTTTAACAAAACCCAAAATGACTTTCATAAAGCAAATTTTTCCCTTTTAACTTTTAAACCCATGTGCACTTTAAAGGAAATTTAATCCACATGTTTCTAAATCATTTGCACTTAATTCATCAGATGTTTGGTAAGAGCTATTTGATTTCCTAGAAGCCTTTGTTTATAGGATTTTAAAGCCCTTCTTTCCTTGAACTAAGGAGTCTCATCTCATAAGGTTCTCCACTGAATTAAGCCACAAATGACTCAAATGCAGGATCCCTAATCTTGAATTTCCCAGGGAACATCTCCCAGATGGTCCTGTAAAGGCCAGTTTTTCCTTGGCTTCCCTTCTATTACACTAGAATATCTAGTAGAACATCACAAAAGTGGAACTCAATCTACCTTTAGACTATTGTCATTTTTGCTGTGGATGCAGACAGTTTCTGTGAAGTCTAGGCTTCCTTGCCTTTGTAGATTTAACCACAAGACATCTTGTCCTGGAAATCAAATTTTTATTTATTCCCCATTCTTTCTAATTTTATTTCAAAAGTTTCCTGAAAAAAAGCTACTCATGTCCATAGTCAACATGATTGCCCATTGATACATTAGTTTCTTCTAAAACTTCCATGCTTGCTTTTGTGTCTACAAGAAAATACCCTAAGAGGAGGAAGGACATAGAAAACCATGTGATTTTGCTACTTAATAGAAAAATGACAGCTGACTTTCTTGTTAGAGAATTTGGAGCCCGGCGTCCTTCGTAATCAAGTATGTTCGGAAGGTCTAGGGCAAAATGCCTCAGGTTGTAGCAGTAGTAATTAATAATTGTACTAAAAATGGCTATTAGTTTAAGTTCAGTTGCAAGTGCAGTATGCTAATAATTAGTAAGGATCCTTTGTATACTATCTTTTTAAGGCCCTTTGCCCAAATTCTTGAGGCAATTCCTCAAGATTATAATAGTCGTTAATCAGTATTGGCATTAATTAATATTATCATCAATAAAAACTAAGATTTATTCACAATGTTCTAGAAACTGTAGTACCTCTCTTTGTACTCCTAGTGGCCCTATGAGGTAGATGGTGTTATTATGCCTCTGTGTTATTGTGGCCAGGAATTCCACTTGAATACCTAGTGTTAGTTGCAGAAATATCTTATCATCTTCATTAAGGAACAAAAAGCTTTTGGTAAGAGACTGGTGCCAAGTTTAGAAGTTATTCCTCAAAGGCAACAACTTTCAGTAATTTTAAAGAAGTAGTACCTTCTTTAAAAGACTCGGGGCACCTCAGTGGCTCAGTCCGTTAAGCATCTGACTTCAACTTCAGCTCAGGTCATGCTCTCGCAGTTCCTGGGTTTGAGCCCTGCGTCGGGCTCTGTGCTGACAGCTCAGAGCCTGGAGCCTACTTTGGATTCTGTGTGTCTCTCTCTCTCTCTCTCAAAAATAAATAAACATTAAAAAAAATTTTAAATTGTTAGAGGACTCAACTAGAGAAATTGTTGACAGATTTCTCAAAATATTTGCTGAGCTTCAGAAAAATGTGCAATAGGAAGGCAGAGAATGGGCAAGAAATTGAAAAGAAAAGATGAAGTAGTTTGAATAGATAAACAATGTGTTCTCTAATTAGCTTTTAGCCTGCTATTGGTCATTAATTAATCCATTATCTGTGGTTAACTCAGACCCCTCCCCATTCCTTCTCCTTTAGCCTATAACATTCTAGTATACTGAGGAAAATGAGATCATCCTTGTTTAGCTAATTTGCCAACTTGTTTTCAATGGGGTTTGCAAGGAGAGGGGAGGACATGAATTGCAGAGACAACAGAGGGGGACCTTTTAGAGGAATATGGTGTAAGCGAGGTGGTAAGAGATGAGAAACTGACTGAGAAAACTAATTTTGATGGGAAGACCAGAGACTGTTTAATGAGGAATAAGAATTTTGTGTTCTGGATAGGGTTTGATGTGAATTTTCTTCCCATCTCTGCATGAGACGTTAAAAACCATTTTGTCCAATGCCCTATGGAACTGGAGCTCTAAAATGCACTCATGAGCTGAATTCTGCTTCAAACCAAGTACAGGATAAGAACAGAAGTTGCTCGGACTTGGCCATACACACAGAAATTACAGATTCACTCAACATATTAATAAAGCGCTTACTCTGTACCATAATCTGTGCTAGATACTGGGGATACTGTATGAATAAGATATTGTTTCTGTCCCCAAGAATTTTACAGTCATATGAGCAACATGGGCATATGAATAGACAACTTTAATACAGCATGGGAAGAGTTAAGAGGTACGTAAATATGGGGTACTTGAAAACATCTATGGAGGGTGCCACTCTCCTAGTAACAGATAAATTCAGGAAATGTGACTGACAGCGAGAAGGTAGGAGATGCTCTATATGGCTACATGGGAAGATTCCGAAGGCTAAGAAGTTGATGGCAGCTATGGGGACTGAGGCTGGAAACATTTCATCTTGGAGAACAGCTAGGGATAGATATGAGAATTGTCACCAGCCCCCAAACAAGGCCTACCTAATATGTGGCACAAATCTGCGGTCTTTTGTGACATTTTTAGCAGCCTTTAGCAACCACTGAGTAGATTTTCAAAATGATGTCCCTCTCCTTGTTAGTTAAAAATGCTTTTAATGGAGAAGCATTTTCCATGTACCAGGAAAAAGTGTATGTGGATGGATTTGGCCGTGAGTTAGGGATGGGAAAGTCTGGTTTGTTTTCCCATGTTTTCTTGTGGTGGTGACTACAGGGATTTTGGGCTAAGGTTTGCCCTGTTAAAGTAGAGTCGTGAAAGTTCACTCATCTCCCCGGTCTACAATCTGACATGATAAAATCACATGATTCAACACTGACCTGTAACAAAAATACCTACTCTTGAGGTTCACAAGGATTTCTATCACTTCCCATCTTAATCAGTTTGAGCTGCTATAACAAATTTCCATGGACCGGGTGGCTGAAACAACAGACATTTGTTTCTCACAGTTCTGGGGTCTGGGCAGTACAGATCAGATATCCATAGAGGGCCCACTTCCTAGCTTGTAGAAGTCTGTCTTCTCATTGCATCCTTCCATGGGGAGAAGAGAAAGAAGCAAGCTCCTGTGGGACCCTTACAAGGTCACTAATCCCATTCACAACGGCTCCACCCTCAAGACCACATCCAATTTTAATTACCTTCCAAGATCTCCATCTCCTAATATCACTACATGGAGTCAGGGGGAGAAATAGGGCTTTGACGTATGAATCTGGGGGAGACACAAACATTCAGTCTATAACACTTTATTTGACTCTGTGTGTTGCTAATGAATGAGGCCACCATGAAGCCTGATGTGAAGGGCTTGGCAGATTCATATGTTTGAACTGGAAGCATAATTGTGTCATCATTTTCTCTTAGTTAAAAAAAAAATTAAGTCTTTTTTTTTGTTAGATACAATTGCGTAAGGCCACTACGCAGCACAATACCATGAAAATGAGCCTTCGAAACCGTTTACTCCTGTGTGGCACGTGGCTCAGCCTGTCATCAACACAACATTGCCCCTGACTCCCCAAGCCTGAAAGGAGAGACAAAACATTCTGTAATTGGAGATTGCTTTGAATTAGTTTTAATTTGATTAGTAATATCCCACAAGGCTACCCTAGTATATAGAGATTATGGACAATTAAAGCTGTGATCAATTAGATCTAAATTGTTAGTCCATTAAGAGGCACTAACAAGAACTCTGATTTTCAACGTCTTTTTCCCTAATCCTCCTGCCCTAACACTCCTCATGATGACAGACAAACGCATTTCTATTACTCCCGTATTATTCCACACATTTAGTCAAATCCACTCATTTTCAGCACTTAGGGGCATGCAACCAGATATCCTAAGTATAAATAATGTTTTAAAAATCTTTGCAAATGCAACACACTTCCTTTTTATCACCATCATAAAACCAATAAAAAGGATCATCAGAATGGCTATAGCAATCGAGAATATGCAGACCATGTGTGCGGTACAAGGGCCTATCATCTCTGGATAAATTAGGTACAAATGTCCTCAGATTAGTTTGTAAAAGCTTTAGAGAGATGTCTTCAAAGGGCACTTGAACTCTAAAGATATGAAGTGAGAAAAAGCAATGAAGAAAAATCCCGACTTCAAAACTACACTTTATCCTTTTTCTTTTTCTATTTTTAGTAATAAACCCAGAAAAAAAAATCTGCTAGAGGAATTTTCAGGGACACATTTCAGTTGGCCTCTGTTCAGGCCATATGTCTTCATCCAGGTCAAAAATATCTCTTTTATATTTTCCAGTGAAATCCTCCCAAGCTTTCAAGGAACAGGTCACAAGCTACATTCTCCAAGAAACTATCCATGTTCAACCCGGAACATGGACCTGTAAACTTCCATAGGCATTTATTTGTGGGCCCCCTTACAGTCATGTTGTGATACTCTTCTGTGTCTTAGTTGTCTTGCCCTTCCTAGTTGTACTATTGTCTACACTCTATAATATTTGGCAGAGGATCCTGAACCCAGAAGGCAAAAGTAAATATTTGCTGAATTTATCAATGACCTATTAAATTCAAATTACTGAACAAGTTTACTCTTAGGGCCTTTAAAAGATTACATATATTCTTCTTTTTTTTCATTACTAAAAAAAATACCCAAATTTGAGTTTCACTGAGATTTGTTATTATACTTGTCACCCTGGTACATCTGCAAAAATATCTGATTGTCCACTTAAAGAGGTTAGTAGAGGAGAGGATCCATGCCCTAGAATGACAAAGGTGCTCTCTAAAGCTGTGATCAGGAGTAGATGTTTTACACAGTCTTGGTCGGAGTTGACATTTAGAGAAATTTACCTACAACCTCTTGATATTTTATGAAATCTTATGTTCAGGGGATAAAGCCTATGTGAGAATGTTATACATATTCTGTGTGTAATAAAAAAGAGAAGATTTCAGGCAACAGTTTTTATTTGATTACACAGTTTACAAGAGAGCACCTATTCTTTTCAAGGCAACTGTACCCAGACAATGCAAACAGCAAAGGGATTGAAGGTGATGGAAGAGAGGAAGGATGTCTGACTGTGGCTCTGAGGACATACAAAACGACTGCTTCCCAAGTTCAAGACTCTATCTACACTTAATCACGAATGCTCAATAAATGTTAACAATAAATCATTTGAATTTCTGGAAGGAACCACTGACAAAGGACACAAGAGTAATAGCTCCAGATGGGGAATCATAAGATTAGGGTTTTAATTCTACCTTCACTCCATTGGAATTTTTGTTTATTATTTTGTAAAATAAAGTCATACCCCCTTCTTTAGTTTGGCATGTTTATAGAAATCTAAGGGCCTATTATTATTACGATACAGTAGGACAGGGGTGGTGTGTACAAGAAGTGACCTTAGTGAGCCCAAGCAAGAAAGGTCAAAGGGGAGGTGCAGAGGTTCACAGGAAAAGATGACCCCATAGAGATAAGAAAGGCAGACAACTGTGGAGGACACGAAAGTAAGGCCTGCATTCCATCCCCAGCTTTGCCATGTCACTTTGTTGATATTGCTTCACTTATTTTAGATTCTGTTTCCATAATTCTTACAAGCCTAAAGATCAGGGAAAGAAAGGCAGTTAAAATTAAGTTAGTGGGAAGAAATTATGAACGATTTGAGTTGGCAAGGACCTTAGTAATTGTATAGGGGTCAGCAAACTTTTTCTTCAAAGAGCCAGATGGTAAATATTTCTGGCTTTTCAGGCCCTATGATCTCAGTCATAATTGCTCAGCTCTGCCATGTTAGCACAACAGCAGCCATAGAGAATACATAAATGAATGGGTGTGGCTGTATTCCAATGAAACTTTATTTATGGCACTGAAATTTGAATTTCTTATAATTTCCACATGTCACAACATATTCTTCTTCTTTCGATCTTTTATCAATGACTTAGAAATGTAAAAGCTATTTTCAAATCATACAGAAGCAAGCAGCAGGCCAGAGTTGCCCATAGACAGGGGTTTGCCAACTCCTAGTCTCCTCCCACCTGCTTATATACAAATACAGAACAGAGACCAAGAGGGGAAATGATTTGCCTGAAGTCACACAGCAAGTGTCACAGCCATTTTTGTCCTCCCGACCAGACTTGCTGTTTTCATTTAATTTTGAGGAAAAAGAAAGGAAGGAGGAAGGAAGGAAGGAGGAAGGAAGGAAGGAAGGAAGGAAGGAAGGAAGGAAGGAAGGAAGGAAGGGGAGGGAAGGAGAAAAATTTCATCAGTAGAGGATAGTGCTAGATGTTGGATTGTTGAAAACATAAATTGTTGGATTGGAGAACATAATGGTACACCATAGCATATCTTTGTGATTGTAGACATTCCAGAGACCAGTTGGGCATTGACCTGATGGGGTAAATATTCATGCTTGTAAAAAGACTGCTATCTGCTACTCACTAGAAACCTCACCAACATAGTAGCTTGGAGACCATGTGCACCTTTTAGCAGAAAGAAAGATATATATATTTTTTAAAACAGTGCCAAGAACATACAAAATGTGATTCTGCCCCTAAGAAAACTCCCACATTTGCCCCCATGAAAATAAGATTTCATAAATTATCCAGTGTTTTTCTGTAATAATTGCTTTAATCTCATATAAAGCCCTCTAAATACTAACTCCTAAGCATGTTGTTAACTGTCTACTCTTGGTTACAACTTTAGGTAACATTATTGTCATTCACTGCTTTAGATGGGATGGTTCTCTAATTACTAATCTTGCTAGAGAAACTAGAAGGAAAAGGTTATATTAAAAGTACTTTGATAGCTGCGGTGCTGCCTGGCATTGGATTAAAGATTCCTTTAAAGATTCCTTCTGTCTTCAAATATTCCTGATGTGGCCACCCCAGGCAGAACAGAGGCTGCTCCTTCAAGGCACCCTGAAGCTGCATGTTTTACATGTGGCCGTATATTTGGACGCAGTTCTCATGGTCAAGGATATATAGTGCTGTTACCGCCATTCTATAGATGAGGAAATTGAAGTTCAAGCAGCTGAGGCAAAACTCATAGCTAGTTAGCGCTACACTTGGGAAGGAACTCTATAAAAAGGACTTTAATTCCCTCACAGAGCACAAGAAGTTAATGTCGTAGCTCCCTGATGGCATTGAACTTCATTAATTTGGTGTTAATATTTCCAGTGTGAAGCATTCTAATGAAGTGTTTATTCAGTGAGAGGAGGAGTAGAGTTGATCCTCGGTGTCGTAAGATTCAGAATTTCTTCTATTTCGTGATTTGTGGGCTATCCTGCGCTGTTGGGATATACAGATGTCTCTGTAAGAAATACCAATTCAAGGGGGGAAAGTTTCATTTTGGAAGGAATTATTTGCACTGCAAAAGGATTCTTAACAAAAGATTTGTATTCTGTTTCCTGTAAATAGCGAGTTAGTTGAGTGCATTTATAACATGATTTTATCTATGAAAATATTTGATTGACAAAATTAACAAATGGGTCCATTTGTTGGTTGTTATGAGATAAATGTTAGACAGACAGATAAATAGATGAAGACTGACTGGAATCAAATGCAGAGACCAAAGCGTGATAGGAAATTAGATGAACAGAGTTTTTTGAAGGCAGTACCCCCTTCCTCCCAGAGCATGGAAACCCTTATTGAGGTTAAAGCACACCAACCAGTAAAGACTGGAACAAGTCATAATGGGGAAGCCAAATCTCTGATCTTTGGAAACATTCATATCTTGGTAAAACTTGCTTTTCTAATATCTCAACCTCATCTTCATTCTACTCTGGGAAACAACAAAGAATAGATTGCTTCTATTCCTCAGATTATCCTGGTAATTACATGAAGACAACTTACACTTTTAAAAACTCATATCCACTTCCTTTGCTTCTTATAACACATGATTCCCGAGCTCCCCTGTCCCTTACATTTGTCCTCTTCTGAACAATTCTATCCTCATATGTCACTGTCCCTCTTACCTTTAGGGAACCAGCACTGAAAACAAATTTAATAAATGTGTCCCGAAGAGCACTGTGCAGGATATGGAGACTCTACTTGCATTAATGCAGCCTAAGGAAAAAGTTCTTTGAGTCTTAAGCCTCCGCTCGTGCAAAAAAGGTCACTGATTTACTTTTGACAGTTTTGAGCCAACATTATAATGCTCGGTCCACATCTGCTAGCACTGTTTTCCATGAGTGACTGTTATGAAACATTTAATTTTAAAGCATTTTCTTTTCCATTTGGTATTAATTCAAAAGAAAATGGGGGTCACAATAAATCAACTCCGTGAATGTTTACATGTACATTACAGTGGAGCTGTACATGTTTCCCGTACATGGACCCTTATTTCATTGAGGGGAACTAGCTTGGGGGCACTTGCCCATGGAAAGACCTTGGACTCAAGCAGATACCAGTGGATTGTTTCAATGTTGTTAACTGAAGTGGAAATTCTGGTGACGAGAGACTTCTGTTCACGCGAACTTGGTCTGTGCAAAATGTGATTTCAAGATGGTTTTTGGTGGAAACCTGCTGTTTCCATGCCACTGGCTTATTACTCACATTTTAAAATGTACTCCACGCTAGGCAAGACCTACGTGTGTTGAATCACTTAAAAATTATTATGGCTGTCTTTTCATTAAAATGTTTCAATAACCCATGTGAAACTCATGAAATTAAAAACATGAAAAATACCTGAGTGATAAACATGTACACAGATTTTGATTTTTGACCTTGGCTTCCATGACAAAAAAACTTAAAAAAATTTCATGTCAAATGATGTTTAGTTCAATTCAATAAAAGGAGAAGGTGTGTGTATACAGGGGGTGAGTGTGGTAGTGGTAGGAAATAGTAGACAATCCACAGTTGTTTAAACAGTCCTGGTTTTGTTGTTCGACTGTGTCTGTGGCAGAGAAGAGACATGATACTCATCGATGCCCATAGATAAGTCACCTACTGGCATGATCTCTCTGTGAAAAATAGGATTCTATGGCCCCAGTTTCCTTATTTCCTTTATTACCACTGCCCTGTACGCTGGATTCCTTTATAATCCAGTGTGAGCCCCTACCTTCTGGACCAAGGATGACATAAACATGTGGCTCTTATACTGGGCCCATGCAGAGCTCAGTAATCATTCTTGACTGGTACTTATTCCCATTTATCCTGGATACAAGATCATACTCACTCTTAACATAGGATTCGCGGCAGCCAAGAGACACAATTGGTCTAAGAATTTGCCATTCTCTTTCAATCTCATTCAAGGAGTCCATTCCTTTCTAGTGGTCTCCTTCCTCCACCTTGTGTTCTTCAAGTAAAGATGTCTCAGGAATGTTTATTCATCCTGAACTACTGCATTCCTGTTGACTCCAATTGAAGGGCTGGAAGACTTGAAATATCAAGAAACAATGAACAGCCAGGGAATGAGGCAACTTGAGGGAGTCTTAAATAATCCCCCAATATTCTCCATTATGTCATTTTATTTATAGTAGCTGGGTCATTTGTTTGTTAGTGAGTGAGCTAAAGAAAGGAAATAGTTGGAACAGTAGACCTACTATCATTCAGGAAAGGTCTTTTCTATGTTTTAGCGGAGTAAAAACAACTAAAGTACGGCTCATCCTTGAAGAAATGTAGCCTAACAAATGCCAACATAATGGTATCAATACACCTTAATTAGCGGGAGATGATGTCAATTAGTGTTTCTTTTTTGTTCTTTTTATTTTTTTCAAACAATTTTATCTTTAAAATCAGTTATCTTTTGCAGTTCTTGCTGGCTTGCAATCCTTTCCTCCCTCCCCCCTCCCTTCCTTCCTTCTTTCATCCTTTCTTTTCCTATTTACTTGAGAATTTTCTCCCACTCATGAACATTTGGGAGAAGTTAAGCCAATTCAGGGATGACATTTCATGAAAATTACACCTAGTAAGCAAAACATATTTTGTCCCTTTTTTGGATGCTTGAATTAGAACTCAGCAAATAAACACAGGTGGGAGGTGTCACTCATGCAACAGAAATTACTGTACACTTACCTCTACTTCAAGGTACCGTAGCTATTCTCTATGTTGAAAAAGGCCTTGGACACTCACCATTGTTGTTGGTGGCGTTATCATTATAACAATAGCTAACATGTATTAAATGCTTACATTTTACCAGGCATGTTACATGTATTACCTCACTTAATCCCTAACAAACGTATAAAGTAGAAACCTTTCAAATGACTATTTTAGTTAAGGGGACATTGAAGCTTATAATGGTTAAAAGTCTTGTCCCAATGTCACTGTTACCAAGTGGTGGAGCAGGATTTTAAACCAGTCTGCTTTCCACAGATTCAGAGCTCTTAATCGATGTGCTTTATGCCTCCGAGGATATAGTAGGAGGAAGGATGTATCTTCTACCTCTCTCATAAATAAGCCTTTGTCTGGTAAGTTTGTCATTGCTACCTGTAAGAAATGAGAGACATGATGATATGAATAAATTAACTCAAGTGCATTTGACTCCAAATTAGAAGGTGCAAAGCATTGTTGATAAACTACTAGCTAACCACCCTAATTCCACATTTCCTGAGTAGTAAGAAGGAAGTTACAACCTCTCTTAAATCTCTAGACATGCAGGATAATTTCCCAATAAACTAAATCCTGTTACTATCGGAAGATTTGAAATTTTCTAACGATTATTACCGATGCCTCTAAACAACATGGGTTGGAGACAGCCAATCAAAAGCCTTGGCTGGGTTATGCTTCAGTTTTATTTCCAAAAGGTAACTTAGCAGAAATGGAGTAACTGTTTATTATTTTCTGTCATTTTTATATCATTTTTTGCCATGCATATTGTGCAGTAATTGCAGGAAATTAAATTTGAATCTTGTGACACAAGCATGTTGTGAATATCATAAAAAACACATATGTTCATAAATGGTAAAAAAAAAAAGGAAAGGAAAGGAAAGAAAGGTGATAAAAATTACATTTAGAAACTTTTACAATCTTTCAGAATGATGGAAAAGAGAATGTTGTAAGGTTCTTTGTTCAGGCCGAATTCTAGGCTGAAGAGTTTTCAGGAGGCTTGGTGGGCATATCTGTATTTTTGCTGTTTTCTCCAGGGCCTTTTAAATGGTATTGTTTGAGTAAGAGGACATTTGAAATCCCACATAGAGGACTGGCTTGAGAAGTCCCAGCCATGTCCAGTAGATACAGAGCCTATGGATGAAGCCATTTTTCATTTGCCACATAGAAGTGAGAAGAGACAGAAAATCATCATAACTCTTTAGGCTTCTGGTTTTGTTATGTCCTTTCTCTCTTGTGGAACCTGCTGTTACTTTCCTGGCTACCTCTTCTCTTCTATCTGATCCCTTTACTGGTATTGTGGAAACATTCATGAAGCTGAATGCTCACATCCTGCTGTCTGGTTTGATCTAAAGTCAACCTCATCACTAGACATGATGGAAAAGCAAGGGACCAACCCTTGAATGCTGATAACAGTAGCATCTCACATCAAGCTGTCATTGTCTGATTTCTCTGGGTCCATGGGAGGGTCTCTGGGATTTGGAACAATCTCTCTCTACGTTTTCCTATGGTAATGCCAGAAAATGAACTCATCTTAACACATTTGCAAAATTATAAACCACTGGCTTTTACCAAATTTATGCAATTCAGAGTTGGCGAGTTATGTAAGCACCCAGCTCTGTTCTGGCCCAAATCCTCTGTCAACCATCTAGACAGTATTTACAGTGCAGATCAATTCTAAGCTTTTGGTGAAGAGTTCTCTGATGACTTTAGTCCACAATAGTTCTTCTCTTTGAAGTACTTATTGATTGAGTTATTCATTTAACTTTAACTGTTAGGAATTAATGACTAGGATTTTTTGGTAAAAATTTCAAATCTTTGTGAGTAGAAATTAGGTATTAACTATCCTTTAGATCCTGCAGAATGTTTAAACAATATCTTCAGCTTCATCAAAAACCAAACCTAGTATATTTGTCTTTCCACACCAGCCTTGCTGCTTTCCACCTTATTTATTTATTTATTTATTTATTTATTTATTTATTTAATGAAATTTATTGTCAAATTGGTTTCCATTCAACATCCAGTGCTCATCCCAACAGGTGCCCTCCTCAATGCCCATCACCCACTTTCCCCTCCCCCCCAGCCCCATCAACCCTCAGTTCTCAGTATTTAAGAGTCTCTTATGGTTTGCCTCCTTCCCTCTGTAACTTTTTCTCCCCTTTCCTCTCCCCACTGGTCCTCGGTTGAGTTTCTCAGAATCCACATATGAATGAAATCATATGGTATCTGTCTTTCTCTGTATGACTTATTTCACTTAGCATAACACTCTCCAGTTCCATCCACGTTGCTACAAATGGCCAGATTTCATTCCTTCTCATTGCCAAGTAGTATTCCATTGTATATATAAGCCACATCTTCTTTATCCATTCATCAGTTGATGGACATTTAGGCTCTTTCCATAATTTGGCTATTGTTGAAAGTGCTGCTATAAACATTGGGGTACAAGTGCCCCTATGCATAAGCACTCCTGTATCCCTTGGGTAAATTCCTAGCAGTGCTATTGCTGGGTCATAGGGTAGATCTATTTTTAATGTTTTGAGGAACCTCCACACTGTTTTCCAGAGTGGTTGCACAAGTTTGCATTCCCACCAACAATGCAAGAGGGTTCCCATTTCTCCACATCCTCTCCAGCATCTATAGTCTCCTGATTTGTTCATTTTGGCCACTCTGACTGGTGTGAGGTGATATCTGAGTGTGGTTTTGATTTGTATTTCCCTGATGAGGAGTGAAGTTGAGCATCTTTTCATGTGCATGTTGGCCATCTGGATGTCTTCTTTAAAAAATTGTCTATTCATGTCTTCTGCCTATTTCTTCACTGGATTATTTGTTTTTTTGGGTGTGGAGTTTGGTGAGGTCTTTATAGATTTTGGATACTAGCCCTTTATCCAATATGTCATTTGCAAATATCTTTTCCCATTCCATCGGTTGCCTTTTAGTTTTGTTGATTGTTTCCTTTGTAGTGCAGAAGGTTTTATCTTGATGAGGTCCCAATAGTTCATTTTTTGCTTTTAATTCCCTTGCCTCTGGAGATGTGTCAAGTAAGAAATTGCTGCGGCAGAGGTCAGAGAGGTTTCTTTCCTGCTTTCTCCTCTAGGGTTTTGATGGTTTCCTGTCTCACATTTAGGTCCTAAATCCATTTTGAGTTTATTTTTGTGAATGGTGTAAGAAAGTGGTCTAGTTTCTTTCTTCTGCATGTTGCTGTCCAGTTCTCCAGCACCATTTGTTAAAGAGACTGTCTTTTTTCCATTGGATATTCTTTCCTGCTTTGTCAAAGATTAGTTGGCCATACTTTTGTGGGTTCAATTCTGGAGTCTCTCTTCTATTCCATTGGTCTATGTGTCTGTTTTTGTGCTCATACCATGCTGTCTTGATGATGATAGTTTTGTAGTAGAGGCTAAAGTCTGGGATTGTGATGCCTCCCGCTTTGGTCTTCTTCAATATTACTTGGCTATTCATGGTCTTTTGTGGTTCCATAAAAATTTTAAGATTGCTTATTCTAGCTTCAAGAAGAATGGTGGTGCAATTTTGATTGGGATTGCTTTGAATGTGTAGATTGCTTTGGGAAGTATTGACATATTAACAATATTTATTCTCCCAATCCATGAGCATGGGATGTTTTTCCATTTCTTTGTATCTTCTTCAATTTCTTTCATAAGCTTTCTATAGTTTTCAGCATACAGATCTTTTACATCTTTGGTTAGGTTTATTCCTAGGTATTTCATGATTCTTGGTGCAATTGTGACTGCTTTCTTTGTTACTATTGCTGTTGCTATGATTGTTCCAAGTACCCAGGCCCTAATCTTATGAAAGAAGTCTTGATTTCCCTATCTCCCTCATACCCCATAGCTAATGAGTCACAAAGTTCTGTAGATTGGCAATTTTTAATTTTTTAATTAGATTTATTTGTTTGCCTCCACAACATCTTTGTCAACGGAAGTTGTATAAGAAATTCCAATATGTAAGAAAGGCAGTGATGGTAAGAAGAGGCTGGACTGACAGCCTTGAGCCTACATTTGCAGCCCTTGAAGGAACTCCCAGAACCTCTGAGGCTGAGCACTATTTGAAGTCTCACAGTTGTAGAGTTGATCTCCAAGTTGTAGAGTTGATCTCTAGTTGTAAACTTGATTTCCAAGTTGAAGAGTTGATCTCCAAGTTTTAGAGTTGATCTCTAGTTGTAGAGTTGATTTCCAAGTTGCCAAAATGCAGGATGGTATGGTGAAGAGAACCTTGGCATGAATCAAAGGATCTGAACTGAACCTTGATTTTCTTGTATTTCTACGTACATTACCTGATTATTAGAAGGATAAGATCCTGTTTGTGAAAGAACATTTAATCTGACAAAGGCCATGTTGATTTAGGGAACCATTACTTCTCTCCTGATCCCTAAGGTCACATGCTCCTCATGCTGTCCACCATCTAGTCTAACCACTGTTTCCATGTTCATCCTCCTTAAGCACATCTATTTTTATATCCTTTACTCAGAAATATCTAACAACCACTGGTGGCTAACTAAAGAACAAGGATCCTAGCTTAGGTTTTAAACCCCTTCACGACAAAGCTAACCTCTCTTTCCAGTATTAGCTGCCACCATCCTTCCACACAAACCTGCTGCTTTAACAAAATCACCCAACCACTCCTTTCTGAAGGTGTGACATCTTTGCCATCTCTCAACTTGTGCCCTGTCTTCTTTGGAACTACACCTGAAATGCTATCCATGGTTTAAGTCCTGTCTTCAGTACTTCATACCCAGTGAAGCCCTTCCTGACCCCAGCCCCTGCTCTTCTTTCTTCTAGACTCCTAACAAAAGATAGGATAAGTCCTCATGTATCCCTGAAAGGCAGAAAAATGTAGGACTTCTCTGTCACAGTGTAGAGGTAATAAGAGTTTATGACATTTTCTCATCAGAGCTTAATAAATTAAAGCAAATATATGTTTGTGAAAGCCATCTCTCTTTTTTAAGATAGGTAAGACTTTATTGGGCGGTAATTTTACTCAGTTTATAGTCTTCTCATTCTTTCTGCTGAAAGACTGAAATGCAAGTCAGACGATACTGTTTTGGCAAATGAGCCCTGCCGCTCTGGGCTCAGTGAAGATCTTCTTTTCTGAAAACTTATATTTCCCAAATGAAAGTGTACTGGTGTCTGCACACAAAAAGGCTTAATTTTTTTAAATGCTGCACACTTATCAATATATAATTTAGACTTAAGGAAGAAAAAAGCAGGATGAATTGGAGAATATATTTAACAGAGAAAATTGTCACTTCAAGGTATGAAAGAGAACAGGGCCATCTGCCACAGATAGCAGTTCTTATCTGTGTTTGATGTGGTAACTAAAAGAATTTGTGAAAAACTAGTGATGAGACAGAATAACTCAAATAGGTTTTAAAAAATCTCATTCATTTAACTATTTCATAGAGATCTTAAGTAACTTATTTAAATAAATAGACAGTGCTTTGTTTTTAAATGGTCCAAACTTTTGTACATAATTATCTGCTTATGTTAAAAGAAGCACCTGGGTGGTTCAGCTCAGGTCATGATCTCACAGTCCATGGGTTTGAGCCCCACACCCGGGCTCTGTGCTAGCGGCTCAGAGCCTGGAGCCTACTTCAGATTCTGTGTTTTCCTGTTTCTCTGCCCCTTCCCACTCACACACAAACTCTCTCTCTCTCTCTCAAAAACGAATAAGCATTAAAAAATTTTAAAGAAGTTTTCTTTTAAATATGTTAAATCTTTTCTTTTTACTATCCTTTACACTGTATAGTTTTTTGTTTTGTTTTGTTTTGCCTTTTTTTAATGAAGACAGAATCAACTGAGTAATGATAATAGTCTATTATCATTTGTGTGATTTCTTTTATCAAGTAGAAGGTTGTTCTACTCCAGGACACCTAGAAATGTGACATTATATGGAAACTCCCCTGAAACTTTATATTTCCCTCTGTCAGTTAGACATAGAAAATGCTTATATTTTTATAGCACTGCCATTCACTTGGGTAACCTTGGAGACCCAATGATGAATTGGAATGTCCAAGCCATTATTTTGGAGATGTGCTAAGGACCAGAACTCTCTGTTATCACACAGGAAATCAGTTATAAGTGCTGCCAGGGAAAGAAGCAAATTTTAAAATAATAACAACACTGCTGCTTCTGGCCAAGGTGAAATAACACAGATCAGATTTACCTTCCTGCCTGAAACAATAAAACAAGAACAACAACAACAAACAATAACAAACCAAAACCAAAATATGTGACACAGTGGATTTCAAGACAGTGGCCAACAAGCTATTAAATAAAATTTTTAAAACAAATTAAGTAAGCCAGCTATACAATTGTCCCAAGATTACCACTCTGAGAGAATTTCTAGGTTGCAGTACAAGGAGGAGAACCCAGATGGAAGCTAGTTGAATCCCTGAATTAAGGCAGAAGTGAGAAAGATCAAGAGGGCTGGATTATACAGAGCAGAGTATGGGACAGTTGAGAGCTGCACAGAGAAGAAACTAGATTATATAGGGCAGAATATGGGTGAAGAAAGAGTTGCACAGGGAAGGACTGTGGACATTTACAGAGGGCTTCCCCAAATATTTAGTTTAGTGCTGATCAGATCATGTATGTGATGAAATTATTCCAGGCCAGGAAAAGGATCACTTCAAATGATTAGGCATACCAGTGCTTTACATTCACACAGAATTGAAAGTACCACCTGTTTCCATTAGCAAGATTGGAGAATCCCATGATTCACAGGGTATTGGGAAGAATATACAGGAGGATCTTGCCTCAATAGTGGAGAATAATTAACCCTCCCATAAGCACTGCTATAATTTTGTCTAATAAATCTTAAAAGTAAGTCTGGAAAGGATGAAATTGTTTACAAGTAACTCCTGTTGCAGAACAAAAATGAAGAATATTTATAGGAATACAAAATATTCAGTACCCAAAAATGTAAAATTAATCTGGTATCCAATTAAAAATTACTGGGCATGACAAAAGGAAGGAAAACATATCCACTAATGAGGAAAAATCAATTAGTTGAAAAAGGACCAAAACTGACCTAAACAAAAGAATTAGCTGGCAAGGACAGTGAAATAGTTATTATAACTGTATTCCATGAGTTTACTAAGTTAAGTAGAAAAAAAAAATAAACTAGTGACGTGGATTCAGACATACACACTACAATGTGTGAGGTGAAGAATATGCTAGATTAGACATTGCAGGAAAAAAAAGATTAGTGAACTTGGAGACATAATGATAAAGACTATTTAAGTGAAACACAGAGAAAGAATTTTTTTTTAATTTTTTAAATGTTCATTTATTTTTGAGGGAGAGAGAGAGAGAGAGAGAGACAGACAGAGCACAAGCTGGGGAGGGGCAGAGAGAGAGGGAGACACAGAATCTGAAGCAGGCTCCAGGCTCCAAGCTGTCAGCACAGAAGCTGATGTGGGCCTCGAACCCATGAATCGCAAGATCATGACCTGAGCTGAAGTTGGATGCTTAACCAACTGAGCCAACCAGGCGCCCCAGAAAGGAGAATTTTTAAAAATGAAGAGAGCATCAGTGAACTGTGGAACAATTTTAAGTGGTCTAATATAGGTTTAAATGGAGTTCCCAAAAGTTGGGAGGGATATTTGAAGACATAATGATGGGTATTTTTCCAAATTTGATGAAAACTATAAAGATCTAAGAGCCTCAATGAATCTCATTGAGATAAGCATAAAAAATACAGAGAAAACCACACCAAAGCACCTCATAATAAGATTGCTCAAAAACAGTGATAATGAGAAAATCTTCAATATAGCCAGAGGGGGAGAAAAACATGTTACATGCTGAGGAACAAAGATAAGAATGACAGTACATTTCT
The DNA here is from genome assembly GCF_028749965.1 of Puma concolor. Lineage (NCBI taxonomy): Eukaryota > Metazoa > Chordata > Mammalia > Carnivora > Felidae > Puma > Puma concolor. Next base: position 75,251,589 of record NC_141678.1, read on the forward strand.
CATCTAAAACAGTGTAAGCGAAAAGATCATGAAGCATAATTTTAAAGTACTGGAAGAAAAAAATGGTCAACCTAAATTTTTATACCCAGTAAAAATGTCTTTCAAGAATCAAAGGCAAACTAAACACATTTTCAAAATATAAAAGGTAAAATAATTTATCACCATCAGACTTGCACTAAAAGAAATGTTAGATGAAAAATGATACCAGATGGAAATACAAATTTAAACAAAGGAATGAAGAGAAGAAGACTGGAAATGGTATCTACAATGGTAAATATATAAATGTGTTAATTAATATTTGAATTACATTAAAATGTTAACTAACTGTTTAAAGAAAAGAAATATTTACAGTGTGGGTGTTATATCTAAAAGTAAAATGTTTGAGGTCAGCGGCACAAAGTTTGACAGAGGAAAAAAGGTAAGATACCACTGCAAAGTTATAGTATTATACGTGGGTAGTATACTATCCTTTGAATACACAAAATAGCATAACATTACTTAATAAGTTAAAAATGTGTACTATAGGGCCATCTGGGTGGCTCAGTTGGTTAAGAGTCCGACTTCAGTTCAGGTCATGATCTCGTGGTCCGTGAGTTCAAGCCCCACATTGGACTCTGTACTGACAGCTCAGAGCCTGGAGCCTGTGTCTCCCTCTCTCTCTGCCCCTCCCCATTCATGCTTTGTCTCTCTCTGTCTCTCAAAAATAAATAAATGTTAAAAAAAATTTTCAAATGTGTACTATAACTGTAAAACAATCACTAAAATAGCAAAACAATGAATTTTACCTAATAAGTCAGCAAAGGATATAACAATGAAATTATTAAAAATATTGTTAATCCATAGGAAGTAAAATAAAAAAAAAGAGGGAGAGAAAGGGAACAAAAGACCAGTAGGATAAACTGAAAACAAATGACAAGTTGATAGATTTAAACCTAACCAGGTAAATACTCATATTAAATTTAAATGGTCTAAATGCCTCAGTTAAAACACAGATGTTGTATAATTAGATTAGAAAATCATGACCCAATTTTATAAGTGCCTATAAAAACAGCACTTTATTTTGTTTATTGATTGCTTGATTGATATTTATTTAAAAAATTTTTTGAGTATCATTGACACACAATGTTGCGCTAGTTTCAGATGTACAAAATGGTAACTCAACAAGTCTATAGGTTATGCTGTGCTCATCACAAGTATAGCTACCAGCTGTCACCATACAATGCTATTATATCGGCTATATTTCCTATGTTGTGCCCGTTGTTCCTGTGACTCATTCATTCCATGACTGGAAGCCTGTATCTCCCACTCCTTTTTACCTTTTGCTCATCCCCTTACCCCCTTTCCCTCTGGTAGCCATTAGTTCAGTCTCTGTATTTATAGGTCTGATTCTGCTTTTTGTTTATTCTTTTTTTTTTGATGCCACATATGAGTAAAATCATATGGTATTTGTCTTTCTCAATATGACTTATTTCACTTAGGATAATACCCTCTGGGTCCATCTGCATTACTCAAATGGCAAGATCTCATCCTTTTTTATGGTACATTGTGTTCTATTTTACATATATATACATATATGTATATAATATTTCTTATCCATACAGCTATAGATAGACACTTAGGTTGCTTCCATATCTTGGTTATTGTAAATAATTCTGCAGTAAACACAGGGTGCATATATCTTTTTGAATTAGTGTTTTTGTTTTCTTTGGGTAAATACCCAGTAGTGGAGTTATTGAATCATATGTATTTCTATTTTAATTTTTGAGGAAGCTCCATACTGTTTTCCTAGTGGTTGTACCAATTTACATTCCCACTAACAGTGTATGTCAGTTCCTTTTTTTAGCACATCCTTGCCAACACTTCCTATTTCTTGCCTTTTTTATTTTAGTCATTTTGAAATGTGTAAGATGGTATCTTATTGTGGTTTATATTTGCATTTCCCTGATTATTAGTGATGTTGAGCATCTTTTCATGTGTCTGTTGGTTATCTGTAAGTCTTCCTGGAGGAAATGTCTATTCAAGTCATCTGACCATTTAATCCAATTAAAAATTGGATTATTTGGGGGGTTTTTTGGTGTTGAGTTGTAAAAGTTCTTTATTTATTTGGATATTAACCACAAATCAGATATATCATTTGCAAATATCTTCTCCCATTTAGTACATTACCTTTTTGTTTTGTTGATAGTTTCCTTTGCTGTGCATAAGCTTTTTATTTTGATGTAGTCTTGATAATTTATTTTTGCTTTTGTTTCCCTTGCCTCAGGAGACATATCTAAAAAAGGGTTGTTACAGCCAATTTTAAAGAGATTACTGCCTGTATTCTGTTCTAGGATTTTTACATTTTCAAGTCTCATATTTAGGTCTTTAGTCCATTCTGTGTATTTTTGTGTATGGGGTAAGAAAGTGGTCGCGTTTCATTGTTTAAATATAGCTGTCTGGTTTTCCCAGCACCATTTATTAAAGAGATGGTCTTTTCCCCATTGTATATTGTGGCCCCCTTCATCATAGATTAATTGACCATATAAGTGTGGGTTTCTTTGTGGTCTCTCTGTTCTGTTCTATTCATCTCTATGCCCATTTTCATATCAGTACCACACAGTAAACTGTTTTGATTATTACAGTTTTGTAGTATATTTTGAAATCTGGAATTGCAATTCTTGTGTTCTTCTTTCTCAGATTGATTCAGCTATTTGAGGTCTTTTGTGGTTCCATACACATTTTAGTATTATTTTCTCTTTTTCTTTAAAAAAAATGCTATTGGTATTTTGATAGGGATTGCATTGAAGATGGCACCTTAAGTGTGAAATCACAACTAAGATAATAGTAAAAGGATAGAGAATGATATACCCCTCTATGATTTATCAAAAAAGTCTGGAATTTACTTATCAAAAGGCAAAGCAGATTTCAAAACAAGGAATAAATATGGCTGATTCATTGTAATAAAAGAGCCAATTCTTCAAGAAGGCATAGCACTCTTTATATTATGTGACAGAGTCATCTCTGTTAATCTGAGATCTCTTGTTTCCTGGTATTGTATCTAAGTTGTCAGCACTTATAGAGTACCAGTAAGTACTGTTACTGGGTTTAGGGCTGCTAACCTCCCATATTATCTATCCATCTAGGAACCTATACCTTATATGATGCCTGGTGCTCTGTCCATGCAGGTTGCTTTTGAGGGGAGGATCCCACTTTCTTATTTTCCTTAACAAAGGATTTCTTGGCACCACTTCTGTGCCATTCTTAGGGGCACAGGAATTACAGCACTCTGAAGCAAGAAGTTGGACAAAAATGGGTTTGTCTATGACCCTGTGCCCTGTTGATTTAAACCCACCATGTAATCATTTCCTCCTATGACTTGGTGCCTGTCATGGAAGCAGAGAGAAAGTCCCCCAGCTCCCAGAAATCATACATGTCTCCAAGGTTCTTCATGGGAAGCCACCCAAACAGTGCTCACCCATAATTATCATACTCTTCTCTTTATCTTCTAGAAGTCATTTCTTAGCTGGGGATTTTTTTTTTTTTCTTTTGAGAGGGTGAGAGAGACAAGGAAATTTGTGCATGCATGCATGCGTGTGTGTGTGTGTGTGTGTGTGTGTGTGTGTGTGTGCGTGCACACATGTGTGTACTGTGCATGTGTTGAGACATAGTATATTTGTTCTCAAATGTTTTTTCTGTGCCTCACTGTTTCCCACTGCTCTCAAACATGAAGGCAGAATGTACATCCTTTTTTCTTTGCCTTCTCATGTATCTCATTCTACCTCAAGATAATGAGAACAAAATGGCCTGGTTTTTTTAGTAGAGATCAGATGCTAAAAAATAAAGTGTAAAAGGTCATGAGAAAAATGACAAAATAATGTAAAATATATGACTCAATTGGATAGATCTTCCCTATTTCCTTAACTGATGGCCATCACAAAATTAACTTTTTATCAGTGTGGTTTCACTATAGATATATTTTAAAAACCATTATAGGCATATAACTTGAGACCAAGAACATTATTTTATGGGACCTATATGGCATCAAAAGTTCCTCTAATCATCAGTATTGGCACAGGGATGCTGACTTGGAAACCACCTAGTGGTCTTGCTGAAAGCAATTAGCTGCCCCTCTTTCTACCATAACATTCTGAAAAATATTTTAACACAAGATCTTCAAAAGTTGGCAGACTACTGTAAGCCAAGTTATTCCAAAATAAGTATAAATGTATTTTAAAAGCTTTCAAATGCCTTTTTGCATTATTTTTTTAAGTGTGTAAATTAACTCCACATAAAATAAGAGATGGAAATATACCTAAAGGGTTAAATCACAGCACCAGACAGAACATCACAGAATACCAAGTGAATGGTGTAGACCATGTTTCTCAAGCAGATGTCCAAGAAACCTTGAGCATCCACAATTTCTTTGAGAAACTTAGAATTTAATTTAGTAATTACAGTACTTGAATTTACTTCTGTGTCTGCAAATGCATTTCTTCCAGGTGAGGGTCAATTGACGGCACAGCTCACTGCATAAGTACACATTTCGTAGAAGTCCATATAGAGAAAACTAATGGCAGAATTGAGTCATGAAATGTATCATATCATCATGAAGACTCTAAAAGACTTTGAACCATAGCATGATTTCATCTTCATTGAGCCGTAAGCACATAAGGAGGATTTTTTTTCCATTTGTGACTTCGGTAATCATTGGATTAGACACCCGTTTAATGCAGATTTCCACAACACCATCATCTTAACCTTTTTTCCAAGTGAACAAGTCAGCTTTATAGACAGATCAAGTGACATTCCATTAAAATTGATGTTTGAAGATTATTCATCATCAGAGTTTTGGTTAAGTATGAGGCTTGATTATCCTCAATTATCAAATTAAGTCTTGATGTTAATGATGCCAGTTTAGTTGTACAGAGTTAAGTGGGCATTCTCTGCATTGATATTACTAAAGTTAGAACACAAAAAGCAGGTTCAAGTTAAAACTAAGACTAATTTTTCCCCACGATAAACTCAAAATCAGAGGTCTAGTTCAGCAAAACAACATAATCCATCACATTGAATTCATATTGTCAAATTGTATCTTATTGGCTATGTAGTTTCAGTGATACAATTTCCTTCATATTAAAAACACAAGTATAAATATGTTACTGCACCTGAAGGGCTTGGTACAGTCCCTGGCATATGAAAAGCATTCAGTAAAGGTTAGCTATTATTATTTTGTGGAAATTTATTTTAGTACATATTTATGGAAAATTATTAGTACATTGCATTTAGGATAGCACTGAGGTTCCCAATTTTTTTCTTTAAAAGGTCTCTAAACATTACTCAAGTGTAAGGAACACTAAGATAGAAAGTAACTGCCAGGAGTTCATTAGTGATCGGGGGGACTTCCTGGAAGATATCAGAAAAGCTGCCTTGTTATTATGACAAAAACTTAAATTGAGGCATAGAAAAATGAAGTGCCTTATTCAAACCTATTCATCAGGACAGTAGAAGAGCCCCTTATATTTTTAGTTCCCGGTCTTTGGGACTAAGAGTCTTTTCTTTCTCTCTTGTCACTGAAGCCCAAGAATCTTTGTACTTATTATTCTTTTGTCTTTACATAGTTTTTTGGAAGTAAATAACAGTTGATTATATTTGGCAAACAGTACTTTTTACTGTATTTTTATATAATAACTTTTTTCACTTTGCTTTGGAAATTGACAATTATGGTGACATTGAATGGAGGTTAGAGGTGACATTAATTATCGGGGTAACCTAGATATTTACATGAATGCCAGTTTTGATGAAGCATCAAACTCTTATTTGACATACACATTATCTCAATTGTGAACACGAAAACCACGTTGCTGTGGAAATGCTGACAGAATAGCTCTCAATCTGCTTGCCAAACACACACACACACACACACACACACACACACAAAACCAGCATTATTTTAAACTACGAAGTATACCACACCTATTTAAAAACTACATAAACACCACATTTTAAAGGAAATCTATGTATGTACTTAAAGAGAAATTACACATAAAATATAAGTTGTGGGGTACAATCATAGTGATTGGAGGTCTCCATTTAAAAACCATAACATAGCAAAGACTGGCTACAAAAACTGAAAAGATCTGCCTCTCAACAACAAAGAAGTAAGGTGAAATGAAAGAGGCACAAAAGTAGTGATTGCTGAATCTTCCCTTTCTGAGCTATTTAGCAAGATATCAGAGAGGGCGTTCCATGTGCAAGATGCATTAATTAGGAATGGAACCCTCAAAAGATATAGATAGATATATATACGTGTGTGTTTACATGTATGTGTGTATATGTACATATACATGTGTATATAGAGATAACGTGCACGCACATATATGCATATATGTGCATATGTATCTATAAAGGTATGTACATATATCTATGTGTATGTATATGGCAAATCTGGTCCTCCCTTAGGAGCTAAAAATCTACATACAAAAATGAAATTGATACATGAAGCAAAAATAAACAATTAAAAATGAGGTATTACTGCAAACTGTTCCTAAGCCCTCCAGCCTTCTGGGTCACAATCTTTACAGTTTTCATCTTCTGTGTACTTACTCATTATCTTGTCTGCTTGTTTTATGTTACTGGGAAAGTTACATACTAAAATTTTCCACTGTATTTATGGATTAGTTTATTTCTATTTTAAGATTCATTCCAATTTCAGGGATGTGAAAAAATATGTGACTTAGAATCAATGAAATATGGTGTAATATCACACATCTGGACATATGAATAGTGTGTACATTGTTAAGCCCAATAGAATAATAAAAGAATTTGTATACATTCTGGGCAATGGCTAGAATGGAAAAATGCTGGAATGTCTAGGGTTGGATTGGGTTTTTTTGGCGGTTGGAAGGATAGAAAAGAACCTCAAGTTTACTTTATTCCTTGAGCCAAGAGCAAATTCTAACCAGCATATTCACTGCTTCCTCAACTGGAGGTCTCACCCTCTGCTCCTTTTCTAGGGGATGGAACTCTCAACCTGTTGGTTCCATGGGCATAGGTGTAGGTGGCCCTATCAGTTACCTTAAAAACACATACAGAATTGTGTGTTCATATAAATATGGGCATTTATCTGGAGAGAAGTCCCACCCTCTCACTAGATTATTAGAACTCTGTCTTCCAAAAGTAAGGACCATTGCTCTGGAGCCAATGAAACTTCAGACAGACAGCATACACTCTGATCCAGATAAAAGAGGATAAGGACGTGCACAAAAAGGCACAAAAGCCCAAGGCCCATTCCCTCTTCCCTGAAATGCCCCTCGTTCCCCCAAAAGCCAGTCCAACTCTTCTAGATGTCCTGCTAGAAGACTGTCCTGCTTCTCAGGGGCCCCTGACTGAGCATGGACTCCATGCACTGTGATGTATGCATTCCACACACCAGCTGTTCTGCAGCTTACAGCCCCATATAGGAGTCCTGTGATTCAAGAGTGTTTTTTGATCCTGGATACATTTCTGCTATGGCAACAGTCCTAAAGACATGGCTTAAGGCTTATCCTGGGCTGTGACCTCATACTTTTTTCCACATTTTATTTATAAACATTTCAGGATGACAGTTGACAACAAGGTCGTGCACAGGAGGGAGACCGTTGTGCAGAAAGACTCAGAAACAGGAAAGACTAATTAAAGTTCAGTGGTCTTTCCCAGGTGCATATCTTCTGGACCTCAGGCATGAAAAGCTGGATTAGTTGACTCCTTTCCCCAAAGAAATCAAGGAAAACAAATGTGCCAAAGATATCACAAGGCTTAGTAGAAGTCAGAAAAGAAAAAGCCTTTTCTCTGATAGGGTCATGCAGAAATCAAATTTTAAAAATCACCAATGTAAGGATATTTTTTTAACCCAACAAATGTGGAAATATCAGATAGCTTTTTCGATGTAGGTGAGGGGAAGTCTGAGGTGTGATTTCAGGTCATGGTTCTTAGATTTTAAAAACAGCCTCAAAGAAGAGGTAGTCTTTTTTTTTTTTTTTTTTTTAAGTTTCTGGTTATTAGTCAGTGAGGATGTGATGTATGGAGCTACAGCAATCATAATGTGATGATGAAGAAAACTAGTTGACACAAAGATGGCAGAGCAGAAAGACAGAAAGAAACTCAGTCTATTTGAACCACTGACTAAACCAGCACTAACTTCTCTGTCTTGTCATATGAAATTACACGGTTTGTTTGTTGTTGGTTGGTCGTTTGGTTGGTTTTTGTTAAAGTCAATTCAGTTAGACTTTTTACTAAGAGGGACTAAAAACTTCCAAAAGGATTCAGTCATACTGTGCAATTAATGTCCAAAGGGTTGTACCCATTCTTCTACCATCAGTGTGTTGATTGATCAGTTTCACTGCAACCTCAGTTGAAGTTGTGGACAACCTCAGCAGTATCCGTGGGTGTGTGTACACATATATTGATGGGGTATATGTGTTTGAGTTTTGCTAAATTAAGTTGGCTAAATTTAAAATATTACCCCTTTATTATTTTTTACTGATCCTAAAGTAAATCGGGCTGAAAAATACGACTTCAATTTCAAACGTATTCTCTCCCTGCTGCTACCCTAGATCCTTATTCCACCTTTGTGAATATGCCCCACCCATTTAGGTGCCCACACCTGAAACTTGGTATCCCCTTTATGTCTTTATATCTCCAATTTAATCAGATTCCCTTTCTTTCTTTCTTTCTTTCTTTCTTTCTTTCTTTCTTTCTTTCTTTCTTTCTCTCTCTCTTTCTTTCTTTCTTTCTTTCTCTTTCTTCCTTCTTTCCTTCCTTCCTTTCTTTTTCTTTCTTTCTTTCTTCCTTTCTTTCTTTCTTTCTTTCTTTCTTTCTTTCTTTCTTTCTCTTTCTTCCTTCCTTCCTTCCTTTCTTTTTCTTTCTTTCTTCCTTCCTTCCTTCCTTCCTTCCTTCCTTTCTTTTTCTTTCTTTCTTTCTTTCTTTCTTTCTTTCTTTCTTTCTCTCTCTCTCTCTTTCTTTCTTTTCCTTCCTTCCTTCCTTCCTTCCTTCCTTCCTTCCTTCCTTCCTTTCTCTTTCTTTCTTCCTTCCTTCCTTCCTTCCTTCCTTCCTTCCTTCCTTCCTTTTTCGTTCTTTCTTTCTTTCTTTCTTTCTTTCCTACATGCACAATACCTCATCTCATTCACTCATTTTTTTTCTTCTGAAGTCCTAGAACAGTGTCCTAACAGGTCTCCCTGTTGACAATCTCAGCCCCCTCTAACCCACCTCCCACACTTCTTCCAGCACTCTTATAAGTATGCAGGTCCTATCATGTCTCTCCCTTCTTGAAATCCATAATTGAGTCTTCTCTGTGCTCAGCATGTGATCTGGATCCTCATTTGGCTTTGAAGGAACTCTGAACCCTTCCAACGCATCTTCTCATTCTGTCCTCCTGCCATCTTTAGTTAACAACAGCTACCAAAGGCACCATGTTGTGTCATCTTCTTGCTTTGCACAGTTTTCTCTTTCTAGAATGGCTTCACACAACTCCTTTCCCTAACTGTTTAAAAACTCAACTTGGAGGGGTGCCTGAGTGGCCCATTTGGTTAAGTGTCCAACTTTGGCCCAGGTCATGATCTCTCAGTTTGTGGGTTCAAGCCCTGCATTGGGCTCTGTGCTGACAGCTCAGAGCCTGGAGCCTGCTTCTGATTCTGTCTCTCTCTCTCTCTCTCTCTCTCCCTCCCTCTCCCTCTCTCTCCCTCTTCCTGCCCCTCCCTTGCACTCTGTCTCTTTCTCTCAAAAATACAATAAAAACATTTTTTAAAAATTAAAAAATAATAAGAAAGAAACCTCAACTTGTGTATTACATTTTCTAGAATGCATTTCACACCTCCATCTCCTCCGTGCCACTGCTACACTTATCAGCATAGTTGTGTTTTTCTCCTCCTAGATTTTGAGCAGGGATTAAGCTTTATTGCCTGGTACACACTAATAATAATGCTGATTGTAATGATGTCAGATTACTTACACCATGAAAGTAATGGCTGTATAGCTGCTTCTTAGATTTTAAATGTAACTTTCATACCCACCTGATAAGGTGAGTTACTATTATTATTCTCATTGTATATATGTTATAGAGGTACAGAATGCTTAAAATGTTTCCCAAGTTACACAGTCGCTAAATAAGAGAGCTAGGATTTGAATTCCGGAGCCCACGTCTTTGTCTCTGTTGTTGGATGGCTTCTCTGGTGGTTGATAAATGTCCGGTTTGTGAAAGTTAAGATGAAGGTAGGGAGTTTGGGTTAGATGCTTCTGACCCTCCAGCCCATTTGTAGCTCTTGAAGGAGGCAAACCGGTTAGACTGGTGTCGGGTCGCTTTCCCAATTATAGCTTCCTTCTTCTCATGAGCTCTTTGATTCCACAGTGTGGCATGTGTCTTCCCCCCATCTCTGATCTTCTGAATGCCCAGTGTCTCGTTTCTCAGGAAGTAATCTGATATCTGCACAATCGTCATTGTAATAATGCTGCTGCTGATGAAAGCTAACAGTTATTGAATGTTTACTACATCCTCTTTAAATGTTTGCCATGGGTAGTAGAATAAAGACCATGTCCTCTTGTGAAGCAATCTTAAGGGAGAGTGGTGCATGCCTTCCTGCCATATAGGTGACTCCCCTCACTGCTTGCATGCAGGCTGCCCAGTTTAAGAATTTTAAGCTGTCTCCTGCCGTGATCAGGACAGAAAGGCTGGTTTGTTCCTTCTCTGACTAGCCCCAGCCACTGCCCTGAGAACCCCCATTTAACTCTTCCTCCCACCGCCACCCAATCCCCCACCCAGTGCAACTCTGATGCAATGAAAGGGGAACCAGGCTAGGAGTTAGAAGACCTTGGTCTTTCTTTAATAGCTGGGTTACCTTAGGAAATCATTTTATCTTGCTGAGCCATGGTTTCCGCATTTTTATTTAAGTTTATTTATTTTGAGACAGAGAGAGAGAGAGAGGGAACATGGGCAGGGGAGGGGCAGAGAGAGAGGGAGAGAGAGAGAGAATCCCAAGCAGGCTCTGCACTGTCATCACCGACCCTGACTTGGAGCCTGAACTCATGAACTGCGAGATCATGACCTGAGCCGAAACCAAGAATCAGACACTTAACCAACTGAGCCACCTAGGCACCCCCATTTCCACATCTTTAACTGAGAGTGACAATTATTTCTGCCTCACAAGTCGTCTCCTCCAGGGTGTCTTCCCTAACCCTGTCACCTAAGGAGAGAATTATCCTCTCCTTCATTTTAGTACCTATCTACCTGGTTTAGACCCCTGTGTGTCACACTTTATTGTAATTGTCTGTTAAACTGTCTGCACCATCTATGACATTGTTCAAGCCTCAAGATCAAGGACTGTGTCATAGTTGTCTTTGGGTTTCCTATCCCTAGAACATCGGTTGACCTGAATTTCCACAAATGTTCCCTGCCTTTCCCTTGAATTTCCCATTTGTGGAGATTCCTTTTGTCCTCAGATCCACCCATGATATCTGTTTGGATCTACAACCACCTGAGGAAAACTGATGGAGTAACACACTAGGGATCCCAGCTATCCTAGACCAGGAGACCAACAAACTGTCTCTGGTCATGGTATTCAACCTGGGTCCCATCAAAAATACTAAACAGGCCATGCTGTGTCTAATGCTAATGAAGAAACAAGGACTTCTGCTGACGGTCTGGCCAAAACACGTATGATGTAATTCAAGATGTTTTGATTTCTAAAGCAGAACTTGGACAGGGGAGTGGACTGTGGGTTGTTTTCCAGTGGAGTGACTTTAAGTGGTGGAGTCAATGGAGACACACTATTGAGGGATGTCCAAGCCTGTAGGATTTGTGGTGATGGCTGATTCTTTGGATATTATTCCTTCCCAACTTCTTCCCAATCCCATGCTCTATTGTAGGTCAGGGTGTCCAGAGACTTGTTTGAGCTGAATACTGTTTGGAATTTCAGAACAACCATGCACTTCTTTAATGATTAAGTGTATCCCCTTCTATAAGGATACTACTCATTGGGATAATTTCACCTCAGAGTGTGAGAAAATGGAGCCCTCAGTGTGTGTACTTCCTACCATCAAAGAGAAGAGGCAAGGGAGAAGACAGTCTAAGTGTGAGCAAGAGGAATTACTCCCACAGATGTGCCCTTTGACTCCCATTTCCTGCTCCTGGCCAACCCTTTGGAGATTATTTTCAGGGAGATCTCCCTCTTCCTGTGAGGCCAGAGACTTTTCGAGTTATAAGGCTGCTGTGTGTGACATGTCTGGGCAGGCATGCAGCAAAACCACAGAGAAACAAGGGATTAAAGAAATAAAGCTGAGCAAACTCAAAAACGTCGTCTGCAGAACTTCTCTCGAGCTTGAGGTAAACATCTCCACCCACCCTCCTCCTTCTGCAATTTCACAGTGTATTTTTCACTGCATCCGACTTGCGGCTACAGAGAAAGGGAAGCAAATTGTCCTGTAGGAGTGGTTTTCCCAAGGAGCACAGCTCTCTAAGTTCAGGAAGGACAGACAGAAAATGCCCCCTCCAGAGTGAGAAGATGCCCGAAGGCAAGCAAGAGATGGCCTCAGTCACTGGAGGGTGAGCTCACTTCCCCCCTTCTCCCAGTGAGCACGGCCTGCCTTCAGACCTGGGCCCTGTGTTCTTTTCCTCTGGACCCTGGCCCATCCGAAGTCACAGAGTGGACAGCGCTGCCCCCTTTTCCGGACACATCAGGCTCACAAGCAGATTTCCTCCAAAGATTACCATCCTCTTGCCCTTACTGACAATGAGCAGTATCTGAACGATGCTTCCATCGGCCAAGATCCGAGGGCCATCTTTACGAGGCAAAGGCCCATAAGTCCTCACAGACGATCCCCAGCCTTGGCAAATGCAGCAGCCTCATCCAGATTCCAGCAAAGAGGAGTTGGCAGGGCATGAAGAAGGGCAGAAGGTAATTGAGGAGCTGGGGCTGGTTTTAAGGCAGGACAGAGCCCCGCTCCACGAGCCAAGCCGGAAGGAATTCGCTGTGTGCGCCAGATGTCATAAAGAGCTGCTGAGCTCGCTGAGCTTTCCAGTGCTCGGGAGCAAATCAATCAGATGAAGTGTGGCTGCCGCTCGGCTGCAGACCGTGAGCTAATGCGGGCCCTGCCCCGGCGAGCCAGCGCCACGGGCACTGGAGCCCGCAGTGGGGGACGGTGAGGCCGGCCCAGCGAGTGCCCGCTGCCTGATGCCAGGAGGGAGAGACAAAAGGGGCTCTTCTTTAACTCTGCAAATAGCCCCTGAGTGAATAGGGCCTTCAACAGCTGTGGTTTCACTCTCCTCACCGCTAGGCGAGCTGGGGGTGCTAATTGTGGAGCTGGAGAGCTGTTAAAATCAGACCAGGCCTGTTAAAGGAGACGAGTGACAACACTTAGACCCGCACGTGTGGTTGGGCTGCACGAAAGCTTTATGTCAGAAGAAGTGGAAAGAAAGCAAAGAAGCCATGAGAGAAAGAAGGTAGCTGGTTGGCTGTTCCCCCATCTGTGTGACCTCAGCAACGTGTCCATGTTGTTGTGGTTGTTGTTTTTTCATGTCGATTTATTTTTGAGAGAGACAGAGACAGAGACAGAGTGTGAGCGGGGGAGGGGTAGAGAGAGAGGGAGACACAGAATCCGAAGCAGGCTCCAGGTCTGAGCTGTCAGCACAGAGCCCGATGAGGGGCTCGAACTCGCGAACGGTGGGATCATGCCCTGAGCTGAAAGCAGGAGTCAGATGCTTAACCGACTGAGCCGAGTGGCCCTCCGTATTGTTCTAGCCCCTACACACAATGATAAGGTCATAAAAAGAATCTCATTTATTGAGATTTTACCATGTGCAGGCACTAATATGGGGGTTTAACATACATCATTTCATTCAATCCAGACTCAGAGAGGTTATGTGACTTTCCCAAGGATAAAAAGAAGTGCGTGCACGTGCTTGCGTGATTGTGCCACACGCGCATACACATTACTACTGAATGGCAATCAGGCTTCAAATCCAGTTCTCCCTGACTTCAGAGCCAAAACCTTACCCATTATGCCACACAGTCTCTCAGTTTCAAAGCAGGTCTTTGTAAGAATTTGTGAATTAATAAACTATGGCACTGATGGTCAAGAAATAAAATTTACCAAAGTCACCCAGTTTGGAAATTAAACAGAGAATATTCCCTGGGAGCCAAAGAAAGGGACATACATTGGACATATGGTCACAGATTGAAGTTTTCCGTTTTCTCTCCCTATAATAGCCCTGGCAGACAGCTAATAAGGGAAACATATTGCAGGAGGAATCTTCTCCTCTCTCAAATCACATGGTACAGATTTCTGGTAGCAGCAGAGTTTGCTGAAAACAAATAATAATCTGACAATAGGTAAATTCTGCCCCTCTCATCCCAGTGAGATAAATATACCAAAAGATTTAGGAGTTTATCCTTTTGAGAACTGAGCCTGTTTAAGGAAAAATTGCAGAGGGGGGCATGAAGACAATGAACTATCTTCTTCTGAAACATGTGAGTTCATCAGATGCCACAATTCTCCCTCCATGCTCAGATTGTTCACTTGATGGGATCATTTGAGATTGTTTTGGAAAGATAGATGATCATTCCTACCATCTGTATGAGGGTAGACAGGGCACTATTACATCTTCATAAAACTTCCAACAAGAAAATATCCGAGCTAGCCTAAGCAAAGGAAATTACCTTTGAATGTAAACAATGGGAAAACCATTCCTGACAATAGAAAAACTCCAGGCCCCTGCAATCCTTTTGCCCCTCCGTTTTCTTTAATTTACATCAGGGTAAAAAGGTAAAAAGATGGAAAGCACAACTCCTTTGAGTGGTATCGAATCTGCAATACCTCTTTACAAGCTGTCTAACCGGTGGTGAGTTCAGACATTTCAGCCTCTTTGGTATTCCTCGCCGAGGAAAGACCAGAACAGGCCGATGTTTTTGCTTGATTCCGTTGGATCTACATGCTAACTCTGCTGCTGAGAAATTAGCAGGCATCATATGAACACCTCTCCCTGACTATTCTGTTCTTCTGTAGGCAGTTTCTTCTTTGAACCAGCGCCCTGTGAGTGCTTCTGTAGTGTTTAGCAAAGCATCTAAAACATAATTCAAAAGCATCAAAGGGTGTGTATAATTTTACTTGCAAAAAGTGAATTTGAACATATTCTAAGTTAAGTTTTAAAATATCACTCTCTCTGTCTCTCAAAAAGTTAAGCTAAGTTACCATATAACCTAGCATTTCCACTCAAAGGTACGTGCCCAAGAGAAGTGACAACAGATGTTCGCACAAAAACTCGTACACAAATAGTTATGGCAGCATTATTTACAATAGCCCCGGAGTGGAAGCAACCCAAATGTCCATAACAGATGAATGGATAAACAAAGTGTGATATGTCCATACAACAGACTACTATTCAGTAATAAAAAAGAATAAAGTACTGATAAATGCTCAGCGTGAATGAACCTTGAAAACATTATGCCAAGTGCAACAAGCTGGACACAAAAGGCCATATACTGTATCATTTCATTTATAAGACATATCCAGAATTGGCAAAACTATAGAGATAGACAGTCGATTAGTGGTTGCCTGGGGCTGGAGGGGTTGGGGAGTGACTACCAGTGGGTCCTGGATTTCTTTTAACGGGTGATGTATATGTCAGTGGTGTGGTGACAGTTGCACAGTTTGTGAATATATTAAAAATTACTGAGCTGTGCACGTCAAAAGGGTAAATTTGGTGGTAGGTAAATAATATCTCAATTTTTAAATAGTTGGTGGGAAAAAAGATAAAAATATCACCCACATCATAGAGATTTACATGGAACATACACGCCTGTGAGCCACAACGAAGCACAGCCCTTGACCATGGGACTTATATCCTCCACTCACATCCCTCAATGCGACGGTGTTAAGAACCTTAACTGAGGTTAAGAACGTAATCTCTGAAGCCAGATTGCATGGGTTCAAACCCTGGAGCTGGTACCTGCCAGCTGTGTGAGCAAAATCTTAACTTCCTTGTAGTTTGGCTTCCTTGACTGCAAAATGGAGACTCTAATCATAGCAGACTGGCGGAGTTACCATGACAATTAAGTTAGCTAATGCATGAATAGTGCGGTTTTATCTATCTCCGTCATCTCGAATGTCACCAGGGAAACTATGTGGTGACCTATTTTCTAGAGTGCTTGCAACCTTGATTACACAGTCAGCATTTGCTTCTTGATCACACATTATTGATGGTACATAGTTAATTTTATTTAGGAACCATGTAACAAATGCATTGAATAGTGCAAAATATTGAAATAGTGCAAATGCATTGAATAGTGCAAAAAAAATATTTTATTTATGTACCATATAACCTAGTTACGAAGTATTTGAAAGTAAGAACCTACATCCATCCTTCATCCTTTCCACTTGTTTTTTCATTCCCCAGCATCCAGCCCAGCACCAGCTCGTGGTCAGCCCTTCGGAGGTACTGGCTTACTGTTTCCCCAGGGCCTGGGTCACTGGCTGCTTTCTCCTAGGACTGGTATTATGGTATGAGGTATAGTCCCACCACAGACCACTAAAAGATCGCTAATCTGACTATAGAATGAATTACAGGAATTTATATTACCCTGGTAGCCACATCTTGGGAGTACACCTTAACTTCTGCCCCCAAGGTGCTATAGCTGAAGTTTCTACACTGTTCTGGGTCTAAAGAGCTGCTTGATGGTGCCTAGAGACTGTGGATCATGGAGCTGGCTACATTAGTTATTATTTGGGAGCTGAAGTTTCTTCAGTGTCACCAAGGCCCGCAGCTGGGAACAACAATGTAAACTGGAGAATAACAAACCCAGCGTTGGGCAAAAGGCTCGCAGGAGAAACGTCCAAGCAAGACCAAGAAACGCGCATGCATGTGTGCACAGAGCGGTCCCTAACGCGATCCTGGAGACTCAACTGTTCAACAGCTGTCCTTCTTTCAGTCTCTTGGCCAAGATGGGCTTTAAACATCAAGACAGCCTTTAAAGGATTGGTGAATACTTTCTAAAAGACAAAACTTTTTGGTTTTAACTGCACTCCAAGAGACTCCGATGGTTTCCTCAACTCTGTTTTCTTCGTTAGGGTATCGTGCTTGTTAATCTTTCTCTCCTTGCTCATTTTATTTTTTTAATATTTAAAAATGTTTTTATCTATTTTTGAGAGAGAGAGAGAGATTGTGTGTGAGCAAGGTAGGGGCGGGGGGCGGGGGGACAGAAGATGCGAAGCAGGCTCTGTGCCGACAGTGCTGAGCCCCACGTGGGGCTCGAACTCAACAACTGTGAGATCATGACCTGAGCTGAAGTTGGTTGCTCAACCGACTGAGCCACCCAGGTGCCTCTTCTTGCTCATTTTATTATCAAATTCAATTCAGATGTCATTTCCTGTTTATTGTAGAACATAAAGGGATGCTTGGGAAATACCATGATCAGGTATTTTGTGATAGTTCTTCAATGTCTTGGTGAGTCCTTAAGACGGACTGCTGGTGGGGTCTTCCCCAGCCCATTTATACTCCAAAAATGTCCTGAAATGTCCCTGCTCCCAAGAGCAGACAGCTTATGAGAAAGTTTTCTGAAGGGCAAAACCCAAGACCATAAGATGTACACATTTAGAATTCCTCTCTTTAAATTGTGTTTGGAATGCTTTGGAGATACTCTTGCTTACCTTTTTGTCCTAGACTCTGAATTCTCTATGGGTGAAAACTGCCACAGTACACGGAGGATGACTGGGGTGTGGGAGGTGCTGACTTGAAGAAAACTGGGCCAATGAGGAGATGGTCCCCGGATGTGTTCTGTGATCTTCATGGAAAAGTCTGTAAGGGATCATGAAGGGACTTCTCTCTCCACTACTATAAGACAGTGGTGCTTCTTCAGTTTTCTGGCCCTAATTAGCAATAACTAATTAATGCTCAACCACCTTGGTGGGTATTGGGAGAGAAGAAACTGAACTAGACAATGAAATGGTTGTCAACTGCCCCCTCCCCATGCCTTGGGCCCTGGAAGAGTTGGAATGGGATTATGTCCAAAGTTTTCCCTGGCTTCCTGCTGCTCCCTGTGAACCACTGTTCCTACTTCCTGTATGGCAGCTTTGGTACAAGTCCTACTATCTCATTCAAGTCTATAATCAAGTTCTGGAGGGGAAAAACATGGCTTTAATATTTCTCTCTATTTGCTCTCATGTCAAGCCAGGAGCACTGAAGCACCAGCACTCCTCAGGAAAACATCCTTTTGCCTCATAACCGAGAGCACATTTGGTATGCTAGCCTTCTCCTCCTTGTTTGTTTTCAGGATAGTGATAAAAGGATGGAAAAAGCATCAGGGAAAATCAGTAACTTTCAGTAATATTTCAATACATCTGCAAAGGGCAAACAGTTTAGAGTTTCTCCTGCCCTGTCTGAAGTTGGAAACTCTCACCACAGTGGGAAGCACAGCTATTTTGACTTGGCAAAGCAAACCAAACAGCACGCACCTGCAACTGTACGTCTCTGACGTGAATAGCTGTGGCCAGAGGGTCAGTCTGTTCTCAGTTTTTCATCCAGAAACCACATTCTGCAAATGGAGAGAAAACCACTGTTGGATTAAAGGAAATCCTTGCCATGGAGACTAAGCATACAACTTTAATTAACTCATCATTTTCTAATTAGCATCCCCCGAGCCCTGTGCATGGGCAGCTTATGTTGCAGAATGTGCCATCAAATTTTTCCAAACAGTTCCATAAAATAAAGTTTTGCTTTTGTAAACATTTATTTCAGAAAGTTTGGAAAACGCAGAAAAAATTTTTAAAGAGCTGAAAACCCCAAAACTCATCATTCATATCAAGTCATCTAATCTTTGGTGTATTTTTTTTCAGTCCTTATATATGTTTTACATTTTGTATTTTATACGTGGTGGAGACTGTATCATCTATAGAAGTTCTGGCCTTTTATTTAATATTTTATATTAAGTATTTTATTCTTTAGTACAAACTTCATAAACATCACTGTTAATATCTGCATAGTATGCTGAATACAGGTGTTATAATTTATTGATTATTCCATTATTGTTGAATGATTCCATATTTTCCAAAATTATCTCAAAATTTTGCTATCATAAAAATGCTGCCAGGGGCGCCTGGGTGGCTCAGTCAGTTGAGTGTCCGACTTCAGCTCAGGTCATGATCTCATAGTCCATGGGTTCGAGCCCCACATTGGGCTCTGTGCTGACAGCTCAGAGCCTGGAGTCTGCTTCAGATTCTGTGTCTCCCTCTCTCTCTGCCCCTCCCCTGATTATGCTCTGTCTCTCTCTGTCTCAAAAATAAATAAAAACATTAAAAATTTTTTTAAAAATGCTGCCATTAATTCATTGTGTATACAGCTTTGATATCTGTATTAAGAATTATTTTCTTAAGAAGGATTCTCAGAAGGAAATTCTAATGTGGGAACTCATATATTAGCTTCTGATGCAAAATACCAAATTGATTTCTAAAATTTGCACTCTGCTATCTAGAATGAAATAGTGCTTTAATTAATAAATAACCCCTTGACTCTTACCTAACTGGGCAGAGGGAGAGAGAGAGAGAGAGAGAGAGAATCTCAAGCAGGCTCTATGCTCAGCCCAGAGCCAGATGCAGAGCTCAATGCCATGACCCTGGAATCATGACCTGAGGTGAAATCAAGAGTAGGACATTCAACCAACGGAGCCACACAGATGTTTCTATAAATGATCTCTTTTAGTTCTTTGCCTATTTTTATTTCAGGATCTGTTTTCTTATCAGTTTATATGAGCTCTTTTTATTTACATAAAATACCAACCTCTTGCTCGGCATGTTTGCTGGAAATAATATTTCTACTTTATTGCTTTTCTGTCCATTATAGTTATGTTTTGAGATGCAGAAATATAATATTTTAGTAGTCATATTATTGATCTTTTCCTTGGTGATTTTTTTTTCTACTGATCAAATACTTAGAAATTTCTCACTCCAGAAATTTTATAAGTATTCATCTCTACTTTCGTTTAGATTTTCTATGTTTTGAAAATTTTCATCTCCTTAATGTATCTGAAATTTATTTTAATGGATGGTGGACAATATAAATAAACTAGATCTCACATTACCTGTCCTGAAAGTATCTAACCAAATTCCACATTACTTATCAAGTTAATACATCTCTTTTTCTCTGGATGCACCGTTATCCTTATGAAACTAGTGCTCTATCAAGGTTTTGTTTTTTTTTTTTTTTTACCCAATTTCTATTTTGTTTTGTTAGCGTGCTTGTAATTTTTTTTAAATGCTATGTTTTATACTTACATAATTTTGTAATATACTTCAGACTCTGGTGGGGGTAAGTTCTTACCTTTGTCAAAAATTTCTCAACTGGCACCTGGGTGGCTCAGTCAGTTAAACGTCTAACTCTTGATTTTGGCTCAGATCATGATCTCGTGTGTCATGGGATCAAGTTCTACATCAGGCTCCATGCTATGCATGGAACCTGCTTGAGATTCTCTCTCTCCTTCTCTCTCTGCTCCTCCCCGTGTGCTCTCTCTCTCAAAATAAATAAATAAACATTAAAAAATGTTCTTAACTGTTATACCTGTTTATATTCCAGGTAAACTTTGGAATTATCCTGTTCCCAAAATTCCTGATTTTAATCATTATTTTAATTATTTTTTAATTATGACTGTATTCAACTGAAGAGTTTCATGTGGACTAATTTCCTCATCAAAAAACGTGGCTCACAGCACATATTCCTTTTTCAGAAACATTATCACCTTGGATTACTTATTGTTTTTAAACGCATAGGTGGTTGACTATTCTTGTTTTTTTAAATGCAATGAAATGGGAAAACTTCATGCCAGTCCCTTCCTCTCTGGAAGGTTATTTGGGTCAGTTTAAAAATTTTACTACAATAAAAAGCCGTGATGCCAAAATAAATCTGTGATGATATCTTTGCACTTATTTGCAAGTATTTCTCTGGGATAACCTCCTAGAGTGCTGGTGAAATGGAATTCATAATTTTAATTTTGATAGTTTCTGCCAAATTGTCCTTGAATAAGACTATGCCAACTTATGCTCCTATTAACAGTGAATAAGAAATTCTGTTTTCTCACACTGGATGTTACGGAAATTTAAAATATTTGCCAGTCTGGTGAAAAATACAATCTCAGTGTTGTTTTAATTCATATTTCCCTAATTACTAGGGAAGTGGAACGTATTTTCTGATGTATGTGACCATTTGCACTTCTTTTTTTTTGAATTGCCTCTTCAACTTCATTTTTAATTTTAAGTTGTGCTTATTTTATTTATCTCTTTATATATTGCATATATTAAGCCTTCATCTGTTACATATTTTGCAGATATTTTCTCTTAATCTTTTCCTTGTCTTTTAATATTGTTTTACCATCTTTCTCAGTAGAGGAGTTATTCATTTTCATATGGTGAAATCTGTCATAATTTTAATTTTTGTTTTCTGATTTTCCTCCAGGTTTTCCTTTTTTTTGTTTTTTTAAGTTTATTTATTTATTTTGAGAGAGAGAGAGAGCACACGTAAGGGAGGGGCAGAAAGAAAGGGAGAGAGAGAATCCCAAGCAGGCTCCATGCTGTAAGCATGGAGCCCAACTTGGGGCTCAAATCCATGAACTGTGAGATCATGACCTGAGCCAAAATCAAGAGTCAGAGGCTTAACCGACCGAGCTACCCAGTTGCCCCCCCCCCCCAGTTCTCTATTTCATAATTTTATAGGTTAAAAATGTTTTAACATTTAATCTATGTATAACCCAACTTTTATTTTATGTATTTATTTATTTTTTAATTTTTTTTAACATTTATTCATTTTTGAGAGTGAGAGAGACAGAGCATGAGTGGGGGGAGGGGCAGAGAGAGAGGGAGACACAGAATCCAAAGCAGGCTCAAGGCTCTGAGCTGTCAGCACAGGGCCCGACGTGGGGCTTGAACTCATGGACTGTGAGATCATGACCTGAGCTGAAGTCGGCTGCTTAACCGACTGGGCCACCCAGGCGCCCGAAACATAGCTTTTATATGTGGCGTGAGGAAGAAGTCTAGGTTTATTTATTCTTTCTGAGTATCCATTTGTCTCAGTTCCAGTAAGTGAGTAGCGTGTCCCCCTTAGGAAGTGTCTCCATTACCACGTGCTAAAAATCATGCGTGCGTGTGTATGTATAACACATATATATTCTTAGACTTTATTTTCTCCAAGATCTTTTTGTCTATTCTTGTATTAATGTGACATAGTGTTAATTATCAAGTTAATCATTAAAATAGTTACTTATAATAATCAAAATAATTATAATAGAAATAAGTATAATTTAAAACTGTAAGGTAATATTAATTACTGTATATAATATTTTGATAACTTATAAGAAATGCCCCTTTTAACTGTTAGTTTTTGAAAATTTCACACCCAATCTTGTACTTTCTCTCCCAAATTAGATTGTAGGACTCCTTTACAACTAGTTTTTGGGGCGATTTTGATTGGGGTTATTTTGGACTTTCATGTTAATGTGAGGAAAATTGATCTCTTTATAATACTGTGTCTTCCAGTCAAGACACATAGGATGACTGTTCCTTCACTCTGGCCATTTTCATGTTCCTGCAATAAGGGTTTATACTTCTCTTTATATAGCTCTGCGTACTTCTTATTAGATTTATTTCTAGGTATTTTAAAGTTCTGTTGTTGGGGCGCCTGGGTGGCGCAGTCGGTTAAGCGTCCGACTTCAGCCAGGTCAAGATCTCACGGTCCGTGAGTTCGAGCCCTGCGTCGGGCTCTGGGCTGATGGCTCAGAGCCTGGAGCCTGTTTCCGATTCTGTGTCTCCCTCTCTCTCTGCCCCTCCCCCGTTCATGCTCTGTCTCTCTCTGTCCCAAAAATAAATAAACGTTGAAAAAAAAAATTAAAAAAAAATAAAGTTCTGTTGTGATAACACATTGCATATAAAAATTGTTTACTGCATATGTAGAGATGCTTACATATGGACCTTTCATTACATTTGGGGAGGAACTTCAAATAGTTTTACAGTTAATTCTAAACTTTTGATAGACATTTGAAGACAATGACAATTGTTGGTTTTTATAGTTTTCCTTCTGGGATGTCCAGGTATGCAGCAGCACTTTTTTTTTTAATGTATCTTATTAGTTTTTCGTCTTTCTATTTCCTTGGGCAAGCCAGGGTTCTTTGGTGTCCACATTCTGTTATTTTAAGTAGAAACTCATTCACAGGCTCAAAGGGAAGGCTGGAGATGAAGTCAGGACTAGGCTGAGGTAAGTGAAGCAGTTTCCTTAGATGCCAAATTTAAGGTGATGCTAAAAATTTCAGTAATCAAGTAATCAAGATAAATAATATTTTCATGCAATTAAAAAGAATTTAAATCCATGATGAACAAAATACAAAACATTTAAATAAAGATAGCCTTAGTATGTAGAGGCAGGCTCTGGAAAAGCCAGGAACCAGGCAAACATAGAGACCGCAGTAGCAGTTTCCAATGACAGCCTTACATTGACTGCCAATGGAATGAGTAAACTTGGAGAGAGACTGACATCCTTGACCAAAGGGAGGGTAGTGAACTTCCACTGTCTGTCAGAGATTCCACATAATGGGGGAAAGGTGATTCTCCAAAAGGAAACAAGGGTAGTGTTGCCAAAACAACAGTTGTCTACCATATTACAGCCCCAGAGTGCACTGTTCTTACATTGACCTTATCTTCAGCTAAAACCTCAGACATTCACATGTTAGGGCCACACCTCCCATGAGGTCATGTCCCAATGTGCCAGTCCTCCTTTACTTCCTGCTATACTGTCTACTCAAAGCTGCAATCCTCATATGGATATAGCATAAAAGATAGTATTGGAGAAATTTTGGTGGCTTCAAAAAGCACTGTCCGTTGGCAAGGGAATGGCAACCTGGGTTCTGCTTTGAACAAACCCTGTGGGTCTGTACTTGGGAAAGGACCTTATAGAAAGACCATAATCTCTTCCTTCCTGAATGGGTTGTTCTGCATTGGGAGAAAAAGTATGTTTTGACCATTCATTGTTTTAGGTCCATAGGCCTTGTTAGGCTAGTGAGAATTCTTCTCAAAAGAATTGACTACTTAACCTTAATGTTTAGTCATGTGATTATCTTCATAGATACTGTAATGAACATTTAAATAAATTACATTTACTATAATTATCGATAAGTTAGGTTCTACACCTACCATCTTTCTATTTGTTTTCTATGTATTTTATATCTTTTCTGCTCAGCCATTCCTGTATTACTGCCTTCCTTTGGTTAAATGGATATTCTCAATAAGTTAATTACCTTATTGTTTCTTTTGCTATATATTTTTTCTTATTTTCTTAGTGGTTGTCGCAGAGATTACAATTCGCATTTTAACATAATATAGGTTGGATTAATACTTTTTTCCAATAGTATGTAAAATTTTGTTCAGGACTCCACTGTGATTCCCTATAAGGGTCCCTTGTTTCTGATGAATTGCTTTTCTCATGTTTCTTCCAAGACATTTTCTTTTTCTTTTAACAGTTTGTGAGTTGTCCAGGTGTGACTCTTCGGATTTATCTTACTTTACATTCGTTGTGCTTCTCAAATGTGAAGTTTAATGTGTTTCCTCCAGCCAGGAATCTGGGACTATTGTTTCCTCAAGTATTATTTTTGTCTCCTGTTTTTTTTTTTTTTTCTTGTCCTTCTAAGACTACCTCGATGTGTACATTGGTATGCTGGATGATGGCCTGCTGGTCTCTGAGAGTCTGGTTATTGTTCTTCATTCTTTCTTCTTTCTGTTCCTTGGACTGAAGAATCTCCATTGTCTTATCTTCAGGTTTGCTGACTGTTGTCCTCTGCCAGCTCTGTTCTGCAATTGAGCCCCCTCAGTGAAGTTTTTATTTCAGTTATTGTGCTTTTTTACTCTATGATTTCATTCGGTTCTCTTTGTATAGTTTCTCATTGTTCATAATCTCCACATGGTGAGACATCATTCTCATACTACTTTTCTTTAGACATGATTTACTTTAGTTCTTTGAAAATATTTATAATATCTGATTTAAACTCTTGTCTAATAAGTTCCTCAGGGAACTTACCCACAAGCTTCTATTGACTGAATGTTTTTCTGTGTAAGGGCCATACTTTCTTATTTTTGTGTGTGCCTTGTGGGGTTGTTGTTATCGTTGTTGCAAAATGGACACTTTAATTAATTTAAAGTGGGTATTCTTAAAATCTGCCCCCATCTCTATCTCTCCCTGACCCCCACTGAGGTGTGATGTTGTTGCAACTGCTCTTTGTTGTTTAGTAAATTCCCTGGGCTCATTCTGTAAAGTGTGTATTCTTTTTTTATGTCGGGCCACTGAATTCTCTGCTTGGTTAGCTTAGTGGTCAGCTAATGATTAGACAGAATTATTTTAAGGTTTATGTATTTATTTTGAGAGAGAGAGAGAGAGAGAGTGAGAACCAGTGGGGGAGGGGCCGAGCAAGGGGGGTGGGGCAAAGGATCCAAAGCATGCTCTGTGCTGACTGCAGAGGGCCCTACATGGTGCTCGAACTCACAAACTGTGAGATCATTACCTGAGCCCAAGCCAGACGCTGAACCAACTGAGCCACCCAGGCATCCCTAGGCAGAAATTTTTTTAAGTGTCTTCAACCAAGAATTCTCCCAGCCTTTGCCAGTGGATTCTCTGTGTGTTGGGGCACACCTTTGGTGTTCTGGCAGTTCACAACACTGCCTTAGCCTTCACTTCCTGCTTGTTCAGAGCCTCACGGTTAACCCAACATGAGAGATTAGAGTCATCTCAAGTCTTCCTTGGGCATTCACAGAGCCCTGCACCTGTGTGGGCCTTTCTAGATTCTCAGGGATATATTGGAACTTTTCAAGGTTCTGTAAGAACATCTTATTCCCCATATTTTCCTTTCACATTTTTTTGGTCAGCCTCTTATTTTCCCCAGCTGTTATGCTGCCTCAGGCAGCTGCTTGTTTTTGACAAATACCCTGGGGATAGTATTGTTCTCACTAAGGGAGATCAGAATTAGGTCAAATGAAGACAAGCCTTCAGAACAGGGTTTTTCTAGGGAGCTGCCAGACAGGCCAAGTAGTGACAAATATGGGAATGAGCTTTTTGGGAAGCTCCAAACCTGTTCTGCCCACCTTCAGTAACTGCTCGGCTGCTGGCCGTGACAGCTATCCCAGTTGGTCATTCTCAAATCTACCTTGGATCCGAGTTGAAGGAGATGAGACTAGGGCAAGTTAAAATATCACAAAATGCAGTCTGTGCTAAGTAGACTCACAATCCTGTGAATAATTTTCCTTGTATGGCAAAAGGGATTTGCAGACATGATTAAGATTATGGACCTTGAGATGAGGAAATTATCCTGGGTTATCTAGTTGGGCCCAATCTAATTACATGAGTTCTTAAAAGCAGAGTTTTTCCCACCTGTCATCAGAGGGAGAGATAGCTATGAAAGAATGATCAGAAAGATGCAGTGTGGCTGGTTTTGAAGATCAAATGGGGGCTATGAGCCAAGGAATGTGGGCTGGAAAAAGCAAAGAAATGGATACTCCTTTAGAGCCTCCAGAAAGGAATGTCGCCCCATTGACACCTTGATTTTAGCCCATTGAAACCTGTGTTAGACTTCTAATCTACAAAAGTGTAAAATAAGAAATTTTTGCTGTTTTAAGCCTCTAAATTTATGGTAATTTGTTACATTGGCACAGAAAAACTAATACACTGTTATTACTGAGATTCAGCCATTAAAAAAAAAATTAACACTCCTCATGTTGTAAGCATTTGGTTAATATCCAGGTTTCTGTAAAAGTTGATTTTGACTGGTTTTTCCAGTGTTTTCCTTGCCTTTATAAAGAAGTGGAGTTTTAGACATCTTTACTCTGCCATTCTGGAAGAGTTTCCCCCCACTTCCTTTTGGCATCTGGTATTGCAAATGAAAATCAGTTTTGTTTTTTTTTTTTGTACTGTGGATATCTGTTTTTTTTTTTTTTTTCTCTTTTGGGAAGCTTTTTAGACTTTCTCTTGACTGTTCTGAGTTCACTACATTGTGACTAGGTTTGGAAGTTTTGTTTGCTTTTAATTCATTCTGCTAAACATTTGGTAAAATTTTCAATCTAAGAACTCATATCTTTCTTATGTTCTGGGAAGTTATCTATTTTTATTTGCTTAATAATGTTCCTTTTCATTCTGGCTATTCTCTCTCTCTGGATTTCCTACTAGATAAATGTTAAACTTCTATATATGTAGAAGATATATTATGCATGTCTCTCAATTATTCTTTCTGTCCTTTATTTTTTTCCCTCTTGTACTATGTTTAGTGAAATCTTCATTTCAATTTTCTAACTCTCCACTTCTTCAGCAGTATAACTTGTTCTGTTTTGTCTATGAATTGAATTTAAATGTCAACAATCAAGTTTTTAATCCCCATGATACCTAGGTGATTCATTCTTATAGATGCAATACTTTTTTTGTCTTTCTGAAGATAATACATGTAAAAGTCTGGCACTGATTGTCTTATTAATATCGTATCCTCCTTGTAAGTTCTTCTATGCGTTGTGTTTAGTGCATCTTTCTTTGTGTTATCTTTCTCAAATGTTCGCTGAGTCTTAGTTGTGTGTTCATCTGCAATTGGATTTCCTAAAGACTGCTCTTTTAATGCAGTCTATATGGCAATGGGCTAGGACTCTTTCTACTACTGCTTGTTTAAAGTGACATCAGAATAGTCAGGAAGCCTGAGTTAAGGGAGGATGGATGTAGCAGGTCTTCCTGGGTTTTTCCAGTCACATGGGGCTCTGCCCTCATTTTCTAACACATGCTGCCACACTCACTGATCTTTCCCCAAGGCAGATTTCCCTTTTACTGCTATGTACAAATGGTGCTAAGGGGTAAGAAGGTGGAAGACAGTTGTACTTCACTCATGCTTCCTGATACAGTATTATCTGGTACATAATGGTTTATAACTCAATATAAATTATAATTGCTACCAGTATAAAGCTACCCTGTTATTCCTATTTAGTGACTATTCTACTTCATCAAATACTGACATTTCTCCCTGACTTCCTTTTTCTTAGCCTTTGCTTGGAATATCTCAACCTTC
Organism: Puma concolor; assembly: GCF_028749965.1. Lineage (NCBI taxonomy): Eukaryota > Metazoa > Chordata > Mammalia > Carnivora > Felidae > Puma > Puma concolor. Next base: position 75,279,647 of record NC_141678.1, read on the forward strand.
CTTTAATTTTCAAAGTTTCCAAGGTGCTTTCCTTTGCATGTGTCTTTGATGGAGAGAATATCATAGGATTTTTAAATATTACAATATGAATATTATGTCTTTAATAAGGAAATTCAAACCATTTTCAAATGTTGACTTCATTTGCATGTTTGCCCCAGAATATCTGTGTCTTTGGGGGGGAGTATTCAACAAATATATGGTAAGTGGATGAACAGTTTTTGTGATAGTGATATTCAGGTTTCACTACTTTCTCTCTTTCAATATAAACATTTTAAACTTTGCTCATATCTTCTGTAGACATTTTTTTTTATAATTTTACTGGTAGTTAATTTTAGTTTTGTAAAAAATTCTATTTATGTGTTTATTTGCAAGCTGTATTAGGCATTTGTTTATGCTATAATCACAATTCTGAACTATTTGAATGATTTTAAACTCCATAGCAGACTATGAAGAATAACTAGCAGTCTGCATATGAAAGTTACAGAGTGAACAAAAGAATCTGCTGGATATAGCACCAAAAAGCCAGGACCCGACATCCTTAAGGGCCTTGTGTTTTAACAATAGACCCAAAGTTTATAAAACTAACTCATACATAAAGAATAATCCATATCGTATGTTAACGATCAAGGAATTACACATACTTCACAGAAAGATCACTTCCAAAATAAATTAAATTTCAAAGAAATCTTTGAGAAATTCACTATGCAAGATTCAATAAGCTAAGGCATTTATTATGTAGAAATGCCTCTAATGTCCTAATTAACCTGTATAAGCTACCTGTTTAGGTATTTTTATTAGTTCCATGTATACAGAATCTTCTTTTAAACTGACTTGGTTTTGGATCTGTTATTTATCTTTAAACTCCATCATTGGCATGTGAAAAAATGGAGGATGTTAATACCTAATAGGGCACTAATATGGATTATGTTGAAAATTGAATGAAATAATCCATGTAAAGGCATTTGGCACAAAGCCTAGCATCCATTTCCCCCACCACTTACTAGGTATGTGACCTTTGGAAAGTTCCTTAACCTCTCAATGCCTAGATTTATCATCCCTAATATGGGGATTTTAATAGTTTTTACCACACAGATTTAACATAAAGAGCTTAGAGCAGAGCCTGGTACATCTTAAGTTCTCAGTCACTGTAAGCTATTATTAGTATTTGAACACAGTAAGAACTACAACATACATGCTCTGGCAGCAACTATGAGAGAAAAAATTTTTTGTTTTTGTTTTTGTTTTTGTTTTTGTTTTTGTTTTTCACACGGATCAAGGAAGCAATAGCTGTGACATGGTCCAAAAGGTAGAGAAGGCCAGGGTCCAAGCCCAGGCCCACTGCTTGGCTATGGGAATTTAGCTATTCTCAGTATCTCTTTTTGTGTCACAGGGCAAAAATACCTAATATACATTTGATAGGAGAATTATAAGAGTTGTCATGTATAACAGTGTTCTATAATGTAATATCAAAATTGTATCATAATGTCAGTTACTATCAATAATTATAGTATGAATACTATTTAGTGGGGGCTATTTTTTTTATCTTATTGGCACCTCCTATTCTATTAACTTACCTAGCCCCATCAACATTTAGAAAAGGATTATATATCCTTGCCAATATAACCTCCTTCTTCCTTACTTCCCCATTCCTTGGATGTATGTGTCATTAGTAAATCTGGGTACAATTACCATAAGGAGTAGAAATGAGATAATTTTTTTGTGAATTATAAACAAATTTCTAACTCTCCATTTTGGCAGAACAACTCTGGCCCAGCCACTATAGCTGTCAGGGTGATTTATGATGTTCCTCACCAAGCTGACAGCCAGTGGAGGAGAAACTCCATGCAAGAAAAATTCCTTATATTTATTCTACCTAGTTTAATACCTGATGAACCATGTTATAAGAACAATTCTTAAAATAGCTTGAGGAGAGCATCTCTGCATTTCCTAGCACATACAATACATCATAGAAATTCTCACAGAGGATGTAAGGTAGATGGTAGTCTTGCTGTGAACTTGACTGGTTTACAAAACGGACGTTGATGAGAGGCTCAGCAATAAAAACAGCAGACTTTAAATTCTAACTGGTACACTTCTACTTGGTCTCAATCATTTCATCTTAACAATAAGCCTTCATCATAGGCAATACTGTTATCATGTAAATATAATAGTAAATAAGAAGGGAGGACCAATCCATGGGCGACAAAGCATGATTACCTCCAAAGCCTCTTAATTTGGAGAGGTGACAGAGTCCATTCTAAGTAGGGTCATCTCTGCTTCATGTCTTTCCTTAAACCTTTTCTGACCACTGCAGGACACCGTAATCTTCTACTTCACCTGCAATTCATAGAGCACCCATTATATTGACTGCTTTGTAGTGCTTTCTAAGGACATGTGATTTGTGTACCCTTTCTTCTCAACTGTGTAGTGTCGTCAACCTCCCCCATTTCCATTGGCCTCTTCCTCCTAGCGTATAAACTTGAAATTCACTCCATATAACAAACCAAACAAACAAAATCTTTCCCTTACCTTTTTAGCTCCTTATCTGGCTTAGTGTCCTATGTTCTAAAAGAGTAGGTGACACTTACTGGTATTACTTGTCACTCTAGTCTCTTGGCTTTGGGGGCACTACTCTCTCTTGCCTCTATTCAGTGCTCTTTCCTGCTTCTGTTGAAACTCTCTGACCGTATCTATTCAACCTCCTTCACTGGCTCCTCTCTCCCTGTCTTCTCCTTACACATTGATATTCCCCAGTGCTTGTCTATTTGTAACAGTCCCCGGGATTCTTCAATTACTCCAATACCTTAAATATGCCAACACATCTCAAATGCGTATTTCTAGTGAGATACCTTTCTTAAGTCTAGAATCATGTTTCTGACTGCTTATCATATACTTCAAATGTATCAACAACAGAACTTATTTTCTCCCCAAAACATTTTCCTTTATTCACCCTCTTCATTAGGAAAACTGTGGGAATTATACTTGTTTCCTCCCTCTCCTTTACTTCTATGGCCTTGTTGATCCTACTTCTAAATATCTCTTGCACATATCCAGTTATTGAAATATCCAATTATTTCCTTTTCCCATGACCTCATTATTGTTCTTACCACCTTTCCCCGATATCCAGAACCCTCTTCATTACATCTCTTATCATCGTTTTCACCCACCTCTGTTGTTATCCTCACTCACACCACATGTCATCTGGGTTGACTTTAAAAACAAAATGAGGGGCGCCTGGGTGGCGCAGTCGGTTAAGCGTCCGACTTCAGCCAGGTCACAATGTCGCGGTCCGTGAGTTCGAGGCCCGCGTCAGGCTCTGGGCTGATGGCTCAGAGCCTGGAGCCTGTTTCCGATTCTGTGTCTCCCTCTCTCTCTGCCCCTCCCCCGTTCATGCTCTGTCTCTCTCTGTCCCAAAAATAAATAAACGTTGAAAAAAAATAAAAAAAAATAAAAACAAAATGATGCTAAATGAAAGGGAAAATCCCTCATCATGTCATTCCCCTCTCAAAAGTCCTGGAATAGTATTCCATTGATTTCAAAGCAAAGTTTCAATTCTTTGGGCAAAGTCAAGGCACTTTTCAATCTGACTCTCATTTGCCTTCCCCATTGTAATCTTCATTATTTCCCCTGGGCTACCTTTGGCTTCTATTCGTGTCCTTTCTTGCCTACTGCTTTTTGCATGTGTACATGCAGTTTCCTGCAGTTCGTAGAGTGTCCTCCTGTCATTGTTCAGCCTGGCAATCTCCAGATTCTCCTTCAACACTGCATCAGAGCACTATCTTCTGGGGAAACAGCCCTAACCTCCAGTAGTGTAAGACACTGTGTCCTCCGAACCACTTAAACATATCTTTATTAGAGCCCTTATGACAATGTACCATGTCTGTCTTCCTTGCTCACCTCTCATCCTCCTGAGCTAGAATTGTCTCTTCCACCTTTACATCCCCACTGCTTAGCACAGATTCTGGCACACAGAAGAAACTTGATAAATGGTTGTGGAATAAACAAAAGACCAAATAAATGAAGCCCCTTCCTTTATGAAAGCCTGGTGCATGAAGGAATCATTCTGTTTCTTGGTATCTATAAAGCACACGATACTAATGAGTAGAACTGGCTGTTTGGTTCATGTTATTATAATCCCTTTGACACTTCTAGAGAACGCTTGCTCCAGGGCAAGTAGGAGGGTTCAGTATTTTTAGCTTCTAATGACCTCAGATCTGTTCCGTATGCTTCCCGTTCCAATCATGTGTACGTGTTAGCCATGGAGAGTGGCCACATATGCACACTTTCAAGGAATTACCTCAAGGAAACATTTGAGCTGTAATCATCAGTAGGAAGTGGGAGCATTTAACATGTTGCTTCTGGGAAAAATGTAGGCTTCCTCATTATTGGGCACTTCTCTTTGAGCAATGTTTCCTAATGCTTCCCATTTCCGCAGTTGAGCCTTAGAAAACATGGTTGGTTCTTTTGGGGCTATAGATCATCATTAGGTCATCATGAGATCAAACAACAGGTTATTAAGCAGAAAGGCAGGTGCATTGTGTTAATAACCCAACCAATTTTACTATCCATCTGCATTCCTGACTCGTACAGATGACCTAAGAGTGCCCATGGCTTTCTTTACACTCACATACCTACTTTGGTGAGTGAAAAGTCACCCACTAATTTCATATTCTAGAGACTTATTCAAAGAATGATGTCTTCACGGATAATGAAGGACTTGATTTATTCCATTACCTATTACTGGCTAATGTTTGCAAAGAAGTTTGGATAAAATTGGTCATTTCATCTAGTTACACAATGTCCTATGGTTTTACATGAGGTAGTCTTGTTTTTGGAAATATGTATTATGTTACCTGAATAAAGAGGCCATATATCCAGATACATCTGTGTACTCCACATGGCTAGTATAGAGCAGCTTCTTGATACAATATATATAAAATGACAGAATATTAGAATGATAGGATTGGATGAAATTTCATTTTCTTTATGAAAATTTATGAAAGTTTAACATAAATATTTTGTGAAATGTCTAAATTGGTGTCTAAAATAAAAATAGCCATTTTCTTCAAAGGCTGATTATAATTACAAAAGTTTTTCCTAAAACTATTTAAGTATTGCTCTGATTTAATGTATGTCTCACTTTTTAATTCAGCGGTTGCATGTATAATTCTCTGCATGGTAAAATGATGTAACGAGAGCTAAAGCTGAGAGGGGGGTAAATTATATCCAGTACAGTCTAATTGTAGTTGATCTTTATCTGATTTGGCTTCTCTGGGGGCTACTTGGAAATCGCAGTACCAGAGGCATTCACTAGTGTCCTACAGATGTTAAGAATAGAGGCTTTCTGTAGACTTTCAAATAAAGATGATGTCTCTACAGGGCAATGACAACCAATTAGAAGATGAACATTTGGTCCATGAGTTGATGATTTTAATGCCATGCATCATGCTTGACTGATTAAACACCTTCCCTCTGCCCTGCATTAACCAATTTATTGTCCTATGAGGCAATGTTGTAAAAAGCTGCTATCTGCGTAAAACTGTGGACCCACCACCCTCAATGATGTATGATACAGAAAGAACTGTTTATTTCAAGAGGGTCTTTTTTTTTTTTTTTTTTAATTTTTTTTTTTTTTCAACGTTTATTTATTTTTGGGATAGAGAGAGACAGAGCATGAACGGGGGAGGGGCAGAGAGAGAGGGAGACACAGAATCGGAAACAGGCTCCAGGCTCTGAGCCATCAGCCCAGAGCCCGACGCGGGGCTCGAACTCACGGACCGCGAGATCGTGACCTGGCTGAAGTCGGACGCTCAACCGACTGCGCCACCCAGGCGCCCCAAGAGGGTCTTTAAAAAAACAGCTTTTCTGAAATGTAACTCACATGCCATAAAATTTACCCTTTTAAAGTCTGTCATTCACTGGTTTTTAGTATCTTTAATAAGTTGTGCACCTATCATCACTGTCTAATTTCCAAATGTGTTCAGCACCCCGTGCCCCTTTAGCAGTCTCTCCCCCAAATCCTTTCTCACCAGTTCCTGGAAACCATTAGTGTTCTTTCTGTTTCTATGGATTCATCTAGTCTGAATATTCCAAATACGTGAAATCAAATCATTCAATATGTGACAGCTTCCTTCACTTAGCATGATGCATTCAGGGTCCATCCACCTTGTAGCAGGTATCAGTTTTTCCTTCCTTTTTATTGTTAAGTAATATTACATTGTAGAGATGTATAGCATTTTGTTTATCCACTCACAATTGATGAACATTTGGGTTGTTTCCAGTTTTCGCTATTATGAATAATGTTACTGTGAGTATTCATGTACAGGTTTTTGTATGGACATATGTTTTCAGTTCTCTTGGGTTTATACTTAGGAGTGGAATTGCTGGGGCATGTGGTAATTCTATGTTTAACATTTTAAGAAACTGCCAGGTTATTTTCCAAAGTGGCTGCTCCATTTTGCATTCCCACCAGCACTGTATAAGGGTACCAATTTCTTTAAAAAAAATTTTTTTTATGTTTATTTATTTTTGAGAGAGACAGAGACAGAATGCGAGTGGGTTGGGGCAGAGAGAGAGGGAGGCACAGGATCTGAAGCAGGCTCCAGGCTCCGAGCTGTCAGCACAGAGCCTGACGCGGGGCTCAAACTCACAAGCTGTGAGGTAATGACCTGAGCGAAGTCAGATGCTCAACCGACTGAGCCACCCAGGCACCCCGGGTACCAATTTCTCTACATGCTCACCAACACTAATCATCTGTCTTTCTGATGGCAGAAATTCTAGTAGGGTTGAAGTGGTATCTCATTGTGGTTTTGAAATGCATGTTCTTAATCAGGTGACTAATGATGTGGAGCATCTTTTCGTATGCTTATTAGCCATTTGTGTATCTCCTCTGGAGAAATATCAATCTAAACCCTGGGCCTATTTTTTAAAATCAGGTTTTCTTTTTACCATTGAGTGTTTATATATTCTGGGCCCAGGTCCCTTAGAAGTCACATGATTTGCAAATATTTCCCCTTATTCTGTGTGTTATCTCTTCACTTCCTTGACTCGTGTCTTTTGAAGCAAAAAAAAAAAAAAAAAATTGCAGTTTTGACAAAGTTCAATTTATCTATTTTTCTTTCTTGTTGTTTATGCTTTGGCTGTCTTACCCAAGAAACCATTACTTGCTCCAAGGTCAGAAAGGATTCCTTCTATATTCTTTTCTGAGGGTTTTATAGTCTTCACTCTTTAGGTAAAAGATTCATTTTAAAATTTATTTTTGCATATAGTGTGAGGAAGGTCGAGAGGACCTTGTTAAGCACTCTCTTCTGTTGTATATCAGTTTAAAACATGAACAAAGAAATCTGTCAGCTTCCTGGAAGCCCACATCATGAAAGCAACTTCTGTTGCAAACCTGACTTTATTGATTATTTATTGAGTAGAATTCTGTCCATGATGATGTAGGGCTAAAATTGTGCTAAAGGAACCATATAGAAATTTTGGCAGGACTGTGAACCAATTTTAAGAACTTTTATAAAATTTCAAATGTGATTTTAAATTCTCAAAGCTGGACTGAGAACTTGAAGAAATTACCCTGGATGTTTTTCCAAACATTTTTAACTTGGTTCAAACCAGTCATTTAATCTTGATTGTATTTTCTGAAGATTTATTCCATACGGGTTTGATTAATTTACACAGAATTCTTCAAAACTCTGTCTAAACCACACTGTTGCTATCAAAGAAACTCAGTGAAAAACCCTCTGAAAAACACAGCAAAATCATATTAGCAACACCAGGTTCTAAGTTGAAATCCTTTCACTTCTGTGTAAGAACCATTAGCTTTGAATGTATCTGGATACAGAAACCTATTTTCCCATTTTAAGGAGAAAATCCTTTTTCTGAGACTCTTGAAGGTACGTTTGTTACAACATATTTGGGCTTAGGACTAACACCTTTGGTTTCCAAGTTGAAGCTTTTCTTTTGCGCTTACCACTAACAACATATAAGTTGAAAAGAATCTCAAATCTAGCTGTCCTGGGGTACTTGGGGTACTGCAAAGGAGAAACCAGAGAGAACAAGAGCATTGGAATCGTCACACATCACACGTACTGCTTGCCGCCATTGTTCTTTCATTCAAGGAGCATAATTAATTGAAATGACATTTGTATATTACATACCTGGTACATCATAGGTTTCCCAAAAATGTTGATTCCTCTTTTCTTTAAACACCTTTAAGGCACGGAAAGAATGAATATTTTGAAATGGTTTTCAATTGGAAAATCAGGTGTGGGGAAGAAAACCTATGAATAAAGGAGAATTTGCAAATGCTCTTTGGCTGTGCACATTACCTAATAGTTATGTAAAGAGTGAACATCCTTGGCACAAAAACAGACACATAGACCAATGGAATAGAATAGAAACCCCAGAACTAGACCCACAAACGTATGGCCAACTCATCTTTGACAAAGCAGGAAAGAACATCCAATGGAAAAAAGACAGTCTCTTTAACAAATGGTGCTGGGAGAACTGGACAGCAACATGCAGAAGGTTGAAACTGGACCACTTTCTCACACCATTCACAAAAATAAACTCAAAATGGATAAAGGACCTGAATGTGAGACAGGAAACCATCAAAACCTTAGAGGAGAAAGCAGGAAAAGACCTCTCTGACCTCAGCCGTAGCAATCTCTTACTCGACACATCCCCAAAGGCAAGGGAATTAAAAGCAAAAGTGAATTACTGGGACCTTATGAAGATAAAAAGCTTCTGCACAGCAAAGGAAACAACCAACAAAACTAAAAGGCAACCAACGGAATGGGAAAAGATATTTGCAAATGACATATCGGACAAAGGGCTAGTATCCAAAATCTATAAAGAGCTCACCAAACTCCACACCCGAAAAGCAAATAACCCAGTGAAGAAATGGGCAGAAAACATGAATAGACACTTCTCTAAAGAAGACATCCGGATGGCCAACAGGCACATGAAAAGATGTTCAGCGTCGCTCCTTATCAGGGAAATACAAATCAAAACCACACTCAGGTATCACCTCACGCCAGTCAGAGTGGCCAAAATGAACAAATCAGGAGACTATAGATGCTGGAGAGGGTGTGGAGAAACGGGAACCCTCTTGCACTGTTGGTGGGAATGCAAATTGGTGCAGCCGCTCTGGAAAGCAGTGTGGAGGTTCCTCAGAAAATTAAAAATAGACCTACCCTATGACCCAGCAATAGCACTGCTAGGAATTTATCCAAGGGACACAGGAGTACTGATGCATAGGGGCACTTGTACCCCAATGTTCATAGCAGCACTCTCAACAATAGCCAAATTATGGAAAGAGCCTAAATGTCCATCAACTGATGAATGGATAAAGAAATTGTGGTTTATATACACAATGGAGTACTACGTGGCAATGAGAAGAAATGAAATATGGCCTTTTGTAGCAACGTGGATGGAACTGGAGAGTGTGATGCTAAGTGAAATAAGCCATACAGAGAAAGACAGATACCATATGGTTTCACTCTTATGTGGATCCTGAGAAACTTAAGAGAAACCCATGGGGGAGGGGAACAAAAAAAAAAAAAAAAAAAAAAAAGAGGTTAGAGTGGGAGAGAGCCAAAGCATAAGAGACTGTTGAGAACTGAGAACAAACTAAGGGTTGATGGGGGGTGGGAGGGAGGAGAGGGTGGGTGATGGGTACTGAGGAGGGCACCTTTTGGGATGAGCACTGGGTGTTGTATGGAAACCAATTTGACAATAAATTTCATATAAAAAAAAAACAAAAAAAAAAATAAAATTTGGGTTCCAATAGTGGTTGTCCCCTGAAAAGCAAAAAAAAAAAAAAAAAAAAAAAAAAAAAAGAGTGAACATCCTCTCACCATTAATAAGCAAACGAACCAATAAGAACACAGGTAAGGGCTTTTTTCCTAACCAGAATAGAGGGCTAGGGTGTAGAGGGCAAGAGATTAGACGATTTGTATTCCAGGCAATATTATTGTTACCACCAATTCTAATGAGCATTTCCTAATTTATGTCTTTAATGTATTTATTATGAATATATTACATAAGTGGTAGCCTGCCTCAGGACTGGAAATTCAGGAGACTTGATTTTCAGACTCAGCCTTTTCACTAATTAGTTGGTCAATTAGTTATTATCTTATTATTTTTAAAATGTTTGGGAGAGTGGAGACTTACTAATAAGATATAGTTCCGTGTTGTAAATCATACCATGTCTTCTGTCTTAATATCTATGGGGACATTGAAAATTGGCCCAACAATGACTTATGGGACAATTATGCAAAAAAAGCATCTTATTTTCACTATAAAAATAGTTTACTTCAAAACACATAGGCTGCTGCTCGCAATTGTTGCTCTAGGTAGCAAGGCAAAGCAGTTTGGCCGCAAACAGATGACAAGACTTATGACCAATATTTTCTGAGTTGATAAATGGAAGCAAAGAACAAATTAGGGTGGGATTTAAGTGAGTTAAGAAATGTTTTCTAATTCTTAAATTGATTTATTTGAAAAATAAAAAGGGACTCAAACCTTTGCATCTCAATTTTAATCTGAGAGATTTCTTTTTTCAATTATGCGTTTATTTTTTGTTTGTTTGTTTGATGTTTTTATTTAAATTCTGGTTAGTTAGCATATAGTGTAATAATGGTTTCAGGAGTAGAATTTAGTGATTAATCACTTATATATAACACCGAGTTCTCATCCCTACAAGTGCCCTCCTTAATCCCCATCACCCATTTAGCCCAACCTCCACCCACCACCCCTCCAGCAACCCTCAGTTTATTCTCTATAGTTAATAGTCTCTTATGGTTTGCCTCCCTCTCTCTTTTTATTTTCTTCTTTCCCCTATGTTCATCTGTTTTGTTTCTTAAGTTCCACATACGAATGAAATTATATAGTATTTGTCTTTCTCTGACTTGTTTCAGTTAGCATAGTACACTCTAGCTCCATCCACATCATTGCAAATGGCAATTCTTTTTGATGCCTGAGTAATATTCCACTGTACGTATGTATGTGTGTGTGTGTGTGTGTGTGTACACATATATATATGTATATATCACTGATAATGCTGCTATAAACATTGGGGTGCCTGTGCCCCTTCAAGTTAGTATTTTTGTGTCCTTTGGGTAAATGCCTAGTAGTGCAATTGTGGGTCATAGGGTAGTTCTATTTTTAACTTTTGAGTGGCTGCACCAACCAGTTTGCATTCTCACCAACAGTGTAAGAGGGCTCTCCTTTCTCTGTATCCTTACCAACATCTGTTGATTCCTGTGTTAATTTTAGCCATTCTGACAGATGTGAGGTGGTATCTCATTGTAGTTCTGATTTGTATTTCCCTGATGATGTGTTTAAAAGGCAGTCATTAACTACTCACTGTGTGAGGAGAACAAAGGAAAGAGAAGATACAATCTTTAATGTGAAGAGACACAATTTTTTTGAACCCAAAATATACAGGAATAGTTTAAACACGAGTTTCCAAAAAAAACTACTGATCAATACATTTCCTAACATGAAATTGTGAGAAAAATAACTGATTCTGAATATTACCTACCTGCCGCAGATGTCTCTTGAGGTCATACTTCCTTTAACGCCCCTAATCAATTAGTCTGAACTTCCGACACACCTGTCTGAAGGGTGTCTAGGATCACTGATCCATGTGTTTCTAAGGATCTTCAGGAAATTCTTTTGGTGTTCTGGTTTTTACTATTTTGGTTTTTTAAATTAATTTATTTACTAACTAATTAATTCATTTTGGCCTGGTGCATTTTCCTTTAACACAACCCATTGGAATGCAACAATATATAAAATAAATATATAGCCAAAGATCTAGGCTGTTCAGGATTCCAAAACACTGCACAAGGACTTCAGAACAGTGACAGTTGGGTCCAGGCATCCTGGCATAGACAGTGCCTCCACCATAACACGAAATGGTGAAGGTCTGCTCTCACTTCCAACCTGCAGCCTTTCATTATCTCCTGAAAACTCAATGTTTGGAAAAGAGTAAATACAAGTCTCCCAAGAATAAAAGCTAATTTTTAGAAAAGAAACTTTTCACAAAGGATTATGAATTATCGAGATGTAGTTCTGACTGCAAAACAAACAAAAACTATCTTTGACTAAGATCATTCAGAATGACACTGTTTAACCCATAGCAGTCACCTCCTCCCACCCAAGGAGCCAAATTTCAGAGCTATAGAAGAAGAATAAAACCTTTCAAGTTTATGTCTGCCTTTCTGGAGTCTGGAAAGGATCACTTGATGACTTCCATTGCTTTGGATCCTTATTAGCCAGGGAAAATGAACTTAGAGGAAATAGATTGCAGAAGAAGTATGATATGCAAGAAACTGTCCCTGAAACGTTCTCATTAAGCTTCCTTGCCTCACTACACCAGTCCATCATCGTCATAATCATCAACATCATGATCATGATCACTTTTATCATTATCATGTTCAGTAGCAGCAGCAGGAGCTCTCAATGACCGTTTATGGGCTGCCCGATGTGTGCTGGACCCTGCAAAAGGCGAGAGAGGCAGTGGACAATCAAGTGCTTGCAAATGGCCAGCAAAGAGAATGTTTCCATCTCTTTATATTTGTCTTTGATGGCTAAGAATTAGGCACACTGTTGCCTGTGCCATTGGAGAAGCAACCACATGATCTACCTTACCGTGCCCCTTAGCTACTGCAGGTCATATAGTCTCAGAGCTAGAAAACACCTTAGAAATGACTGGATCTGCCTTACAAAGGCCCAGAGAAAGTTTGACTTGCCTGAAGTTAGAAAACTTAGTCATGAGAGAGCAGGGACTGGACCCTGGATCTCCTGAGTTCAATTTCAACAGACTTCTCAGTATACCAGCCTGTTTCTCTTGTTGGATAATATTCCGGAGTACCAAGAAGCATCTTAGAATATACCTGATGCTAAAATAATATTAGTTCTGGTAGAAGTAGTAAAGAGAAAATATTCCTGAAATGTTTGTAGTTGATCTAATTCTCTGGGATTCCTATTTGCTTTCATGATTTACACTTTGGACTCTCAAATTTTATTATCAAATTATTATACATTTAACTATTAAGTGGCATCTAGTCTCATGATTGAATACAGTAATGATGTTAGGTACTGAAAAGGTAGCATGATCCTTCCAGTAGCTTCATGGTAGAGCCCCTATGAATGCAAAGTCTTCAAATTTAATTCATAATATAATATGGTAGTATGTGCACCTCCTTCATGATTTTCTTCTCATCACAGAACATTAAGTTTGAACACTTTTTTGCAGACACTTCCAATTTGGTATGGGTTTACAGGAACAAACAGACTAGTTCTAAATCTGTTTAGAACAAACATACCAATTCTAAATCTTTACAAGCACACATGACTTGTAATTCAATAGGAAAACATATCTAGGTTTTGGAGTCCAAGAACGTGAGCTCATTTCCAAATTATTCAACTCTCTTAACTATAGTATCCCAAACACTAAATGGTGATGGTGATACCTTTCTTTTAGATTATATCTGGATTGAGTACATGTAAAGTGCCTGAGACGTATAGGTTCTCATTAGATGGTAGCACTTCTGATAGATTATTTCACTTAATCCCTCCAGATCCACTGCAAGGAAACTCAGAGTGAGAATTTGGGTCATTTGCTTAGCACCTCCCACAGGACCAGGTCATAAAAGAGCTAGGACTGATCTGAGTTTGCCCTCTCAAATCTCAGGTAAATGTACTGCTTTTGAAACACCATAATTGGCTAGAAGGATGGGGGTAGGAAGAGGAGGTAGTGAAAGTCTATATACCTTCAACTTTGCAAATATCCAATACCATTTTTCCCCCATTCCTTTGTAATTCCAAGATAGAGTATTTTGGAAGTTTTTGGGTTCATCCAATGTGTGTCAGCTTTTCTAAATGATTCCATATTTCTGAGAAGACTGTAAGTAACTCATTCCAAGCTCAAACTACACACTCTGAAATTAGTACTGAGAAGAACTTAGTTGGTTATTGGGATACAAACTAACATCCTTCTAACATCCCATATCTTCTACCTTGCTGCCTGCTGTCTGGCTGTCAGAATGTTCTCCTTTTGCGCGGCATCCTAGAGCTGACAAGTTGGCAAGATAATCAATAGAAGGGACAGCAGATGATTATCAGGGGCACAGAAGGCAAAGGTTATCACTATGTGTTTTAACTTCCATTTAAATTTCATGGACCTATAAAAAAGATGGCAAGTATGAAAAAATTTTCTAGAAAATACAGAACTAATTAATCTATTAGCATATTCTATGCTAGTACATTTGAACAAGGCACCTACTCCCTTTTAGAAAAACTATGTATCCAATTCTAGCAAGCTGTATTCCTCCTTACAATGTGAAAAAAAATTTTTTCTACTATGCTGAAAATTAAATTGACCATGTGCACAAAAAAAGACAATAAAGGCCTATGGCACTAAAAACTCATTAAGATGATTTTTTCAGTAGCAGTGCACAAAATGTTATAAAATAATATTAAATCCAAATATTCTTAAATAATCAAAAACTAAATGAGATGGAATAGACCCTTTCAGTACCAGAGTTATTTTTCTTACAGAAATCCTCTGTTAAAGTTATATCCATAACCAGATTTGCTGGCATAAATTGATCTAGGATATAGAGGATAATCTGTAGAACATTCGGTCATAAGGAATATAAAGTTATGTTAGCTTTCACAAAAGATTTATGACATTCAGCATATTGTCTTAAACAGTTAAATATCACTAGAGAGTCTTTACAGATTTTTTTTCTTTGGTGTCTCTAACTCAAGTGGTAAAAGCAGCTGCAGGTATTTGGCTAGTTAAAATGCTTAGCTTGGTGAATGATTTGGGAGTGGTAATATGATTAGAAGCCAGCATTTTTTTTCCTATTAACATTCAAAGTTTATCATTAAGGTCATCGATCTGATTTATTAAATTCCTTGATGGTAAAAACCACGGCAAATCTACCTGACATACAGTATTGGCCTTATTCTTAGGGAGTTGATTTTTGCTACTTATGAAATGATTTTTAAGTTAAGATGTCCTTCTTGCTAAAATAGAAGTACCCCTCAGCCCTGTGAGTTTAAAAATTTAGGAGTTTCTAGCTAACATAGTTTGATGAGTTTGATTTGGAGAGATGTAAGAGGTCTAAGTGTGGAATGCAGAGAAGAAAGTTCTCTTTGGAGACTAAAGTGGATATCTGTTGTTCTGCCCATCCAGGATCCACCATTTACCTCTTGGTCATAGGCCCCAAGCCTCCCCTTTGGAGATTTCCCCTCTTCCATTGCCTCTAGTCTTAATGAAAGTAGCCAGTAGGATGTCTCACCCTTCTTAGGCCAAGGCTGGGTATAAGACATTAGTCAGGATATTAGGCTGTCTTTAGAATTCAAATATTGAGAGAATGACAATGATGGTGATGATGATGATAAATGGAATGGATTCATCCCAGTGCTGGCATGCTGAAAAGACCTGAGTTCCTGCCACTTAGGTTCCTAGTGCTACTCATATCTTTCCAAGGTTTATTTTCTCTATGTACTTTTTAGTTTCAGTTGCTACCCTAAACGTAGTTGTTGGAAGGGTATCCCATTCTTCCCAGGATATGATATGCTTACAATAAGGTTTTTCATTGAAGGTAGTCACAGGTTTTTTTCTACTGCTAAAGAAGAGTAACAGGACATGCCACCCCAAAATTTGCTGCTTTGGTATATTGATTATTTTGAGCTGTAGGCACTTGAAATAAAAGCCAGTATATGCAGTGACAGGCTTTCTCTGAACTCCCCTTATCTTCTTAAAGACAGATCCTCCAAAATGAACTCATTTGTCACAATCCCTTCCCTGGGAATTTCACCAACCAGGGAAGACTGACTCATTGCAGGATAGGAGACTAGGAGTGGACACCACACCCAGCCATACTTTGTCACAGACTATCATACCTCCTATCTATTCTTCTAAGGGCCCATCTATCTTCCCTAAAAATCATTTACTGTCCAAGAGGCCTACATCTCCCCTCTTCTTTCCTTATTAAGATGATGTTTAAGCCTGAAATCTATGCCACCTTGAGAGTTTCTAATTTTTCCCTGGTATCTCCTATGAGGTATACATGTTAATAAACCTTTTCTCTTGCTAATCTGTCTTTTGTTATAGGGGTCTAAGCTAAGAACTCAGAAGAGTAGAGGCAAAATTATGCTTCCTCTCCTACACTAGCAATAAGGAATCCCACCCAGCACAGATATTCTTAAGGAGATGTACAAAGTGAGGGTCATTGGGAGCCTTGGAATAAGCTCTACCCAGAAAGGAGAATGGGGCACACAACGAGGAGTGTAACAACAGACAAATACAACCTTTAGCCTTGCGTAGACTAGTCAACTTTTAATAAATGTAAAGTGGCACCGGAAACTTAGACTTCTGCTTTTCACGGAGTTCAGTGCCCTCTATAAATTTACCTTTTCATTGGAAAAGTATAAGACCATTTGCAAAGTCTACTGGGGAAAATATACACTTTCTAAGAGTCCTTGAAAGCCCCAGATAAAATGAGGTTTAGCCTTCCCTCAGAATCTTCCCAACTATGGAAGTCTAGTGGCAGGAAGACAAGAGGAGAAAAGACTTAATTCTTCCCAGTTTCCCGGGTCCTCCCAATGTCATTGGATTTGTATCTTTGCTGCCCTGTGGTCAGGAGAATGATCCTGTTAAAACCTTGTGACAGTTTGGATCCTGGACTTCTGATTTCACATGCCAGTAAAGTTTTAAGAAAACAGACTACGGGGCGCCTGGGTGGCACAGTCGGTTAAGCGTCTGACTTCAGCCAGGTCACAATCTCGCGGTCCGGGAGTTCGAGCCCCGCGTCAGGCTCTGGGCTGATGGCTCAGAGCCTGGAGCCTGTTTCCGATTCTGTGTCTCCCTCTCTCTCTGCCCCTCCCCCGTTCATGCTCTGTCTCTCTCTGTCCCAAAAATAAATAAATGTTGAAAAAAAAAATTAAAAAAAAAAAAAAAAGAAAACAGACTAACTTGGGGTTGCTACTTTCTTGTTTTACCAAATAAGGATATTAAAATAGGAAAAAATGACCAAATATTATTACCACTGATACTTAGAAGAAAGGTAAAATTAAAGACCAAAGAACAGTGCATAAATTTGCACACACGTGAAAGCCTTTAGGTGAGTTTTAGGAAAAACCTAATTTACATTGTCATGATTTTCCTCAGTTTGCTATGTGAAAAACAGGCCCTGGTCCACAAAATGGCAAATAGTTACAGGCCTCTGAGGAGCACCCAGAGGCAGAGGTTAGACACCCTGTAGAGAGTTATACACACACAGATCTGGGGTTCTGCTTTCCAGGCTCACCTTTCTGGAGACCGACCACAGATATACTCATTGGTACAAGGGCTGAGCACAACTTTGTTCATGTAAACATGTAAGCACACTGAGCTGATTAGGACCTTGACACGTTTTCTGTTAATAGGAACTTTTATACCCAAGGGCAAAACAAACAGCACCTTACAATGCTCTGGGTCCCAGCTGGAAAGCCCGTGGGTACCTATCTCAGGGTTCCCTTCCTTTCCCAGCCTCCTTCCCAGACTCTGATCTCATTTCTTTTTTATGCCAGGTGTTGACCCCTTGGATCTATCCCCAGAGACCATGGTCCTACCTACTCCTTATAGACTTCTAGTCAAGTCTGTCCCATCCTTGACTTCAATCTAAGTTTCAGGAATCAAGTACACTATCCCCAGGTCTGCATTTTTCCAGGAGGAATTTGATACAACTAATTTGATCCCTGTAGGGAATGGCAGATTTTAAGCTCAATATGACCATGGTATTACCATACGCTACCGTGTACTAATGTATGGTAGTGTAGAACAGCAAACCTTGAAATACCTGCAGATAGTCTCTGAATTCTTTTCTTAAGAGGGTCAGAAGGGAGAGAGACTGCTAGGCAATATGAGGTCAGATAGGTAACAGAGAAGGACACACCAGCAGCTTTGCATGCAAGGGTAATGGCAGACACATGCTGGTTGTAGACTGCTGTAGGTCAACCCAAGGAATCATGCCCAAGTAGAAAAGGGTTAATGGTAACAGAAGTGTGTGTGTGTGTGTGTGTGTGTGTGTGTGTGTGTGTGTATGTGTGTGTGTGTGTGTATGCTGAAAACCAAACCTCTTGTTATCATTTGTTCAGGTTCATGGGTTGCCAATATTAAATGTTAATGTTAAAGTAATTAGAATTAAATAGTCCATATTATCTTGAACATGTGCTATGATCTATATCAGCCATCTTAAAGTAAATTATTCTGCAGTAATAAATTATCCCCAAATCTTTGTGACTGACAACAGCAGCAGTTTTCTGCTCATGTTACAGGTTGGCTGTGGCTCTAATCCACCTGCCCTCACTCTAGCACTTAGACTCACAGAGCAGCCCCAATCTGGGATATTACTGGCTTCAGGGCAGAGGGTAAGACAACATGGCAGAATCATATGAGCGCTCTTAAAGCTTTTGCTGAGAACTGACATGGGACACTTTCACTCACATTTCATTGGCCAAGTCACATGGCCAAACAATGTCAATGGAGTAGGGAAGTAGAATCCTCCCAAAGGAAGGGTCAGTGAATGTTTTAAATAATAATACAATATGCCCCGTGAGTTCTCTATTTTATCTTTCTCATTGAATAGCTCCTGAGAAGTCTTTAAAAATCCTGTTTGTCTGGAATTAAAAATAGCACAATATATAGACCAGAGTCTTCAGAATTCCTTAAGATTTCAAGTCTTTCACAATTAAAATGCCAGTTCTTCAGTGCTCCTGTGTTCTGCAGGGGAGCCTGCTTACAAAATGGCAGACACGCTCACATGTCTGTCAGTGTTTAGAATGGATAATGCAAGCACAGCATTTCACAACAACCCTGGTGGCTGAGTTGCAAAATTATTTATGGCTTTACCATTTATGACATGCTGCTCAGTTTCCCATGAGTTGCTAGGAAAGATTCCTGATAGCTACTATGAGCCATTGAAACCTATGAGACTTCATTTATTATGGCATAATATACACATTACCTCACTTGTGTTAGACCATATGGAGAGCTCTCTGTTGAATTTGGCATAGTTACTGGGGTGAAACGGGAATGGATTCTGTTCCTTGTCCTCCTCAATTATGCTGTGTGTTGGATCAGGCAGCCAACTTCAACAGATCATCTGGGCATAGCAATCAGTCCTCAGGACAACATCACTGCCATCACCTATGCCAACAAAGAATAATAAATGTGATATCTAAGAGCGTCTGCATGGCAGGGAACAGCAAAATCTCAAGAGTAGATCAACAGGACTCCCTGCTGACACTAAGCTCCTCTTTGGAAGTTGAGGGAGAAGCGAGGCACCCATTTGTCACTCATTGTGGGGTGGCATTTGGAAGGAGAAGCAAGAAGCTCAAGAGAACCTAAAAAGCACAGCCAGTTCTAAGTCCAAATGAGCAACTAGCAACAACTCCTTAAATGGAAAGAGGTGCACCTTCGGGGGGAAAGCCACAGTCTGTGATCTGCCATGCCAATTTGCCTCTTGCCTAAGAAGGGGAAGAAATGAACATTTGGATTCTGTGCACACTGAGAGAGAGAATGTTAATCCCCATACTGTAGATACAAAGGGGTCGTGGCCAATATACGGGTATTTCTGTGTACCTTTTGTAATTCTGGGGCTGGTTTATATGATACAAGGTAGAGACTTAGTGTGTTCTCTTGAATACATGACTGGAAATTTCATGGTGGGAGGCATTTCCAACTTGGAACTTGTTAAACTCTCAGGCATTTTTGTAATTGTTACGATGAATTCACCTCAAATAGAACCACCGCATTAGAACTGGTGTGAAAATTCACATGATAGCCTATGAAAGTAATCCTAATAGTTTTCTCCTTTTATAATGACAATTTTAAGAATTGTTCTACAATTTCCCTGTTTACATTACCAGTCCATCTGTCTATGATGTTTGTGAATCTGTCTCTGTTTCTCTTTCCCTCTTTGTCTCACACACACACACAAACACACACACACACACACACACACTCCACTCGGTGACCTAAAAATCAAAGTAAAACTCAGCAAAGAGTAAGAAGAGTAAGCAGCACATACTCTAAGAGACCTGCTGTATAAGCTCAATCCATCCTCGTATTTCTTTTTTTACTTGCCTCTCCTATGTTTCTCATCTTTATCAAAATGGAACATTAATAATTGAAGAGTTCCCATGGCAAGATATTATCACTGATAATGAGCTGTGGGTAAAACAGACCCCTCTCTTCCAAAGGACAAGCTCTAACTTTGCTTATGGTTGACTATTTGAAATAAAATCAAAAGATTGGTGCCCACCCCCTCCCCCTGAAAAAAAAGTCTAATTAGTGTTCGTCTATTGGAGAGGAAGCTGAGCATGCCGCCCCACCACTGCCAAATGAAATTAAGGCCCAATTATTGATAAATGAAGAGTGGTTTGTGCTGGAGCCTGGCCTGGAGTCGCGGAAATACATCTGTCATTTGGCCTGTACAGGAGTCATTCATGTGTGACATAGCATCCTGTGCATTTATCATGCATCTGTAGATTTTTGTTTTAATTCAGTTAGCTGTCTAACTAGATTCGGTGCTGGATGCCTCGAATGGAGTCAGGATTTGGACTGACAGATGCAATTCTAGTCTGAAATGGTGTGTGACAGGACTAGCTATCCTGCATATTAATTATTATTGAAACCATTATAGGCAGTGCTTCTCCACTAATGGCCGATTCCGTTATCTGTTCCATGGCTTCTATGGTGAACAATTGCCCAGTTGCTCCAGGGCAGGTAGGAGACACACTGGATCAATGGACCATTGTTGTTAAGTGCACTTACTATTACCATGAAAATTACAATGCAAGTGCTTGAAAGGCAAGAATGAAAATGCCCCTGTCTTACCATTATGCAAATTACACATTCTATAAATGAGATAAGTGGGGGGAGAAACACTTTTCATAAATCTTAACTAGGTAAAAGAGTTTATTAAGTCCATTGTCAAAAACGAATTGAAAACAAACATTTGTTAAGTTGATAAAAAAAAAAAAATGTCTGCAGGGCTATTCCCAACCTAGCTTTGCACACAAAGGTTAGTTTGGTAGCATGCTAAGGTTTAATTTAAAGTTCCTGTCGTTTTATCACTCCGTTGTATAAAATATTGAAAATAACTGTCACCTTCAAAAAGAAGCCACTAATGCAATTTTTGTCCCAAGTTCTGAGAAAATATTGTGTTAGGAGGACTTTAATAAGACCAACTCCAAGGGCAACCATTTTGCCTCTATGGTCTTCCTTCATTATTTACGTGTTTTACTTGTATCCTGGTCACATGCCCACCCTCCTTCCCTTCTGATTTCAATCATCTAATGACCTTTCATAAGCCCTGCAAAAAACATTCTAGACACAGAGGACTGATCGAAGTAAATGTTGCTGAAATGTACAGTGTTTCTTGCCATTTGCTTATCAACCTCATGTGATATGAACTGTGTGATTATAAACTGTGTGAGTTCTGTCACAGGCACAGCTCGAATTACACATTTCCGATTCATAAGGAATTTGTAAAGTTGCTGAGGACTGTAATAAAGCAAAAGACAAAATGGTAATACAATGAAATGTAATATTTTCTGTTAAATAGAAAATTAATGAGAGAGGTAAAGTAATAATGATGAATTTGCATCTTTTCAAAGATTCCTATTTGTTAAAGGACATTTCATATTGGTATTTCAGGTCCAAAGAAGCTTGTGCTTTCCTAAACAATTAAAAATTTGCATCTTAGAATAAATGCTTTTTCATCTCCTGATGTTTGAAAATGAGGTGCTAAAAAAGAACTGGGCTTCAATTTAAAAGTTCAATAGCTTGATTATGATATTGGATTGCAAGATTTTCGTTGTTCAAGATCATTTTGAATAAAAGAGCAAGTTAGAAAGCAAAGATATATCTCAGCATAAATAGATCTTAAAATATGAATAGTCATAATATTCAGGAAATATAAGTAAATTTTGACTTTACAGTTTAGAAGCTATTATCATTTTTTGTGTGATTAGCTGCTCCAATTTACAATGTTTGCCTCACTGCTTTATTTCTTTCAATAGGATTTTTTTATAAGACTCCAAAAACTTAATTATGGCTTATGCAAATATCATTTGAGGGGAAAGAGGGTAATATTAAATCTTTGAAAGCATTATTAGGTTAAATGCTAGGAAAGTCATTGTAGGTATTAAATGGCTGTCAGAGAAAAAATGGAACTGAGGTGGGAAGGCCCCTTGGAGAAGTTTCTTACACTTCTCTTAAAGCCATCTACTTGGATCAGTTTTTCCCAACACTTTAAAGAGGTGAATATTTCTCTAGAAAGCTAGAGGAAAAAAAAAAGGTTTTGCTTCTGTATTATGTACAGATTGGAAGCCAAACTAAGCCCATGTGATGCTGGAACCGCTAAAAATGAATACATAAAACATGCAGCTACTTTTTTCTGGGCGTGATGCAAAACTTCTTATTTCTTTGCTAAATCATTGAAATTTTGTCTATATTGATTGGAATCTCCAATAGTGGGTTAACCGTCTAGAGAAATACACAGGTGAATGAGAATGCCAATCATGTTTACCTAAGCTGGCAAAATTAACATGTTTCACCTAAGAAAACATGGAGTGTCAGCCACATATCAACCACATATTTTTATTTTTCAAGTTTATTTATTTATTTTGAGAGAGAGAGAGGGCATGTGCATACAAGCTGGAGAGGGGCAGAGAGAGAGGGAGGGAGAAATCCCAAGCAGGCTCCCCTCCGTCTGTGAAAGCCTGACACAGGGCTCGATCTCACAAATCGTAAGATAATGACCTGAGTCGAAATTAAGAGTCGGACACTTAACCAACTGAGCCCATCAACCGCATATTTTTAAAGTCCCCATAGCCTACTGAGCATAGAGCTTAAGGAGTAAAGAACGCTTAGTATCATGAAATTATCAAAGGATAAAAGGAAAAATAATGGCTGAGAAGTGTAAGAGTGAAATGACAGAAAAAGAGGACAGTGGTCGCTAAGGGAGCAGGCACACAAGAGGGCAGATTGAATCACATGGTTGCATGTCATGGCTTCCCCAGCTCTGGGACTTTGGACCACTGTTCCTCTCTGAGCACTCACTAGGCTGCTGCTGAAAGAGACAAAAGAAAGTGTCAGGGAGGAAAACCTTTCCTCTACCCTATTAGGTTATATCTGGGGGGGGGGGGGGGGGGCGGAAATAAAACTAACAGAAACAGGTTAGTAGGAGAAAAGGCACCAAATTTTTATTAATATTTGTATGCATAGAGGGTGCCTGGGTGTCTCCGTCGGTTATGCCTCTGACTCTTGGTTTCAGCTCAGGTCATGATCTCATAGTTCATGAGTTTGTGCCCTGCATCGGGCTCTGCGCCGACAAGACGGAGCCTGCTCGCGGTTGCCTCTCTCTCTGCCCCTCCCTAACGCTCTCTCCCTCAAAATAAATAAATAAACTAAAAAAAAAAGCCAAATAATTTTTTAAAATGTATATGCATGGGAGTTCACTATGAAGAAGCGAAACCGTGCATAGTGATTAGACTCAGGGGCTTATGTACCCTCCTTTGAAAGGCCTGGGGGTTTAGGTTCGAGAGACAAGCAACTATGGGGAAAGGACTAGGAAAAGATCTAGAGGAGTTAACGGAGAGTAAGGGCTATAGTTTAGTGAAGTCTGTTTCCGCAAACTCATCTTGGTGTTGGTGCCCCATTGGCAGTGATGAGTCTCTCTTCTCTCTTTGGTGCTTGGGGTATGGGGCATCGTCCTCAAAGGGAAATGCGCACCCTACTTGTACACAGGTAAGGGGAAGGCAGAGAATTGTTCTGCAATTGCCTTCAGCTCAAAATGATCTTTATGCCGAAGTGGCATAATTTGGGGTGGCATATTCTGATCTCCTTCAAAGGATAATATTGTGTTTCCAAAAATAATGGATAGATACCTTCATTAAATAGGCTGGCTTTTATTCTAAGATTTCCTTTCCTCATTTTCAGCTTTTAAAATAACCTTCCTTTCATGAAAAGATGTTTGTAACCAGTGGCATTTTTCCCCTCTCTTGCCTTTACTTGGCAAATTAAAACCTTCATGACTCAGTGTCATTCTGTCAAATTTTTCTTCTTTATTTTTTCCTTCAGCGGCCCACGGTTTCTCAAACACTTGGAAACACTGTCTCTAGAGGAAATATTAACAATGGCCACCCTTTATTGAGCCCCTGCTATGCCTCAAACAGTATTCAGGGAGATGCACATATCTTCTAACACTATCGCTAGTCCTAAGAGGTAGACAGGATCGTTCTTGAATAAACAAGGAAAGCCAGGCTGATGAGTGAAGCTGCTTGCCCAGTGTGGCACGACTATTGGGTGACCTTCTCTCTATCATTTAAACAGGACACTCTTTAAAGTCCGGTTATACCAGGGCATCAAGTATAAATGGGGTCTTTCCGGGACAACCTAGTGCACAGGGTCACCCCGCAGAACTTCTTCATAGGCCAGGATTTAAACCAACTTGTATCTAAAGCCCACGCGTGTTCTCGTCGCCGTATGAAGGTGCCTCTGAAAGTTTTACAAAAATCAACATATCGATTTTGGAGGAATTGAGTTCACCAAGCTGTATGACAGGAGGGTACACAAAACGATAATTCATTCAACCTTCTATTTAGGATTATTTGTATTTTAGGACATCTGCCTCCAGTGGTGATTTTACAAGTGGTTTGAGAATCCGAGGAGACTCTGTGTAGCCTGGACACGGCCTGTGCAGAACCACGCTAGTGCCGGCTCTCCAGAGAGGAATACATTTTCCCCGCATAGATGTGAAATTACTCTAGCAGTGTGTGGACTCTGACCTCGGCTAATGTCCTTCAGCGGGACAAAGGTACGGATAGATCCCCGGGTTGTCATTTACCGCAGCCCAGCAAGGCACCCCCCCCCTTGCTGATTCCCCCCCCACCAGGCCAGAGGTGGTTCTGGGGCTGGTTGAACCTAACCCTATGGGAAGGAGATGGGCGTTTGCCAGTTATTTGCCTGGAAAGGAGAGCCCGACCATATACAGTAGTCGAAGCTGTATGCTCAACTTTCCCTCCATTATCTGAGAAATTGCAGGCGAGAGCCGTGTGTCTGGGACAGATCAGGATGATGCGGGACCGGAGTCCAGCTCCACTAGGTCAGAACAACGCAGCCTCACTCTCTGTGGCCCCCGCCGGTGTCCTGAAAGAGTGCGCTTAAACTTGGAGGTCGGCTCCCGGCTCTCCCACCTGCACTGTGACCTGTACTTTTTAATATTTTAGAGAAAAGATCTCCCCTTGCGAGAAAGTGCTTTCTGTTTGTGAAAGAATATGTAAAACAGCACCAGGTGAAGAACGACTTTTTCACCCAGTCTAGAAACCGTCACAAAGAGACAAATTTTGCTGCTTTTGCTTCGTGTGTGAATTTTTTTTTCCACACAGCGCTATTCATTGCGTGAGACAATGGGGCCAGTGTTGGCCAGCAAAGAATAGTGCTATTCATGCACCCCGTACCCTGCACAGTGCCTACACTTGTTAGTCTTGGCTGCCCTGCGCTGCTGGCTGCTGGCAAGAAAATCGGGTCTATGTTGTTGGACGGAGCAGGGCAGATCAGAGAATGAACGCTGGCAGCCAGATTCCCAGATAACCTCGGCTCCTCTAGAAAACTCTTGTTGACATAAGCCTGTGCTTTCAGGGGTGTCTGGAATTCTAAGAACTTGGGCCAGGTGTGCGGGCAGGTGCTGGTGCTTCCGTTCTAGCCTCCCCACCCCCCTGCTGCGATTAAACGCAGCCACAGTAGAGATTAAATGCCTGGTCTAGGGATGAGACAATGAGGTTTCAATTCTGGCTCCGGAGCTGCCTGGCGGTAGGAACTTGGACGAGTCTCTTAACTTCTCTGAATTTCCATCCCTTCATCTGCAGCAAGGGGTATCTATGCCACCTACTTCATGAGGTGCTATGAAATTCAAGGACTTAGTATTGTGTTATGAGTAGCAGGGGAAAAAAGGTAGCTCTTATTGCCATTAGCAAACGGCTGATGTCATGATTTTTGTCATTAATGAAAGACTGGTTTAGGCAATCTCTGGGCACAGAGTTAACGGCCGTGAAATCATGGGTAACGTCGCTGGAGTGATGGGTGGATGGGGAGGGGAGAGAGAAGACAATGGCGGGACACTGTTCATAGTACCAGAGTGGGAGCATGTTTTGCACAGGGAGAAAAATGCCCTCTGACAGAGGCCGCTCCATTTCTCTCAAGGACAGAAGAGAAGGCTGATTTGCTTTCATATGGTGTCATCCCCGAAGGGTGGCTCCGTTAATGTATGCCGGAGATGGTCTTGCCGTTCTCTGCTTTATCTCTTCAACTTCGAGTGAGTGCAGCACAAAACCTGGACCCTCTCCTTAACGTTTTTTTTCTTAAGGGAGATGAAAACTTATAGCTCTTGTTTGACATCTGTCGGGGAGCAAACCGCTAAATGTAGGCAACCTTGTGGAAAACTTCGAGACTGGTAGATTCTGAGATCGCCAAGGGCAAGAAGTCTGCTTCTCCTTTCCTAGAATTACCCCTGTGCAGAGCCCAGAGGACTGCCAGAACTGAAACGTGTCATCAAGATTAGTGTAGCAAAGCAGGTAAAGTCTGAGATGGATGGAGGGCTGGAAAGAGACGGTCTTTCAGGTTCATTCCAACCCAAGATGTTGTGTTTTTTGAAGTTTTCCTCTCAATAAACATTCTTTAACTATGTTGTGTCTCCTGTGAAGCTGCCACCATGAAAGCTGTACATATTTGGCACCAATTTGCTTGGCACGGCTTATATACCCGTACACTTGTTATGGTATCGGTACCTTAGATTCTGTTAATGTACTATACGAAGCATAAAGAATACTAATCACAAGGGCAATTTTCTATGTTGTGTATATTACAGAGTAAAGATAATGTATTCTTGGTGCTTTTAGACATCTTAACCAGTAGTCCTATGAACAGCAGATTTCACTTGGTGTAATCACATAATTAGAAGACATCATTGCAGTTCATAAATGGAATTAATTAAAATTTTAATTAGATTTTCAAAAGATAATTTAATAAAAGTAGGATTGATTAGAAAATCATCAATGAATTTACAGATTCATTTAAGACATTTATCTCTGTCACTTCTAGATTTCATTGAAATCTGTTAAAAGTTATAGTAGGTGTGTCCGGAGTAACATTTAAATAGTCACCGTATTGTTTCAAGAGGCAAATAGTTTCTAAGATGTGTCTTGTTATCTTTCATTGAATAGTGACCTTTACTAGTCAGCTCCATTGAACATAATCCTGAAACAAATTCACAAAAAGACGTGAACCATCCATGTTTGTTCTGAAGCCAAATTGTTGTTTATTTGGCTAATTACATTTTTTTGAAAACATAAGTAAGGATTCCAGAAAAGTATATGACTGGGGCAATTTTACTGATGGCCTAATTGAGTGGCAGTCGTGCCATTGACATAGAACAATCACAAATTCTGTGAGAAGATGGACAATAGATCTAAAATTTGTAAAAACATTAAAGCACTGGCTCCAGCACTGGCCAGAAAGCAGGAGATGTAATATACATCCTAGATCTGCTGCTTTTAAAGTATGGTTAGTAGTATTTATATTAGATATGCTTTAACTACAATAGCAAAACGGGCACAGTTTTTCATTGTGTTTTGATGGTTTTTATCTATCAATGAAAATGATGTCAAAGAGGGCCTGAAAGTTATGCATTCATGTGTTCATTCAATCAACAGAAAGCTAGTCTCTCCATTAAAGAGTTGGCTACAGAGTCATAAAATAGAGTGATATAGTCAGCAAACCTACCCACTCTACCCTCAAAGTAAATCCAGAATCCTTTCACTTCTCACCACCTCTGATGTGGCTGTTCTACTGAAACCACCATCCTTTTTCTACTTAAACAATTGCATTAGCTTCCTGATTAGCCTCCCTGTTTCCACCTGTTACAACAAAGCCATCGGCTGTAGTCTTCGGAAACATAAGCAAGATCATTCAGAACCTTCCAGTGGCATCAAACCTCACTCATAATAATGTCCCAAGTCTTTCCAGTGACCTGAAACTCTATGCTGTCCTGCTGGCTTCTTCTCTGACCCCATCGCCCAGTCTCCCCTGTCAGCCACTTCTCTCCAAACACAAAGCATGCATCGCTGAAGGTACCTCCATGGCTTGTTCCCTCTTCTCCCTCAGCTCTCTGGCGGGGTCAGCAGCCCACTCTTGTCTCCTTCAGATGCTCATCCTTGTATCCTTTACCATCTCCTCACCAGGCTATATTTTTTCTGCCTTGCCTCTATCATCACTTGTATGTATCATTCACACTGGATATTTCTTCATTTTCTGTCTCTGCCTGTCCCTGGAAAGGCAAATCCTGAGAAATAATTCCAGTAAAGCATGGTGGGTGGTTATGATAGGACAAGTAGAGAGCAGGGGAAATAGCAAGAAGAACTTAGTGATTTTCTTAAGGGAGGGCTATTAGTTGAAGCTTGAAGGATAAATAGAAGAAGCCAGGCAAAGAGTCCAAGGAAGGGGCAGTAATGTCTTTATTCTATTTATTTAGTTAGTTAATTTATTTCTAGCCATGTCTTCTTGTCCTTGTCGTTTTAATTCTTGGGGATGTGACATCAGCTTCTGGCAATAATTTAGATTAGATAATCTGAAGAAGTTCTTGTCCAATATTTAGTTTCACCTTCTTTTTATATCCTACCAAGTTACTCAGAAAGATAGACAAAATATTTATAAACATGTTTCTAAAACACAGCTGAGTCCTTAAAGAAGTCAGGAGAGTGATAGAATTCTCAGTCCAAAAAAGAGGTACTAAAGAGGTGAGCTTGTGCCATTGTCCTGGGGTGGGGGAACCTGCCGGTGAGTGGCCCACCCATGATTATGGAACCTGGAGGAGATGATCCACGATGAATGGGAGCTAGCAGACACATAAACCAAAGGGTTAAACCTAAAGAACTTCAAGTAATAGATTATTAGAGGGAGACTCTAAAATAACATGCTAAAAATAATTAAGGAAAGAAATGAACATGTCAGAAAAACAAAACAGCATGAGTAAGGAATGGCAAGCTTTGAAAAAAATTAACTTGAATTTCTAAAGTTGAAACATGTAAACACTGAAGTGAAAACCACACCAGGTAGTTTAACCAAGACATTGCTAAAATATAGCACAGAAAGATGGAGACAAAGAAAATGTTTAAAGGAGGTTTACAAAGAAAATGTTTAAAGGAGGTTTAGACACACTGAGGAGACAGTCTTCTAATCAGAGTGCCAGAAGGAGAGAATCAAAATGGCCAGAGGAAGCAGGTGAAGTGATAAGGCCCAGAATCTTCCAGATTTGATAGAAGGTTTGAAACCTCGGGGTCAGGGGGCCCAGTGGAATTAGACAAATACATGGACACATCTTATAGAAATGCAGAAGACTAACAAAAAGTCTTAAGGGTGATATAATTATGTGGGTTTATATAAAAAACGATACTTGTGTAAAAAAACAACAACAATAGTCATGAATAATTTCATAGGAGAGAAAAATAAGGTGAAACTAACTATTGGAAAAATTAGCACGTAAGGTGGGATGGGGTGAACAGAGGTCCACACTTTGGTAAGGCTGTAGCCATATCAGAGCAGAATAGAAGGATCAGTTAACTTTAGACTCTATTAGGTCAGGACCCATGTTAAAAATTTAAGAATAATAAGTAAAATAATAGAAAGAGAATATATATCTTCCAAACCAGTAGAGGGAAATGTGAGAGTAAGGGAAACTGAGTCACCCCCCCCAAAAAAAAAGAAAAAAAAAAGAATCTTGGACCAAACATGGTAAGAAAGCAAAACTAAGATGGAAAAAGTGGAAATACCTGTGCAATTATAATAAATCCAAATTGACTAAAATGATACCAGCAGTGGTAGCAAAAATATATCTCATCTGTAAAATTAGGATGCCAGCGAGATTCAACAGTCATCTAATGTATACATTAGAAGGTCCCTGGGCGCCTGGGTGGCTCAGTGGGTTGAACGTCCGATTTTGGCTCAGATCATGATCTCGCAGTCTATGGGTTCAAACCCCGCATTGCGCTCCATGCAGACAGCTCAGAGCCTGGAGCCTGCTTCGGATTCTGTGTCTCCCTCTCTCTCTTCTCCTCCCCCGCTCATGCTCTGTCTCTCTCTCTCTGTCTCTGTCAAAAATAAAAATAAAAATAACATTAAAAAAATTAGAAGGTCCCTGCCAGCTGTAACATCTGTGATTATATATAATAGATGTACCGATGTAGATATTATAGAAATATAATAGACACATAGATATAGATGTTTCCATAGATACAGAGACACAATAGATACATAGATATAGATATTTATATATTTTACATATGTTTATATCTATCTACCTATCTATTCATCTATTTATATATTTCACTTCAGCAAGCACTGGGTTCCATCATTTCCCAGTGTGGGAAATAAATGTGGCCTAAGAGTATGGGTCTACAGAAAGGTGAATCAACCCAGTGGTGATGTGGTCCAGCAAAGGAGAGGGTGCTCAGTGAAAAATCCAGGGCACGAGGCAATGACCAGCAGCACAGCATATTAGGGCTGCAACTGTCAAGAACATAGGGAGATGACTCAAAATCAAAGCAATAAAATAAACAAACAAATAGAGAAATAAGTGAATAAGTGCCTATAGAAGAGGCAGGAGTTTCAACTTCAGAAGAGCCTTGGGTAAGAAAAAGCATAAACGGTGCCCTATATCTCTCCAATCTGGAGATGTCTTGGAAATACTTTGAAATCTGTTCCCCCAGGTTTGTTTTTCTTCTCCATCACACCTCACAAGGAACACAGAGAGTGATGTCCTGTCACTTTGATGCGTCTCTCTACTCAAATGGCAGAAACCAACCAGGTGAGTTGTCATAACTTTAGATGAGGCTAGGATAAAAATACACCTTGGAGAGCTTGCTTTCTGATGACAGACTGAGAGTAGCTCTTTTTGATTTGAGTGACTTGGAGCTTAAATTCAGTGCCAACCCACATGAGTGTCTCAGGACGCAGGGTTAGGAAAGAGATTATACCAGGAGTATAAGGTCTTTTATCTGTCTTCCCTTAGAAT
The DNA here is from genome assembly GCF_028749965.1 of Puma concolor. Taxonomy (NCBI): domain Eukaryota; kingdom Metazoa; phylum Chordata; class Mammalia; order Carnivora; family Felidae; genus Puma; species Puma concolor. Next base: position 75,310,783 of record NC_141678.1, read on the forward strand.
TGTCTTTGATTGATGGATGGGTGACTCTGTCCAGCATCCCAATTTAAAATTGTAAGTGAAAACAAACGGTTGATCTTTTAAATTCAGTGTTCACTTCTGGATTTACCTTTAAAAGCAGTTCAACCACGGCAGGGTTAAGCATCCTAATTAATTACACCGTCTGAGACTGCAGCTATTCTGTGCATCCAATTTAATCATTTTGTTCCATGAAAAGCAAAAACCCCTTCCCTGTGGTTTCAAAACAACAAGTATAAAATCCCTAATCCTAAATCCCAAATCTTGGTCTTCAACTGGAGTAATTTGTATCAACCAGTTCCTAGGGTGGATCTCCCAAGTTGCACAAAGAGGGATTCCAACCAGCAATGGAGACATGCATTGAGACAACCAGCCAGAAATGTGAAGACACCCCCCATCATGGCTGCAAAGGGGGTCATACTGAAGTGAGCACCCACTGTGCTGAGGGTGCTTGTGACTATTAGCCAAGTGGAGAGGATGGCTTTTCTTCACCTTTTGGGGTGTCTATTGGTAGTAATGACCTTGAGCTCATCACAGTTCTTGGCTGTTCATGGCTGGCATTTGTTGTGTTCTGCTCCGGTGATACCCTTGCCTGGTTTTGTAAATGTTTTGAAAATTCTTCCCTGGATCACAGGGTATCAATGCAATACAATTGTTTGCTAGTTTTTAATTTTTAACAAGGCAGCTATTTCAGCTTTATTTATAGCCTTGTCTCACTCTAAGACCAAAGAGTGAGTCTATGGGATTGATTCTAAAGTAGACATGAGTGACTTAAAGTCATTTCTTTCTGCAGTTATGAAACCTTTTAATTTTTAGTGGAGTCTAACGTATTGTTCTGATCTCATTCTTACCTCGGAATAAATGATTTCCCTGGAGACCTTCAGTCTCCAATGACAGTAATCTTGCTCAACATTTCACCATATATGTACAATCACATCTGAATCCCAGCTTAGATTCAAGTGAAGACTTCAAAGCACTAATAAAAATATTCACAAGTGCCTACTCTATGCTGGACACTTGACATTTCATGTAATCCTCACACAACCACGTTTTTAGGAGAAATCACAGAATGCTCAGATTCAAAATCAGATTCAAGGACCCAGAAGTCCAAGTACTGTCTTTACACTTTGTAGACAGTCTCTTCTTCCTGGAGGAGGCTCTCGAAGGATTAGGAAGCAGAGAGATATTAAGATCATATCTTGCATGCTTCCTGAAATATCTTTGTGTCTTGGAGCAGTAGGTTGAACACTGACACTTCTGGTCATGGAACTCTTCCAGAAGCTTGGGAGCTTTTGGATTATTGGGGTTATTGGACACTGAGAGGGGACAGGATGGGTTCAGGGTTGAAACACTAGGGCTAACTGCTTTGGGCTTGCTTCAGGAGGTAAAACTTCATGGAGGAAAGTTGAATCCAAACCACCCAACGCTCATTTTTTTCCTGTATTTTCATTTTGTCCATCTTTAATCTATTTTTACATAGCTCTCAGAGTTACTCTTTTTAAAAACAAAGCTAACTGTGTAATTTTCCTGCTTAAAATTTTTAAATAACTTCTTATTGGACTAATATAAAATAAACCATATTAACATGAATAGTTCAGTGGCATCCAGTACATTCACAATGCTGTACAACCATCACCTCCTTCCAGTTCCGAAGCTCTTTCATTTCCTAAAAGGAAACCCCATATGCAAGAACAGTCACTCTACTCAGCCCCTGGCAACCACTAATCTGTGCTCTGTCTCCACAGATTTACCTATTCTAGATATTTCATATAAATGGAAGCACACACTATGTAACCTTTTGTATCTGGCTTCTTTCACTTAACAATGTTTGCAAGGTTTGTCCACATCATAGCATGTATCAGCACTTCATTCCTTGCTATGGCTGAATAACATTCTGTGGTGTGGATATCAAAATCATATATGGATTTTGTTTAGCCCTTTATCCCTTGATGGACAATTAGTTTGCTTCCACCTTTTGGCTATTATGTACCTTCTGTCTTTATCCATTCTACTCTTTCCCATTCTAACTGGGAGCTACCTCAGTGAGCAATTTCTGAAGGGGTCTGGGAGGTGATGAATGCTATCTCTGAACAGACCTCAAGTTCTTTCTGAAACTCGAGAGCTTAGCAAGGTTTCCAGGGTGATTACCTTTCTGTAAAAGCCAAACGAAAGACTGGGGGGTTCAGGAATAACTTCAGTGTGTCCTTGGTTCTTGTCTGTTTCTATGCTACTGACACTGGTTCTTATCCATTCCTATGCTACTGCACAAGAGTCCTAGGAGGTGACGTGGATGTTACCATTCATTTCATAGAATTTTCCTCTGGGGAGTGAGGCTAAGTGTGCGGATGGTCAGTTAAACCTGGCTTGAGGGGCCATGTTGCACTGTCATATATATAAATGTTTTATTCTGGAAAATTTCAAACATGCATAAAAATAGAAAGGCTACTTTAACGTATTTCTACATCCCCGTCACCTAGCTTCAACAATTAATGTCAGTGGCTCTCATTTGATTTATTTATTCTCCTACCATCACTTTTTTAAAAATTGCTTATTGGTTTCTTAGTTGCTCCTTTTTATTTATTTGTTGCTGAGGTATTTTACAGCTAATTCTAGACATAATATCGTTTCTCTTGGACACATTTCAGTAGGCATATCTAACGTTTCTTTTTTTAACATAACTACAGTATTATCAGCACCCCCCAACCCAATAATTCCTCAATATCATCATTTTGTGCTCAGTTTTTCCTACTTGTCTCAAATTTGCCTCTTCTATACTTGTTTTATTCAATTCAGAATCCAAACAAATTTCTGTGAATTTCTCATATGGTTAATACGTTCTTTTATCTCTTTCAATGAGTAGTTATTTCCCTTCTTTGGTGCGTTCATTATAGAAATTGAGAATTGGGTGCTTTGTCTTGAAGAACTGTTGAATTTGGCCAGGTATGTCTTTCTGGTGTCCTTTAATGTGTTTCTCCATCTCCCACAAGTAGCTGGAGGTAGAGGTTTGGTTACATTGAGTCGATTTGCATACATATCTGCATATTGAATAATGTACCCTATTTTCCTTAATATTAAAACTGATCAATAGTTCCATGTTGTACTAGGCTGAAAAATTGTCTCCTAAGAGATATCTATCTCTTAATCCCTGGAACCTATGAATGTTATCTTAGGTGGCACAAAAGAAGAGAGGGGTTCTTTGCAGCTATGACTCCATTAAGGTTCTTGACATAGGCATATTATCCTGGATTATCTACTTGGGATCCAAATACAATCAATGTGTTTTTGTTAGAGGGAAAAAGAGGTTAGAGTTCACACACACACACACACACACACACACACACACACACAGAGGAGGAGGAAGCCATGTAACCAAAGAGGCAGAGATTAAAGTGACACAGCCACAAACCAGGGATTCCAGCCATCACCAAAAAAAAAAAAAAAAAAAAAGAAGAAGAAGAAGAGGCAAGGAACAAGTTCTCCCCTAGAGCCTCCAGAGAGAGCATAGCACTGCCAACACCTTAATTTCCACTCCATGAAGCTGATATTGGGCTTTTGGCCTCCAGAACAGTGTTGTTTTAAACCACCAAGTTTGTGGTCATTTATTACAGCAGCCCTACAAAACTAATACTAATAAATGTGATCTGCCTGATCCATTTGTTCTAAAGTTCCCCCTCAATTTTTCCAATAATAAATTTTAGCTGCCACCAATTATGTTGCCTAGATCCATTGTTTCATTAAGGAGTGCAAAATAGCAATTTTATAATTCTGTCATTTTCTTCTCCATTTTGTACACATGATTCTTTAATATAAAGAAGAACTGTCTTCCTCGTCAAGTATTTGATTCGCCTGAGTTCTAGTCCAAGTAAGGAAAAATAGGGGAGAACACTATGAACTCAGGTTTTCATACATTTGGTAAGTTTCAATTCATTGCACTCATTATTATTTATGATCCTCAAACCGTCCCATCTTTAAGTCATGGGAACCCTTTCAAGCTTTATGAAAAGCCAAAATAAAGTAACCCTAGCAACCAAGTAAAGAGGGGGTACCCCAATTGGAAGAGTAACAACTAGCAATGCAACACTGACCTCCATCCTGGTCTCCTTTGTGTGGGTCACACACACACACACACACACACACACACACGCACACACACACACTCAAAAAATTATTTTCAGAACATTGGCAAAAATGAAGAACTGTGAAGACACTTAATAAATCTGACATCTCCATCTCTTAATATAGCAGCACTTAACCCTTGCTTCCCTGTAGGACCACCTGGGGGAACTTCTGAAAAATACTCCTGCTTGGTCTCTAACCCCAGAGGTGCTGATTCCTTCTCCTGGGGAGGGAAGGGTATTTATGTTCTTTAAAATCTCCCCAAGTGACACTAATGTATAACCAGGACTGAGAACCGCTGTCTAATGTATCTATCATACTTCTGAGATGGGTTTTTTTCAAAAAAATAAGCCCTCATTTTCTGCTTTCTGCAGCTAAGAATCTCTAATGTTGGGCACGCAGGTTGAAAGGCTGCTTATCATCAATGTGTTTTCATGCCTTCCGATCCAAGGAAGATTCTGTCATTAATGACATCAGAACTGAATTTAAAAAGCAAAAATTACCATCCTACCCTAATGCTAATGCCTCTGTTTGATATTTTAAGTCCATATTCCACCTTTCTTTCTTGGCTTCACCTTCCTTCTCCAGACTTACCACCTTATGACATTTTCTACAGGGAACCCTCCTCCTTCAGTAGGTCATATGTGGGGGCTGTGTCCTGTTCACCTCTGTAGTCTTCCTTTTCCATCAGTAGCAGAGATTGAAACATAATTGACATTTAGTAAAGTTTTGATTGGTGCCAGAAAATTACCACGATAATTTTGTTTTCTCTTTTGCATCCCCTCTCCCTGCAATCCTATGGGATTCTATTGGATAAATGAAGAATTCTTGAAATCTCCATGCTCCTTGTCTATATACGATACAGATAATTGTTCATTTTGTTTCAATTTATGCAGTAAGGAACTCTGGGTAAAAGATTACAAATTCTACAAAGATACATGAAATTTAACATGCATCTCAATTTTTTAAAAGTTTCAAAGGTAAACAGGTGTTTGAAAACATACTGTCATGAAGCACCAACCTGGCAGAAAACCTGTAGCATTTATAATGAGAACACAATCCGATTGAATTTGTAATTAGCACTTTTGAAATATGCTCATTATTATTGTTATTATTAGCCACGAAGCTATGCAGCTTTGGCTCACACCCATTGGAATTTTAGGGTGTGAATCTAGCCAAAAGCAGTCGGTATAGAACCCAATAAAAGAAATATGTTGCAGTTTTTATAGAAGTAATTTTAAGTTAAATATCCAAGCAGGACCATCAATTAGGTAGAAATTATTTACTGTTCTGGATCAAAGAAAATGTTCACCTTTGAAGATGCAGATCTTTATGAATAATATCCTAATGGTTTGAGGAAAATGAATACATTCATGAATGGGATGCATTTGGGAAGTAATCATGAAAAAAAGGAATAATCATGGTTGAAGAGACGTATCCCAATGGAGCAGAGAGAATTTCAGAATTTAGGAATCTGTCTTCAATGAGCTTCCAGAGGAAGATACATATCCAAATACTATTCAGGTATTAAAAGAGTTGTGACCAACTTATTCCTGATGGCTCTCATAGGAAAAGTGGCTGGACACCCAACAAGCTTGCAGTTTACTTCATTAACAGTTATTGATTAACCACAATGTACTGCATTTGATGCTATTAGAGAAATAATAATGATCTATTAAATGGGATACATTTGAATGGAAGGGACCTTGGGGACAATCATCAATGAGTCAAAGCAGTGATCAGGAGCTCAATACAATGGCTATGGGAGATGCCAAGGAAAGTAATCGGGTAAGGGCCAGGTTAGTCAGAAAGGGAAGATTTCTGAAGAATATTCATTTTGATTCAGATTCTAAATGACACTTTGGCCTGATTGGTGGGAAAGTTAGGAGATGCCTTTCCAGTAAGGTGACTGATTTGGGTTTGGTGTCATTTCAGCCTTGTGGAGAGATAGCCAACATACTGATTTGATTAGAACAGAAGAACTTACCTGATGCTCAGTAAATATTTGAGAATCAGTGACTTTTACCTTCCTGTTTTCCCAGGAGAATATACAGGCAACCCATTAAGGGGATATGACTCAAAACTTTACAATGATTTAATTCAATTATAGACAAGGTACGCCCATTTGGTTCAGTCCTTCATGAACTTTATGTCAATCCAACTCTGTTCATGTGTATTATCTGTTTGACTATGACTTTGTATGATTGCTGGTTTGGGCAGCATGTACAGAACACATATTAAATTTACCTGGATGATAATAATTGTAGATATTGAGACCACAATGTAATTTTCAAAGAAAACAAAATAAACATATACGGAGGCCACCTTGCCTCTCAGGTTATCTCTTACTTCAGTCTTGGGGTGGGCTCTTGGCTGCAATATTTCTGCAGAGTGATCCTGTCCCTCACCCCAACCCACAATATTGCTCCTTTTTTTTTCTTAGTAAGCAGTTATTGAATGCCTTCTATTTGCCAAGAACATTCCTAGAAAAAAACATGGAAGTCTCAAGGATCTGTTTTTTTTTTTCAACGTTTATTTATTTTTGAGACAGAGAGAGACAGAGCATGAACGGGGGAGGGGCAGAGAGAGAGGGAGACACAGAATCGGAAACCGGCTCCAGGCTCCGAGCCATCAGCCCAGAGCCTGACGCGGGGCTCGAACTCACGGACCGCGAGATCGTGACCTGGCTGAAGTCGGACGCTTAACCGACTGCGCCACCCAGGCGCCCCTCAAGGATCTGTTTTAAGAGGCGAGTCAATGGAGCAAAGAGATAGCTACAAAACAGTGTGACGATTTCAGCAAATGACTTGCAAGAGCAGACCACTCCCCAGAGATTCTGATTTTATGGGTCTGATGTGGGATAGGAAACTAATATTTAAGCCCCACTCCAGGTAATCCTAATGTGTAGGCAGGAGAATCACTGTGGTTCTCAAGTTGTGGTCTTTGGACCAGCAGCATCAGTATCTCTTAGTGTCTTGTTAGAAATGCAAATTTTCAGACCCTGCCCCAGACGTAATGAATAAGAACCTCTGGCAGAGGGGGTGAGAGGCAATGATACGTTTTAAGAAGTCTTGCAGGTGATTACCATACACACCCCAGTTTGAGAACTACTGAGCTAGAGGAATACAGATTGACTCTGTGTCAAGATTTTGGGGAACTCTTCTAGCACCTCTCTCACCCCTTTTCCTCTAGTGAACCCCTGTCATGTTCTTTACTACTCCAGTAGTCTCTTCTGAGTATACTCTATTAACCAATTTCTTGTTTTTCTTTCTTTTTTTTTTTTTTCATACCTTATATGTTTAGGGCTCTGAGGATGACAGCTTAATTCAACCTCAATTCAACAACTGCCCGTGTGTGAACCCAACCTTGTCATAGACAACATATGGGATTTTTAAAAAGTTTATGGCATTATTCTTGAAAGAGTCATGAGTCAGAAACCACAGCATTACCACAGACAATATGCTGCTTGCATAGGCACTGCATGCTTCAGGAGGTCAAGGGAATATTGGGAATTATATGGGGAACATGGAAGGAACAATCCTAGAAAGCTTCATGGACCAAGGCAGACTTGAGCTGAAGTTTGATACAAGAGTAGAATTTGGATCAGAGGGAGGGCAGAGGGAATGTTCAGAGCAAAGAAGCTCTTTGCAAAGACATTAGTACCAGCAAAGACATTAGCCTGACCAAATGCAGAGCTGAGAGGCACATCAACTTTCCCTCCCTACTGAGCACTCTGAAATATCTGGTCTCTCAACTGACACCACAAAATACAAGTCAAAAAGGCAAATTTTAATTTTCTTTAATGGAAATCTGAGTTCAGGCAAATTGGCTTTCAATAGTTAGCTGAGCTAGCTACTTTACCTTGTAAGAGCCACAATAGGAGAGGCTGGGAATCAAGCTGAGTTGGCTTAAAACCACGTACTAGATGTGAGGCTTCACCTCTCTGAGCTTTAGTTTCCTCCTCTAGACAGTAGGGACAGTGAATTTTCCCTAGGACATTTCCAACTTTGAAATAAGTTCACAAGTGTTAGATGGCAAGCACCATGGTAAGATAGCTCCTGGTAGATCCCTGGGCGTTATGGTCCCTCTTGGCCTTCTTTGACCTAATGAGGATCATTATTAGCTCAAATGATTGGCTCAGGAGGGCTACACCGGTGGTTAAGAGTGAAAGCTGTGAATTCAGAGGACTGGGCTGGATCCGAGCCTACCACCAAAACATTGTGTAACCTTGGCCACAGAATGGAGCCTCTGGAAATATCAATATCAATATAGCCTCTTCCTATAATCTGGAATAATGATATTCCATACCTCATGGGATGATTGTGAAAGTTCAATGAGATAATGCTGGTAAAATGGCCAGCATAGTGGCCAGTACACAAGGAGGTTAGCAACTGTGAAGGAGGAAAGGGCTGTCTGTTCATGGGAGAGGGTGCCGGTGGAGACAGATGATATTCAGAGCACTTTCCTGCCCCTCTAGGAAGGAAAGACGCATATTGGGGGGCAGGTCACCTTCTTCCCCTCTGCTTTCTTAACCCCTTTCGAGGCACCTCACCCTCGGACCTCCCACTCATCACTCTGCAGTCTTTTTTTCAGACCAGCAGTCAATGATTGAATGAAGTGTAGCTATGCTGCTCAGGGTCCACAATGGCTGACCCGGGAATATCTTTTTCAGTAAAATTAATACTTGCAGAGGGTCCAGGCCTGCCTGCAAGCCACTACTTAAATTTTCTTTCTAATACCCAGGCATGTGAAAAATGGTCAGGTGTCAAAAGACAAATGTTCTCATCCCCAGTGTGCTCACTCTGTCCACTCATACCCAAACCTCTCCCACAATTCCAATCCTCATTTCCACTACAGCCACATGGAAAAATCCCATCCAGGGGTAACATTTTATAGCTGATTTACAAATCCCTTAAAAGTGCCAAATTTAGCTCTGACATTCTTCCTTATGCACCGTAAAAATAAATGCATTGAGAAGCCTTTGGGGTCCTTGCTCTGCTGAAGCACTTCCTTTTTATATTTTTTGCTTCTCATTTTACCTCTTATTACTTCACATGAAGCTGCAGCTCTTGGGAGGACCGCACACCCACCGTAAACCCCTATTATTGATCATGTACTTACATGGTTGGCAGCGTTTTATGTAAGAGGAATAAATGATATAGTTGTTTCTATCCATTAAACTATACTGTTATCAAGGGATTGAAAAACTGCCCTGAACATGGCAATTATTTTGGAGGTTCATGTTTAAATATAATTGCCTAGTAATCTTTTATTTACTATGTGGTGGCAAAGTATAGCTGGCTTCGTGTTTGCACCTTGTAAAATGTAAGGATGGTTAGCATATTCAATTCTCTGTCGTCTCTCTGCTCTCCCCAGCCTTTCCCTTTTTCCCTGATGCTCCACCCCCAGGCATTTTGATATGTGGCTTCTAGAGACTTCCCAAGTGCTGTAATTTTTTTCGTATCAACTCATCCTTGGAGATCAGTAACTTCCTACTTAGTATGATGTGGGGCTTCCAAGGCTCTGGCCATGTGGGAAGGAGAGCTGGGGTCTCTGAGGCACAAAAGACTTTGCATGATTAGTAGAGCCTTGAGAGTCGGGGAGACGTGCCTTGTGAGCGAACGCCCCAGCCTAGAGGAAGCTTAATTATAGTCAAGGGAGACTATTCCTTCCTCAGCAGCAGCTGCCGCTGCCCACGTGCACACACACACACACATGTGCACACACGTGCACACACGTAAGCACACGCACGCCCTCACTCATCATCCGGACATGAATTCTTTTTGGAAGCTCATTTGCTCTTCTCCCTCCCCTGACAGGACCCCAACGATGGTGACCATGAGCTCTAGCCTTTCCATCTTCAGCTCCCCAAATAAGCCTATTCTGACTTTGCTTTAGCTTTTTAAGCCATTGGTAGAAAAAGCCTTGAAACTTTTAAAGACCAAATATAACAACATGATCCGAATAAAATAACTGAGAGGTTGCTAAATACGAGGCCAGGAGCAGTTTCCTCTTTTTATTGAAGTATAATAGGGGCTGAGAGTTTTAAATGTTTTTCTGTTTCTCTTTGAAGGTGCCAGGAATTTGCACGTGAGGCTTTAAATGTGCTTCTGTTACTGACTTGCAGGAGGAGACTTCTGAGCTGTTCGTGTTAGTTCTGATGGTTGCACTATAAAAGCCAAATGCTTGATTCTTTCTTTCTAGAGGACTTGACTTTGCCAATCTGTGGAGGAGGAAAGAAAGGGGATATTATCTTATTCTGTCCCTGTAAAACAGGTGTACAAGAGGAACTCAGGATTTAGTGTGGTTGTAGGAGAAAGGACGTTTGGACCTCACTGCATTTTAGAGCCTCCTAGAGGTGCCATCCTGTGTCTCCTTTTCCTCATCCGAGGTTCAAGGTCTTCTGTCCAGCCACCTTTCCAGCCCTTGGGAGGCCGTTTCCTTCTGCTCATCCACACGGTCACTATCCAAGTCCCCATTCTCCTTTATGCTGCTTTTCTTCAAGTTGTTAGAAAGCAGCTTTGGAGTTTCTGGCTTACGTGACAAGGAGAGGGTCAAGGATTGGCACGTGGTCCCAGGAATCGGTTGCTTGTGTTCAAAACCTGGTTTTCCTCTTTACAGAATATGCTTTGCTGTAGACGCTGATCATCCCTGCATTCGTTTCCCATCTGAAAATTGAGGATGCAGAGAGGAACTACCTTTGAGGGCTATTGCATGAATTAGTTGAAATACCATGTGTGAACGACTCCGGACAGCACTCGTTCTTAATGTTTCCTGAAATCTTTTTTTAGACTAACTTTCACTTTCCATGTCTGGATGCGTCTTGTCTCCACTTAGCCATCCATTTTTATCTTGGTCACTGCTTCTGTTCACAAGCTTTGACTTCACTACACCAAAACAATCTATGGATTGATTGAATCATAATAATGACAAGCGTAAAAGCAGTGGCACCTTCCTCCTGGAATTAGGGATGGTCGCTCAAGCCAAGTGGTTACTTGCTTGAATCATTTCACATTATCAATGATCTCCGATGAAAGCCAGCTGGTTTTCAGAGTTGCTTTTCCTAGCCCCTCTCTTTATTTTCCCTCCTTTATCCAACCTCACCCCACAAGGAGTTTCCTCCTATAGTGTTCCATTACAGTAGAGCAGACCCCAAAACACATGCCTTCTCCTGGTCTGCCTTTTGGCTTTCAGGGAGTCCGTGAACACTTTCTAGGATAATTCACCTGCCCCGGCAGGGATCCCCAAGGGACCAAGAAGAAAGGGTCCCAGGAGAGGAGAGATGGCTGGAAATTCTACCTCAAGATCATTCCCAAGGCCTCTGTTTCCTCCTCCTGCTCCCCCTCCCCCTCCTCCACCCCTCTCCCTCCCCCCACCCCCTCCACCTCCCAGTTGTCACTGCTATCCTATTTCTAATGCAGACCAGGAGACTGCTGAGGCCCCAGTGGGCAAGACACTGCAGTTAAAATCTTTAAACCTTCAAAACTAATGTCATTATCCTTAATTTTTCAATTCTGTTGGGGGGGGGGGGGGTGCAGGGAGCTGTTTTCTGATGAGAAGGAGGAGTAAGAGAGAGGGTAGCTGTGGGGATATCAGGGTGTGGGGATAATTCCATTGTTGCCCCAGAGGATCGCGCATTAGGACTGGTAAATTCTCAAATCGGACACTGCATTAGGACATAGATCAGCTGTTATTTTTCCAGTCTCGGGAGAAACCTTGAGGAATCTCATTCCTCCAACTGTATGGAATTATCTGCCAATGTTGTCCTTTCCACTCAAAGTACTCTGATTGAAGCATTGGGCAGGGGCTTCAGGAACAACAAAAATCTCTTTAAAGCTATTGTTTCTTTGAATGTTTGGTGTACCTTTTGGTTCGGCAACAAAATAACTTAATAAATGAAGGGTGAGTAGCATTGTTACTATAGCAATCCCCATAGTAACATCAAAATGCCACGCACATTCGTTCTGGAAACACTCGGGAAGCCTCCGCCCAGCCCTCCCCATGTTCCAGGTTCAGCATCCCAGATTTCAGCTCTGACGGCTAGAGATTTTAGGATATTAAATTAAATCCATTTTATTTCCATGCCGAAGAGTTATTAGACTCATGAAATACCAAGAAATCTTATCCACTTATGTCCTTTGCAGAAAAGTCAGAAGTGAATTTTCTATGAGCTTGACAGTAGGTACAGACTGCTTGCGCTTGAGCTTCCTGTTGTAGGTCTGCCCTTAAAATGACAACAACAATAATCCCAGTCAAGGCATGAAGTGTTCTTTGTTGATTTCAATCGTCTTACATAACTTACATGGGGGCAGGACCAGGGGATGAAACGTCTTCGGAATGCAGCGTTGTGGGAGCACACATGTTTTTAATCTCCTATTTTCCAGAAGATAGCCAGAAGGAATCCCCAAGAGGTCACTTGGAGAAGCCTTTTGCCACCTGGTAGGGTTATAAATTGATTCTCTGATTAACACTGCTGTTATTAGGTTGAATGAATGAGAGACTATAGAAAAATTAAATGGGAGGCAAAAACTGATTTTGAACATCATGTTGTATCTTTATATAATAGGTAGTCATGCATATACATGTAAATATGTATGTCACTGTGTGTGCATATTTAGCATAAATTTATAAACCAGCTGCAGAATATCAAATAGTGGATCTGTGTATCCTGTTCCATAGCTCATTGTACCTCGAGTATGAATACTGACACCCTAAAGGCAGAAATGACAATTGGAAAGCAGTTGTGTTAAATTCAGAGCCAGTGGGGCTATAAAGTCATGCAGCCTAGAGAACTGAGGTCAGTTTACTTCACAAGCAGAAAGCATCAGTAGATAAAGAGGAAGAAGTGGAAGAATAAAGACCAGGCCATAAGCAGGCAATTCATAAAAAGAGAAACAAGATTATTAATAAACATATAAAAAATGTCCAGTCTCACGACTAAGCAAAAAGTACAAATAAGAGCAAGCATACCGGGATGTGGAGGGGGGCTTCTACTTTTGCTCTGGAGTCAGCAGCAGGCCCCCGGCCAAAAACAACAGGTGCTAAGCACGGGACGCGCACAAGAGCAGCCAGCCCCCAACCCCACACCACCATTAGATAAGCAGAGGGTAGCAAGGGGGCAGGAGGGAACAGGAATCAAAGTTGGGCTGTATTACTCGTCGGAGGTTACTTTCTCTCTCCCAGGAATGAAGGAGGGGGTTTGCCTTCTCTCCCCCAGTTCTACTCAACCTAAATAGCGGAGGAACTTCACAGAGAATCATCCATTGAGGATGAAGGTGCTAACAGAGAGGCAGACTGCTGTTCGCATCTCTGCCTAGAACTCTTCTTCAGGAGTAGAGAGGCTTTCTAATCTGCTCCTGTGCCTATCTAATCTGGGACGAGAACTGTAAGGCAGTCACGAGTTAAGATGACAGAGGGGAAGCTGGCACTTAAACCAACTGTACCCCAAGGATGCAAAATTTCTTGTGCATCAAAAGGACACCAGAGACCGTAGCTAGCTGGCACTGAGACACCCAACAACTCTGCCCAATGGTAGAGGCCATTCTGGTGTTAGGAACTGAGAGGAGACAGAAAGAGAGAGTCGGATCTCTCATGGCAGAGAATGTGCAGAGGGGATCCTAAAAAGACTTCCAGGGAGTCCAAAACACCAAAGACTTTACATTTACCCCTTGCAAGAACCATCACCTGGATAGCTACCACACAGAGATATCAATAGCTAGTTAGTCTAAGTCAGAAAAGTAGTCATACCCCGAAGAATGAATATTGTCATTGTGTCCCTAGCGGTAAGAAGATAATGAAATTGTTTCATAGATGTACCGACAGTTAATTGAGATTGCTCAACCAACCAGTCACATAAGGATGTGATTTTTTTTGCTTATTGAGTTGCCATAACTCTTAACTGACTTAGGTTGCTGAGAGCGCTGTGAAAGAACGAAGATAAACTTGCTGGTGTGAGTGTACTTTAGCTTGTCATTTTGAATCAATTGTGTCATTTTGTCAGTTACATATTTCGGAAGCGCTTGGGTGGTTCAGTCGGTTAAGTGTCTGACTCTTGATTTTGGCTCAGGTCATGATCTCGCGATTTGTGAGCTCAAGCCCCACATTGGGCTCTGTGCTGACAGCAGAAGCCTGCTTGGGATTCTCTCTTTCCTCTCTCTGCCCCTCCCCCTGCTTGCACGCTTGCTCTCTTTCTCTCAAAATACATAAATAACTTTTAAAAATATGTATTTAAAAAGCCTTAAAAACTGGCATCCCGTTTGACATAATAGTTTCACTGCTAGGAATTTACACTAAAGATATAATTGGAAAGGTGCACAAATATATACTAACAAAAAATGTTCATTGTCATGTTATGTACAAAATAAAAGGGAGAAAATCTGAATTTCACGTTGAAAATAGCTAACTTAATTATGGCAGATGCATAGGATAAAATATATGCTGCCATTAAAATTATGCCCTACAGACCATTTAATGATATTGCACAATGCTCAAAATATAATGTTTAGGAAAAAAGACAAGCAGGATCACATCTGCCATTGCATAAGATATAGAAAGGGAGAGCAAGAATATCTCTAAGAGCAGGAGACATGAGTATGTAACTGGAAAATTCAAAGGCTCAACGGGCAAAGCACCACAAGCAATAAGATAATTTAGTAAAGTAGCAGATAGGAAAAGAAATCAACATAAACAGACTTCCTCTCTACAAACTAAAAGTAATTAGAAGAGATATGGCAGTTTTGTTTGAGATAGCAATAATGATGACAAACTTAGGCATGAAAAAGACACGAAAATTACACAAGAGCTGTACAAAGAAAACTAAAATCGCTCCTAAAGGATGCAGAAGGAGCCTTGAAGAAATGGAAAGACATGTCAGTTTCTTGGATAGCCAGGAGCTAGTTCTCCCTTGGTCAATTTATAAGTTTAATATTGTCCAAGAAATACCACTTGGACGAAAAAAATAAGCTAGAGTAGTCAGAAAGTCCTTGCAAAAGTGGAGCAGAGAGAAGGGGGGCTGGCTCTACCAGATATTAAAACATAATATAAAGCCTCTATAATTAATGAATAATGGTATAGGCACATGGATAGATGGATTGATGAATAGGAAATCCAGAAATAGACCTAATTGCATATGGAAATTTAATACACAATAAAGATGGCATTTCAAATTGGTGGCAAGAGATGGACTTTTAAATAAGTGGTGTTGGGATAAGTGGATAGCCATATGGAAAAAGATAAAATTGGATCCATTTCTCACATTGTACACCAGGATAAATTCCAAAAGGCTCAGAGATCTAAATGTGAAATGAATGAGACTATACATATTTGAAGAGAAGATGGGTATTTTCCTCCAATAACTGGGATGAAGAAAACCATCTCAACTATTTAACAAAGTCCAGAAGCATTAAGGAAAAATAGAGTCAAATTTGATAGCATTAAAAAAAAAAACTTTCACAAGGAAAAAGCTGCTATAAGCAATGTAAAAATAATGAAAAATGGGAAAAATTTGCAACTTTTATCACAAAAGGTTAACAGGTTAAATATATAAAGAGCTTCTTAAAATAGAGAAGAACAAGACTATAACTTGGTAGATAAATGGACTAGGGAAATGAACAGACTGTTCCCTAAAAAAAGAAAGGCAAATGGCTCTTAACCATATGAAAATATGTGCAGCCTTGCTCCTAATAAGAGAAATGCAAATTATAATACCCTGAGATACCGCTTCTCACATATCAGATTGGCAAAAATCCAAAAGTTGCAGAAACTCTTCCAGAAGTGGTCAGGACGAGGGCCACTGGGAGTGGAGGCCCAGGACGTGGAGCTAGGTGGGCAGTCGGTGACCTTCTGCAGAGCAACAAGGTTTCTGCTTGTTGTGCTGGTTTTCTCTGCGGCTGAAATCACTGGCTGTCCAGGCAACACGGTGGAGACAGGAAAACTGGGCTGGGAAATGAAAGAACCCAAGTATAGGAAACAGAACATAGATACAGGATGCCCTATATCCAGAATCGAAAGCACTGGCTGCATCCCAGCCTATTAAAGTGTTAAACGGACCTAATTCACAAAGTATTTTTAGAGCACCTCCTCTATGCCAAGCACTGTTCTAGGTTCTGGGGATTCAGCAATGGGCAACACAACTCTAAGTCCTCCTCCTTCTGGTGCCTACTTTCTAGACTTCTTTATCACGTTCTAGTTATTTTGCACCCAGGCCTTGGAAATATCCTAGAACTCAGCCCCAATCTCCCATAAGATTTACCTGAGGATGACAATCACTTCTCTGACAGCATAATTTCATAACTGTGACAAAATACTGAATTCAAGTTAAAATGCTCCAGGACTTAAAGATAGCCCAATAGCAAATAGTGGACTTTGGTTTTGTTTTTTTGTTTTTTGTTTTTTTTTTTTTTTTTTTGGCTCATCCCTTGTAAGTCAATTATCACTAACCATTTGCTGCATTCATTTTGTAAACTTGTCAGTTTTCATTTATACAGGTGCAAAACCCAACATTCTCCTAGGCATAGGGTTGTGTGCATTTTTGTTTGTTTGCTTGTTTGTTGTTTAACATTGCCTACATTTGGAAAGGGTCAAGCTGATTATTTTACAATCTGTTTACATGAACTCCCATACTGGGGTGCAGCATGCCAAGTCTCATCTAAGTTCAGATGCTCGCAAAACCTCCTGGAAAATTAGAGTAGTGTTTATAACAGGAAACAGTGACCCCAAATACACAGGAGCCACACAATAAATGTCCTCAGAGATGTCTTCCGGGTCCTTATTAGGGACCTTTTTATAAATGAGATTGCCTGATAACTGTCTTTTTTACCTCCAGAAATAACCCCCTCTGGATGAGGCCCAAGACACTTCCTGAGTGAGAAATCTGTAGTGAATTCTGCTCTGTAGCACATGGTGTGGTTGTAGTATATGAGGATCTGGTAGAAATTTCAGACCTTGTTGACTATTTCTATTTTGATGCCTAGTACAGTGCTTTGCACATGACAAGTTGAGTCAAAGAATAGGTAAATACAGTCAATTCTCATTGTTCTTGGTAGTAATGTTCTACAAAGTCACTGTGAACACTGAATGAGTGAATCCTGAACCATTGCTCCTAGAGGAAACACAGGATTAGGTTCCTGTGAGTCCCTGGTCACAATGTTTTAGTCAGCAGATCAAACCATAACCTCGATTTTGTGTATTTCTGTTTAAAGACACCTTATGTAATATATGTTGTTGATTTGTTCTATTGAACTCATGGACCGTAGCACTATAACTGGTACCTGAATAAAATTTATTTAGCACATTCCCTTTCTCCATAGGGCACATTGAAGCCTTCTTGAGCTTAGGAACACTATGCAGCACCTCAGCACTATGCTTAGGGTCATTTTAAGCAGCAAAATCACCCAGAAAAGCACAAGACTGTGAGTCATTGGATAGGGAGTTCTTCAAAGCACCTTCCCATTGTAAATATCCATGATGTGTTCCAGAAAAGTGACACATCCGTACTATTTTTGAAAATCACTTCAGAAAATGGGGAATTGGATGTTCAGATGGATAATGAATAATTTCATAAGTGCTCTTTCCCAATGAATATCTTCTGTGAGCTTAAGTTTCATGATATATCCTGTTCTTTCAATATTGGAATCATCACAAACTGTTAAAATGATAGGCAAGTCGAAGAATGTTTCTGAATCTGAGGGGAAATCCACTAATAACAGCTACTCTGTTTATTAAATCACCCATAGGGCCTATTTTATGTTTTTGAATATGTGGCTTAAAACTATGAGCCTCAGCATCTTCACCTGAGAGAGGGGATTGATAATATCTGCTTTACAGAGTAGTTGTGATGATAATTCAGATACGACACCCAAAATTGCATGATGAACTATAAAGTGCTATTAAATATGAAGAATTACTATATTATTCCCTCTACTTTCAGCCTTATCCCAATTCAAGTCACTGACCAAGGCCCATATGAAGTCCAGCCATCTCCTTGAGGCTTTCCATAACCGCTCCAGCCAATGGCTCTCTTTCTACTTTGCACTGTAGCCACATGTGTTACATCCTACCCACGCTACTATTCAAATACTTGGTTTTTATTTCTTTAATGTGTTTTGTGTGTACACTAATTCTTAAAATTAAACTCTGGAAGAGAGAAACTCTGTCTCCTGTAGTGTAGTGCTCCACACATGGTAGGTTGTTGGTGCTTACTGAATGGGTGACTGGTTGGATGGATAGATGGGTGGATGGATGATGGGTGGATATGTCATCATAGTTCTGTTCAGCTAGATAAACATGACATCTAGGGGGAGCCTAGATGTCATTAGCTTGATAGCTTCCTTTCCTTTTCTATTCAGGTAAAATGGCTTCAGCCCCCATCCTATATCCAGCAAGAGGTCCTCCACACTCCCTGACCCCTCTGAAGATTTCCAAGGGTGGCTTATGTTCTCCCGGGTCAGTCTCTGTGCAACCTGCCTCCACATTAGCTCTGTCAGCACCAATGGCCAACATCTTCTTTCTTCAGTGCTTTGACCCAGGCTGAATATTGCCCTGCTTCTGCCATTCTCTCCCAACACCCTAACACATTTCTACACAGATCTCTATGAAGATAGATCTTTACTGAAGCTTTCAAAATGGGAAAAGGTGGTTTCACCACAGCACAGAATGGGGAATGATTGGTAATTGATTATTAATCACCATTATTCTTGAAAGCCCTTTGGCTATCCTTTCTGCCTTGATTTTCACATTGGTTGTCTTTTCTTCTCAGGCTTTTTCTCCAGCCTCTTGCCAAGTTGCTCAGCCCTTTCTAACCAAAAATTATGCCTCCGTGACCAATCCCCAAATTCCAGGTAATTTTTTAGGGTAGTGCCATGTAGCTGTCTTTTGTTTTCATCTTATAAGACAGGAGTGGCATCATTTATACAAAAAAGTGTTCATCGAGATATTCCCCCCCCCAAAAAAAAATGCTGTCTCCTGTGAGATTAATGATTCCACTTCTCTGCCAGGCAAAAATAATGGAAAGCCAGTGTTCTGTTTTAAACAGTAAATATTTCCTGAATTTGTCAGTTTAAAAGTTATTTCACTTGAGCTTTCCAGCATGGTGTTAGATAATCTCGTTCTCTCAGGAGCCTTCTCTCTGGTAATCAAACACCCCAAGGACCACTATTCCATCCATCTCCAGAAGCCATCACAGAAAATTAACTTCTCATCTCAGAATGCTGTGTTCCATTGGACATTAATGATGACGTGAGGTTTGGTCTGTCTTGAATATATTCAGTAAGTTATTAATGAATACCAGACACAGGAGTGCAGATTTTTTTCCACATCATAAAACTTGATTATAAGAAAAGCTTATCTTATCATCAGCTACTCTCCAACTGGTTAAAAAAATATATATATATTTGGTTTTAGGGCTTCAGGACAAGAAGCTAAACCGTGTATATGGTGGGCCTACCAAATTTTCAATGTTAAACGACCCATTTCCCTCCATTTTCTGCTTTCTTCAGGTCCCAGCTTTGCTTTTCAAAATAAATTTTGTCTTATAACTAATCCTACAATAGTCTTCCCTAAAATCCAATATCCTATCTGCCTGATTCTATTATGACCATTCTACAGCAGCTTATATGACACCATCCACACGTGATATTTTGGTTCCACACACTATATAACTTTTCTTGGCAGAAGACATGTATAAAAAAACATCATAAACAACAAAGTGTGTGTATTATAAATTCATCTTGGTGCCTAGCATAGTGTTAAGCACCATGGAAGCTACTAAAAAATAACTGTTTAACATGGAAGCAACGTCTAGAATTGCTGACATTTTTACAATTTGAGAGTAAAATATAGAAACTGAACAAAGGATGAAATTTAGTCCTCCCTGCTATGCCAAGCAGAGAATTTTATTAACCTGGTCCTTAGTCAATGAATATTGGGTACCATCAGTATCCAGTTGTCTGTTAGGAACTGTGGCAGATATATATCCAAGATGAGGTATGGTGTTGCTCTCATGAAGGTTAAGATGGCTATTTTTCTTTTGCTTCATTGGAATGGCATCCAATTTTTCATACATTCATAAGCTATGAGCCATGAAACACCAATACATTTGAACTCAGGTAACATTATGGTAAACAAAAGGAAAAACAGAAATAGTGTCCATTAAAACATCTAGCAATTACTAATTCTTCCAAGGCTAAAAACAGTTGTCTCCACAAAGTCACTTGAGCCTAGTCTAATGGTTAGACAAAAACATTTTACAACGCAGACGTTTTTGGTAGACAATTGACTATGTCTAAAAAAAAAAATCTGTATTTTTAAAACAAAGACAGTAGAGTGTTGAACTTTCTGTTGAGGTCAGCTCTCCAGTAGCATATGTGATGATTTCATTACTGTCTTGCCTCCACTTCTTTTAAGAAATGGTAATGAAAAGTGTTTGGTGTCTTTTCTTAAATTTTCAACACCTCTGTTAGAGACAAAAATACAGTTTTCCCTTACAAGTGATTATTTTAAAATGTAAAAGTCAAGCAAACCATTAGCATCCTACCAGATTGTCAGTCCTAATGGTCATGAAAATTGGAAGCAGGATGGTGACCCCAGCACATGCTGTCTTTTTGGAAACATTTGCAAGGGTGGCCTGGAACCTGTGAGGTTAGAGATAATTTAAGAAGTAATCTTATATGGCAAGAAAGCAAACTTGGAATCTTCCTGGAAAAATAAGCAAAATCAAAGGCCATTCCTATAAAATTTCCAAAGCCCTTCACTGGAGTATTGTAATCATTAAAAAAAAAAAAAAAAAAAAAAAAAAAAATCCCTGATTAGAAGGGTAATATGAAACATCGAATCTCATCCAACTTTTTGACAATTAATCACAGTTATGTCAAGTTATTACTGGGGCTATAAGCTTTAATTGTGTGATTAATCCTTTGCTGTATGAAACATTGGCAGATACTCTATGTATTTCATATATAATGAAGCAAATCATCATACCAGCCTATGTAAGACTCTTCTCCCATTGCTTTCCCATCAGCTAAGAATTAGATGGCACCGGCCTTCCCAAGGCTTTCGGGACACTGGCAGAACCAAGTTTTTTTTCTATGCAGTCTATGCAGTTCTTTCCTCCCAGTCTTATCATTCAGTAAACAGCTCAGCCACACATAGATTTTAGCCAGTCAGGGATATTCCCCCCCTACTAAGGAGGGAACAAGTAACAAGTCTTTTATTTGCTAACTTCTCCCCTCATTTGGTTTATTTTGAATACTTTATTAAAAATAAAATATATTATTACCTTTCCATTTATCTTTCATACCCAGGTTTGTCTGAAAGATTGCTCTAGTTCTGGATACTATGGGAGCGTTGCTTTGCTGGGGCTTTTCTGGTATCTTAACTAAATGGCTTTTAATAGGGATGTGTGTTCCAGTGCAGGCTTTCCAAATGCTATTTCCTCCTGGTGTGCATGGAGAAACAATGCTCACAAGTTTGCATCTTTTAAGTTACTGAAAGGTGATCATATGGCATATGGCTGTTAAGTTTAACTAAATTTGGGGGGAGGCAGATAGAGTGGCGTAGAGGCCTGGCCATGAATGGTCAGGAAGCTGGGGCAGTGCCACCTGAAGGGGCCAGGAGGCTGCGGGCCGGATGTGCACAGATCCCTGGGAGAGAAAAAAAAGAAGAAGAAGAAGAAGAAGCCAGAGCAGCTTAAATGGTCAAAGAATCAAATGTAAAGTGAGCTGCAAGGGTCAGATCTGGATTGAGGCCCAAATTCTGAGTCTCCGCATCCGTCCGGGGATAAACTTGGCTCCTAATCAGGGCTGACAATTAGGCCGTACAGTTAATATTTTTACAGCTGTTTTATTAATAACACATACAGTGCATCCAGCCAGGATTTGTTGGAGACACCTCAGGAAAACGAATGATGTAAATAACAGATGGATGTAGAATATTCCTACAAACAGGCATAAAGATATTCCCTTCTTGTTTAAAAAGAATTTAAATAGACAGATTGTAGATAAACATGCAGACAGAAAGGGGGAGAGAGAGAGGATTTATGATATCGGAGGTAGCGGCTGCATGCATTCACATGGTGGAGAACATGGACATAAACACACACACTCTGTATATGGCAGGAGAGACTCAAAGCCTTGGCTTCCAGAAAAAATAAACTCTGTGGTGCAAGGGACTCAGCACTGCAGCATGGGGGCCGTTTGAAGCAGGTGTACTGATGTGGTTCATCTAATACCTCCTCCGATACATGTCCCAGGTTCAGAGATGACTCACGTGGCCTGCCCAGCCTTGACCCATAGGGTGGCCTGGGGGCATCCTTTCCTCTTTCTACATATGTCAATCTCCTTTCTGAAGACCCAGGTCGCTGTTTTCAGTTTTGCATCAGAACTGGGAGCAGTGATATTTCAATCTGAAAAGAGAGATAAAAAATTCAGGATCTTCATGTCTTTTGTTTTCACTCCTACTATTTTTTTTTTTTTTTGTACTGCTTTTTCATGTGCCTGCTGCACTGTGCTCCTACCATACTTTGCAACCAGATGGCTCAGGAACGAAGAACAAAGGCCACTAAAAAGTGGGCGGGGAGAAAAGGAGAAAGAAGCAGAGAACTGGAAGTCAAGGCGAAATCAGAGATCGGAGCAAAGCTCATAGGATTTAATCCCCGGTACCTTTGGGTTGAATTGTGTAAGGAGCCCAGATACTCTTCTCGGTGATCTTCTCGGTGTGCGTTGTGTGTGTGTGTGTGTTGTGGTGTGTGTGTGTGTGTGTGTGTGTCTGTGTCACACACGTACATCTCCCCGGTTATTTATTCCACTGACAGGGATCAAAGCCAGAATTCTATTTTCTTTGGTTCATCTCCACGTTTCCTGACACATGTCAGAACCGGTGAGAGGTGCCTTTACCCAGAGGGAGAATTGTTGAGCGCAGATGTGGGCACGGAGGGTGGGTCCCCTCACCTTGGAAGAGTAGTGGGGAGTTAGGAGGGCCCAGGAGTTGCCAGAGTTGCCTTTCACAGCTGGGCGACCTTGGGTAAGTCACCTTCCTTCTCTCACTCTTGGTTTCTTCCTCAGAAGACGTACTTCAAAGGGATGTTGGGAATGTCAAGAGGCTGACATGTAAAATGCCTTGTAACTAGGAAAGCACTGCATGAAGGCACTAAACCTAAGACTGCCCCTCCAGAGTGTGCCTTACACGATCAAGCTCACTCTTGATCTCCAGCTGAACTGTTTGTCTACTATTGGCATTTTGTGATTATAGGATGACCTAATTGTGACTTATCAATTACTTTGCATGTGAGCCATAGAAAGGTTTCATTTTTTTTAAAAGTGTATTTCCTCTGAGAGAGAGAAATAGAGAGCAAGCAGGGGAGGGGCAGAGAGGGAGACAGAGAATCCCAAGCAGGCTCTGCACTGTCAATGCAGAGCCCGATGCAGGGCTCAAACTCACAAACCGTGAGATCACGACTGGGGCCAAAATCAAGAACCAGATGCTTAACCACCTGAGGCGCCCCAAAAGGTTTCATTTTTAATCAGGAATGTCTGTAGCTATAATGCCTGAAAGCAAAAGGAATGACTATCTAATGGTGAAATTTCATACACATTGATCGAACTCAGTCACATTAGAAGGGAAACATCTGTTACTCTAATCAGGGCTACCCACAGAGGCTTATTCAGAATCCCTGTAAAGCCAGGCCAGCATCCGTTCGTTTGTGGAAGTATTGAGTAGGAGAGGAGGAAGACCTCATGTGGGGTACGTAAGTGCTTATACTAAAGCCTTTCTTGTGCCTTTACACCCTCCAGCTGGGCTGAAGTTTTTTTTTTTTTTTTTTTAATTTTTTTTTCAACGTTTATTTATTTTTGGGGGGACAGAGAGAGACAGAGCATGAACGGGGGAGAGGCAGAGAGAGAGGGAGACACAGAATCGGAAACAGGCTCCAGGCTCTGAGCCATCAGCCCAGAGCCCGACGCGGGGCTCGAACTCACGGACCGCGAGATCGTGACCTGGCTGAAGTCGGACGCTCAACCGACTGCGCCACCCAGGCGCCCCTGGGCTGAAGTTTTCTTCTCACTGCAGTGTGCATAGTTACACTCCTCTTCCCAGCCTCAGATTGGAGGGGGACACTTGTGAGATTGACAAGGCTTGATATTTTCAACCACGTCCACGTCTTTTGCCTTCTCTCATGTCATGGGGACTCAGGGAGGCAAGGAGGGGAATTCAGTTAAAGTGACTAACTTCTTGTCTTCCCAGGCCAACCAGGCTTTGGAAGTATGTAGTGTATGTTCCCCGGCCGAGAGGAAGGGGGCGTCATCCTTCACATGGGGATCTAGGCAAAAGGCCTGCACAGCCCTCTGCCGTGGGCTGATTGCTAATTGATGTGCTCAGAATCTCACGTGTTTGGCAGCAACTCATAAGAAAAATTAAGAAGGACTTGAGAGCCGGCCTACAAGTTTCAAGTCTTGGCTTTCTTGCCAACTGTATGTTCTGAACCTCTCTAAGATTGCTTAATTTCCTCAGTCCTTGTAAAACAGCATCGAGATTATCTAACACATAGGGTTGTTGAGAGTGTTCAGTGAGATGATGCATGGAAAGCAATTAACACGGTGCCTGGAAACCTAGTAAGTGCTAAAAGTTGCTACATTTAGTATTATCATTATGGGCTTAGTGAGCGTGTTCCTTCCATCTCCTAGAATCACAGGATATTAGAGCTGGACAGAAGTGTAGGAGTGGTTTTCAAGCCATTTGACCAAAATCTCTAGTAAGAAATGCATCCTATTGTATAACCTTGTGCAAAAACAAAACCAAACAAAAACAAAAGCCGTAAGTATTACTTGCCAGTAAAATGGAAGTATTTGCACATTTTTCAAAAGTTGTTAAGAACCGCCACTTGTGTGTGATAGCTTCTGAGGTTTGCCTCTGTACTGTTTCATTTCTTTAATTTGGTGAGCATCTTGTAGAGGAGCAAAATGATTTCCATACAGATACTATTAAAACAGAAATTTCCTGAAATAAGATGTGTTTACTCTCTGTGACACACTCTGATATTTTCTCCTTGGTTTGATTCTGTTTTGTTTTCCTTTTAAGTGCTGGTTGTGACCCAGTAAATCATTTTCAAAACCGAATGGGTCACCGCTCATTGCTTGAGAACACTGATGTAGACAAAGCATTTCCTTTTACAGGTAAAGAGGCAAGACTTAACGTGGCTTGTCCAATGTCCTTCATGTGCCAAGGGCAGAACTGAGCCCTGAACCCAGGTATCGGGGCTCCCGAAATCCCAAGATACTGATAGTCACTGACAGGTGTTAGGCTGCAGGGCTTTGCCTTTGTTGTTTTTATGTCCTAAATAGCTAGAGCAAGGGTTCTCCATGATTCCTTGCTACTCAGAGCAGCCAAACAGACGTGTGCAGGTCATTCTGAACATGCTTGAGAATTTCCCGAATCTTAAGAAAGATCTGTTTTCTGCGCTGCATTGGCAACACAGTTGGAAAGTTACTTGAGTGTTTTTCAAAAATTGTTTATAGATCTGAAAACTGTTTGGGGTTTGTGATTGCTTCTGTTGTTTGCCTCTTTGTATCATCTCATTTTTCAAAATTTAATAAACACTTTGCAGAGGACCAAAATAATTGGTCACACATTTGTGGGTTCCCAGATTTGTTTTACATGTGTATGCAATACAGAGTAACTCAAAACATGTTCAAGCCCAGTGCGTCAAATCATCTCCGATGCTGTGGTCAAGACCAAAGCAGAACTCAAGTGAGCACCCATAGCCTCAGACCACATCACTCACGGGGCCTATGACCACAGTGCTTGGGGGGCCAGATTCTGGCCCCAGTGATGCATATGGTGCCATCACAGCCCACGGCCAAAGCTGCTGTAATAGGCTCCCACAGAGGTCTGAAGACTCAGTCTGGGGTCTGCTAGGTTGGAGTCTTTGCCCAGTTTGTGCCACCGAAGGAAGCAGCAGCCACTGTAGGAAGCCACAGGTGACAATGGGGCATCTGCCAAGCTCCTGTCACCTGGCCCACAAAGGGCTACCAAGCAGAGTTTTTCAGGGGCCCACCTGTAAAGCAGGTAAAGATTGTATCATCTCTTTTCCTTCTTTATCTGGCACTTTTCAGGACCTCTTTTCTCCTTCCTATGATACATACAAGCCCACTATTCATCGAAAGGGTGCTGAATCCTCAGTGGATTTTCTTTTTGTCCCAAATCCTATGCCGGTCTTTATAGAGATCATTGATCTCTTTTTACCTTGGATCATTCAGCCCTTGGGTTGTCTAGAATATTGAAATTCACGAGACAATCCCAAGACGATGTTTCACTTCCATCCCACCCCACTTTATCACAATGAAGTTTTTACCTAATAAAGCTGGTTAACTTGAAGGTATTGTCTCTGCTTTAACTGTCCTATGAAGAAGAAACAGGTTGAGAAGGCTTTGTGCAAATACCAACAGACCTTTAAACTATGACAGTTTGGTTCTTGCAGAAATAAAGAAAAATAAACAGCCAGACTATAGAATCAGTCACAGCCCATCTGGGATGTTCAAGCCCCACATTTGGATGCCTCTGAAATCTAAAACAATCACATATTTGTTCATGAACTCGATCATTCAGCGGCACGCTTATCGGTTGGATTTCATTTAACAATGAAGTCTAGGTCTTTGCTGTACTTCACACTAGGCTAAGATCCAGGTTCATACTGATGAAGTGGATGGGAATATGGTATTTGCGGTTCACATGGGGATATCTACGCGTCTTCGCCACAGAGTGATGAAATGCTAGGCCCGTGGCTCGCAGTGCTTATTACTTGTTGATAGGAGCTATAGCCGCTGATGTTGTCTTCCTCTCATATTGTCATGGAGGGTTTTGTACCAGTAGCTGTAAGCCCAATGTGGCTCTTCCCATACAGCTCCAAAAACAGTTTTAAAATGAAGAAAGCAGTAATTCAGTTATGAATACAGTACCTAGAATGTTCCATTGTAGCCATGGTTAGGCCTTCAAACTTTTAGTCTTTTTTTAGGCATTCAGACTTTTAGTCACTTAAATATAACCAAACTGGTTTGAAGAGTTATTTGCCCCAGATTGCTCCTTGGTTGATCATCTTCATTCATAGGTATAGTTACTTAAATGCAAACACCGTGTGAATGATCTGGCCGACACATGCCCCTTATATAATACTGTAAACTCCTTCCTGCTTCCTCTCTCACTGTGCAGTGATTAAGTTATAGTCTCTCACTCTAAGCCTAGCCTTCTGTAATCTGTTCTGTGAAACTGAGACTGACACTGTGCAAAATACATTTTCCCTTTGTTTCCAATAGGAGGCAGAAGTGGAAGGAAGCCAGGAGTAGAGGAGAAGGGCCATCTTCCTTCTTATTGTCTGCTGTGCCAACAGCATTGTCTCAGTAATGGCTCCTGACTCCAGCCCCTTTCAGCGTGCTCAGAACCAGCTACACCATGCCCCCAAGGAACTGCAGCATGTAGACAGTTCTCCTACCTGAAGATCTGTGTCCTGTCTCCATGTAGCCCCTCCTCTGAACTGCCAAGTCTCTGGCAGGGTTGTGGTTTTGCACTTTAATCCTCTAAATTCCCTTATTAAATTTCCCAGCTGAAATACTAGACGTGGTTTCTGTTTTCCCTGTGGACCGTGAATGGGCAGTGCTTAGCCCTGGAGTCCCAGAAAGGAGGCCCTCCAGGATGGGGTTATGGGATTAGTTTGATTCTGTCCCTGGGCTTGGGCACCTGCTAATGGAAATGAAATGTTAGTATTTCATGGCATAATGGCAATTCAATTTATTAGGGCTAATTGTGATCAAGTTCCTATCAAGTCAGTGTCTTAGGAGATGAAATACCTGCTGATCTTGGCCTTCATGGTAGCAGAGTGATAGTACTGACGACAGTTCCAAGAACACTGAGGTAAGAAGGCTGCTTTCGATGCATTGGGAGGTTTATAGGAGGAGAATGGTGAGTTCAGTGCTTTAAACTCTCAGCTTGAATTACAGTCAGAAAACTCGAGAACTTTTTCTATGGTGGCCTCAAAGATTGTCTCCTTATGATCACATAGCTGAACTCATTGAAAATCAGACTCAGAACTTAGACGTGTTGACTGCAAAATTGCATACACTCGCCAAACCAATTATGTGAAAGGCAGGGCATTGACTGGGGAGAAGTGGGACCCTGACACATGGGATGGGGCATCTGGGTCAATGGAGTCAAAGTTGAGAATCGTGAATTTGAACCCTTTGAACTGCTTGAATCCACTACTTGCCAGTAGAAGCAGCCCATCCTCCTGGGTTTGGGAAGACCAGCTTCCCTTTGCTTAAAGACCCTGCAATAACCTTGCTGGGGTGGCTGCCTTGCGAGAGAATGTCTATGGTCTTCAACACTTACCCCAACTACCATTCACTGGTATAACTAGGATCTATACCTATAACTAGGATCGTATCTCAGCAAGTTCCAGGGGGAGATAGCTTATACTTAAAACAAAAAAGTGAGATTTTTATCCCTTTATAATGACAGAAATTTAGCATATGTATGAGAATGACTTCTAAGAATGTTAGAACAAAGGGGACGAATATAACAATGGATTGAACTGACTTTATTGAGGTGAATGCACTTCACAGAGACTGTAGGTTTCCAGAATTGCCCACTTTCCTCTTCTTGCCCACCTTCAAATCTCTCCAGCTACCACCTCCATCTGGTCTTGTTCCTCAACTCACCAAAGATGATTAACCCTTCTCTTGCTCTGCCTCCTCCATTTTGCCATCCCCCCATCCATTTCTCTTTCTCTTCCCCTCCTCCCTTTCCCTCTTCCTCTTTCCTCAAGAGAGAAGAATTGCAAGAAAAGTGCTAGTATTGGACCTGTATCAAAGGAAAGGAGATTCATAAATTTTGAAGGGAAATTAGACAAAAATAAGAGTTCATGTCATTCAGTTCTAAGTATACTTGTGTTCCCTAAACTCCCCTTTTAGATTTTCCACTACAATTTTCATTCACTTTCTTATTTTCATCTAGTTGGGTTGGGATCTTAGGTATAAGGTCTTTCACAACTAGGGCAACTGAGACCTTGAAATCTTTAATCATCTTCCTCAGCCATTTCTGTTGTCCTCTGTGGTATATTTCTTCTACTACTTATCCTTACAAATTATAATATTTTATTTACACTGGGGGGTTGATATTTATTTATATATGTGTTTGCTTTTCTTTAATGACCTGGAACAGATTCACAGTTTTATAGCAATATTTTAAGGGGGAAATGCATTCAAAGTGGCAAATAACCAACTTCAAAGAGAATTCGAATTAGAACCCATTTTTAAGTTGAGTGTTGCTTGCATAATCCTTCAAGTAATGGTTGAGGAAGGAAGCCAGTAATGAAACTAAATGATTAAGATCACAAATTCTGAGCCCAGGCTGCCTGGGTTCCAATTCCAGCCCTGCCATTTCCTAGCTATGGGACTTTGAGCTAAATATAAAAAATCTCTCTGAGCTTAGGTTTCTTCATTTGTAAAATAATACCTATCACATGGTGGTGTTGTAGGAATGAAATGAGCTAGTATGTGTAAAGGGTAGAACAATGTTTGGCACTTAGTGAGCTGTTTATGTGTAAGTTTTATTATTAACACCCTTCTGAAGACCTTATTTTTCCTGATTTTATAGGTCGGAAACTAAAACTTAGAGATATCCACTAACATGCTCCAGCAGCATGCCTGATAAATGAAAGAGCTTAGATTTGAAACCACATCCATTAGATTCTCAAGTCCACGTCCTGTCTGTTGTGCCATATGCCTTCCCTTTTAATAATCAAACATATAGTAATAGATGTACCACATCATAGTACCCACAGATTAAATAACTTCCAATGTATAAGAGTTTCGTTTATGTAAGAGGCTTTCTTTCTTTCTTTTTTTTTCATTTGGAAGGCATTTTTCAATGGCTAATATTATAAATGGGGTTAAACAGTGTGGAGGGAAATTATGGTGTTACTGACTATATGGAAGAGAATGAAAAGGAGGTGGACAAAGTTACCCTTTATTCTAATGGCCCTCAAAAATGGGCCACAAATCTTCCTGAAGGAATCATGTGATTTTTGACTTCTAGACTCAGAAACACCCTCTTATTTGATGCTCTAGTCTCCATCATTCATCTTATGTTTGGGGAAAAAGAGGAAAACACCCCATCATTCCTCCCAATTTATAACTTATTATACAAAAAGGAACCTTTTAAATGTTATGAATTTTTAATTTTTTTTTCATTTAGTTGATTCTCTTGCTGAGAAAAGAGACTGCCAAAGAACTGTGCCTAGTATGAGCAATAAACACCAACAGTATCTGCTGCATTAATAATTTAAACGTAAATAGTCAGACAAAATGATCTGGCAGTTCCCACAGGTGAATCACACAGAATTTTAAAGATGCTGCTATGCTTAAACCACATAGCTTTTCAATAAAAATTTTGCCCCAAATGTGGTCAGAGATGTGTTAGAGAGGCCACTGATTTAGCGTCCATTCTGCTACCACACTCGTCTTACTGTTTTCACCAAGATACACCTCTACCCAAGACCTCCATAAGTTTTGTATTATCCGTGGGGTCAAGTTCAAGGTCTTTTGTAAAGTAGCTACATTTCATCTACCCCGAGCCGATACTCAGCATGGACTTCTGATTGACTGGGCATCCATTCGGACTGATCAGTCTCTGTATCTTATGTTTTTATTAATTATTTTAATTACCATTGTGTTGGTTTTCTATTGCTGCATTAAAAAGTTGTCATAAGCTTAGTGGCTTGAAACAACACTAACTTATTCTCTTCCAGTTCTATGAGTTAGAAACCCAACACGTCTCCCTGGGCTAAAATCAAGGTTTTGGCAGAGCTACACTACCTTTTAGAAAACTTCAAACTTCTCTTCTGCTTCCCTCTTTCACTTATAAAGTACCTTTGTGAATAACAGGTCTACTCATATAACCCAGGATAATCCCCCTATTTTAAGGTTAGCTGGCTAGCAAACTTAATTCCATCTACAACCTTAATTCCCTTTTGTCATATATCCTAACATATTCACAGATTCTAGAGATTGGGGCATGAACATCACTGGGGGCCATTATTCTGCCTACCATACCCATTAATGCAATTATCCCTGTATACTATCAACTGCTCTTTGCTGAAATCAAGTTGAGCTCCTCATTGACTCTCGAAGTCAATGTCTTTTCCCATCTCTGTGCCTTCCCCTGTTTGCTTCTTCATTCCAGCTTAGCCGTGTCCTTTCCTCTCAAAGCCTGCCCATCCTGAGGCACCTGGGTGGCTCAGTCGGTTAAGAGTCCAGCTGTTGATTTTGGCTCAGGTCATGATCTCATGGTTCATGAGATCGAGCCCCATGTCAGGCTCTGTGCTGACAGTGTAGATCTTGCTTGGGATTTTTCTCTCTCCCTGTGTTTCTGCTTCTCCCCTGCTCATGCTGTCTCTCTCTGTCTCAAAATAAATAAACATTTATTTAAAAAACCCTGCCCATCCTTCCAAATCCAGCTTAAGTTTTGCCTCCCACATAAGCTTTTCCCATTTCAGAGCGTTCATCTTATTTTTGTTTTAGCCCTCCTTTTGTGATTTTCCATTAGAATTATATTATGTTGATCCATATAAAATTGCCAATACTTTGTACTCACAAAAAAATTGCATATGATTTAACCCAATACTCACTATTTATCATTTAGTTGTTCCTAAATTATTTTATTTGTATTTGTTTTCTCTTCTCATTTTGATTGTAATCTCTTTGAAACTAAAACTATGTCTCATAGCTCCTTGGAATCATTCCCTTCCAACTCATGCTTGCTCAAAAGATAGTTCATTCAGTGTTGATGTAGCTGGGCAATGTTGTATCTGTTATCGTTATTTCATTGAAATCAACAAAATTAAAATCTTGCCAATTTAAAGGGAAAAATTAATTTATTAGAAGGATAGTGAATTTAAAACTCACACAACTGAAAAAGAATGGCAATCGTCAGAGAGTAGAGGGCTAAATTAACTCTAGAAATGCATATAGTATTGGCTATGAATGAATCAGTACCAAGAGGTTTGGTCCTGTTACAGAGTCCTGAAAATCCTGAAAGAGGGATTATCCTGATTTAGGCCCTTCCCTACTTTGTGCGTGGGGAATGGAGCTAACAGGGACATTTTGGTTGGCAGTCCACTAGGACCACATAAAATGTAGGGAGAACAGTTTTTAGACAGGGTTCTCATACCAAAGACAGGATGTAGAGGTCACTGGCTAGGCAAAGTGACCAATGCACATGAATAACATCTAAACAGAAACTTCTGTGTTATTTGGCTTGTCAATACAAGGCAAGTAGGGATAATAAGAAAGAGTATGAAACAAAACAAGGGTAAGGATGACTTTTAATGAGTTATAGTCTACATTAAAATCTTCACCTCTGTTCTCCAACTAGGAATTTAGCAACACCAACAGCTAATATTTATTGAGCATATAATATAAGCCAGTCACTGTGCTAAAATGATACCTGCATTTTTTCATTGAATCCTTATGATAACCCCCTAAGTTGAGAACCATTATTGTCCCCATTTGATGATGAAGGACAAGGAGCAGAGAAGTTATGCAAGCTATGCACACCTTGTACCCACTAACTATAAAGGAGAAAATGTAATGAGGTGAGGCAGAAGAGGTGCAAAAATAGAGGTACACCTATATCATTTGGACTTTGGTAACATTTGAGAAGATCAGGTTAAGGAAAGACAGCTTTAAGTTGGGATTCATTCAGCTAGGAATGGTGTCTCCTGTACTGGAAGCCAGTAAGAAGTAGAGGGAAGAATAACTCTTTTCTAATGGGGTAGATTGGCACTTGGACAAACTATTCCAGTGCAATGTGAAAAGCTGTACACTAGAATTTTCTAGAATGTGCAGAATGAGTGAACTCAGAGGGTCCCCATGACCCAAAGGATGAGAGGAAAGGGGACATTGAGGGAGTTTCTCTAAAGGGATGTAGGTCTTGAAGAATACCTAGGAAACAGTCATAGTCAGGAAGGCAGTTCTGAGGATATGTATATAGATGAGTGGGAATTCAGTATATTTAGGGAACTGCAAGCAGTGAGGTATGATTGAGGTGTATCAGTCATGATGGGAATTTGGGGATGAGAAGTCCAAGAGATGAGATGGAAGATATAGATCAGAGCCATTTTTAAAGGGTTTGAAGGCTGTACTAAGACATCTGCTTCTTTAACTGTAAACAATGGAGAGTCTCTGGATATTTTTAAAGTCTGTACATCACTCACAGATCAGATTTGCTTGGGTGGACAGTGTGAAGGTAGGCCTGGAGTTAACGGTGACTCTTTGTTTTCTGATTTAGGTAGTTGGGCAAATGAGGTACCATTTAACTGAGGAATGGATTCCAGGAGGAGAGCAGATTTGAGAGGAAAGAAAATGACTTTGATCTCCTTATGTCAATGTCCAACAAATGCTTGAAAAGGTAGGGCAGAGCCCAGGAAGTATCAACACGTAGGGAACAAGAATTTGAAATAATGGAGAAGGTTAGGGATGGAATAGTGGATGAGCTCATCCAAGGAGAACATGTAAAATGAGAAGAGGGGTAAGAACAGAATGCTGGAGCCACTAACATTTAAGTGTTGGGGGAGGAAGATAACCCAGGCAGGGAGGCTCAGAAGAAGTTAAAGGAGTAAGAGAAATAGAAAAGAAAAAGTGAAATAAATAAAGATAAGAGGATGTGTCAGAAATACCAAGTTGCTGTGTATCCTTCAACTAAGAGAATTCAATCTTTTCCATGGGATTTGGCTACTAGGAGGTTAGGGTGGTCTCACTGGCTAAAGTCTGTTTGCATGGTAGTCAAAGTCAGGAAGTTGAATGTACAGGGCAATTGAAGAACGGGGGACACGAAGAGCATTGTACTGAGAATGAAGGACAGAGATGGAAGATGGTGGATTGATGGTAAGGAATAGTGTTTTCAGTGTGTGAGAAGCAAAGAAATATGTGGAGAAGAGGGGTTGGAATGAGGATGAATTGGATGAAGAGGGGGAGTGGGTGAATAGCAGGAAGGGACAGATTAGGGCCTATGTGGAACTTTGGTCTAGAAGAGATGCTGCAGATCTTTCCCCTCACACAGAGACACCCTATTTAGCTTACCCACAGTTCTTTCCCCCTCTCTTTTCTTTACCTTCTCTGGCCTTTCAAAATTTAGTCCTAATGCAGGAATCATGACTAAGGTCATGTATGCAAAGTGCATACCAGCACTGTGCTGGTTACAGAGAGAGGCTCCAATAATAGTCTATCTCTCTTTCCTTTGCTTTCTCTTTAGGCTGGACCACTCTCCCTTTTCATTTTCCCTTTGCCTATAAAGGACATGAAATACTTCAAAACTGAAATTACCAAAACTGACACATCAAGCGGCTGTGGCATGTTGATTGTAAGAAAGTCTGTGAGACACAGTTGGCTACAGCTCCTAAGACCATCTATGGACAATGGGCTTCCTGCTGAAACATCCTCACCGTGGGCTTCACAGAGTCAGCCTGTGCAGATATTCTCCTTCTTTCTTCCACAAAGAAGAAAGTGAACGAAGTGAGCCTAGGTCCTAACGCTCTATCCATAAAGGGCTCATGTGAGTAGAAGGTCAGCCTCTGAGGAAATAGATAAGGAACGTAATTCTGATGGTCTGTTCCATTTGCCTTGCCCCGACCCAAGTGATGACCACGGTGGCAGCGTACAGGAAGCTAAGAAGAAACCAAAATAACAGAAACATGTGGAGCAATGGCCAGCCACCAAACTGGGATTTCCCTGGTCCAGTGAGATGTTCTGTGAAATCTTCCTTGAACCAATAAATTTAGGAAACACTATGTGCAATACTTACAATGCATATTAACAGTAAAGAAATTAATTTTTTTGAAAAAACAAGTACTTTAACACTTATTCGATCGTGGCTTCCATTTTTAGAGCCGCATCCAGTAGAACAGATATAGAACAAGATTTGACCATGGTAATGGTAAACATTCAAAAAAATTTTTCAAATTGATTTCCCATCCTAGCTCAAAGACAAGCTATCACAAGGGATCCAAAATCAAGAAAATGTGTAAATGGGCTTCTATGGATTTGAATGAATAAAATTCCTATAGCATTGAAGAAAGATACATTTTAAGCCTATTTTTAGAAGATGGTCTTCCTTGGGTATTCCATTTGATGTGGAATCCAATATTCAAAAATTGCCATCTTTTTCTGTTGTACTTTATCCTAAATATATTCCATAGTATGTTTTCATAATTAATATGCAAATAGATGTATAGTTTATAATTAATTTCAACCGGGCACAGTGAAAAACTTGAAAACCTCAGCATGAAGGCATCTTTTTTGGTAGAAGTTCAATGAAATCCCCAAATGTCTTTGTTTTTGCAATCCATAATTTGCAGATTATTAATACAATAAATCCTTGTTGTCTGTGAGAGTTGGCATCATACCCACAAACTCCTGTGCAGAAAGCCCACAAAGTAAAAATCCAAATGGAAAGAAAAAACCATGTGGTTTCTGTGTACGCTCATTACCTGCT
The DNA here is from genome assembly GCF_028749965.1 of Puma concolor. Lineage (NCBI taxonomy): Eukaryota > Metazoa > Chordata > Mammalia > Carnivora > Felidae > Puma > Puma concolor. The sequence continues at coordinate 75,346,441 of NC_141678.1, forward strand.
TCTGAAACCATAATATCTCGGCCTTTTATAGATCTTATAACAAGCTCTGCAGGAAGCAGCTGCAGTCATTAGCCATAGGACAGACTAAACACACAATCTGCATGGAAGGAAGCCTGGATCAGCTTGGTCTTTTGGACCCCCAATCTTAGGCACTGGACAGAGCACCATCAATGGCATATTTTGTGTGTGTGTGCTTAAAAGACAAAAACAAAAACAAACCAGAAAGTAGCATATTATATAAGTTGAAAGGCGTTGACAAATCAAAGATTCCAAATCCTCTCTCTGCCTTTTCTGGTGTGAGGTTTGGATTGGGTAAGGGGTTGCCCAAGATCAAGTGTCTAGGAAGATTGAAAACCAGTTCTGGCTTCTGTGTCTATATTCTTTCCATCCCCATCCAGTGGCTTGTTCAGGGACTCTGGGAGAGGAACAGCAGCAGGATTTGGTGTACTTCGTGCCACTGAACTTCTTCAAATCTAGCCACTGAACTGCAACCATAGTGACTGCCAATTCAGAGTCCCTCTCATCACACCGTTCTAAGAAAAAAAAAAAAAACACTAAAATGGGGACACTTATTCCCAAATCCCAAATTCAAATTCCATCCAGGAGCGTCTTCATATGGAAATCACCCAACTCGTCACAAATTCAGCCAGACTAGTTGGGGTTAAAGCACTGACGAGACCAAACACTTTGTGACAGAAGTCATAGCTGCTCCAGGAGTTAGGGTTCACCTTTCTGAGAGCTCTTCGGTGCCAACGCAGAACCAATATCCCAGCGTCGCTGGAGGGAATGATGGCGCCCTGCATTTCAGAGAAGATTTAAAACCAAGATCCTAACTGCTCATCATCATTAAAAATCTCCAGGCAGTTTTCATAAGAGCAAGGGGGTGGTTGCCTGAGGTTTTGGCTGACAGTCAACCCAACTAATTACATTCTGTCTACTGTGTCCTCCTGCAGTTTCAATTGGATGTGTTATATTTTTTTTAACTTCCTGTCCTAATCTGAATGTAGGGTTGCTATGTGTTCTTAAGCAGATGCTACTGTTCTTCCTGGTAAGAGAGGCTTTTCAGACTTGGTTTTTTCTTACAAAAGTTTTTGAGACTTTAAATTTAAAAATATATATATTCTAGGGGCGCCTGGGTGGCTCAGTCGGTGAAGCGTCTGACTTCGTCTCAGGTCATGATCTCGCGGTCCGTGAGTTCGAGCCCCGCGTCGGGCTCTGTGCTGACAGCTTGGAGCCTGGAGCCTGTTTCAGATTCTGTGTCTCCCTCTGTCTCTGACCCTACCCTGTTCATGCTCTGTCTCTCTCTGTCTCAAAAAAATAAATAAACGTCAAAAATATATATATTTATTCTAAATGATCCTAAGATCTTCGTATCAAATAATTTCCAATGCAATGTTTGCAGATAATGAGTTATTTATATTGTTATTTTCTCCAACCATGCACTGACGTGAGCGTTCATTCTTAACCCCGAGGAAGTAATGTCCTACTTCTGGCCAGCATCACAGAAATACCCTCACCTTTCCCTGTCTCCTTGCCTTCGTGATGACAGTTTCTCCTGTTGCTCTACCTACTGGTGAATTTCATAGTCAAGTCCCACATTTTCTGGCACAGCTGCAAGGAGAAAACCTTAAGTTAGTTTCATCTATTTGTCTATCTGCCTGTCTACCTATGTATTTTGTTATAAGTCAAATTGTTAAAATCTTACCTTCTCTGGTAGAGTTCCTCTGTGAACTCCATGAAATATATCCATCAATGCAATGAGTCCTTTGGTGGGAGCTCAGAAACAGGAAATGTGACTTTCATCCCTCCTTTGTCGTGCACCTGGCTTCTGGCTCTGTGGCCTTGAACAAATGCTGTCACCTCTGTGAGGCACACACTCTCTAGCACTGATGAGTGAAGAGGTGCCAATGGGGGATTCTCCAAGGATGCTTAACCTTTAACTTTATATACCTTCTTTGATGTTTAGAGATTAAGAAAATACAAGCTTGCATATAAAACATGTTTTAAAATGTTAATGCTGGATGTCAACTAGACTTGTTGGGGTGGTCATTTCAATATCAAATATAAATATAAATATCAAATATATATAATATCAAATCATTATGTGGTATACCTGAAAAAAAGTTTTTATGATAGATTTTCTGTTTTGATAAAGAAATTACCAAAGCTTCTCGGATATTTCAGTTAGTCTGATTAAAAATTCTGGCTACCATTTTGAAACACTTTCTGTATACCAGGTACAGATCAAGGCCCTTTATTTGTATTAATTCATTTGCTCCTCTACTTCGAGATAAAGAAACAGATGTACGAAAGGGTAATTTGCCCAGACTAGTCAGGATTCGCAACCAGAAAGTTCAATTCAGATCCACACTCTTCCCCACACTGCACCACTGCCTTCCTTCGAGGCGGGCATTTTATACATTTCAGTTTCCCCCCCTCCCCCAAACACTCATGAATTTCCACAGGAATGAAATATGTGTTGTCTTTCCTCCTTCACCCTCAAATAAAGATTTAAAAGAGAGAAAAATAAGATTATCTTCTGGGAGTTAAACTATAAATATACACATGAAGAATCAAAGCAAAGATATCCAAAGTCATTTAAAAAATAGAAGACATCTTAATTCGCGTTCTTCAGCTCTGTGTGGACTTGGTTTTTAAAATCATTTCCTTACTTCTCGGCATAGCCTTGCTCAAGACGTAGGTCTCCCTTGCCCATGTCATCTCTATTTCCTGCAGGGATGCCAGCAGAAAATAAACTACCTAAAGAATAATTTATCTTTATTAAAAAATGAGTCAGTCAGAAGCCATTTGGTTGGCCATGGAAGCATTGAGTGTGTCCTTGAGTCCCATATCACCAGTGCCTGCTGGAGCTCAAGCCAGAAGGAAGGATCCTTTGGGGAAAACTTGACTTGATTGCTATGGTGGCATGTGTGTTCCTGTGAGAGAATGGATGTCTCAGGTAACTCGGCTTGAGCACTTTGTCTTTAGACCATATAGCTACATTCCTGTGTGCTTACTGCAAGCCCGTTAAACTTTCTTCTGTTGACGAACTGCCCTATCATGGCAATGCCTACAGGAGGTAAGATTGTAGCCCTGTGAGCATGACATACACTTCTTGATGCAAACCAGTTATTGGCATTCTGATTGGACGTAATCTCAGGAGCTGTGCGCATGTGAGTCTGTCCTTGGAACTTCCCCTCATCAGTATGGTTGCAAACCCAAAGTCAAGGGCCACACCCAATCCCATGGCACGTTCGTGATGTAAATGCCCCAGCTTGGGGCCTTTTCAGGGGCGTCTCTCCATGACATGCCTCCATATCTTGGGCCCTGCATACCCACTCCTTTACACTCCCTCGTCTAAAGGTTTCTTTCACTCCAATAGAAAGTCACAACAGGTGTGTTTCTGAAGCCCAGCTTTCTGTCTTCAGTACAATAAGCAGCAGTTTTCAGTAAGGGATGAACATAGCAGTACATATTTATTCCCACAGGTACATATTGGTTTTTATATTCACATGTGTGCTTCCATTTGCAAGACAAAAAGAAGTACAAAATATGAAATAGCAGCAAAACTAGAAGTGCAGAATTTGTATTTATCAGAATGGGATAGATGTCAGGATAATAAGCATATCAAGGGAACAAACAGTCTCCTTGAGCATTCCTGCCTGCCAGGCCATGTGTGAGGCAGAGCAGAACCCCCCTTCCCTCCTCTTTGGCTGAACATCTCTAGTGATTTAAAATTCAGACATCGTGACACCAATGACAAAGGGATTTCAAGAAAGACGTCTTCAGTGCATCTGAGATATTTCCAGTTCATTGTAAAGAAGGAAATGAATAGACGGCAATTAAAACCAAACTTTATATATCCCAGCTATTGTGTGAATTATGTACGGAATTGTGATCAGAGAAAAGACAAAGCCCCAGCTTGAGTTGTGTTACGTATTATATGGGAAGGATGGGTTTTGAAGTAATTGACATTTCAAGAGTTAGCAGAAATAATTAGTCTTGATGTCACCTCTATTTAAATCAATCTTAGTACAAATCAGAAATTAAAATGTTAACCAACTAGCTTGATTGCCTTTTTTGAGTTAAGCGGTAAGTAAGTAGAGTCTGAGTATCCAGCACTGTGCTGGTGAGTGGGTGGGATACAAGGGTGGTCCCTGCCTGCAGATTCTTATAGTCTAGTAAATCTGTAAACAGATTTACATACAAGAAAGAGCTAGAAAATGCAACCTTCATATCCAGTTTGAGGTTACATCAGTGGTTCTCAATCAGAGGCAATTTTGCCTCCCAGGGGACATTTGGCAATGTCTGGAGACATTTTTGGTTGTTTCAGCTGAGGGTGTGCTACTGGCATCTAGTGGGTAGAGGCTAGGGTTGCTGCTAAACATCCTACAATGAACTGGACAGCCACATTCAACAAAGAATTATACAGACCCAAATAATAGTAGGGCAGAGGCTGCATGCGCATACCCCGTACTACTGGGGCATTGTTTCATACAAGAGAAACTCAGTGAAGTGACCAGGGAGGGAGAAGCGAGATGGTGCTTCAATCCTGGGAGGACTGAAACTGTCAGAGTACTTGGATGGGCCAAGAAGCCCCTTTGTTTCACCACTGGAATTCTCAATTGTTCCCTAACTCCCGGCACTCAGCTGTCAATTGAACCTCCTCATTCTGCTGGGATATCAGGCACCTCTCAAGGTTTTGCTAACCTTTAATCAAGCACTTATTATGTGCTAGGATCTTGCAAGCATTTTACAGATTTTAGGTCATTCAGTCCTTGTAGCAATTTTATAAAATAGTTCCTCTTGTTATCTCCATTTTAAAGATGAGAAAACTGAGGCACAAGAGGCCAAATCATTTTTTCCTATTATACAACTGGTAGATGATGGGACTGGACTTTAAACCCAGGTGGTTTCACGTCAGTCACTCTACTCCTTCTGTCAGATGACTTCTACTGGGCAGTAGTGATCCAATTTCCCTCAGATTTCTCTCACAATAAAGTGTGTGCTCACAAAACCACCTGCAGAGATACCCAGATAGGCAGCACATGCACCTGGAAAATCCTGAGAGTGGACTTACAGCCTCTCTATTCTGGTTCCAGGGTGTCTCCCTGGAAGTTCCAAGGGAAACTAATGAGTGTGTGGTGGTTGGGGGTGCATCTTTCCCCCTTTTATTCTCAAGTAAGGTCCTTGATAGGAAGAGCTGGACTAGTAAGTTTAGAATCATAGAGCTTGAAACACAGTTGATAGAGTAAATTTCAGATTGTTAAAATAAATTATGTACCGCTTTACAGTGGAACTGTTTTTGTTTCCTTTCTTTTTTAAAAAAAAATTTTTTTTTCAACGTTTATTTATTTTATTTTTGGGACAGAGAGAGACAGAGCATGAACGGGGGAGGGGCAGAGAGAGAGGGAGACACAGAATCGGAAACAGGCTCCAGGCTCTGAGCCATCAGCCCAGAGCCCGACGCGGGGCTCGAACTCCCGGACCGCGAGATCGTGACCTGGCTGAAGTCGGACGCTTAACCGACTGCGCCCCCAGGCGCCCCTGTTTCCTTTCTTTAAAACTTTTATTTAAATTCCAGTTAGTTAAGGGGCCCCCCGGGTGGTTCAGTTGGTTTAGCATCCAACTTCGGCGCAGGTCATGATCTCGCGGTTCATGAGTTCAAACTCCACATTGGGCTCTGTGCTGACAGCTCAGAGCCTGGAGCTTGCCTCAGATTCTGTGTCTCCCTCTCTCTCAGTCCCTCCCCACGCTCACCCCCTTCTCAAAAAATAAACATTAAACATTTTTTAAATTCCAGTTAGTTACTATACAGTGTAATATTAGTTTCAGGTATACAATGTAGTGATTCAACACTTCCATACAACACCTGGTGCTCATCACAGGGTGTTGTATTAAATTAATGGAGATCTCCCTTCCGGGAGGGAATGTTTTCAGTTTTAAGCTTTATCTTTCATTGTAGCATGAGGAAATTTCAAACACAGCGAGTAGATAAAAGAGATACTTCAAAAGAGCATCCAGCTCCCTGTAAGTAAAGTCTTTGCTGTATTATACCTTTTACTCAGATTCAATTTTTTAAAAAGCAAACATTTATTTTCTTTGAACACCTAACACCAAACAATATTCAGGATACTACAGGGAATCTAGAGGTATAATACTTTAGTTTCTGCTGTCAAGCAATTAAAAACAGTAGTTGAAGAATAAAACAAATGCACAAATAAGCTACTCTGAGTGCTACAATAAATGAGGACAAGGGCCAGTCAGAGGAATTTACAGAGGAGAATTTACACCTACTTCACAGAGTAGATGTTGGTTTCATGAAGAAGAAAGCACTTGGAGTGGACTTTGAGGGAGGGTAGAATTTTAACAGGTGAGGATAAGTAGGTAAGACCAAATTAAACAGGGGGAGCAGCCTGAATAAAGCCTCTGAAGCAGGAGGACAAGGGACATATTCAAGGAAAAATCTAGACAGCGGGATCATTGGAGCACAAGGTATTATATGAGAGTAATAAAATATCAGTTTGAGAGAATCCAGAAGCATGGTTGTGTACCAAGAAGACTAAGAAATACCCACCTAAAATGGTATTAGACATACATATAAGACAATTGCTTTAAACAACAAAGAAGAGTATATTACCTAGAAAAAAAACCCTCTCTAAAGGAAGGAAGGAAGGAAGGAAGGAAGGAAGGAAGGAAGGAAGGAAGGGAAGGAAGGAAGAAAGAGAGAAAGAAAGAAAGAAAGAAAGGGAGGAAGGAAGCAAAGTAGAGAGGGAAGGAAGGAGAGAAGAGGGGAGAAGTAAGGGGGAAAGAAAGCTGCTGAAATGCAGAAGGAATTGAAAACTAGAGTTTTTGAAAGTAATAACTGGTAGAGGTTTTGAACTTCGTAACCTTAAAGTTTGACACAGCTAAGAAATTAACATACAAAGCACACAGACTTATAGTACTTCTAGGACACCAAGCAGCAGTGTATTCAAAATCCCTCCGGATTTAAAATTCTCACCACCTAACCAGGCCACAGATAAATATCTGCTGAAGGGAAGCTCACAATTCAGGATTATGAAAATAAAGAAACAATTCAATATGAGGGTGAGTCAACAAGAAACATTATAATTAGAACCCTGAGAACATCAGGTAGCAAAAATTGTATAGACAGTATAAAATAAATATGTTTAAATGATTGAAGAAAAGAAAATAACCAACCCATACCTAAAAAAAAAAAAAAAAAGATACTATGGGGGAAAAAAGGAAATAGTTGACAAGGAACAAATGGAAATTGCAGAAATATAAATTTTAATCATCAAAATTAAAATCTAAATCAATCAAACCACAGATTAGATACTGCTAAAGAGAGAATTAATGAACTGGAAGGTAGAGCAGGGACAATTTTCAAGAATATAATAATAACAGAGATAAAGAAATGGAAAATGTGATACAGAGGCTATGAAATCTAGAAGATAGTGTATATCTATGATGAGTTCTAGACAGAGGGAATAGAGCAATAAATATTTGAGCAATAAAATATTTGAAGAGAAAATGGCTGAGAATTCTCCTGTATACATGATAAATACAAATCCTCAGATCCGAGATGCTTACAAATGACATGTCCTAGATGCCTACTTCTGACTCTGGCATGGATCAAAATGAAACGTGCGGGTTCGACCATAGTGTAAAGATGACCCAAATATGAAATCGTGGATTCTGCAGATGAACTGGCTTCTATGTTGTAGAAAGCCTTGATACAGCCCCTTCTCTCCTCCACCTTCCTGTACCTGGGCTTTTGGCTGTATTTTGCTACCAGATCTGGCCTTTGAAGATGTGTCAATCCAAGCCTTCTCTCCATTCTGACCAAGATATATAAATAAATAAATAAATAAATAAATAAATCCCATGTCTTGAATTTCAACCAAGACTACATGAGAGTTTTACAAATGGTTGGATGTGGGGGCAGGAGGGGGGACTGAAAAACACCAATATACTTTCCCATTGCCAAATCACACAATGCAAAAAAACAAAAAACAAAAAAAAAACATTTGCATTCAAGTGAATGATAGCTTCAGTTGACTTGTCCAGCACAGCTCCTGAGAACCCAATCTTTACATTCTCTTATTCCCTTAGCCACTTCTATAGCACATTCTAAATATCCTTATATGACAAATTATTGAGAGAACCCTAGTTGGAGGTCAGAAGGCCTGAGTTGGGGTCTCAGCTCTGGCAGTGTCTAACTGCTTGAGCCTGGGGCATCTCCTGACCTAATAACAACAGTAACTGGTTTTGAATGTTTGCCGTGAACCACACCCTATGCTCTGTATCTTGCATGAATGCTCTTGCTTAATCCTAACAGCTGCACTGTGAGGTGAGGTTTATTATTATCTCCATTGATGGTTGAGGGCACTGAGTTCACCTGCCCACAGTTACACGATTAGAAGGAAGAGGTCCTGTCACTGCAAAACCCAGAATCCCAAAAGTTACAGTCTCCAGCCACGCTGTTCTTTTGTTTTCTCCTATCTTGTACAAGGCCTCTTTACTGCTCTTACATCCTCTGAAGTGTTTGTGTGTCTGGGCCTATGAGTGTGCATGAAATAAAGTTCTACCAAAGACAATGAGGAATTTGCATCCACCTCCGGGGAAAGGAAATCAAAGATACTGTTCAATACTATTTGGAGATAATGGCTGGTCACTTATGACCAAATATGGCTTTCAAAATTTAAAAAGTAACAATTGCATTTTGTAGATTTTATAATCTTATTTTGATAAATTATCAAAATATCGGTGTGTATAAAGAAAAGTCGATCCACTTAGTTAATAAATATTACCCATTCAATCAGTTTGAAATTCTACATTAGAAAATTAAGCTTTTAGCACGTGAAGAGCTTCCAACTCAGGGATGTTGGGCCTCTCTAGAAGGAAAGGATTCTGGGAGCATGAATACAGCAATGTACGATCTCAGTCCTCTACAAAGCAAGGCTGTCTCATCACTTGCCAACTCCCAAAACACATGCAGGTTGCCTTCTTCCTTGTTTTTTTCTCCTTGTTTCCGCTTCCTTTTTTTTCCTGCTTGTCCTTGATGCCCATCAAAACCCTGCCTCGGCAATTGCTGCAAATGGGGCCCACTTCTTACCCTCCTTCTCAGGAGTCTTTCCATCTACTGACCTGGTCAGTCGATAGGCTGCATGAGCTCTCCCTTCCAGATTCTTTTTTTTTTTTTCAACGTTTATTTATTTTTGGGACAGAGAGAGACAGAGCATGAATGGGCGAGGGGCAGAGAGAGAGGGAGACACAGAATCGGAAACAGGCTCCAGGCTCTGAGCCATCAGCCCAGAGCCCGACGCGGGGCTCGAACTCACGGACCGTGAGATCGTGACCTGGTTGAAGTCGGACGCTTAACCGACTGCGCCACCCAGGTGCCCCCCTTCCAGATTCTTTAGAGCTTTTATGGTGCTTTCCTCTGACTGAGCACTTACCTTTCACTGACTGTTTCATAAGCTAAGAGTCACATGAAAACAGACACCACGTCTTCCATAGTCTTTGTCACTGTTTTAAACGTATTCTCTTTGCACATAGCATATATCATAGCCAAATATAAATGATGTCTACATGTATATGTAGATATGATAAATATGGATGCATGATCCACATGGATCTTAGTATTCGTCTGGGGGCAAGAAACAAATCTAATGCACCTAATTTGAGACCAGAGGGATTTTGATAACGGTGCAGGGATATCGCAGAGAGCCTCCGTGCAGGAAGTACAGCCAGTCCCCAGAAGACTGAACTGGGACCTGGAAAACCATCAGGAGCAAAAGCAGCTACTTTCTCAGCCTCCTTTTTCTCTCTGGGGCCACATGATCTACCATCTGCTCCATTCCCTTGCTTTTCTTAGCAGACGGCCTCTCTCTGCACCAAGTTTTCATGGGCCAGGGAGCACAGTGACCTCTAGTCTCTTGTCTCTTAGTTTAAATTCTTAAGAGAGAGAATCTGAATGGCTCAGGTCATGGGTCAGGTGTCCCGCCCTGGTCCCATCAACTGTGGCCAGAGAAGAGTAAAATCCCATGACAAAATCAGGCAGAAGGGGGCCAGCCCTTCAGCTAAAGTTGGCACAGGAACTGTGTTAAATAAAGGAATATATATACATATTGTTTTCTTTTAAAACTATATTGATTGTGTACTGTGTGTGTGTGTGTGTGTGTGTGTGTGCGCAGTGAACAAGTGAGCAAGTTAATACTTGGAAGTTGTGCTTACAAATTTCATGCTGAGGAAAAATGAGAAATGAGGTTTTTTTTTTCCCAATGGAAAAATAAAAGCAAGAAAAAGTTGTTGGAGGCTTGTAAGGACAGAGAGATCAAAATAGATAGGATAAAAAATTCAATAGAAAAGCACTTTTTGAAAATGTTCTTTAAGAAAGAATATTCTGACATCTATATGCAGGGTGGGCAGAATCTGGAGACAACAGTGGGCAGGAAGCCCATTTGGAATTTGGATTTTATAATCTTCTGTTCATAATATAGAACCAGACCACAAAGGTTTAAAAGAATGTGGGCTAAGTGTCCCTCGCTCAGCAGACAGCATTTTGTTGAAGATATTTAAAGATTAAAAGCAGAAGCAGTTAGTCTACTGTGTAATATTTACTGATTTGAGCAGCTCCACCATACAGACATCTTACACATAAATTTAACTATTATTATTGTGTTGCCCTTTTCCAAGAAAGGGTAAAGTAGATTTGTAGGAGCACTTAACACATGTAAATCCCCCACCTCTTTAAACCGAAGTGCATTGTATTAAAGAGCTACATAAATTTTACAAGTATTCTGTCCTTTTGAAATCATAGCACTGTTCTTTCTTGCAACGCCATTAAGTGATGCCTCTTTGTAAGCTGATTCCACAAACCCTGATAGAAGATACCTCACAAAAGACACTGCTTTTGCCAAGTGCATAATTGCACCAAGGATATCACTGTGTGCAGAGGTTACAGACTTGAGTATTAGAAGAGCCCTATCAGCAAATAGCTATTTCATTGGCCACCACAAACTTCTTTGAACTTTATTTACTCATTTACTGTGGTTTACCCACTTTTCTTAAGACTGGCTTTAAAAAATGATGTAAAACATGACTTCCTTCAAACATCTAATAGTCCATAAAACAGCTTAGTGCTTGTAAGAGAATGCTCAAATTGATAGTAGTGGAATCTCAAATGCTATATTTTCCCACTGATAAGGTGCAACCCAGGCAAAGACAGTCTGATTTTTGTCTGTCTCTTCGGAAGCATGTTTTTCCCCGACTCCATTCAAAAAGAAATGAACATTTCATTTCATAATTTTTTGATTAGCTTGAATTATTAAAAATGTAGTTTTTCCAAGATGTTAATGACAATTATTTTGACCAAATACATACATATATGTATATATATACATATATATGTGTGTGTGTATACAAACACGTATATGTTTGTATGTATTTGACCAAATCATGTAAGTTCCCGTAAGTTCTACTGGTAATGGAACAAGTAAGAGATTTAGTAGTCTTATCTAATCAGGCTTAGGTAGTAACTTTATGAGAAAAAATTAGTTTGGGTTTGGCAAAATCAGGTTTGGAACTCAACTGTTTCTAGATTCAATGATTTCAACGTGTGCTATGTGATATCTGTGTCTACTATGATGTTAGAAAACATGAGATCCTGTGCCTTGAAATATGCTTCCCAAGTAACATTTCATAACAGAATTTTTGTTGAGTGTATGGTATTCCATCACATGGCTCTGCTGTAATTTATTACTATCATTTATTTAGCTAATCCCTCATTGTTAGACAATTTACATTTCTAAACTTCCACCATTATAAATAATTCTGTAATGAACATCCTTGTAAATAAGTAATATCTTTTAATATTTTTTAATGTTTATTTATTTTTGAGAGAGAGAGAGAGAGAGTGGGGAAGGGGCAGAGAGAGAACGAGACACAGAATCTGAAGTAGGCTCCAAGCTGTCAGCACAGAGCCCAATGTTGGGTCGAACTCATGAACTATGAGTGGCCTGAGCTGAAGTCTAATGCTTAACTAACTGAGCCACCCAGGTGCCCCAATAAGTAATATATTTTAAATTTGTCTCCCTAGCTCTGCTCTCCCTCTGCTTAAATCAATCTAATATACAGCCCCAACTAAGGCAGATTATTCTTTGGGAAGCAACACTTGGTTGTAAACATAATAGCCGAATATTCTGACTGTCCTCAGAATCTCCACAATCTAGTACTTATCTAATGCTTCCTTATGATCCCCCAGTTATCTCCCAAGGCTCCTCCCCTTGAACTTTGGCTACAACTACTGCTTGATGTCCATACCAGCATCCAAACCATTTTTCCTTAGGGAGAGGGGAACCCAGGAAACAGAGTCCACCAGGGTCCTTCCTGGGAAATTTTGGAACTAGAACCAAGAGAAAGAAACTGTTCTTTCTTCAGATGACTGAGGTAGTCATCTACAAACCTTGGAAGCTTATGCTGCCCTGTGAACCCTGGAAAAGGAGGCTTGTCTGTGGAAGGAGAAGCCAAGGTGGAGGAGAAGGAGAAGAGATTGGGAGACAGAGGGAGACTGACAGGTGTTCTAACTGAGATGAAAAGAAAGGAAAAGAGGAATCAAAGCATCCCTTCCCTGGAGGAATGTTAGCACCTACCAGTGGAGGGGGTGTGGGAGAGGAGATCTAAGCCGTGGAGGGTGGCTGATCTACACAACAACTCTGCTCATCTCACTGCTGCCAAGCCCTATCAAGCCCCCCAAGTTGGAATGGGGAGTAGACCACCCAACATTGTGTAAATGTATTAAAATATTCTTAGGGATGTCTTACCAACAGTAAAATATCCTCAGGTGTATTCCAATGACACTAGAAATGTAACACAATGGAGTGAATTGTATTTCTAATACTCCTCTCAGAGAGATTTCTACATGGGGAGACCTTCTTTGACAAGCTGCTTAGAGAGGCAGAAGACACACCCTTCTCCCATGAGACACGTGGAGGCTCAACTGATGGTCTTAAAATAACCTTCAAATGAGATTGGATCATCTTAAAATCAGGGCTTTTATTACGTTGAGTGAAGTATATGAGCTTAGAGCCAAAGCTGAAATTATCTCAGAAGAAAGACCTTTGCAAGCTGCCACTCTCCCTCTTGCCCTCTGTCCTTCCCTTCATGTGATTTTTTATTCTTTTCCTTTTTGGAACAAATTAGGAGAGTATCAGTTTGAAAGAATGGCAAATTAAAAGCCTACACAGAGCACCCCTATCTCAGCCTATCAAGGGCACCTGCATGTCTGATCTTGCGCGATCATTCTCTTCTCTGTACCTTTTATTAGGCTCTTCCTCACTTCTCTACATAACGCTTTTTTCAAGAACCGGTAGAATTCTATTTCAGCCCACGTTGGTTCCATTTAAGCTACCAACTACCCCAACCTTAGATCCTCTGCAGAAGGGTTAATGAGAGCTAGAAACTCAACAAATCTGTACCCTAGATGTGATCCCTGCAAATGCTAGTTGATACAAGGGCATCCATGCTGTTAGCTGGCAGCAGAAAGCTGGTCTGTCTGCTAGACAGGGGCATCCAAGAACCTCTATGCCCATATGACACCTTACTTCCTCTGGACGACCTAGGCCAGAAAGTTTCAACAGGACTTCTACCTTGTCATAATTAGGTGTTCTTATTATTTAAATCAACTTCTGAATGGTCCTTGACAAGAATCTGTTCTATATTTTAGCAAATGCAGAAAGGGAAACAGGAATGTAATCACAAAACCCAGTCTCTTACAGGCAGCAGGTGGAGGCCAGTTGAATGGCAGGCATCCCTTCTAACTGGAGGCTGTCACAACGCTGCCAGCTCCTGAACATTTTCATGAAGGAAGTGAAAAGAAGAAAATGCATTTGGCAGTTTTAATCAGATAATTACTTTAAAAAAAAAAAAAGGTATGTTGAGTATAATTCCCAGGTTTTTTCCATCTGTTTAAACTTAAGTAGAAGAGCGTCACTCCCGAACTGACCATGCTACGTGATGAATATACTCTTGAAATGAATGCTTTCAGATGGTTTCTTTTTATGAAACGTGCACAAAGATGTGTACTGTGGTGATGGAGTGAGCCTTGTGAGACATCTGGCCACAACATGTGCCTCATTAAGTTACACCTGTAAGTGTGGGGTCATTTTTTATACCAGTAATATTAATAATAAAGGGTTCATTGAATAGGATTATTAATGGTGCCAGGTGGAGGATGTGGTATTACTTACAGCCTGGTAGGGGATTGGTTAATGTCTCCTCCTGCCAACGTTTCTGGTTTCATGTTTATAGACAGAGTGCTCCAGATGATGGCTGGCAATGTAGCCATTGAGAAAATGAATTCCCCCTCTTTCCCATCAGCAAGAAAATTTATAGCAGTCGGTGGAGAATTTGAATGAATCTATTTTCTAATTTTGAACTCATAATCTCACTGAAGAGCAAGGAACGTATTTACCGATTAATTCAAGAAATTAAAAAGCCTCTCTCAGAGTTTTGCTTTCCCTACCTTGACTCAAATGGAAACGTTTCAGCTCCGGCCATCTCCTATCACTTCTTATTTCAAGCCACATTCATCGCTGCATTTCCCTTTGTGGTCACAAATGGAAAATCAGGAAAAAGAAGAAATCTAAAACCTTTCCTTCCTTCTGTGGAATGTATGCTTTTTCTGTTTTACGGTGCAAGACTTGTAACAGAAGGAAATAAATGCTCCAGGTAGGGTACTTTTTAATGTGCATTATTACAGGTGCTAACAAGTCTGGTAAATTCGGAGTATTGTTTGATTTGGCAACAAGATCCCAAGACGCAGAACACCAACCCATGTTTTGGCTTCAGATTACATGCAACTAGAATAAGATTTTAAATTTAACAAGGCAATTGCTGAATGCTAATTGAATTGCATTTGAGTAATAAAACTCAATTGATTACTAACACCATACTTATCAAAGGCATAACAGAAAAATTGTCTTTTACGTATCTTTCGCCGTTCGTGAAGACTCCTACACATCAATTCATGCACAGACAATAAACTAATAAAAACAGTTTTTAAAACATCTATGTGTGTCACGCTTCACAGTTGAAAAGTGATTTTTCGTTTACATCCTATTAGCAGCTCCGTAAAGTAGGTGGTGGTGTTTTCTTCATTTTGCAAGGAAGAAAACTGAAGTTCAGGGAGTGATATTCTCAAGATACACAGTGAGCGAGTGGCCTCTTCAAAACTGAAACCCACCCCCATCAAATCTAAACTTTTATGTTTTTTTCCACTCCACCATCTGTTTCCCCTCTCTCAGCCAATTCATTCCCCTTAAGAAAATCCTAAAATCCAGGAATGACTTCCACCACTCCCCCATTTTTGGTATAAAGATATTTGCATAATCTGGATGCATCTCATCGAGTTGGTGAGTGGAGAAAGACAGACAGGAAGGATACACGCTGTATGGTTCCATCTCGGTGAAGATCAAGTCAGTCAAAACTAATCCAAGGTGGCAGAAGTGAGGGCAGTGGTTACCGCTGCGGGGATACTATTGACCGAGAGGCAGTGCAAGGGAGTTTTCTGGGCTATGGTGATATTCCATGTCTTGATCTGAGTGGTGATGGCACAGGTTTATACACATAAAAGTGTAGCTGCATGCTTAAGATTCGTGAAGCTTGGGGCACCCAGGTGGCTCAGTCGATTTGGCGTCCGACTTCAGCTCAGGTCATGATCTCGGGGCTCATGAGTTCGAGCCCCGCGCCGGGCTCTGTGCTGACGGTTCAGAGCCTGGAGACTGCTTCGGATTCTGTGTACCCCCCCCCGCCCTCCCCCACTCACACTCTTTCTTTCCTTCAAAAATAAATAAACATTTAAAAAAAAAAAAGATTTGTGAAACTTACTGCAACCGTATCGTACCTCGATTAAAAATTAGCTTATAAAAAGAGGTCATTGCATTGCTGGCAAATATTTACTAGATGTCCCTGAAATCTATCTTCTAATTCTCCCTTTTGGAAAGAAGACTCCTATCCCTTTCCAGGTCCTCCAGGCTCTCTTATGCTCCTACCATCTATTCTAACAGTGTCCAGCTATTTCTTCTATCACTGATCACAATATATGACAATTTTCGGACTGTAAGGCTTTCACTCACTCAGTGGGCAGGGACCATTTTTTCCTCATGTGTGCATTCCCAGCATCTAGTGTGGTAGCTGGCATGAGATGCTTACTCAATCCTTGCTTGTCAGAAGATAAAAAGATGAGTAAATAAATGCAAGAGCTAGATGACTTTTCACTTCACTGTTTTATAACTCAGGCCTAGGAGACAGGTCATGTTAGGATATCCTGAAAGACCAGGAAAGCATCCTGTAAATGAGACTCTCCAAGAAGTCATGGGTCACCTCCTTTAAGCCATGGTCACCACCACTAACAGTCTGAACATACAATACACATGCCAGTGAGACCATTCACTTTCACCTGATCTGAGTGTCTGCTTTCCAGGCTTTTCTTTTTTATGCCAAGGAGGATCCCTCAACTACGATCCTTTCTGCATGCCTACCTAGGTCCTGGCCTTTTGACCAATTCTTCCCCAGATTCCTGTACTGTGGGATTTTACTCCCTATCCAAGACAAAACAAACCCAAAGTCACTATCCGCTCATTTGTATCCATTTCACCTGCCAGCCTTTCTTATTCATCCAAGTTCCACGCTCAGGATGAGCAAATGTCCCCATTTCACGAATCCCGAATTGATGGCATCTCCTTTTGAAGGTTTACAGTTTCTGCTGTAGTTTTTGGTCTTTAGGTTGTGGCTCTCCTTAGAGCAGGCCTGGCTTTTAGCAGAAGAGGAAGAAAGCAGTTTGTTCCGGGCACATCCCTTTCTTTCTCCACACTCCATCTGTTTTACTCTTTCTGTTCCAGACTGGATCAAAAGGACTCCAAATGGGCCTGACCAATTTCAGGAGAGTCCTTGGGTTGGTAACGCTCTGATAACAGAATAGTCAGACTGTGAATTTCATCCTCTCGGCCTAAGCCTACTCAACTGACTTGTTTACTGTTGTCATCTCTACAATCTGTTTTCCATTTGGAGTGAAAATTCTCCAGAAGATTACATTCCTTATGAGGGTCTGGCCTGAGGGTCTGTTGGTGTTTTAGAGCAGCTAAGCAACCTTAAACAACTGCTAGCATTCACCTGGTTAGTAAATGCACCTGAATATAATCATTAGCCAAGGCCTTGCCATCTATTAATCTGTGGCTTTGTTTTATTTTATTTGTCTTTATGAAGTCACTTGGATTGTATAGATATTCCACATTTAATGGGGTTTGTGCTTTTCATTCTCCGAGCAGGAATATCAGGCAGTCAGATGCAGGGTACATGAAAATGCCCTAGGGGGTCATATGGGATTTCAGGAGTGAGGAAAAACCTGTTTTTCTTTCCTCTATCATACTCCTTAATGTCAATAATGTTCAGATATTAACTACGATAATCCTGCCTCTTGCTGGCTATTTACAACGCACTGAGGATTTTCCCTTCACTGGCTGGGCTCCTGTGCAGATGACAGGGCCTGTGGGGTATCTGCAATGGGAATAAAGAAGGAGAGAAAAGCAAGTAGAAGGTGAATTAGTACTGAAAAAAGAGGATATACTCCAAACATAAGTGTCACAATTTTGTACGGTGCCAGTGCCCAAGTCTCAGAGACTGGAAAGTATATATCATATTTGCTCTCTCCGTACTTTAAGCAAAATCAGTATTTGTCCTATGCACCTGGGCTATGGCATCTTTTGATGGCTGAAGACGCATATTAGTGCTATGGTCAAGTGCAGGGTTTGGAGTCAGAGGAGACTGCATTCAAGTTCCCGCAACTTCTTACTGGGAACCTTGGCTCTCCTCCCTACGCCTTAGTGTCCTCATCAGTGGAGTTAGTATCTATAGATAGGCCACCACAAACTGTTTTAAGAATTCGTTGAGATGCCGTGTAAGTAAAAAAAAAAAAAAGCTCTATAAGTGGAAATACATTGCGCGTAATGTTCGAATATTAACTGCGATAATCTTGCCTCTTGCTGGCTACTTACAATGCACTGAGGATTTCCCCTTTACTAGTCAGGCTCATGTGAGGATGATTCCAAACCAGGGCATGATTATATCTAGGTAATGTGTTTGAATGTGTCTGTTGGTAGGGATGGGGATGTGGGGTGTAGACAGTGGGATTGAATGGGTTATTCTGCTGTATGGTCTGCTCTGGGGCCAAGGAGTTTCCTTGCCAGTCATTAGGCAGGGGTCCATTTTTTAGACACTGAGACAGTTGACATATTTAGTCGCTCTATGTGATTTTTTAAAATTAATGGCAGTGGATTCTTAAAATAACACTTTAATGGGTTAACAGCCGATGAATGAGTCCTGTGTTGATTAAATTCCCTTTCAATACACGTTCGATGACTATGGGAATAAAGCACTGGGTAGATTGCCTTTAGGGTATTATTAAACCTAAAATGTGCGAAACATTGTTTGAGAGAGGAACCCAGTGCTTCCACGCTGCTCTGCATTCCTCCATGTCTGGCTTGAAATGAGATATGGCTTGGTCATTAGGGTGGCTACAAACTGTCTTTGAACACACCTCCCACCCTAAAGATGGAGGCAGGAGAAACCTCCAAAACGTCAAACAGGGCACCAAATCCAGCTAGAAGCTATCCTATCCTGTCATCAAAGCCACACTTTCCTGCTGATTGTGAAAGCCTCCAGTAGTGCCACCAGCAACACTGCTGTGAAGATCCAAAGTGGAGATACAAGTCCATCCTACCAACTTCTGCTCCTCCAATTCCCCTTGGCTCTGCTGAAAGCAGGAAGGAGGTAACTGGACTCCCAGGGGGTCAGTGTTTAAGCCAAAGCAGGGTGAGAGTAAGAAGACAAAAACGGCACAAAGAGACGAGAGTAGGGTCTGGTAGACATTTGAGAGTAAGCCCCAGAGGAGACTCCCCCATCAGAGGGGAACCTTAAGGGCCTGCCTTCCTTTTTCCCTTTGGGAAGCACAAATCAGAGTGGAGCGAGAAAGAGAAAGGAGAAAAATCACTTCGTGGATGGATTAAAGAATACTGGGGACAAAGATGATTTGTAGGAACAGAGAATACTTCCTTCTTTTCGCTACATGTTCTAAAGTCAGGGGGCGGAAGAAAAGCGAAGGAACATTCATTGTGTGCCAATTCTGTGCCAGACATTCTGCTCGCACTTTTAACTTTACCTCGTTTAAACTTCACGGGAATTGTAGTAGGCTTTTTAAGTCCCTCTCGTTCCATATGAAAAAGCTAATGTCCATGGTGGTTAAATTACCTAAGGTCACACGTGAAGCAGCCAGGTTGGAACAGGTGTGCCTGCCTGTAAAGCACCTTTCCACATTGCCTCCCAGTGTCTGTGACTTCCTTGGTATTTCTACAGGTTTAGAAATAGGGTTAGCAACATATGCTTTGACACGTTGTTTTTTAGGATTTTCAGAGACTTTTAAAAAAGGGCAAACCAAACATTCATAAATGCAAATTATTTATATATAGATGAACCAAATACATTTTGGGAAAATCGATCAAAATTCTAAACGGCAACGATTTTCTAAACAATGGTTTGAGACTAATAACCGAGTCTTCAGTTACCTAAAAATTGATCACATAAATTAGACGCTACAAGTGTGTCCGACTTCTAACAGGTTCATGATAGTCCCAAGATTTACAAATCAAGTGACCAGGTTTCAGAGACCTCTTCAGGGTCAAACTAGACTTATCCCCCACACTTAACACGTAACACATGTCTTGAGTTGGATCAGATTTGGAGTGGGGACTGGGTAATGTGTGTTCACAGAAACTGTATTGCATCCTGGGTTTACCCTGGAGGTGGTGACTGGGCTAAACTACTTTAATATATTCAGAAGAAATTTAACTATCTGCCCAACTTCACCAAATTATCATCTCCAAGTATAACCTGAGCCCCCCCTCCAGGGGAGCAGATAGTCAAAAATTAAGGAGGTGAAATTCAAAGGATATTTGGGAAGAGAAACAGAGAATGGATGCTCAGTTGGGAAAGAGGAAAAATCTTTGAAGGTCACTCCACTTCCCCCATGGAGCAAGAAATGCTGCCTACCGGCTCCTCCCTGATGGGTATACAATGCCTTACAAACTGGGCATGTTGTGTAAAGAGATGCTCCAGAAAGCTGGGGCGGGGGAGCGGCGGTGCTGAAACCTGCAAACCAGTCCCTGAGAGTCTCTTTCCTGAGATTTTTTTTCACCCTTGATAGATTGGACAGACTCTTGCAAAGTTACAGAAAAGAGAATCTGCCTTTGCAGAGGTGTGGGAGTGATTAAGTGAGATGCTGCAGGTAAAGGGAATCTGTGTTTAACTCTCTGTATGTCAGCCATTTAAGCGATGACGGTTGTGACCATGGTCATGATATGATGGTGTCGTGATGGCAATAAGAGCATGGTGCCCGACAAAGCGCCCCCAGGTAGGTTAGTTCATTGCATTTGGGTTGCACCCTGTGAGACAGATGGCAGGAGTCCACACCAGAAAGCCTGGTCTGCTGACTCCCACCCATCATTTTTTTCCCCTTACTCTCTGCTGCCTCCCAGGGGGGTTTTTAAGGACATGGGAGAAAGAGGAGTGGAATGAGAAATCAGAGTACAAACAGTGATTCTGCAGAGGATACACTGTGGTTCCATTCACTGCATTTCTCAAATGGGGTGAAAAGACCTCTTTGTTCGAGAGAACAGAACCCAGAGAATAATCCTCCCCGCTTTTCCCAACAGGGGAAAATATAGAGGGGTCTCCTGGAGATTATGTCTCCTCTAGGCCTGCAAGCCAAAGTTGGCGCTCCATCCCCTTACTAATTTTCAGGAGCAGAATGATACTTTTGTCCCTTAAGAAAGAGAAATTTACAAACAATAATCAGAATTGTTTCCAAAAAAATCCTAAATTCCTGCTTTTAGGTTAGTCCTGAAATGCATTAATCTCTTTCACTTGATGTAGCTCACTATCATTCTTCCATTTTAATATCTCAGGGGGAAAAAAAAAAACCACCCAAATAACCAATAACAGTTTACAGCTTTGACGCAGAGCACTAAAGTTGTTTTTCTATGAATATAGATTATTACATTTTTTTACAAAGCAAGTAAACAGATGCATAAAAATGCATTATTTCAGGAGCATAAGAAAACCTGCAATAAGTATAGTGGTTTTAATTTGTTTTTATGATTACTTGTAATTAATTAGCATCAAAAGTAAATTATCAACCTCTGAAATTGTACCATCAGATGTGAGCAGGGTACTCCATGAATGATTGGCTGGCTCATCTTTATACCAAGGTAGGAGAAAGAATGATCTTTTCTTTACTTCTTTTTTTTTTTTTTTTTGCTATGCCTAAATGCAATTGCAAAAAGCCAGTGACAATGCAAAGGAGGAAATTTAAAAATGAGTGAGGGGAAGGCCCAGTTTGTTCTGTGACACACGGCGTCAGGGGGTGAAACCGATGTACATGAGTAGTCCCATCACCCTATCAGGTTAGGCCTGGGAAAGTTTCCTTTTAAAGAAAACAAAACAACAACAAAAAATGGATCAGATCTGCTACACTGGAGAAGGTTCACATACCTCCTCCAAACCTTCACTCTTCAGCCAGAAAAAGGGAGACATTTTGACAGGTGTTGGTATTTCTTTTAAGCAAATCATGCTATTTGTTACCCCTTAAGATGAATGATGGAGTTGTTTGCTGCAGTTCTGGTCAATTTAAACTAACCAATAAGTTCAAAGGAGCTATCCCCTTGACCTCTTTCCATTTCCGCTGACCTTTACTGCAGCATTTCACCCTGCTGTGAACTGTCCTTTGCTGAGGGAATGCCAAGAAGAAAGAAAAATGGTATTTAGTAGGCAGCCTGTTTTTTTATGTGCGAGGAATATGTGCAGGGATAGACCCACGTCTATTTTATTAACAAGAACGTACTTGAACTGAGAACTCAATCTCTGAAATACAAATAGAATTCGACAACAGAAGGGAAGAGAGGAGAATAAATCAGATTAAAAGCCCACAGCCTTCTTGCCTGCTTAGTATCTCTCCTAAGAGTTAGGAGCTGTCACAATGGGATTATGGAGCTTCCAACAAAGTTAAATAAAATAAATAGATTCACTTCTAACAAGTTTCATTCCATAGCAGGCCCTCAAAAGACACCCAATTTTTTGTTTTTGGTAAGCTACCTGAAATGAAACTGTATGTCTCCATTTTTCTAAATAATCCACTGGGATGAATAAAAAGTGTTACATGTTGACAGGGAGTTGGGGATTGATTTGCACTTACGTTTGCTTCAACATTGATGAAATGATATCAATTCCCCCCCAATCAAGACATAGCCAAGAAAGTGTTGCTCTCACAGACGTTTGTGATTATCTTGTCCTCTTCCTCCAGGGATTCTACTCCAGGTAACCATGTTGCTACCAGTGAACTTGGCTGGTTACTAAGGAACAATGTCAGAATTAGCAGTCCCTAAAGAGAAAATGTTAAATCGAATTAAGGATGTCTGTGTTGCAGTTATTATACTAGAAAAATCTTTACTAAATCACACTAAAGTAATAAATAATGGTCAAAGTTCAGACTGCATCAATTTCATTCTTGCTTAAATATTTCAATGAAAGGTTCGTCACAAGCCTTGAATTGCCGTAGTCGCTCCCATCTGCTGGAAGTGAGAGTCAGGGAGGACTGGAGAGCCCACAAAACTCCTGGCCAGTCTGGGTTACCAACAGTGAACAGACGTTCCCATCCCCCAAGTTTGTTGCCTGCCAAATTTGTCTTTGGAAGGTCACAGCACTCTTCCTCAAATACAGTGCTCCATGGCACATACCAAGATGGATATTTTTTTCACTGATGAGAGGAAAGGGATAAGGCTATTCAAGGCAGACTCAAGCAGCAAAACAGTTCTCTGACTTCTTGAGGAAGTGGACCATGTACTAGCAGCCCTTACTGAAGTCACCAGCATGGAAAAGCCCATATTTTGTTCCCTATCATCATTTCTAATTTGGAATGTAGGTTCCCGGTTAGACCATATCTTGGCATTCCTTTATAAAGCTGTTCTTCTGTGGGTCCAATGAGGCCAGTTAGCTATTTGGCCAATGAATGACCATATCTTTTTAGTTATTGGTCTTTCATTATTCCTTTTTGTGTGAATGTGTAGGGGATGGGGAGGAGAGGAGGTTGATGGTAGGTGAACTTAGGTCCACCTGAATGCCAGATCTCAGAGATGGTTCAGATTACTTACATACAAGGAAATGTCCAGTGACTTCAAAGTCTGCACGATATTACAATAGTAGGGTACATTTGGATGAGGACCAAGACAGACAAATTATTCCAAAACTTGTTTTATGGTGAAAAGGCTTAGAATAAGGTTCCAGAAAGTCTAGCAGGGACACCTCTGGAGAAGATTATTAAAAACACAAAATGTGTATTTATCACCCCACATCCTTCTGTTGGGCTCTTTCCTCAGATGTTCTATGTCCCTAATGAAGCTTCATCTGAGGTATAGGATCCAAGCTTTTTCCTCTTGAGCGGCTCCCTCAGGTCTGTAACTCTGTAAAAACCCTTTCTCTGTAAAATAGCTTTATCCTGGTGCTAGACTCTCTGGATTCTGCACCCAGAGTTCCAGGCTAACTAAAGTTTTTATTGGATCAAGTTAATGCAATAACAGGTAATTTTGTATTGTTGTACTTCCTTCCTGGTTAGCAGATGTACATTCTAGCAGGAACTCTCTAAATATATTTTGATTAAAAAGAGTGGTCCTCAAGGGTGTTGATTTCAATTCAGTAAGGGAGATGTTTGGGGGTAGATGAAGCCTTTTGACTCCTTCTAAACCACAGTGGGACAAGGCAATGACTACATACTCTGACTCTACAAAGACTTGCCCTAAAGGTTTATGCTCTATTAATATAAGACGCATGATTTCCCCCATAATTGCTTTTATCTACTACTTGATATTTGCGATAGAGGCACAGTCTCAAGAATTGCCTAGGGCAACTGTCTTGTTTAAAACCAATATTGCTTTAAATCTACACATTTTAAAAAGCATAAAAGCACACAAGTCATACTTCACCCATTTCCGATTTATGAAGTTTCCTGGGGACATTTTTACCATAAACATTTTTGCAATACAAATATACAAGCTTCTTTCTCTTATTTTAGAAGTAATGATTGGTACCCAAGACTTTCTTACAAACTCCTTTTCATCAGCAGTTTAATGTCCTTTTTAAAAGCTCCCTTTTACTAAATTCCTTTCAGAATTATACTTTTCCCTCTTAATATTATGATATATGACCCTGAAAATAAACATTTGGATACTTTTTTCCCCTGCTCTTCAGTATTCATGCTTCAGTTGGCAACTTCTTATACCTTTATGCTTCCCTCTTTTCTCTTTTTCTTCCTTTGATGACTGTTTCTGAAACACACTGCTGAAAATCTTTCCCATGTCTCTAAACAGTGTTAAGCTGTAGATGGTACCAATTTCACAACTTGCTTGTCTCATTCTTTGCCCTAAGGAATACAAGAGACAGAAAGGGGATGCTGATAAAGCTTAGGGTTTCACCAAGAGAAACCTAACAAATAACACTTTAAGAAGAGCAAATGATCAATGTTAAAATATGTGGCACTGAAAATAAATATTTTGAGGGTACAAAGATTAATGTCCTTCGGTGCTAGACACACAGAAGTTCAAAGAACACTTATGGTTCTTCCAACTCCAGTACTTACGGCACTTACGGTTTTAAATGATTAAGGTCATAGATACGTTCCTTGACAAAATTCTAAAATATATATCCAGCAAACAAGCAACCTAACAAGGGAATGCCAAAGGATATAATGAATTACAAAAGGTTTTATCTTTAAATTGCAACCTGAGGTGATGTTAGGGGTACTTCTAAGAGTTACAAATGTGGTTTCCTAGGAGTAGCAGTAACCCATTGCTGGAGGCATGCCGATTGGTCTGCTTTGCACAAGAAATCATAAAAATTGCAATGGGTCAGCATGGCATCTGCTGAAGGATAAGAAGTTTTGCTTTTATTATCCTAAAGAAATACCCCTGGCATTAAAACTCACATGAATCTGCTCATGGTTCAATTATCTTAGTTATTTCTGATTTAGATAGACACTTTAATAATATGTTTCCATGTTTTTACTGTATATGCCTAATTTTTTTTTATTTGTTATAAAGGGTAAGCTTTCAATTTATTTTATTTTACTGATTTCACCATTAACGAATGCCCTATCATCTAGGGTTGATGGCACTACCCATCCAATTGTCCATGGTAGGAAACCTGGACTCATTCTTGCTTAAAACTAACTTACTTGGGGAGCCTGGGTGGCTCAGTCGGTTAAGCGTCTGACTTCAGCTCAGGTTACAATCTCATGGCCTGTGAGTTCGAGCCCTGCGTGGGGCTCTGTGCTGACAGCTCAGAGCCTGGAGCCTGCTTCAGATTCTGTGTCTCCCTCTCTCTCTGCCCCTCCCCTGCTCATGCTCTGTCTCTCTCTGTCTCAAAAATAAATAAAAAAAAAAACACCAAAAAATTAAAAAAAATAAATAAAACTAACTTACTAAATCTTATAAATTCTTTTCATCAAACTTCTCCATTAAGCAACATCTGAATATGAGTAACCCACGGGTACTTTATATCTATAAACTTTGCCAGCTGACACCCTCCTGATTTCATAGTTCTGTCTTCAGGGCCTACAGTGTGATGCCATAAAAATCCCTCTCCTGCTGATCTAGCCACATCGGATTCTATGCTCACCAGTTGTAGAAGCCAATTCTCTTTACAGTCAGCAGGTTCTTTATCAACTTCTGCCTTCATGAGACAATTGGTGACTCATGACTGTCTAGACCTGTTCTGTTCAAGTGGTATTGGGTAATCAGCAGCCATAGAACCGTTCATTTTTAAACTTAAAAGGTAGATAATTTCATTTTGTTTTGATTCTGAGGACTCCGTGGAAGAGACTCCATTAAAAAAGCTTTTTCTTGGATGAGTCAGGATAAAGAATTAAAGGAAAATATTCTAATTTGATAACCTTCCATATGAGCTTTAACACTATTTGTTCAAAAGAGATCTGTGTTTTAAGAGCCTAATTTCCTTTCATTTAGCATTTTAAGGTGTCAGATTTTCTTGATGTTGTTGTGTTGGTTGTAGCTTTGGTAGATGTAAGGGTGAGCTGATGACCGTGATTTTAGTTCAATATCAGTAGGATGGTGTCTAAAACATCTAAAACTCTAACCTTATGACTTTCATTCTTAATTTGACTCATTCAAAGGAGACATTTGTCTGGTTGGTGCAAATATGGAGGAAAGAGCACAGGTTTCATGTTTAAGATTATAGAGATTAAAATTAAGATTTAGCCCTCAATTCTCTGAATTAGCCTTCCATAAACAAGTGGATACTCAAACCTGTATTTCAGAGTTAAACAGGGACAAGTGCCCAATAGGAACTCAAGTGTAGATTTCATTATCAATTACTATGGTTTCTCGTTTTGTATAATTCTACTAATAAAAAGCCTGCAAATTCATCAGAAGGCTAATCTGGACTTGGAATCTCTTTAACCTAGGAATCACAAGGCTCAGAAATGTTGAAGTGAGGTAGAGATTTACTAATGCATATTCGTCATAAGACCTATAAGGGAGAACTTAATTTTTATAGGCTACTTTTCTAAAGCTAGCCATTGGGTCGTATCATTTGATAATCACAGTTCAATACTGTTCAGTTGTAGCCCATCAAGTTTACCCTTGCCCATATGTATTTCATGCTATGCACCAGACACGATTTTGGTCATTGAGAAATGTTTAGGACCAACTTTACTTTCACTTCAAATGAAAGTTTTTCTATGGTGGTTACTGTTTATTCTTATTTAATTATTATCTCTTCTCTATTTGCCACTCCCAAGTATGAGGAAGTAAAGATTTCAAATGAGAATTTTCCCACTAAATATGCATTCTCTTAGTCTGTTTAAAAAATTGGATTGGAGAAACTGGTAGACCAGGAGGACTAAACTAGAGGGAAGACCTCTCTGAACATGTAATGAATGGCTTCTGTGGTTCAAAACACTGAAGTCTGGCTATCTTCTGGGAGAAGCTTGTGAAAAGGTAATAAATTGAAATGTACCTCATCTAGGCAGTCTTCAAGACTGATTTTCTTTTGGTTGATAAAGCCTAGAAAAGTTATCCAGAGAACTTACTCTCAAGGGAAGAAATACTTTTTTAATAGATATACATTCAGATATGTAAGGGAATGGGCCTTGATCTAGCTACTGGGGCAGATGGCATCTGCAGACTTGGGCACAACTCTTGTTCAAAGTGTGGCCCTGTGTGAGCAATTTCTCTGGCCTTGTAGCACCACTGTTTTGGAGACCATTGGAGACATGGTATAAGTCACAAGAAGAGGAAGAAAAGTTAACCCAGAGTTTTTTAAATCCTTCCCTAGGAGGGATACCCCAACCTCGCACAATGATTTATTTCTAATTAACTTGCTAGTAGACATTATCTCCCTTTTAACAAAATTTGACCCAACACTTGGCTGGATATTCTGTCTAGGCTTAACTCCAGCTTGTACCCCCCCCCCCAAAAAAAAAATCTATCTGGAGTCTCCTGATCTAACATTTTGCCTGGTGAACAGAAACACTTTAACCCATAACTGCAGTTCTTGTGACTGTTGTCAGTAACATGGAACTCGTCAGGAAAATGGTGGGGATCCATGAAAACTTTTTGCTGTATATTCTTTCACTGATTCATCTAAAAGAAATTTTTGGAGCAGTGATCGGTAAATGAAAGGCTAGCAATATACAGATGACTCAGATCTCATTATCCTGGGAGTCAGACATGCAAGTGAAGATTCACATTATGAAGTTGCATGTCTAATAGAAAGTTATCTAAGCTCAAAGGAATGAGACAGATTTCTCCTGGAGGAACTAAGGATGGCTTTGTGTGTATCACTTCCCATCGTGAGCCTAGGCTGAGGATTTGCCCCCAGGAATCTGGAACTTGGAGCTTTATCTAGGGATGCGAAGTTTTTGCAGCGCACAAAGACTCTGCTGTGCTACACTCCTTTAGCCATGTGCCCTGGCAGGGAGTGCTGTCTGCCTGAAAGAAAGGAGGACACGGAACCATGCAGCCCTAAGGTCTCTAAGTTGGTTATTACCTCTGGGCAACATTTTCTAATTCACTTAAGGGTAAGCCAATGCCCTCCTGGAGAAGCAGTATGTGTTACAAAGAAGAGAAATCCAAAAGGCTACTTTCTCCTTGGTGAGAAGCCAAATCACAACCCAACAGACCCTTTACATGACTTTCCATCACAAAAGAGAAAGAGAATCCATGTATAGATTAGGGATAGAAAGCAAAAGGAATAAATTTCCTGAATTAGGTGCTGACCTACAATGAGCGTAATGGGTATGGGTGGACTAGTGTGTAGATGTGATGAGAGTATCGCAGAGCCAGGCTGATGGGAACAGGTGTCAAAGACAGAATGAATTTGAGCTGTGTGATGGGGGAAGAAAATGAGGAGAGAGAGAATTCCAGGCACGGGGACCAACTCTGCAAAGACCCCGAAGGGTGGAAGGCCATGGAGTGATAAGATGGAAAGGAAGAGAAAGGCCAGCTCTCAAAGACAATGCCCACATAATTACCAGGACAACAATTTCCTCTTAGAGGGAAATATTTGTGCACTGTGTGTTTCCTTTTATTACATAGTTGAATCTGGGCACTAAATCAGCTTCCCTTTTTGCTTTGGTTGTCCCCCAGCTCTGGACTCTGTTGTAGACCAACCATGGCTTGGTTCACCACATCTTATTACTGGGATCTTGTGTTGTTACCCTTGACCTAATGTGATTCCAAGGCATTCATTGTCATGTGTATTAAGCCACCATAAATCCCTTTTAAAAACTTGTGAAAACATGAGTGCTGCATGGAATATATAATAGTGTCTTCTATTTAACAATTGATCGGTAAATGTTTCCTGACCACCTCTGATAGTTGATTCTATTATTTGGAGAGTGAGAAGCACAAGATTAATTTCATATTTGATTGTTAGCTTGTGATCTCTTTGAGAATATAAATCATGTGCAGATAACATAAAAAGTGGTAGTACAAGCCATTATAGGCAGGATTAATATTTTATCTATTTTCATTGTTACAGAGGTATTTGCAATAAAAACATTCCAGTACCTCTCCTTTGAGTAGTATAAGAACTCCACTGAGATCTTCACTTCAAATCTTCCCTCAGGACCCCCCCACCCCCTGGTGCTGCAATCTAGCAACTGAGGAGCTATCGCTGGGCACACCAGGGGCCTCTGTTCAGGGACGAAGTCACGGTTTGCTCTGATGGGATGGGGCCCACGCCCTGACTTGTATTAAATATTTTGAACGTCACTCCTGAGTTGGTATTAGGTGCTAAATAATCTGTCTGTACATGATTGTTGCTATATATAATAATGGCTACTGTTATTTACTCACTTACTGTGTTCCAATTTAACAATTATAATTACCCATTCAGGGAGTCCTTCTTAGTCCCATTTTACAGAGGAGGCAACAAGCACCAGGGAAAGAGATTAGTCAGCAGAGGAGCCAATTCTCCAACCCTGGTCAGCCACATTCCACATCTGAAAAAGGCTTTGTCATCCTGCACTGCGTGGTGGGTGGGAGAAGCAGCAGGAAAATGTGAGGGGGGAAGGCATTCCCGGCTGGAAGGGAGGGGGCATCAAGGCATGTTAGGTGGGTAGATGTTGCTCTGGATTCTTTCATTTTCAGTTACTCCCACTATCCTAATCATCATAAGCGCCCTTGAAATCACATCCACTTTTTTCTTCTTTTTCCGTTCCCATTTTTTTCTTTTTTTCTTTCTTTCTTTCTTTCTTTCTTTGGGTCACTAATAACACTTCGTAATAAGTTCAGCTACAGCAGAGTAAATTGGACCTTCTTGGCCCCAAAAGACACCATCTGGTTTATAAAACAACAGTGTATGCCCTCTGGATTGTTTTCCCTTAGGAAATTCCTCCTTATCTGCTGCCTGGCTACTAACTTAAGAATAATTTTCAGACTTTCTATTCTAATCATTTTGTGCTGTGGTTGTTCGGTTTATTTTGTTTAGTTTATGAAGGGAAAACAAACACCTCTCGTAAAAGATACACAGGTTAGTCTAGCATAAGAAAACTTTCTCAGATTTCCAGGGAAGGAACAAGTTGGTACTTCACAGTTAAGGAAAGATTTGAGCAATTCAGAGAACAATTGAGAACGGATTAATTGGAGACCCATTGTGGAAGTGAAGAGGTTTGAAACAGAAGGAAGAATCAAAGGGAAAGGAGATGCTCTTTTTGGTTGGTATTTCCTCCTCTCGTTTTTTTACTCTCTGGCAGTTTAAGCTTTAGGCATAACCAGTAAGCCTGGGAAAACTTTGCGGGAAAGTAGAGGAGGCGGGGTCACAGGGTCTGCAATTTCAAAATGACAAATCATCCCGTTGGCTGGCAGAGATGTAAAAGGTCTTCACCAGCGGTCTTCAGCCCTGCGATTGCCTAAGCTTCCCTGGTAATTCTGAACATACTCGCCCACCCTTACATCCGGGGAAATGACCAGTCTATGCCTTCTGGAAATGTTACTGTCCTCTGTTCACTCATTACCTTTGGTGGCCACGTTTCGTTCTTTCTCACTTTGATGTGACAAATCCCAAAGCTCTCCCGTCCGTCCTCCACCTCTCATCGCCACCCACCGGGCCTTATGTCAGTCCAGAGTCCCAAACAACATCATTAGAGGGGAGGGAAAAAATCCTGTACAGATTGGCTGGCTCCCTGGCCTGGGCCGGTTCAGGCAGCTCTTGGCTTAGATACCCTGCTTTCCAAACACAATCTGTTTTCAAGATTCCTGTGCAATTTCAGGTCCAAGAAGGGGTTTGGTCTTAACTTCACCAAACTCCATCTCTTCTCTGTTCCACTCCACTCAGGCGCAGTGAGACCCATTTGCCCAGACTCAGTTTGCGGCTTATGTGACTAAGACGTGTTCTTGGCGCTAGAAGAATTTCCTGCCCTCTCCTGGCTCAGTGTTCTTTTCTTTCTTTCATAACTTTGCTCTGCCAATGGGCCAAGCATGACTCCATTCGATTCTACCCCGGAGGATTTTGGAAATGGAAAACTACAGAAGACGCTGAGTGGCCACCTTTAAAGAAGACAGTGCTCTTAATAGGGCACAAAGACCGAAGCTCAGAATGTGGGCCCAAACCTTACCTTTTCAGACCCTCTGAGAGTACCAAATTCTGTGTAGCGTGGATCCTGCTGCTGGCAAAGTGCCTGAAAGTGGGGGGGGTGGGGGGGCGGGGGCCGGGGGTGGAATATGCAGAAAGGCTTGGGAAGCATTCTGAAACAGAGTTATCTAAATGACAAGTGCCACTCCCTTGTGTGTGTGGTTTTATCCTAAGCGAAGAAGTACCTTACAGCTTGCCCTCTAGTTTTAAAAGTAATAGACAATTTGCTTCTTCTTCAGTGTTTTTGAATGTTATTAATATCCTCTTGGGTTATCCTAGGAACATCATTTCCTGGTTCTTCTGTAACATAGAGATGCCCTCAGAGGACGTAGGAACCCCATTTGTCCCCAGGACAAATGTCCTCTGAGTGGCCCCAGGACGCCATTCTTTCTTAAAGCTTCTGGGGCCTCTCTCTGATCGGCAGCCCTGGCAGTTCTCAAGGTAAAGGGAACTCCATTTTTAATCTTGGAAAACTTGTTTCCTTGCAGGTCAACTTCTTCCCCCTCCCCCTACCTCCTAATTTTCGGGACAATGGCTGTGTTTGGAATAATTGAGGTTTCCAGAAGTCAGACCTGCAGACAAGTGGAGATTCCCAGTATTAGTGATCTGGATTCCAAAAAAAAAGTGTCATGGCAGTGTTCCAAATTAACAGAGTAAATAAAATAGTAAATATAATCTATAAATACGAACTCCTTGTTGGTTATGAGGCCAATTATTTTTCATTATTATTAATTGCTTATAATTATTATCAATTACTTAAATTAGTTCATTTGATCTTCACACAGTCCTTTGAGAGGCGTCTTCTTTCATCTCTATATGATAAATAGATGAAGTAGTTAAAGCTCAAGAGAATCAAGACATGTTTTAAGTCCTGTAGCTTTGATTTAAACCCAGGTCGGCTGGACCCCAACTACCCTCATCCTAACGAGTTTTGTAGAAGCCCACATTTCAAATATGACCTTTGTTTTCAAAATATATTTTAAATAAAACGTATAGAATTATATAAAATGTCGATATTATATTTTTATGAAATCTTCATGTTTTTTTTTTTTTTAAATGAAAGATTAATTATAGGAGGGGGAAAAAACCACTTAGCTTTTTAACAGATACTCAATGGTGACTTAAAAATCAGCTAGAAACCATTGGCTTCAGTGAACTTAACAGAACTCTAGTCCGGGGAAAGCAGATTGGTTTTCACTTCCCCTGCATGGCAACTTTGACCCGTGGAGTGAGTCTGGTTTGGAATGCTGGGTTGAGAGAGATTCCGAAGCCACTGCTGGATCAGCAGGAAATAAAAAAACACACATTAGAAATATCTGCCGTGATCTCATTCAGTAACGATCTGAAAAATCTATTTTAAAAAATCATGAGACATCAGGGAAATTTGAACACTGAATATTTGATGATATTAAGGAATTGTTAATATTTCAGATATGGTAATAGTGTTGTGATGACGTTTTTGTGCTTGTTTCTTTCAGAAACACATTCTAAAATATTTACAGATGAAATGCTATGATGTTGGAGATTTGCTTCAAAGTGATTAGGGGGTGGGAGTGGGGCTGGGATATGATGCTGGAAAAGGAAGCAGGTGGAGGTATAGAGAAAACCAGATTGGCCCTGAGCTGATAATTGTTGAGGAATCATTAAAATATTCTTTCTTGCATATGCTTCAATTTTTCCGTAATACAAAATTTGTTTTCGAAAAAGATAAATCAAAAATGTTTTTGAAGGGAAGTAACAGAAATATCTACCATGGACACAGTGAGTGAGGTA
Source organism: Puma concolor (assembly GCF_028749965.1). Taxonomy (NCBI): domain Eukaryota; kingdom Metazoa; phylum Chordata; class Mammalia; order Carnivora; family Felidae; genus Puma; species Puma concolor. Next base: position 75,379,474 of record NC_141678.1, read on the forward strand.
AAGTTGGAAGGCTGGTGGAAAGGGAAAGGAGGTGCCCTACTGTGTACTAAGCACCATCTCTATGCTAATCACATCATAGTATTTTATAAAGGAGAAAACAGGCTCCAAGCAGAAAATGACTTGCTCAAAACCACATTGCTAAAGAATAGAAAGGTTCAGTTAGCATCCAAGTACCTGCACCGAGTAACCTTTCCACCACCCCCAGCTACATGCCATGGATGCAATAGCTCAAAGTCAGAGCACAAGAAACATTGAAATACTCATTATATTTTTCTGGGTCCAAAGTCCAAAAGGATTGTGTGAACAATTCAGTATCAACTAGCCAGGAAGGGCTTTTTAAAAAATAGTTTAATTGTATTTTATTTTTGTATTACTTTTTTTTAAACGTTTATTTATTTTTGAGGAGAGAGACAGAGCATGAGCGGGGCAGGGGCAGAGAGAGAGGGAGACACAGAATCCGAAGCAGGCTCCAGGCTCTGAGCTGTCAGCACAGAGCCTGACGCGGGGCTCAAACCCACAAACCACAGGATCATGACCTGAGCCAAAGTCTGACGTTTAACCGACTGAGCCACCCAGGCATCCCTAATTGTATTTTAACTGTGGTTTTGCAAATTGTAGTTTAATTTGGGGATGATCATAGATTAACATACAGTTGTAAGAAATGTTACGGAGAGATCCTATATACCTTTTACTTAGTTTCCCTCAATGGTAACACTGCATAACAGTAGTTGAATACAACAAACAGGAAATGAGCACTGATACAATCTGCCAGTCTTATTTGGATGTCCCTGGTCTTCCATGTACTAATGTGTGTGTGTGTGTGTGTGTGTGTGTGTGTGTGTGTGTGTATTTAGTTCCAGGCCTTATACCACATGTGTAGACTCCTGTAATCATCACCATTGCCAAGGCACACAAGAGCTCCATCACCACAGAGATCCTTACAAAGGGATGTTTTGATAGATTACTACCACTGAGCAAAAACCTTGACTGCCAACCCATAAATACTTCATTTTCTACCTGGATAGGGACTCGAGCACTGAAAAGAGTTAAGCTAACTGAAATGGAATCTGAATAAAAGAAATGCAAGTAAATTAGTGCAGGTACATAAATGGCAAAGGAGCCCATTTTTAAAAGTCAAGGATATTTTTAAGAGACTATTTTGTAAAGCTGTATATAATAATAAAACCCAACTTTCACACATTCAGATAACCAGATTTTTTTCTTCTCTTTTAGCAAATGACTTAACTTCTCTCAGATGGAGTTTTTCATCTGTAAAATGTGGATAATTATACCTATTTATGGAGCAACTTGTGAAGATGGAATAAAATAATATATAAAAAAGCACTCAAGAAATGGTAAAGTACTACTGCTACTAAAAGTCTTGTGATGATTTCCATGAAGAGAACACAAATGATAATTAGGCTGACATCAAGAATTTATTTTTGAAGAGAATCTCCCAGGCTATACCATGCAGCCAGTACCCATTTACCCAATCTACTACACACCCTGCTCCTATAGGCCCGTAAAACTGTCACGATTCTCTTTATGATAATTCAGAGAAGCTGAAAAATTCGGAGACATCTTGTGTCTCATCCAGGGAAGAGCCCACGGAGAGGTTTCAATCTGGGGAGACAGAAAGCAGCTTAAGCCAACTGATAAGTGAATATGTTGACACCCGGAAATGTAAAGTAACTTTTGAATGTGTTGCTGATATTTTACTGTATTGTAAAGTTTTGACGTAATGTCTTGGACATGCGGTGAGGGTGAATTTTTGCTTTAGTATTTGATTAATTTGGGCTACTGGATTCCTTAAGAAATTGGTGCCCCAGAGAGGTGACAGCAGGATAAAATTTGGAAGGATGGAGAACATGAACCAAGAGCTATGGGTACTGGGACAGGCCCTGCAACGAAAGGCACATCACTTCACTGTTTTCAGGCCCGTGAGTAGCTCCAAGGGTTAACCCATCAATTTCCTTTGATGCCTCCATTTCTGTATGTTTCTATTATGTATTTAAGCTCTCTTCGGCTGATATTCATATCTTCAGCTCTCAGGGAAGTGGAAACACCAAATCAAACACTCTTCTTGTGCATGAAAGAAGGTCCACTTTTAGGACCATTCGTTAGTTATAAGAATTATTTTTGGGGCGCCTGGGTGGCACAGTCGGTTAAGTGTCCGACTTCAGCCAGGTCACGATCTCACGGTCCGTGAGTTCGAGCCCCGCGTTGGGCTCTGGGCTGATGGCTCAGAGCCTGGAGCCTGTTTCCAATTCTGTGTCTCCCTCTCTCTCTGCCCCTCCCCCGTTCATGCTCTGTCTCTCTCTGTCCCAAAAATAAATAAACGTTGAAAAAAAAAAAATAATTATTATTTTTATTCCTACCCTGTAAAGATATTTCAGTTTTTAAAACAAGTATTATGAAGCCCTCTGTTCTCAAACAACTCCCCCATCTCCAGACAGAAACCACTTTGGAAAGATCAGATCTTAGGGAAATTTTTGGAAGCAGTGGCCTTCCCTGATAGGCTCTATTTAAACACTACTTCTAGTATTAAATGCCAAATCCTCAGCTCTGTGCACTGCTTCATTAGTTATTAATGAGGCAACATATTTGTTCAAAATTTATGATTGTTGATTTGCTCCCATCACTGTATGAAATATTAACATAGCATTTGTACTTGCAACCATTTGCAGACATTAGATTGTGTATTTGCATATTCATGAACACTCATAAATGTTTAAGGAGACAGCACAGAAAGCATGGGAGCTGTCAGACAGCCAGTAAAAAGGCATATTTACAGCGTTAATAAGTATTTGAGTTTATAGGCCAAAACGATGAGTAACAAATTAAGTGAATTTCTGGTTTGCCTATTGCAGAGAACTAGGGATTTTGCCATTTTTAAAAAGCTTTGTAAACTTAAAATTCATTTCATAGATGCTGAATAAATGCTTATTGTTTAGTCACAAAATGTATGCCCTCGGTGTAAAAAATTCTTAAGAGTGTCAGACTTTGAGAGATATCATTTTCACTCTTGCTGAAACATAGTTTTTCTGCCTTGGGCTTGCTTTCTATCAATGTAATGTGGAAAGCAAAATGTGTCATATACTGAGGCAGTGTTATTTTCGATTTTAGTTCCATCGAGGAATTTGGATAAATGATATCTCCTGGTGTTGCAATATCAGCCAATGTACTTGACTTGTGTCAACCTATTAAAACTTGATCCTGGAGATTGAAAGGTTAAAACATAGAGCATTAAAGGACAATAAGAGATAGGCATCCAGCTGACAAATACCTGACTTACAAATAATCCATATATATAAGTTGCTACTAACATCCCACCAACCTATTCTATTGCAGGAAACCTCACTCTTTGCATTGTGAAAACCCTAGGTGTTTTGGGAAGTTTTATCAGTCAGTAATGGGGAAAATATTAAATGAGATCCCTACCTCACACCATATAAAAAAATAAGTTCCAGGTGTATTGATGAAATATACCTGGATGAAAGGAATAACTAGAAAGTTTATATTATATAAAACCAAGATAGGGAACTATCTATGTGACCTCAGGGCAGGGAAAAAGTAATTGATCTACTTTATGAATAGTGTCACTACCTGGGGTCATATCATTGTTAAATGTCTCAAATATACCTCTGGATAAATGAATGTGTGAGCTCACCTTATCATTGTGCTGGCAGCAGAAGGGATCATGGATTAGCATGTGGGTCACAGTCGGTCTCTGTCGTGATGGCCTGATTGCTCTATTGGTCACTGCTTGTCCCACTGGCATCTCCTGCTGAGACGGGCCAACAAGGACCTGATGGTCATCTCAGGTGACCCAGCCCAGCTCAACTTTTGCTCATCCTCTTTGTCTCTGACATCTGAAAGTTATTTACATGTGATATTTAGACCGGGTATCCTCCTCAGCAGGTTGTGGCAACAGAGCCACTTCAACAATAATCTCACCAGTCAGAAACACCATCACCTTCCTTCTGTGCCCCTCCAGAAAGCAAATTGGAACCTGTAGATATTTTTGAAAGCATAGGAAACTAAGCAGAATAGGGGACCTGGTTCTGGGCACTAATTTCAACCTATACCCCTCCTGATCATGCCATAGCAACAATTTGATTGATTCATAGATGGTATAGAGAAGGTAGGAGATGACTGTATGAAATGTCTTTTCTCAGAATATCTAATAAGGAGCAAAGGAAGACTTCCTGTACTCAGAATTTCTGTGATTTCTACTAAGGTGAGAGGTGAGCCTGACATGTTTGTGTTTGGTATTTTCTCTATATCTTTTTGCCTCCCTTTCCTTCCCCACAATCATCTTGGACCAAGAAGGATGGGCTTTTCTTTACTCTTTTTGTGCCACAATAGTGGTAGTAGTCCCTACATCATATACTCTCTTTCCAGAAACACATTTGTTCTGCTCCTTTCCCTGGGGTCATGATGACAGAAAGGGTACAGTGAAAAAGACATTGACTTTTGAAGAAGGAAATAAAATCTAAACTCCCATGCAAACAGCCTTTGATAAACCAGTTGACAATACACACACACACATACACATACACCTTTTACACACACATTTTAACTTCTACTAATCAGAAGACATTTATTTATTAATTCAATATGTATTTGTTGCAACTCACATGTAGGCACAGTGGTGCAGAAAGTGGAAAAGGCTCCTTTTTATTTTTTTTTATTATTATTATTTTTTTAATTTTTTTTTCAACGTTTATTTATTTTTGGGGCAGAGAGAGACAGAGCATGAATGGGGGAGGGGCAGAGAGAGAGGGAGACACAGAATCGGAAACAGGCTCCAGGCTCCGAGCCATCAGCCCAGAGCCCGACGCGGGGCTCGAACTCACGGACCGCGAGATCGTGACCTGGCTGAAGTCGGACGCTTAACCGGCTGCGCCACCCAGGCGCCCCTAGGCTCCTTTTTAAAAATATAAGTTTGTTTATTTTGAGAGAGACAGATACAGTGTGAATAGGGGAGGGGCAGAGAGAGAATCCCAAGCAGCCTCTGCACCATCAGCTTAGAGCCTGATGTGGGACTTGAACTCACGAAATTGTGAGATCATGACCTGAGCCAAAACCAAGTCATGACCTGAGCCAAAACCAACTGACTGAGCCACCCAGGAACCTCGAAAAGACTCCCTTTTAAATGAAGTTATAGTTTCTATTTCAAGGAAAGAAACAACTAAAAAAAATAAATAAGTGCTTAATATATCAGGTTTTTATAAAATGCTAAGGAAAAATAAAGCAGGATAAGAGCACAGAGATTGATAGATTGATGGAAAGAATGCCTTATTGGATATGATGACCAAGGAAGCCCTCTCTTAAATGATGATTTTCAAGCAAGGACCAGAAAAAGGGAAAGAATAAGCACTGTGGACATCTGGTGAAAGATCATTTGAGGCAGAGGAAATAATAAGTCAAGGGCCCTGAGGCAAGAGGATGCTGGGCATGTTTAAGGATTATCAAGGAGGCCACGGTGGCAAGAGAGAGAAAGAATGAGAAGGAAACGAGTTGAGGGAGATGGTGGCAGGACACATCGTAAGCTTAGATCACAAATTTGGGTTTTATTCTGCATGATTTGAGAAGCTTTGGAGGATTTCTAGCAGGAGAATGGTATGATCCAATTTCGATTTTCAGAGAATCCCTGACTGCTGTGTGGGAATGGCTTGCTGAAGGCAATTGTGAAGGCTGAGAGAATAGCTAGGAGGCTAATATAACAATCCAGGTGAGATTGGCTTGGACCAAGGAACTAGTTGCAGAGGCAGGGAGAAATTGTTGCATCCCGAAGATATTTTGAGGATAGCACCAGTGGGACTTGGATATGGAGTGTAAAAACAAAAACAGAGAGAGAGAGAGAGAGAGAGTCAAAATGATTCCAAGGTCTGGGACCTGAACAACTTGCATAATGTTGAGATGAGGATGGTGGGTGGTGTAGTTTGGAGATGAGGATCAGAGTTCAGTTCTGGACACATTTGAGATGCCTATTTCAACTAAAGAGAGATGATAAATTGGTTATATGAGAGTCTGGAGTTCAGAGACAGTAAGTCAAGAATGGGGCTGCAAATATGACAGTCATTGGCATAGAGATGACATATGACATTTAAAGCTATTGTTCTGGATGAGATCATCTAGGGTGGGATTCTAGACAGATGAGAAAATTGGGTGGGCACTGATCCTTGGAGCCCTCTAATATTTAGTGGTCATAGATCTGAGGAGAATCTGGAAAAAAGGAGACAAAGTGGTCACTGAGAAAAGAGGAGAATGAGCAGCATCTTGAAGGAAGTGGTTCAAGGGGAAGAGAGTGTATGAATGCAGCTGGTCAGTGGAGGGGGAGGCAGAATTGGCCATTGGCCTGGGAACCACTGGTGCCTGGTGAGGTAAGTGTCTGTGAGGCCTTAACATGATTCAACAGAGAAAGGGGAGGAAGAGAAAAGCTTTAAGAGCAAGTGAGTTGTGGTATAGATGTCTTTAAGCCATTACTCTATGGCCTAGTAAAATGGGTCCCTGTGAAGGGCAGAACAAAGGGGAGAAACAACCTTCTTGTCCTCCCTGAAAAGTGCCTGCCCTGAGCGGTCTAGTGCAGGGAATACAAGTTCCCTAAGCTCCTACAGCAACAAGAAATGATCAGCCTGTGCTGCCGAACCCTACTAATATGCTTAACAAGTGGAACACATCTTTGTTAAATCAGTGCCTTCATTACATCCTGTTCCCAGATCCATCCTCCAGCCCCTTCAGCCCCTCTGCTGACATTCCAGAAGCACAGTCCAAGTTAAAATGGGCAGCCTGCCTGTGGGAGAGATGAACAGGGGGAGACTGGAGCCTATTCACACAGTTTGGTGGAAAGTAAAGACTAAGGGGGCTTATTAAGTGGCATAACTCATAAAGCTCCTGTTTATCTAACCCCACATTCCATGGAGCTCCATTGGCCTTGAAAACATTAGCTCATTTCTTCTTCTTGCAGAGGTAGGGAGTCAGGTTCCTTGGGTTCTGTTTTACACATGAATAAAATAATGTGAGAAACCAAGAATCCATGGCAATCTCTGGGCCATGGGTGATTCAGCATAATAATGTGGGCAAGGAGCTCACCAGGGCCAAAAAGCTATATTGGAGGATATATTTGAATGCGGGAGACAGGACAGGAGCATGTCACCATGCAATCTAAGTACAAGTCTGTAGAGGTGATACTAACCTGAGCTTTGTATACAGAGCTCAGTACTGAGTTGTCGGAGGGTTTTGCCCCTGGCTTTCCTCAGGATGCTGATTTAATTTCTCTGTGCCTCAATTTCAGCTACAAAATGGAGACTGTACTGGAACCACTGGAGGATTCAATGGCGGAGCACATGTAAAGGACTTAGAATAGAGCCTGGCACAGAGTAAGCATTCATTAGTGGCATTAGTTTTAATTGTTTTATATAATTATAATTATTATTATTTAAAGAGAATCAACATTAATTAATTAGTTAATTAATTAAACTCTTTCTGGCTCTTTCTATTGAGGGAGAGAAGAAATATTCTATCAACCTGCTTCTACTTACAGAAATGGTGTTTGAGAAGGGAAGAGCCCTATCTAGGAATTTGGTGTTACCAAACAGAAAACCACCATATTAACTAGGGTAATTCTAGACATTCTAAGAAGTAAAGGCCCAGATTTCAGTGGCTTAACACACTAGCATGTAAAAGCACCGGGCAGGTTGGCAGAGCAAACCTCGTCCACATAGTTGTTCAAGGACCCAGGCTGATGCCACTTGCAACACATGGATTTCAAGGTCACCGTGGTGGTCGTCTCCATTCCCAAGAGGGGGGAAAGCATGGAGGAACACAAATGGTGTATGTGTGTTAGGAGGAGAGGGCTAATATGGACCAGGTCTAGAAATGAAAGACAACATTTTCATTTTCTTTCCATTGGGTATAACTCAGTTGGGATGCATATCTCAGCCAAAGGAAAATTTTAAATAGGCAGTTGGATATAAGGGTCTAGAGTTCAGAGAATAGGTCCAGGCTAGAGAAGAAAAAGTGAGAGTGAAACCCTAACATTGGTAAGTGGGATATTGGAAAATATAAACCTTGGATTGGTCACCACGTCTCAAGTCTATGCCATGGAAGCAAGAGTGTAACTGTTCAGTGAACAGCTGGGTTTCTACTTCAACTCAACCTCAAAGAGGGCTTGTTTTGTATGTTTCAAAAGTTGCAGTTGAAAGAAAGGTGGTTTTTCTGATGAGAAAATTCTTTCATGGGATTTTTGGCTATAAAAGATAGGCCTTGAACCTGATATGGGTTGGGGTTTGAATCACTTAGTTTGCAAAACAAAATCAAAGAGAAGGGCTTCTTCCACCAACTGATAAGGAAGGCAGGTGGGGAAAAGGAATGGTAACTCCAGAGCAGGGCAGAGGGCCTAGGCCACTGAGAATAATGGCTGTTGAGAGCTTTCGTGTGGAGAAGATGGTCTGGAACTTTCGGGTGTTGACTTGCAGTGATTGCCCTGACTTAAATGGTATTCCTCTGCCCTCACAGGGCAAACATAGGCTTTGGGTGACCTCACGCTTATACAATTTGGGAAGCCCTCTTTAAGAAAAACAACGCAAAATTACAATACAATTTAGTTACGAAAGTGAATATTTATTTAGGAGAGAGAGAACCACGACGAATTACACATTTTAAAAGCAATAAATACCACAGACATCATGAAATCCAGATAAATAATACAATATTTTTATTAATTAATGGCCTGAATCACTTCTATGATACTTTTTTTCTACACCTTTTGGCTGCACATGCTTTGATTGCCAATTCTTATAAACAAGGTTTTTATTAATACAATGTTTCATAGAATTAAAAAATAATACAATTATTCCATTAGAATGGCTGATCAAAATACATTGTTATTGTTGATAATTTTTAAAGGTTTCTTTCAGCTTCACAATTTGTTGTTGATAATGTCATGTAAACTTTTAGGATTTTGGTCAAATCTAGGAAAAGTTTTATGAAATTTCTTATATGAGCTGTTATAGATAATAGGCTTGATAGGACTGCTATATGCTTATACTCTACAATCACTGCTATTATAATATAGTCTGGACTGTATAATTCCCACCAAGAAAGAAAAAAAAATATGTTGCCTTTATAACTGTACATGCTGAAAAACTGAATATACTTGTGACAGGAGATCACTTCTGTTTTTTTCTGTTTTTGTCGTTTTAATTTTAATTTTTTTAATGTTTACTTATTTTTGAGGAGATAGAGGAGACAGTGTTTGAGCAAGGGAGGGGCAGAGAGAGAAGGAGACACAGAATCCGAAGCGGGCTCCAGGCTCTGAGCTGTCAGCCCAGAGCCCAACGTGGGGCTCGAACTCACCAACTGCGAGATCATGACCTGAGCCGAAGTTGGACGCTTAACCAACTGAGCCACCCAGGTGCCCCAGATCACTTCTGTTTTGATCAGTGGTAAGTACTGAATCCTCCATTCCAATTATAAACATCTGACGATTGCAAGATTTTGCTCAGTCTAAGCTTCTGGCTTCATTCTCTTTACAGTTTCTCCTTCACCCATGTGGTGTCTGTGCTGTAGGATAAATGCATTTCACTAGACGCCCCCTGTAGGAGGACCCTGGAAGCCAGTCCAATGCTGGGACCTCCAGCAATCACTAACCTAAACCCACACGTCCCTGTGGACCACATACACTGAATTCCTCTAAACACAAACTAAGGCCACCGCCTAAAGGCCACCTCAGTTGGATCTAAAAACACCGCAGGCACTTGGATATCTCCTGATTTGAGGGCAAGGGTGCTTGAGTGGAAAGGGTCAGCAGTGTTATTTGTTGATAAGATAGCTTATATTTTAATGTTCTAAATAATTCAAACTTATTAAATGTGTTTAACTAAAGAAATATGATGATGTGAGCACATTGCCAGGGCCTTCGAAGAGGTCTATGCAAGTGAGGGTCCCTGAACTTCTCCAGTTCTCCCCATACCTTCAATCAAAGGAGCATTGAGCACACAGCCTTGTGTCAGCACTTTGTTGTTGTGTTAGTCCCCTAGCGCTACCCTAACGAATTGCCACAAACTGGGGAGCTTGAAAGGACAGAAATTTATTCTTTCACAGTTCTGGAGACTAAAAGTCTGAAACCAAAGTGTGAGAAGTGCTGTGCTCTCTTGGAAGTTGTAGGGATGAGCTGTTTCTTGCCTCTTCCAGCCTGTGATGACTCCCAGCAGTCATTGCATTCCTTGGCTTGTAGATGTATCACTCGGTCTCTCCCTCTGCCTTCACATCTCCTCTTCTCTGTGTTTCTGTGTCCTTCGCTGTCTCTTATAAGGACACTCTCATTGGATATAGGGCCCACCCAAATCCAATATTACCTTATCTGCACTCTCACCTTCATTACATCAACAAAGACCCTATTTCCAAGTATGATCGTGGTCTGAAGCTCTGGGTGGATACACATTTTGGGGGGACACTATTCAACTCACTATAGTTGAGGAGTAAAGGAAGGGTAGTACCTTCGGGGGGCAGGTAGCAGAGGGGCCAAAGCGGTGCCTAAGGAGAGGAGCATTTCTAGAGATGAAAATTGAGTGTGAATGAAGACCCAGAAGTGACCACGGAACGTTAAGCACGCCTTAAAAATCGTGGGCAGAGTGCTGAATTTCCCAGAGGGGCGGGCAGGGGCACTGGACATTGAAACTGGAGGACTTCCCAGCCTGCACGTGGCTGGCCCACTCAGCTACTGTTCAGTAGTATGGCCTGTGTATTCGGGGTCCTATTTGAAATTGGTCTGTTTCCACACTTAGCAGGTCTCTTCTGTTGAAGCAGATCAACCTGTCAACTTCAGAACCTACAGGTAGGATCCACAAGACCTTTTGTACTTCGGAACAGACTGCACAAAACATCATTCATTGTGCCACACTTGGGTCGATCTGCCTTCTGGTCTATTCTTCTCTATCTTCTAGGGTGGGGTGGGGCCGCTGACCTTTGAAGCTGTGTCTCCAAGCCCCCATGTCTGAAGGTCCCCAGCTCCCTCCCAGTGGAAGCACTGGTGGGAAATTATAAGGTGGAAGGAAGGTAGAAGTCAAGGCATCTCTCCTTCCTTCTACCTTCAGGCTGCATCACAGCTTCATCTCCTTTTAGACCCCAGCTCCATAGCCAGGCCCAGGGGGTCAAGCTCATTTGGATGATCCCAGCCCCTAGGCTTTAGTCACACAGCCTGCCCTGCAGCCTAGGAATTGCAGGGACTTCCTGCTGCTAATGTCTACATTTCCCCGAGCATGTCACAGATCTTTTATTACTCTTGGAAGCAGTTAACCAATTATCTATATTAATATCCATCGTTTCTTAATGTTGATTTATTTTTGAGAGACAGAGAGCAGAGGAGGGACAGAGAGGGGGATACAGAGGATCCAAAGTGGACTCTGTGCTGACAGCACACAACCTGACATGGGGCTTGAACCCACGAACTGTGAGATGATGACCTGAGCCCAAGTCTGACACTTAACCGACGGAGCCGCCCAGGCGCCCCTAAAATCCACTGTTTTTATATACTGCAACTGGTTTCTGTTTTCCTGGTTGAAGCCTAACTGATACAAACTACAAATGCTAAGAGAGGAAATAAATTCTTCATCCATATTCATTAGTGTATTAGTTATAGTAATAAACATTATAAGTTAGTTCATTAGTTTATACTGATAGATATATAGTATCTACGTCCATACCCATATCCATGTCCATAGCCATTTATAGAGATTAGGTATATATATATCTTTGAAGAAAAAATGGAGAAGGAAGGTACGGGTCCAATCCAGAAATAATTGTGGATTTAACTTTTAAGAACTCAGAGATAGTTCCTAATAATTGATTTCATAAAGGTTAACAATTATGATTTATGAAGAAACCACTTAGTGGCTGCCGTAACCACAGGAGGTCTTATGTGGTGACTGATGGGGACTCTCCAGGTCAATCCGGCACCAGCAATCCCCTTCCTATCCCCTGTACCTATGAGGATGAATGCCACGGCTGGAGTTGCTTAGAGTCACTCTGAGACCAACGCTCAGGGCTTAAAAGTCTCAAGTTCTTCTCTTGGTGTATCAGCAAAACATGCCAGTGTTTGAGGAATATTGCTACGTACTATTTCATGCCACATTCCTTTGTCTGTCACCCCTCAGCGAAGTGATATCCCCAGTGATCCCAGGTTTGTGGGGGCAGCTTTGGCAAAACCATGTGGAAGGCCCAGCTTTTCACCAGTAGCCTTGGCCTCTCTACTGTGGCCTCAGTCAGATTTTTCCAGAACTGTCTTTTCTTTCCTCCTTTTGTGGGCTTCCTTCAATTGCCATGGCCTTGCGATTTTCCACTTGGGAGGGAAAATCTCATCAGTGCTTTACTGTTAATTTCATTTGATGCCTCCTTTCCCAGGATGATTTACACTCTTTCTCTGTTTCCAGGAGGGGGAAAAAAAAAGGAAAGGAAATCAAAAAGGAAAATCCCAAATACCTTGGTACCTGGGTAGAGGAGATATTTTGCAGTGAGGAGTTTCCATCATCCCTAGTTGCCTTTCATAGGAAACAGCCCAGCCCTTCCGTAAAAGAACCCAGCCCTTCTCAACTTGCAATGCTAATAACTCTGCATTTAGAAGACACTGTGTGATGTAGATATTGATATCTCAAACCAGGTTGATCATCCCTGACACCAGATGGTATCTGAGACATGAGATTTCCCCCCTCGCTCCTTTAGTACTCTTCCCTCTTGCAGACAAAAGCTTTTTACATGGTGAGTAATTTGTAAAGCATAAATTGGACTCATAAATGGATGTTTATTTTTATGTAAATCTTGGCAAACTGAGGCAGCTACTTTACAGAGGTGATTAAAATTTAAAAGGCAGCATTGTGAGTAGAAGATAATAAAGGGTTGTTATTTACAATGGCCGTATTTACAATAAAACGCTAAATTTATTTTAATAAATAATAATTTTATATTTATGGACAGTCATTTATAGACAAGACAATGAAAACTTGCATTTCTGCTTACTGGATTTTTCTGCGTGGCATATAAATCAAATCCTTCACTCAATACTGCATTCATACTTTGAGCTTGCTATGTTTTATCAGAGTAGTCAAGTCTGTTGTTTCTTAAATCTGTTTTCTTTAAAATAAATGACTTTATTGATTTGGTTTGAGCTCAGCTCCAAATATAGCAGAATAACACTAATGGTCCAAGAAAGAGAGGGAAGCGAGAGAGCATTTTATCAGCATGTTTCAGAGTCACAGGTAGAAACCATGGTCGTTAGCAATTTCTTTGTACAGTAACCACTTACAAAGACCTTAAATAGGAGGCTGTTAATAGCAGAGACCAAGTCACCATGTTTTCTTCAGGTTCTGAATTTGGGTGACTTTTTTTTTATTTTAGCAAAATTCTTACTTGATTATTTTTAATAACCTTAACTGATGACAAAGGGAAAATTTTTGTGTGGGAAGAAATATTGTGTGGTTGGAGGTTTTCCAAAGTTCTGCCTGATTCTGTCATAGAGAAAGGCCTATGCTAACTTTTACCCAAAATACAATATTGTCAAAGTAGGTTTTATGGATTAGAATTTTTTAAAAAATCCCTAAGTTGGACCAGTGAGAAAAATCAACATATACTGAGCTGCTATGCCTGACATTTTATTTATTCAGGCAAGAATTTTTTATTGAGCACATACTGTGTGCCAGGTACTACATTAGGTGCTGCACTTTGAGTTGTCAGCAAGGTAGCCTAACCCTAGGACATAGCTAAAGACAAATGCATGTCAAAAGCATCCCCTGAAATGATGAACCGATAATGTCCAAGATTGGTGTCTGCAGACATGAAGGAGAGGTGGGCATAATCAAGAGACCAAGAAGCAAATCCTTTCTCATGGTAACTGGTCAGAAGTAATGGAACTTTGATGCACTTGACCAGGCCTCCTGTTTTAACAAATTTAACAAATTCATCACCCAATTGAACCTTAAGGTGAATTCTGCCAACTGAGTGAGTGAGAATCTTGTGGGCCTTTAGGGATGAATGTGTGACACCTGGCCCCTGTCTTGTACTCTCTTTAGCATGAAAATGTCACAATCTATGAAATGTTACAAGCAAATATGAAATAAAGCAACAAAATAATGAATTCATTAGCTGAATGCATCTTTTTCCATGACTTAACAATGACTCTAAGTTTTACATCCATCCTCATTTTCAATAAATTCTGTAAGTACATGTTTGATATGAGGACAAAAACAGGGTTTCCTTCTGATATGGCACCATGGATCCAAGTATATTAGACTCACACCTCTTAGTAGTAATGACTGTGTGGTCCCCTCCCACATTGACTCTGGGCTTGGCCAATGGGATCCTAACCAACACAATGTACACAGGAGATTTTAAAAAGTCCTTGCTCATTGGGCTCATTCTTGGAACCCAGCTGCCATGTAAAAATGTCCAAACTAGCCAGGTGGAGAGAGAGAGAGACAGACAGAAACAGAGACAGGGAGAGACTTTCCAACCTTCAAGCCATCCCCACCACGCTCCCAGACCTACCAGTAGAGCTGTTGAGGTTATTCCAACTCCCAGGTGTCATTTGACAGCAACCATATGAGACATCCTGCGTGAGACCAGCAGAAGAACCATGTAGCTGAGCCCCAGCCATCCTAAAGTCATAAGGAAACTTGCTATTTTAGGCCAGCGTGTTTTGGGTTAGTCTGCTAAACACCACCTGATATGGGACACATAAAAGGACTTCGAATAAATGTAAAAACAAAACAAAAACAAAAACAACAAAAAAAGGAAAAATAGAAACAAAAGAGAAATAAGGGAAGAGAGAAAAAAGTTTAGTTCTTACATCTAAAAGTTTACAGCAAGTAAACAAGCTAACAAGACTTGCTGAGAGCTTTTCAGATCTTAACCATTTCCTCAGTTTATATATAACTTTGAAAATGAATTGTATTGTCACCATCCAGTATGTGGCTTCACAGAAAGCAAATTCCAAAATCAGCCTCCCAGTGGAAAATTCACCCATGCAGATGATCAACTGTGAAAATCTGCGTGCAAGTTTGTGGGCCATCATCAAATTTAACATCTACGGCTAAATGTTTCCGACGCAACAATTTCATCTCAAGGCCCGTATTAACTGAAAATTGCTCCGGGGGAATTAAAAGCTGACATCTGCAAAGAATTGTTATCCAACACCTGCCTCTCCAATTAAGAATACTGACCTTTTGAAGTTTTAAGGAAGGATAGTTTTTAAATTTGTTTCTCTTCAGTTACTTTAAAATCAATCTTTCCATCGTCCTTGGACCTTGAACCCTAAATCACAGAGTGCACTCTTTCAATTTAATCACGCGGAGATGAATTAAGTAGCAAGGAGGGGCTGTCAGAACTAGCGTACAAAGAAGGGCCTGGGGGTGTCGTAGAGGAGGCAGAAAAAGCAGACTTCTGAGGGTTGTGGTCCTCTTTGCCAGAATGCCATTTTCCTCTACAGTTTCCTTTTAACAGAGAACTAAGACTGCTTCATGCCTGTATTTCTCAGGGGGTTCTGGGAGTTGGAACAGGCCAAAGTTTCCTACCTGCAGCTTGAAGATTAAGGACTTAGAGACTTCTTGAGAGGCTGCTTCTCCCAAGTTACTGATAGACTGAGGACAGGAACTACTGATTCTTTGAATGAAAAAAAAGAAAAAAACAAAAAAACCGGCCCAGTTTGGGGTCATCCTGCCCCTTAAATGGAAGCTGCCCACCATGACATGGTGGGATATTTATGGTAAGTAAAACCTCTCGTGACTGAGAAGAATTTGAAAGAAAAGGAGTGTGGATTGTGAATTCTTAGGCCTTGCTGGGGAAAGACCTATTTAGAAAAGTATGAACTCAGAAGAACTGTTTTCATATAAAATCTAAATTAACCAAACTCCTCAGTGCATGTGCATTTAAGAAATTTAACTTTTTCATTAACGGTATTTTAATAAATTGTATTAGTTTCCTATTGCTGCTGTAACAAATTACCACAAATTTAGTGGCTTAAAACAACACAAACTTACTATCTTACAGTCTGGAGGTCAGAAGTGAATCCTATAGGGCTAAAATCAAGGTGTAGGTAGGACCATTTTGTGTGTGTGTGTGTGTGTGTGTGTGTGTGTGTGTGTTTTAATGTTTATCTTATTTTGTTTTTGAGAGAGGACAGAGACAGAGAGAGACATAGAATCCGACACAGGCTCCAGGCTCTGAGCTGTTAGCACAGAGCCTGACTCTCGAACCCACGTAGGGTGAGATCATGACCTGATCCAAAGTCAGATGCTTAACTGACTGAGCCACCCAGGCACCCCTAGGCAGGACTGGTTTACTCCAGAAGAGATTCAGTCCATTCCTTGTCTCTTCTACCTTCCAAAGGCTGTTGATACTACTCGGTTTGTGGCCGTATCATTCCCACCTCTGCTTCTGTCATTATATTACCCTGTCACCTGACTCTGGCTCCTCTGTGTCCCTTTTACACAGAAACTACACTGGCCCCACCCAAATAATCCGGGAGAATCTCCCCATCTCAAGACCCTTAATCACATCTTCCAAACCCCTTTGCCATGGGAGATAACATTTACAGGTTTTAGGGATTCATATGTGGGCGTCTTTGGGGCCATTATTCAGCCTATGATACAACTCAGCTCTTCCTTTTTCAGCCATTGCTGTTCCTAAATCTTTCTGACTAAATAGGTTTACTTTCCTGCCTCATAATGTACTATGCTATGGAATCTTTGCTGTACAAGGATTTTCAGTGCCCAAGGCCATTACTGTGAACAGTGAATTTTCACTATAGAATTTTAAAGACACAAACAGTGGCAAGGCTGTGCTCTAATGGGGAGGGGGGTGGTCCAGTGTATGGTTCCAAAGCCTAGGACTCTGTCAGAAAAGAGAGGCCTAAGGCAGAAGACAGCCTAGTGCCATCCCACAGGAGACTCAGGGCCCAGAAAGCAAGACGTGGCTTGTCTGGGAGAGACATCATAACGGGCAGACCCACTCTTGGAAAATCTCTTCCTAATTCCACAAAAGCATTCTGGAAGACAACTACACCAAAGATAATCACAGGATGTTAGGCAGTACTTTAAAAATCATGGGCTCCAGGGGCGCCTAGGTGGCTCAGTCAATTAAGCGTCTGGCTTCAACGCAGGTCATGATCTCACAGTCCATGAGTTCACGCCCCGCGTCGGGCTCTGTGCTGACAGCTCAGAGCCTGGAGCCTGTTTCAGATTCTGTGTCTCCATCTTTCTCTGCCCCTCCCCTGCTCATGCTCTCTCTCTCTCAAAAACGAATAAGCATTAAAAAAAAAAAAAAATCATGGGCTCCAGGTTTTTCCCTCTGCTGATGAGGAAGCCTAGTCCTGGAGAAGGCTCTTAGCAGAGGCTCATAGCAAGATAGTGGCAAAGCCAAGATTTGAACCCAGCTCTGCTTTGCAGCATTGTGTCTTTTACATTCCACCATGGTACCTTCTACAGAAAACATGTACACTTCATTCAGCCCAGATCCAGAAACTCAAAGTTCTTCTCTTTTGCCGTCAGTTGGGAAAAAGAGGAATGTTGCAAATTTCCCACACCATTTCATTTAGGTGCAAGCAGCTCTCCGCCTTAAAACTCAGCCCTTCTCACAGGTGTCCCCCAACTTCAGATTTACGAGGGAAGGTCCCTCCACAATCCCTTTTTCCTCCCGTCTTTAGCTGCTGCTCCTCAAGGGAACAGGGGTACACTCATCTCTCGAACTAGGGGGTTTCAGCTAGGTGAACCCGCTTTCGTTGACTTGAATCTTTCCAGACATAAAGTTTCACGTAATAACAGTATTAATTATTGGGGCTCCCCACTTTCCCTAGTGAATCTTCCCCAAATTTCAGTAGCTAAAACCCTGCAGGTTGCCAATGTCTGGCTCTTCAACAGTGAGTGAGGATTGGCCCGTGACAAAAAGGAACAGGGTGGTCAGTGTTCAAATCATTTCCTCTGCCCCGGTGCACCCCAACAGACCTGTGTTCAGAAAACGGGTCACTCCTCAATCTAATTCATTTCTCTCCTTACCGGGCACCTTTTGTACTGCATACTTTAATCCCAAGAGTTTTTGTGGCTGGGACTCTGGTGAGAACGGGAGAGGGATCTCAATGCCTCCAGCAAAAGCGGTCCCAGGCTGAAGACAATGAAAGAACCCCATCTCGCCCTCTTGAATTCCATATGCATTCTCAGGGTGGCATTGTTCATGCCAGGGTGAGGGCAGTGGTGCCGGTCTTCCACACACCCCTGACAGTGACAGTAGACAAGGACATTAACTTTGAACTTCCCTGTCCCAGCTAAGAGTCAGAGCTGCCCTGAAGGCCATGCTGGAGAGGGCTGTGGGAAGCAGCAGGTGCTTACAGAGGCAAAGAGGCAAAAGCATGTTGTTAGGAAAAATTGTCCCCAAGCCCTGAATTGGCCTTTTATCACTGTCACTCTGGCTTATAAACCCCTGTAACGTGTGGCTTTCAAGAAGGGGGAGCTAAGTTCAGTGCCCGATGCCCTGCCAAGAGCTTTATAATGCATGGAATAAAAAAGACAAAATGTTTCTCCAGCCACATTGCTTTTCCTCCCCACCCAACTCCCTTCCCTGGGGAAGAATCATAAACACAGACAGCAGAATGACGCTCCTTTATTATTTCGCCGAGTTCTTTCTCTGCAGATGACCTATAGAAGTGATTTAACATAGACCTGCTGGAGTTCCCACACTTTCCATGGGCTCCTCAAGCCGAGACTGGTTGATTTCTTTGGGGTGTTATAACTATGACCTGCTCCATTAAGTAGCAAACAAAGTCCAGCTGGATATATCAAGCTCAGCTGGACTCTTTGCTTTCACACAACCTGCTTGATTAGGAGAGTCGCTGTGCCCTTGTCACACGGCGCCTCGTGCAGTCTGCAAAGATTGGGCTGCCATTGATTTCTGCATAATATGGATTCACACTGCCTTTCCACAACAGTGTGGCTTTCACACCCCACAATAACCTAGCAAGGATTGTGGGGGTTTTGTTTTTGTTTTTGTTTTCTTTTTTCTTTTTTCCTTTTTTTTTTTTTTTTTTTTTTTTTGTTTTCTTTCCAGGCTTCTGCTGCTGCTTCAGACTTACGCTGGGGTTTAGTTCCAAAAATTAGTCACTCCTGGAGGTAATGTGTGGCTTATTACCCAGCACTTTATGACACATTAATTGCAACTTGATTTAGACATTTCCCATTTGGTGACTTTGTTACAATCATACAAACATGTCCTGCTCTTAAGTCAATAACTCAGGAGCAGAAAGAGGGCCAATTTCAAGTGCCTGGTTCTTCTCAGGGGATGGACCAGAGCAATTGTCAAAGTAACACGATGCTATTTGTTTACTGGGAAGTGGTGTTTATCAGCATCCTGGACCTGCTTCGGTAACCTCACTCTTTGTTTCTATGCCTGTTTCCCTGTTTTAAAGAAATCACGGAGCTTGAAAATTAGTGCAACATGGTAGAGAGGTTTTATTAAACATTCCAAGGCATTCTGCATACTCTGCAAATCACAGGGATAAAATATGGGATATGGCAGCCAAATCTTAACCTTTATTCAATTGTCATTTTAATTCATGGTGATCTTTTAAAAATCACTAAGGAAGAATAATGTAGAGCTATATCATCGTGTTCATTTTGGCATTGTGTATATGGTGACTATAATGTATATAGTGAAAATTGGAAGACAGCATAAACCTCCAGCAATGAGGATATAAGAGATAAATCAATGCTCATTCATACTGTGGAATAATATTCAGTCATCCAAAATTATGCAGACCTGTATTTGATTAGATATTTATAATATTTTTAATGAAAGAAAGTTAGAAAGCAAATTTATAGGATAACCCCCCCTTTTTTTTTTACTTAAAAAAACACACTTTAAATGTGCATATTTTCTGGGAACATGTAGCACCATTGATAGCATCATAGAGAACTATATTCCAACATGTTGTTAGATATTTTTCCTACATGGAGACACTATGACTTTTAGTAGTTTGAACTATATGAAATTGCTGAGAACCTACCATTTTGCCCCATGAAACATCATCTTCATATAGTTCTATGTCATTTGTTTATTGTGCTTTTATGCATTTTTAAATATTGTTCACATTTTATGCTTACAAGTCAGGAAAGTTTCACTCTTTTACGGTAGTTCTTTGAACTTGGATCGTGAAGGCACATACCATCTTGTGTTGTAATTCTGCATTCACTCTCTTCTTTCTCTCTCTACCCACCCCTGCAATTTGCCTACCACTAAGCCAAGGAGTCTAAGTACCTTTTCTCTCTGGGTCCTCAATGCTTAGCACGGTGCCTGACTCTAGTAGAGGCACCAACAAAATCGTGTTTAAGAAATGAAAAATACCTTGCAGTTGCGAAACTAAGGAGAAATTGACTTGAATCGACTGGAGAGCATCAAGGCATGCACACTTGTGTGCAGTGATGACCTTGAGTGGAAATACCTTTGGAATCGTTGATCCAAGTGCGGGTAGAATCGTTCTGATCTAAGGGTATTCATGGCCCATCTTCTCTTGAGGAAGGCAGTGCCACCGCCTGACACAGAATTTTGTTGTGAAAGTTTTATTGTGTGGCTCTTTCATTTGAAGACATGATTTCACTAGTGTTTAATAATTATAGAGTAAAGCCAAAATAACAGTCTTTGTTCCACATGGAGAGGTACTAAAATAGATGACCAAATCCTCTCAGTCTACAACAAATTCAAGTATTTTGAATAATACAGCTCATTTTAGTCATTAAAAATTTTTTTCCTAACAATCTTTAGGCCACAGTGCTAACAAAATCATCAAATCAACAAATGAATACATCTTACTTCCTTTTCCCTCCCCCCAGCCATATTTTGGGGATTCTAAGGAAAGTAGGTTCAAGAGAGAGACAGAAACAGAGAAAAGGAGGGAAGGAAGAAGGACGGAGGAAAGGAGGAAGGAAGGAATGTAAGAAAGAAAGGTGGAAGGAAGGAAGGAGAGAGACGGGACAAGGAAGAAAGAAGGAAAGGAGGGAGGGAGGAAGGAGAAGCAAAAATACAATAAGAGGTCAAGGTGATTCTGTGTAAATGGATGATTAAGCTGTTCATCAGGATTTCCCTGCATTGATATATAGCACATTGTATGCTATTTGCAGAACTGTCTGTCTACCTCCCTCCTGAAGTCCTTCTAGAAGAAGCAGTTGACATGCTGGATTTAGAAGGCTGAAAGTGACTTAACTTATTGGAAACGGACAGTGTGAATAAGACTAAAATTAGCCAATTGAGAGCAATTCTAGGAAGCAAACTAGCTAAACTTAGAGGCGCTGAGCAGGGGCCAGTGGGTAACTGAGGCAAAGTCATATGGGAGACCGAACAGCTGGCCTTGCAGACCATAGTGAAGATTGTGAACTTGTAACATGCTTCAAGGAATAAAATAACGGCACCAAAGATCACTTCTTTAGAAGTATTAAGAATTGACTACATAGAGAAATCACCAATAAGTTCAGGAAAATTTTGAAGATGATGGCACGTTACGAATAGTAGGGGCAAAGGAGAAAAGAGTAGAAAAAGAATAGATATTTAACTCCTTAAACTATATCTTGAGGAAAGTCTATATTGAGAAAAGAAAAATGGTAACATAACTGAACTGTTTCAAAACCTACATAGCACCTGAAACAAGTAGTTCAACCAGTGTTCTCTTCCAGGTTCTAAGTTGTTGTTTGCTCTTTCCCAGGAAGACATTGGACATCTTGCAGGAAATGGTGGAGTGGTGTCACGTTTGCATCATCCCTTCTGTAAAACACACCGAAACAAAGACCCACCTAAAGACGTGGGAACGCGCGAGGGCCATTTCTCTTTGCCAGACGTAAGCAAATTCTGTCCAACCTTCAGCCAAGTTTGCCAAGAGGAGTCATTTTGGTTGTGAGTTCCGTCTTTTCGTGTTAGCTTTTCACTGACAACTGCAGGGTTGTCAACTACTGGGACTTGATAGAAACCCTGTGACTTCCCACATGTCGAGTGAACAGTCCAGCAATAAATAGGAGGCAACATAAAAACCTGAGGTGAAAGAATAACTGGGAAATTTAATAAAGAAGAAATGACATGTTCAATTTGAGGATGAAATTGCTTTACCAGAACAAAATTCAGTAAGGTTTGAAGCCCAGTGCCTCCCATGCTACCACAGGGCCTGACCTCCCTGGGTGTGAAGAAACCTACCTCCTACTCTGAGCTTATTGTGAGTTTAAAGAGTCATTAAAAAGCAAAGCAAACAAAAAGAAAAACAACTATGTGCTATAAGACTCCAAATCATTTGATGTTACACTTCAGGAGGAGTGTTTCTTTGGTGCTTTTTTCTGTGTTAAACTTTATGAAATTTATTTTTTATATCACACACCTGAATGCTGTTCATTGAGCAAATATTCCAGCCATCCTTTTTAGATTCTCTGGTTTGCAGCTAAACCAATATTTTCTTGAAATGAAAATATAATTTGAATTCTTCAGAGGTCAAGAGTATTTTGAGGAAAAATAGCTGTTGTAATTGCAACTGGCTAGTTGGAGGCCAAAATCTATCGTAACAACGTTTCTCTAGGGAGGACTCCATTTAGCATGGAGTTGCCCTTTGTCTTACTTTTTTCCATGAACAGATGAAGCTCATTCAATCCATGTTTAGGGCCAGTGCTATGCAAAGAACAATAATATTTCCCGTTAGATCTTTTTTTGTTTCTTAAACTCTTAATGGCCACGCTCTCCTTAATGCATTAAAACAATTCTATGAGGGCCTTAAAAATAGGATGTTTACTCTCTGAAACATCACCACAGCATAGCATGATGCCTCGTAAGCATTCAGTGAATATCCGTGGACTCAAAGGAATATTACTAGCTTCACTTTCTAGGTAAAGATATTAAGATCTAGACAAAATAAGAAATGTGTCTAGGATGTTATAATAATTGAAAATCAGAATCAAGAATCATCCAGATCTTATTCCAAATCTTAGTGTTCTCCTACTAGAACATCCTGCTCCAAGATTTGCCACCCTGACAATTTTGCTGGCTAAAATCAAACGCTAGGATTCACATTTAATTCTACAGAAACGAGGAATATGGTAAACTCTAATCAGTCTTATTGAGAATGTGAGGGAATTTTAATGAACAACATGAGAGTCGTCAATTTCCAGAGATTCAATCTCTACTTGTCCAGCCCACACCCCTTTTCATTATGGGTTTATGTAAGAGTTCAGTCGGATTGATTAATAAGATGAGACACTTCCATAGTTTTTGAGAAACACTTTCCTTAAAGAGATTAATGTTTATTTTTGAGACAATGCGAGAGACAGAGTGCAAGCAGCGGAGGGGCAGAGGGAGACACGGAATCTGAAGCGGGCTCCAGGCTCTGAGCTGTCAGCCCAGAGCTGGATGCGGGGCTCGAACTCACGAACCGTGAGATCATGACCTGAGCAGAAGTCGGACGCTTAACCGACTGAGCCACTCAGGCGCCCCTCCTTTAAGAGATTATGACTCTACTGTTGGGCTCCCAACGCATCCTCTATGGACCACTCAGCAGCTTTGACCTCTATGGTACCACTTCACAGCTTTATGGAAGTAATAAACTCATTTTGTTTGAATTGCATGAAGCTTCAACTCTACAGGTAAATACGCTGCATAGTCATTTTAAACATTGTTTCAAAACATTCTGCAATTCTACAAAATCTTCCCAACTTGGCTAACAACAAGAAAAACATTAGACCCTAGGATAGGGTTTCTTAAAGTGTGATGCTGAGACCCACAGTATTACCTGGGTGCTTATTAAAACATAGATTGTGTGGCCACACCCAGACCTACTGATTCAGAGGTTAGGAAGCAGAGTCCAGAAATCTGTGTTTCAACAAATCCTCTGGATGATGCTGGTGGCCACTTGGGCTTGAAACCACTCTTCTGCAATATGTAAGTCCTCAGCTAGAAAAAAAAATGGAGGGGGGGAGGTCCTCAGCTAGAAAAAAAATTAAAAATAAATAAATAAAAGAGCTCTCCCCTAGGAAAAGAAGGCAACCTAAATGGAGAAAGCATGAGGTAATTTTGTCCTCAGAGGGAATTACCAAATGCACTCAAGAGGCCAAATTCCAGGGCTTACATGTCTAGATAAATATTCCTTTGGGGTCCTAATAAAATGCCTCCTTAAAGCATCCCTTTGACCTTCACCATCTTGCATACAGGGTAGTACCGATCTTATCTTAGGTGTATTACTCCCAACAGGTGAGTGTTTTTGTTTTACAGAACTTGTCCCTGATAAAATTTAAAATAACCATTTTCAAACAACTAGCACTTGATTTTGAGTCATTCCTTGGCCAAAAAAAAAAAAAAAAAAAAAAAAATCAACACAACTCTTCCAGAAATGGTTTTAATCCGATGGAGCAACGGTTACGGGATGAATCTCTGGTGGGAAAATTACAAATGTAAATAAATTAGAATAGAGCAGGTTACTATTCAGGAGAAATTCTTTACATTCAGACAGTAACTTTATAATGTCAAAATAACCGGTAGGTATTAATCAGTATCTGGGCTATGTAAATATTTGCTTGTTGCCATAGTGACTGGCAAGCCCAGATACAGAAAAAAATCCACACATGTTATCACTTCCTAATAATATGATCATAAAAACACGACTCAGACCAGACTGAGAGGAGAATAAACACCATTAATTAAAAGATTTATAAACTAGAGGAGGAGGTGACAAATGAAGTATTGAGTGCAAAAATGCACAAAGGAGGTAATATATACCTTTTTTTTTTATTCTGAAGGAAACTTGAGCAACCCTTAATTATCTTCCAAAATGTTATTTGGAATTTTCCAAAAATAAAACATCTGACAACTGCTCAAAGCACACCGCACCCCCACCCACAAAACATACACTTTTAAAGTGGATATACAGCCATGGCTGTGAAGAGTGTTTGAAAAAAAGCGAGATTGTTGGCATTTCACTTGAAATCAACTGAGAAGTTCTTTACTAAAGAAGTGAGAAGCTTAAAGCTGTTTTCCCAAGCTTTAGGGGAGTACAGCATATTACGGAAGAGGAGCATTTGGTCAAAGAGTAAATTAGTAGTGTGGTTCACACATTGCACGAGAAATCTACACAGGAACCACAGTTGTCTTAAATAATCAGTCCCGTTAACAGGCCTTTGGTTATGAAATTTCTTCACAAAGCAGTCACCAGCGCAAAGGCTGTTTTTAGAAACACTTTGTTCTTCTGATATCTGCTAGGATAATGCAGCACCTTCCCCAACCCCCAATGATTTCTAAAAATAAAAACAAACACAAAAAGCACAAATACACCCTCAAGTAGCAAGAGAAGAAATGAACATGCCACAGAAGGTTATTTCAATAGGTACTTAGTTAAATAGGCACTCAAGGGGGAAATGCAGACACAGATCCTAAGTGGAGCAAAGTCCAAATTGAAGATTACTCTAAATGATCCTTTTTTGAGCACATGGTAAGACTAAATTTAAAGCATCATAATAAGGAGAGAAAGTGAAGGGATTACACAGCTATTGGAGACTATCTCATGCTATATATATGCAAATATACAAATTAATGAAATATTTAAGTATCATTTAAATGAACTGTATAAATTATAAAGGAAAATTTCTACTATGAGGGATAACGAAGAATTCCTAAAAAAAAACCCCACAATACCCATATCACTGACAGATTTGACTCTGTAACTCAATACAAATTTGTATATAGAAAACTTGATAAGCAAAACTAACATAGCAGCAGATTAGAAGAAAATATATACACATCCTAGAATAGACAAATAGTTTCCATCCTTAATATATAAAGAATTCCTGTAAATCAATACAGAAGAGGCGAACAACAGGGGGAAAAAATCAAAAGGATGTACAGGGAAAAGATAAATCTAGTAAATATTTGACAATATGATCATTTCACTAGTATTTAGTGTCTTGATAACTAGAACAATTATACTATTTCCACCCATCAGGTTGACAAAAACATTAAGATTAAACACACCCAGTGTCATCAGACATGGGCTCACTCATATGGTGTTGATACAAATGGGTAACATTTTTAAGGACATTTTGGTATCATCTTTCATAGTTTGAAATGTGTTTGGCTTTGGATCCAGCTATTCAAACTGCTAAGAATCTATCCTACAGAAAAATGACACACTTGCTCAAAGATTCATGACAAAGATAGGCATTGTGATATTTTGCAGTGATGGAAAATTAGAAATCATCTAAATGCCCATCAAAAGTGAAGTAGTTAAAGCAATGATGCATCCCTATGTTTATTGCAGCATTATTTACAATAGCCAAATTATGGAAGCAGCCCAAGTGTCCTTTGATTGATGAGTGGAATGATATAAAGAAGATGTGGTATTGTGTATACAATGAAATATTACTCAGCTATAAAAAAGAACGAAGTCTTGCAATAGCATGGAGGGAGCCAGAGAGGATGATGCTAAGCGAAGTAAGCCAGTCAGAGAAAGACAAATAGCATACAATTTCACTCATATGTGGAATTTAAGAAACAAAACAAATGAGCAAAGGGGAAAAAGGAGAGAGAGAGACAAGCCAAGAAACAGACTCTTAACTACAGAGAACAAACCGATGCTTACCAGAGAGGAGGCAGGTGGGGGATGGGTGAAACAGGTGATGGGGATTAAGACGACACTGACCTTGATGAGCACCAGGTGATGCATGGAAGTGTTGAATCACCATTTTGTACACCTGAAACTAATATAACACTGTTCACTATAGTGGAATTAAAATAAAAACTTAATTTAAAAAATCATGCTTTATGTAGACTACAGACTATTTAGAAGCATTTTTAAAAGCTCCAAGATATATTAGCTGAATAAAGTAAAACAAACTATTACAGGAATTGTTTCTTAAGAGGAGAGTGAGACTGAAGAAATTAAGGCAGAGAGGGAGCAAATTAAAGGAGACTTTGATTTTTACTTTGTTTACATAATATTTTGTCAAAAATGTAAACTATGGTTGCATAGATATAACATAAAATGCCCCACGTTAATCGTTCTGTCCAGTTTAGCTGCATTCAGTGCGTTCATATTGTGTGCGGCCAGCACTACCATCCATCTCAGAACATTTTCATCTTCCCAAGCTAAAACTCCGTACCCATTTAATGTTGACTCCCCATTTCCCTCTCTCTGCTGCTTCTGGAAACCACCACTCTACTTTCTGTGTCTATGAGAGTACCTACCCCAAAATACAGTCCCTTTGCAGATTGAACATTTTTTTTTTTTAATTTTTTTTTTTTCAACGTTTATTTATTTTTGGGACAGAGCATGAATGGGGGAGGGGCAGAGAGAGAGGGAGACACAGAATCGGAAACAGGCTCCAGGCTCTGAGCCATCAGCCCAGAGCCCGACGCGGGGCTCGAACTCACGGACCGTGAGATCGTGACCTGGCTGAAGTCGGACGCTCAACCGACTGCGCCACCCAGGCGCCCCTGCAGATTGAACATTTAAAAAAATTTTTTTAAATGTTTATTTATTTTTGAGACAGAGAGAGAGAGACTGAGTGTAAGTGAGGAAGAGGGAGAGAGAGAGGGAGACACAGAATCCAAAGCAGGCTCCAGGGTCAGTGCTGACAGCACAGAGCCCAACACAGGGCTCGAACCCACAAACCGTGAGATCATGACCTGAGCTGAAGTCAGACGCTTAACCGGCTGAGCCACCCAGGCTCCCCTGAATACTTCAAGTTGAAGGAATTTGAGAAACAGCAGGGGCAGGAAGGACTCTGTGACCTTCCACCGAAGTGAGCTATAGACCCACATGTGAGAGGTGCCCTCTCTGTACCCAGAGGACAGGAGCATCCTGGCCCCCAAGGCAAAGGACACCGAAAGGAATCTGAACAAACAGACGTTGCTGCTGTACTAGCTCATACCCACCCCATTGTCCTACCACATTTTCCCACCATTCTCCATCCTCATCAAAGCTAGCATTAAGAAACTAGGTTTGACTGCTTCTTTCTTTGGGTCCTCATTGCCTTATGATGGTTCGTGTGTCACACAAAACTTACATTATTAAATAAATCTGTTCGCTTTTCTCTTGTCAATTTGTCTTTTGTTATAGGGCCCGTCTGGGAATTTGGAAGAGTAGAGGGAAAACATGTTTTTCCTTTTCTCCAATGTCAGATAAATAGAATCCCATTTGTCCTTTTGTAACTGGTTCTTTCACTGAGCGTAACGTCTTCAGTGTTCTTCCACATTTAACACATGTCAAAATTTCCTTCCTTTTTAAGGCGCAATAATATTCCATTGTATGTATTCTGCAGTTATGTTTAATAATACACATGAAATGCTTTTATAATATACAACAATTAAAGTGCACATAAATCTTAAAACTGTGCTTCCCAGGGTACATTTAAGAAAATCCCTGTGTCAAAATACTTCTTGGCAACAATAATAACAAATTTCAAGGAAATTACATCTTGATTGAATAAGTTTTGTAACAGTCTTAAAACATTTACTTGTTTGTTTTCACTTGGCTGTGTTCGGAGAGAACCGTAGAACCTGATGGACTTTGAAAATTAAGAAATAAAGAAAAGAGAAGAGAGAGAGAGAGAGAATTTTTTATTGAATGCTTAAGTGTTGGAATCACCTTGAATTTTTAAGTTCACTTAATTCTCAGTCAGCTCTGTGTGGTGGATCTTATTATTGTCCCCAGCTTACAAGGGTCCTATGACTTCCCCAGGTGATACAGTTGTTAACAGTTGAACACCTGCCCTCCAACTACAGAGCCCAAGCTCTTAGTTCTCAACACACCCGAGTGTTCTATTTAGTAAGCTATCACATCTGTTTAACTATGAGGCTTAGGAGGTGGACTTTCCAAAAGGTTTTTATTCATTTTAGGCTTCCTGTCAATTCGATTGCAGACACATAATCAATGAAATGACCATCAGGAAAGAACTAGCTTTCTTCTTCCATAGAAGGAACTAGGACAAACTAGCCTGGAGGAATAAACAGTGTCGATGTGATCATGGTCAAAGTCAAGATCTTGATGATCGCAGGTTTATGAGATTTATTCCTTCGCTTTTAAAATGTTTGTGGATTGCCAAGCACATGTATACTGAAGTCAAAAACTGCCTCTGCTTCCCGGAGATACACCTTCCAGAAACATCTAGCAAAGACTGAATGAACCAAGTAACTCAACCAACTCATTTGCTTCAAATTAATTTTCATATCTAGTTGTTATTATAGATGTGGACTATTTGGCAGGCCCCATGTGTATAGTTTTAATGAATATACATAATCAAACAATGGAGTTGCTCATGATCTGATCCTTTCTCCACAAAAAGTTGAGCACCGCAAAGCAAATGGGAAGATGTGTGAAGATGGGGGGAAAATCGCGCTGTAAATAGACTGACAAATACTGACAAAAGAAACACCTCCCTTAATCTTTGCCATGGATTTCCAAGGAATGTCCTCCTAGAGCTTATAGTCAAGAAGGAAAGATGGACATTACAGAGACTAACAAATACGTATGATCTCAAGGTGGGATATATTCTAGGAAAGACAAGTACAGTGTATTATGAGAGAAACATGAGAGGCATGGCATGATTTAGACTGGGGGTTCTGAAGAGGCAGAAAAGTCTGAAAAGTGACATTTACACTCAGATTTGAAGGATGAGTGGGTACAGTGAGGTGAAGAGGAGTTGGGGGTGGGGGTAGAAGAGAAGAACTTTGGCAGGGGTCCTGTGCTCAGGAACAGGTTGGAGATTTTGAGACTGGAGAGGGTTTGGTCCCATAGAGAGGGGAAGGACGGTGGCCCCCAATAGCCAGGAATACTGGTTTTTGTGGTCCCTGTGGCTGGTGTTCCCTGAGCCTAGGGAAGTCTGGGATCTGAGTGCAGCAGGAGATCTCATTTGCAATTTAAAAGAAGCTTAGTGGCTGCCGAGGGGAGCAAGATTTAGAACAGGGCAAGAACAAAGGAAGGAAGGAGCCTCTGCTTGGGGCTTAGGGGATAGCCAGCAGCTGGGACTAAGGTGCTGTAAGTGAAGGTGAAGGTCAAGGAAGATCTAAGAGATACTTTTGAGGTGATAAATACTCATGCTGTCCCTACCCTGTCCCAATAATAAATCTCCCCTTCTTTTATCCAGATGGTTTAAGTGGAATTCTGCTATTTACTACCAAAAGAATCAACTACGGATCAGTTCATGCCTGTTCGGTCCTCTGAGCCTCAGAGCATGCGCTCTCACCACTTCGGACGCCAGCACCCCTTTCTGGAAAATTTCCCCAAGAAGACCCATTAACTTGCTCAGAATTGGTCCCCAACTCTGTCATCATCACACTGCACATGCACCCCTGTTTATTGCATTGTACGTGTTAGTCTGTCTTCCTAGCCTCTTGCGCCCAGCCTGGCACGGGATTTTACTCAACAAATATTTGAAAGAAGGAAAAATGCAAGGCTACAGGAAGAGAGGGGAGGGAAAAGAAGGAAAGAAGGGAGCAAGGTAGAAGACAATTGGCTTTTCCTGGTCACTCCTGCTTGTGTCAGCACCAAAGATGTTAGTGGGAAGCAGTGGGGGATCCCCTCCTCATCTAGCTGGCTTCTGCAGAAGCCACCCTTTCATCAGGACGGGGCTGACCAGGGACTGGCTGCCCTCTCCCCTATCAGAAGATTTGCAGACACTGAAGTGACTGATGCACTTGAGTCTGCATGGAACAGCAAGTTCTCTTGCTCCCCCACCCACTGCACAAAGTCCCCCCTTCCCTGGTCTCCTGAGAAGTCGGTGGCTCCAACTGAAGCCTTGGGCTAATCTAGCACGCAAGCTACTTTTCAGACAGAGTGAGCCAGCAGCTTGAGAAGGCTTGGCAAGGTATTTGTCACCAGGGCCTTTTATCAGAGGCACCGGGTAGGCGTGGAGTTCTCAGGGATCGGTCATTTACCAGGCAAGCCCCACCCTGGGGAGCTCTCTCTCTCTCTCTCTCTCTCTGTCACAACCGCCGCCCCCCCCCAACACACACAGGTGGAGTGCACACCCCTTCTGGGTGTCCTATACAGGCATGGTCCCGGGGTATTGTCTTTTCCAAAAGTTCAGAGGAAACAAGGAGAGATGGCCTGGAAGGGTCCGGGATGAAGGGAATCCCTCTGTCCCACTTGGCGAAAACTGTCAAGCTTACTGTGTAATCCATTTCATGTTGTAAATACATCACGTATTTGTGCTTTCAATGGGCTCCCTAAGGAGTGTGTCCTCTCTGCTCTATGATCCTTCATAATTAAAGGTCAGATATATCCAGAGAACAAAGACCCACTCTCAAATATGGTACAGGTAAGCTCACGTTTTTAAGCCGGTGCTAACTCCTCAGGTCTAGTTTTAAGTTTATAATTCTTGATTTGTCTCAAAGAGCAGAACCAAATGCTGATGAGTCCGTGTTGCTCATATCCAGAACGAGAACCACCTGAAAGTTTTCAAAAGAAAAAAGAGGAAAGAAAAAACTTAAATAAATACTTCCTAGAGTCAAAGAATTTATTTATTTTTTCTAAAATAATTAGAACACAATTGGCAGGGGGTGCTCAGGCAGAGAAAATTTGACATCAAAAAAAAAAATCCTATAAAGTAACCACATAGTTTGGAAGTTTTGTGGAAAGCTGGAAAAGAAAAATAGACACAATTCTCTCTCTCTCTCTCTAGGAATTTGCTCTCCAAAACAAAAAATATTGACACAGGCTCACAGCAAAAAGACACACAGACAACTGCACAAACATTAAAAAAATAATTAAGCAAGAGACCCAAATATTGATAGAAACATTTCCTCAGACTTGTGCAATTTGTTTTTGCTGCACATTTATTTTTCTCACTTTTCTTTTGTATCAGAGGCATGTGGCTGAGAAAGTACAGAGAGGAACAGATCAAAGGATGGCTGGAGAGAGCAGTGGCCCCAGGCCCAGGCAAGGGCCACTGCAGGTGCCTCCTGGAGAGCCGTTGCAGAGTCCAAGACTAGAATGGCCCTCGCCAGGGAAGAACTGAGCTCTACTCCTGCTCCCCTACCAACTTCCTAAAACTTGGGTTTTGGTCCCTTTAATCTGGGAAACAGAAGTGATAAGCACCCACTCTGGGCATTTCACACAGTGAGAACACACTTTAAACAACCATGTAAAGATACCTGTGAGAGGTTTACCTTTAGAGCCTTCTGGAAGTTCATTCGTTAGGCACTAGCTATTTCATCCAGACAAAATCCTAGAATCCAGGATTCTAGCATTGTTTTATGCTGTTCACAATAAATCTAAACACATGTAGGAAGAAAAGGGCCTAGTTGTATTAAAAAAAAAAATGGGGCTGTGAAAATTGCTGAAATCTTGCTCAGCAAAGAAGATATTTATTCAAAGTGAATGACTCACTGTAGAGAAAAGAAGAAGCCAGGAGGAGAGACAAGATTAGCTGGCAGTGAGTATAACCCTCTCGGGCTGTCTACCGACCTTTCTTCCTAAGAGATAAGTCTAATGGGAAGGTGAAGTCACCAAGGATGTGAAGGGACGGATGGGGAAGGGACTGAAGGGAAGGGACAGGAAGAATCTGAAAAATCTCCTAAAGGGAGAATATTGCCTCAGGGTGCATGGGGCGGGGGAGGGAAGGAATCCTTTTGTTGGTGAAAAAGGAAGCAGAAAGCTGGTTCTCTCCAGGAAAACTTAGACTGTAAGGGAGAGTACAGTGACATAACAGGAATTTGGGAGTCCAAGCACTGTTTACATCTTCCCTCTGCTAGTTACCCCACATAACTAGTTCAACTTCTTGTGCTTCTGGGAATTTGTGGGGGGTGGCAATAGGACGTCTCTCAGAGGGCTGTGGTGAGAGATACAGGAGAGATCATTTGCAATGTTCCCGGCCCAGAGCAAGCACTCAAATGGCATGTTTTCCTCCAGAAAAGGGCCACCGAATCAGAAATTGTTATGTGTGCATGAATTTTTCATTGATAACCATTGATGAAATATAGCCTCTTAATTAAAATGTGCATAAGTATTTCAAAAGAAGTTTAATCAAACTTCTACAAAAGTATAATTATAATTTCTAGGTAGGAGTCAGTTTAGGGAGCAAGTCAATTAAAAGTATAGTATTTGGCAACATGAATTAATCTCTATCATCAAAAGTCCTGCGGAAAGAGTTTGGCTTTTTAAAGTCACTGAATAGGCTTTAAACCAAAATGATGTTGCTGCCAGTGAGGAATTTGAGAAGTTTGGAAATATTGAATTCACTTGCAGAGACAAAGCACCTGCAGAAAAGAAAAAAAGAAGAAGAAGAAGAAAAAAAGGATGGGGGTTGGAGGGAATGTTAAGAACAATTTAAATCAAAATGGAAGGCTCCTGGGTCCTGCTCCTAACTTAACATCCACAATGACAGTTTGGGCTTTGATCTTTGAACATCTTACTTCTGACTCCAGGTTTGAATCACCGAAGGAAGCACCTGGCTTTGATTTTTCGCTGCTTCATTAAAAAAGATTATAACCCCAATGTTGGCCTGAGTTTGCCTACAGAGCCAGTAATGTCAAGATGGTCTGGGATCCCTGCAGGGTCTCCTTGGGAAGCCTTGAGGGACTGAACCCTGCCAGTGGGACCACCTCGCAAAATTTCCTTCAACAATAGTAGGTGGGCACGTCCTATATGCCACGGACCACTCCAAGCCCCTAAGGTGGTTCTCCAAAGGCAGCCAGAAAAGCTTAAAACAAGTTCCATATGTGTGACTGAATGTCTTCAAAATAAATCTACCTCAAAGTTACACACACACAGGAACACAAACAATTGGTGATTCCATCCATTCCGAGGAAGATGGGCAATGAGAAATGAATGCAAAGTATAAACTTCAGCTGCCACGCTCCTAATGGAATTGAGTCTCTATATTTACTGAAATCATAAGGATTTGTGCTTTTTTTTCCCCATAAAATTGCAAGTTTAGGATATTCAAGTGTTTTTTCTATACCAGTAAGAAATTGCATTCGTATGCACCACAAAGGACATGAAAAATTCCATACTTAAGAACACTTAATTCTAAAATTTTTTAAAAATGTTTTTTTTTTGTTTTTTTTGAGAGAGAGAGAGAGACACAGAGTGCGAGCAGGGAAGGGACAGAGAGAGAGAGGGAGACACAGAATCTGAAGCAGGCTCCAGGCTCCAAGTGGTCAGCACAGAGGCCCACACTGGAACTGTGAGATCATGACCTGAGCCAAAGTTGGATGCTTAATGGACCAAGCCACCCAGGTGCCCCAGAATCCTTAATTCTAAACAATGTCCTTGATCTAATGGGACAGGGACAGCATAGTACATTGTTTTTGTTTTTGTTTTTTTTTTTTTTTTTGTAAATTTTTTTTTCAACGTTTATTTATTTTTGGGACAGAGAGAGACAGAGCATAAACAGGCGAGGGGCAGAGAGAGAGGGAGACACAGAATCGGAAACAGGCTCCAGGCTCTGAGCCATCAGCCCAGAGCCCGACGCGGGGCTCGAACTCACGGACCGTGAGATCGTGACCTGGTTGAAGTCGGACGCTTAACCGACTGCGCCACCCAGGCGCCCCCATAGTACATTGTTTTAATAAGATCCTTGAAGAAATTTGTTGGGCCACATTTAATTAAGTAAAAACTCACTTTATAAGACTCTACTCCTTCCCAAAGAGAGAGTAGATTCCAAATACAAATGACAAAGGTAGGGTCCTCTTCTCCAAGGCCTCTTGCCACCTGGCTCACCTGGGAGCTCACCAAGTTCCTTACCAGCGACAGTGCAGTCACCCCGGACCCTGTATTCAGAAGAGCTCCCTGCTTGTGATTTAATAGTCTGTAGTTGCTGTCTTTAAATTCTCAGTTTTATGTTTCAATATGCTTTGTAAGTGAAGTCCCACAGGACAGTGGAACTTGGGGGAGGGACATGGCCGGGGAGGGGCATCATGGAGAGGAGAGTGGAGCACCAGCCCATGTGTAGTCCCACATTCTCTAGCATGGGGCCTTGGCCCCACCTCCTGGTGTGCCCAGCCCTACTTGGTTTCACTCTCCCCGCCTCCTGTATGGTGAGACTGTTGGCCTTCCACTCTAGTGGGTCAGGGTTGGGCATGACAGGGTCATAGCACATTCTGCGGGCCGCTCAGCAGTGCATTCTGGTACGCAGTGCACCCCTGGGCTTGGAGGTCACCATCTGTCATGAATTGGGGCAGTGAGTCTATGGGGGAACTTTATATTTTAGTGCTTTTAATGGACATTTTTCTATTTTTTGAACAAGGGTGATTGCATTTTTATTTTACACTGGGTTCCCTCTACCATGACCTAAGCAAAAGCCATGGATAAAAGTTAAAAAAAAAAAATCACAGTTTAAAATTTTTACTTCTCAGCTGATGGCTGAAGCATTGTGAGAACACAGGAGTCTTTCCATTTCTGTTCCCAGATGATTACCTACCTCTCTTATAGATCCCAAGGCCAGATCTTCTTTCCTTCTGCTTCCCTACCTTTTATGAATTATTTCATATGTGAAGTTTTCTCTTTCTAGGGCTCCTGTATGGTTGGAACACAATTACTTGTATAAAACCATAGCATGGCTTTCCCTCATGAAATATATACTCCACAACCTTTATGTTTTTAACTTTTTATAAATGTAAACCTTACAAAGCTATCTCCCAAATAGTCTAGTCTAAGAGTGATCAAAGACATCTACTCTATTAACAAGAAATAAAATTCAAAATAATTAAAATTTCTTGGGGCACCTAGGTGGTTCAGTTGGTTAAGTGTCCAACTTTGACTCAGGTCATGATCTCACGGTCCGTGAGTTCGAGCCCCAAGTCTGGCTCTGTGCTGACAGCTTGGAGCCTGGAGACTGCTTCGGATTCTGTGTTTCTCTCTTTTTCTGCACCTCCCCTGCTCACACTCTGTCTGTCTGTCTGTCTCTCTCTCTCAAAAATAAACATTAAAAAATTCAAAATAATTAAGATTCTTCACTTGGGCTTTTCCTATTCAATGTTGAGGCCCATGGATATTCTTGAAATTCCATGTCTTCCTCCATCCAACTCCCTTTTGCATTCACGTTCACCAAACTAGTGGTAGAGCCAGGATCTAAAATCTATAGCTGAATGAAGAGTCACCCCCTTTGCCATTATAGTTACTTCAGTGGTTCTCAAACTTGAGCAAGCAGAATCCAGAATCGCTCGGATATCTTACAAAAACAGATTGTTGAGTCCAACGCCCAGAATTTCAGATTCATTCAAGTCTGAGATTCTGTGTTTCTAACAAGTTCCCCGGTGCTGCTGGTCCAGGACCACACTTTGAGAGCCACTGACTGTAGTGGTTTAAAGCCTGATGTAAAATAAATCGTGGGGATAACTTCAGCTTCCTAGTGCTTTCTCACACAAAGGAAGGCTACTTAGCCTTGTGATCTTCCTTGCACAAAGGAAAGATGCTCACCTGCTAATAATTTTCTTTAAATCTTCAGGCACATTTCATGGTGCTGACCAGTGCTGCCAAGACTGCAGATTCAAAGATATCGGTTGCCAGTTAAGCTCCTGTGCTCTGCGCGGAGCTGGAGAAACGGATCTGTGCACTTCTCCTCCAACAACTGCAACAAAAGCAACTACTCTCAAAAGTGGGGATGATTCACTTTGACGTCTTTGGAGACCACAGAAGTTGTCGAACGTTATCAGTCAGCTTGGAGTTTCCAGTTATACAGAACAATGAGAATGACCACTTGCTCTGCTAGAAGCCTGCTCGCTTTTGCTCTGGCATAAGCTCGTGTAGTCAGTTCGTTTAAAAAAAAAAAAAATGTGTTCGTTATAAAAATAATTTTAAAAATTTACAGGCAATTTCAAAAAGAAGGGGTAAATGACCCATAATCTCACTACTCTAACAAAACTGATATTGGCATTGTGGTTTATTGCCTTCTAGTCTCATCTCTATTCATATTATTTAACATGGTTGTAATTTGTAATTACATTGTCAATAACTCTTCTTACACTTAACATTATACAGGATAATAATCTGTGTAATTACTTCGACTTCAAATACAGAAGAGTCTTTAAATGTCCACAGCATTTCTTCCAGTCAGTATTAGGATACTACCAATGGTCATATTTAAGATAGACCCAACCTTTCACTTAGATTCCAGGGGCTTCTTTGTTTGTTCATTTTTGCTCTGCAGTATTTATTCAGATGGTTCAGTGCTTAACCCAAGAGGAGGGGGCCTTCTCAAGCTTTACTTAGATATCTCCAAGTTCGTAGATCAAAACCAGTGACCTGGCCTTTGGTTGGAGGCCAGCTAGCTCACTCCTTGGGTTTCACATTCCACTCCTTCACTCCTGTTTGTGTCTCCACAGAACTGGGAGACAGGTCAGTAATTTCTTCATTGTAAATGCTTCTTTCATTTATTTCAGGGAAGAAGCACTTTTTCCCCACCAGAATTCCTTTGTATTCCCATTGATCTATCCAAATCCTATGAATCCTGCAGCCACAGTGATGCAGTCTACCTCTGATCCCATTCAGACAAGAGTGCAACTTCCCATGGGGCAGTAACATACCCTGTTTATACCATAGGCTTCATTGTCCCAGGGAGACCCCTGGGCAAAGGGCCTTTGTCCTCTCGTCTCTGCATCTATGCTGCAGACTCTGCAGTGAACACAAAACAGGGACACAATCAGGGCACTGAGTGTCCTGCAATAACCACTGCTCCATTTTATGAGGTTTCCTGTTAGAAAATTAATGGATTAGGTTTTAAAAATCAACTATTGGGACACCTGGGTGGCTCAGTCAGTTAAGCGTCTGACTCTTGGTTTCAGTTCAGGTCATGATCTCATGATTCCTGAGACTGAGCCCTGCATAGGGCTCTGCACTGAGAGCATGGAGCCTGCTTGGGATTTTCTCTTTCTCTCTCTCTCTCTCTCTCTCTCTCTGTCTCTCTCTCCCTCTCTCCCTTTCTCCCTCTCTCCCTCTCCCCCTCCTTCATTTGTGCTCTTTCCCTCACTTTCTCTCAAAATAAATATTTTTAAAAATCTTAAATTAAATAATCAAATATTGATTAGCAAAGAAATAAATCTTAAACAAAGTAATCAAGGATAACATTAACAAAGGATAATCACAGAGGAGAGTGCTTTATAACCTATGTTTTTAGACAAAGATCCTTCGTAAATAAACACACACATGTGCACACATATTTACGAAGAGATAAAGACGATCGTATAGGAACTAAGGTGAGCAGTAAAGCTTCATGAAGAAACTAAGAAAGGAGTTAGTAGTCTGGAATTCTCCTCTGCTCTGACTCTGATCCCCCCACCCTCCATACACACCTCTCTTACACACACACACACACACACACACACACACACACACACGTACAGTCTACACATAAACTCACACACACAGCACACAGACACACACATACGTTTCTTGCTCTGACAAGAAATTAGAAAGTTTTAAATTCATATATACCCCCCTTAAATGGGGAAATTTCAAGTTTTCGGTACTTTAAGAGTCTGTGGAGAATAACTGGGTAAAATGAACCTTTTCAAAAGGCAGCTGCTCATAACGGATAAACTTGTCAAACCGCTAAGTTATGTACTTGGAACTAAAACAACATCGGGTGTCAACTATACTCAAAAATCAATCGATTAATTCATTAATTAAAATAGAAGGCAGCTGGTAAACTGGTCACTCGGACCAAGTTTGTATACTACAAAAGTTGAGCTATTAAGCAATCATCCAATACTTTCAACTCCTATCAAACTCAAGCATTCCTTATTGCAGTTTTAAGTGGCTTGTTATCTGTTATCTGAATACTTGCATCAATGCTCCATTTTGACTGTGAAGACATATCCCAAGTTAGCTTTATCTTCTACCATTTGGGGGTGGCGGGGGGGAGGAAACCAGCCTTATATAAAACAAAGACAAATTCCGCCTTCCAATATTCACCCATAAGTCCCTCTAATTTCATGTCAACATGCACACATTTTTCTGAGCAAAGAATTTGGCCGAGACCAACCAAATGCTAATTTAATGTTCTTGTAAGATTTAACAAATTATGTGTAACTTGGTGCATATGCTCATCAAGTTTTTAGAGATGAAGAGCATATTTACCCTAGTCAATATTCATATCTTTGAGAAAAGTTCTTTTTTTTTTTTTTTTTTTTTAATGCACTGGTGCTTTGACGTGAGCTCAAGTGAATCTGCTTATTTATTCCGAGAGGACGGTCTTAATTTGTCCATCGGAAGATAGGAAAGATTTGCCATCTCATTATGATGTTTCCTTAATCATACCTGAACTTTGAGCAGCAACCTTGATTGGTTGGCTCTGCGTTACAATCTATAACAACC
Source organism: Puma concolor (assembly GCF_028749965.1). NCBI lineage: Eukaryota > Metazoa > Chordata > Mammalia > Carnivora > Felidae > Puma > Puma concolor. The sequence continues at coordinate 75,418,781 of NC_141678.1, forward strand.
AGAAAATACATATGGGTTGCATGAATTTGAAATCTCATCTGACATCTGAGTAATGTTAATCTTGTTTATATGACAACCTCATTATGGCATATAATTGCTCAGCAATCTCCTAGCAAATACTGGGTTAAAAATGCCTGGAAGATGCTTGTTCTCCTCATTATTAATTAGCATGTGTCCACTTCGCCAGATCCAGTGCCCAAACTTCATTTGTTATGTTCAGCCAAATGCATGAATAGCTTTGGAGTAATTATTTTCCAACATCATCTAATACCTCTCTGCACATCAATTAAAAATCCTCTTAACAAGGAACTGCATTTTGTTGGAGATCAAATGCCTGGTCCAAAGCTATATCAATCATGTAGAGCTAATTAGTGGCTCTGCTTTATATCATTTGTTTTACTTTATTATTTCATTGTACACTTCCTTATGAAACCAATTGAACAATTTTAAAAATCTTTGTTCAATTAATTGACGGCTTAAAGGCCAGCTACCTAGTCAGGCTTTCTTCGCTGTGAAAAGAAATACACGTAAAGAAGGGAAGAGAAGGGCGGCCCCATAGATGTGTTATTATACCTATTTACTTTCTGAAGTGCCCGCTCTATAGATACAAGTTTTAAAAGGTTTATCACCATTCTTATTCTGCTTGCAAATAATTCATCGCTCGCCCTACCTTTATAGCTTTTCTCTACGTGGAAAACCATTTCAGAAGGATGAGTTGAAACAATAATACTAGATGTAGGGCCGTTAATCTTGGCGACTGCGCATAGAAGCCCTCTAAATTACTGTGTATTTCTGTCAGCATTTTATAAACCAGTTGTCCGGCTTTCTTCCTTAGTGCAAAAAAGTGCTGAGCTGTGAAAACTGTTTAGTAGCACTCCTTTGGGGTCTGGATAGAGCTGTGGATTCCAATACAAATATGAATGAATTAAATGCACGCTAACTATCCAAAGTGGGAACCTATAATGAGGAGGACAAATTCTAGCCCTTTAGAATTTCCGCTTGCTCATCAGAACCAGGCCCCAGCGCAGGACAAACAGGGGCAGGAGACGGCCGTCTTGTTGGCCCCAAGTGTGCGCCATCCTGGCCTGCAGGCTCTTTCACACCCACCCTCCCTCCTGGTATTCGTCTTGATTTATGAAATCCCCCCACCCCTCCCCCGCCCTTCACCAAATCCTGGTGCAAAGTGGCCCCTGCCGTCACAAAGCCTATCGCAATTAATGCAAAATCAAGGAGTTCATACTGGAGAAAGTAGAACTCATTTGCTCCAACACCGGCTCCTGTAGAAGGCCCCCTTCCTCACACACGCGAATCCATTTTAACTAAACAAAGCTGACAAATCGGCAGATGTCAGGGCCTCCAACGAATGGGCTGGGTCCTCTTCGGTCTGTGCCAGAAGGGGAAAAATCAAGACCAAATTTTCTGAGTAGTTAGGCTGGATTAAAAAAATGCTTCAGAGTGCTGCAAGTATATAAATGAATGGCGTGTATTTACACATTTATTACTTTGAAAATAAACGGGTGGGAGAGATTCTGTGCAAGGATAAGGATGAGAGGTTTTTTTTTAAAAAAGCTTTTATAAGGTTTGAAAATCCTCTCGAATCACTGGGGGGTGGGGGTGGAGATTAAAAGGCTTGGGAATCCCCTAATTTACTCGTTCCTCACCCAGACGTCTGTTCTTTATAATGATTAAGTTACTAACCTTTATTTGTCAGTAATAATTGAATTTTACACCAAAGTGAATTATCGCAACAAATGAACTGTTCTGCCGCAATTTTAAATAGCCTCCTTTGCAAATTATCTCCCGTGATTTATATTAATCCTATAGGGAAGGCAGAGAAAAATTGTATGAGGATGGATGGTTTGGATTTAATGTAAATGGATAAAAGTATGTGATAGCTTCTCATGGTTCTGCAAATGAATTTAACATGATACCCTCCTGGCTCCAGTATTCATTTCAAAGTCTGGGTAGCAAGTTTAAATATAAATCTTCAAAAGGTCTGCAGGTTAGAAACCATGGCATGCTCTACTCTAAGAGAGAGAGAGAGAGAGAACTTGTGCGAGAGAGAATTTCACTCAAGGTCACATTACTTTGATTTCCCCCCAAAATCTGTGATTATAGGATTAAGTATCTCTATAAAATACCCCTTTTGCAACGAGCTGAAGGGCCCATGTAATTGTTTGAATTTCTCTTTTCCTGCTGACACGGACTCAAATTCACATTCTGTTTCTTCCATGAAGCCTTCCCTGGAACATGCTTGCCCTCTGACTTTTCTGCCTAATTTCTGCCCATCCCAGCAACTCCCGAAAACTTCCCTGGTTGTTCTAGTTCATGGTTTCCCAAACTTCTGCGACAATGGGAATCATCTGGGAAATACAGATTCCCAGTTCTCTTCTCTAGAGATTCTGAACAAATACATTTGGAGTGGGGCCTGGGAATCTGCATGGTTTCATAAGCAACCCAGGCAATTTATATCATCAAGAAAGTTCTACAAACACATTGGGAGAGGGGATGGATCATGTTCTCTGAATGTCTTAATGTCGTGTTCTCTTAATGCTCTCACTGCCCACGGTTTTTACTGCTGAGAAATATTCTATAGCTATTTCATGTATGTCTCCCATAGGGTGTGATAAACACCTCAAATGTAGAGAATATTTTATTTAGGCACTTCTACTCCATCTAATCCTCCTAAAAACCCAAGAATACCTTGTAGGCTCTTGATAAGAAATAACTGGATATAATTAAGTGAGAGCATTGCCAACACTTAGCAAGACTGCAGGAGACACAGCAAGAACGGTTTGGAGCAGGTAGGGGTGGACAAGGTAAGAAAGCTGGTTGTGTCATCCTCAATAAAGACCAATGACACTTACACAGACTTTTTCTGATGAAGTAATATTCGTAGAAATTTAGAAAGCATGGAAAAGCACTAACATTAAAAAAAAAAAAAAAGGACAGTGAGAAAAATGGTCACAGGTGGTCAAAAGATACAAACTTCCAGCTATAAAATAAATAAGTCCTGGGGATAAAATGTTAACAACTGCGACAACAAAAGGCTTATCACAGCAACCGCCACGAAATTGCCATTGTTAATATTCTGGCACTTATCTCTCTTAATTATTATAAATCTAGTTCTCCAACTTGCAAAATGCTCATGTGCTTCATGGGAAAGTCCCATGCAGAGTTGGTGAACTTGGCTTCTGCCCAGGATGGGGCCAGTCAGGGATGTTTATCTCGTTTGTGTCTTTGTAGCTTACATTGTTGGGTCCTTGGGAGCCTGGTACTGAAGGCAAACCCCGGAAAACAAACAAAACAGCCAAGTCAGTGGTTGCTAAAACTGAAAGAGGTAAGAGAATATTCAAATCCAAAACAATTAGAGTCCTGCCCCTGAGAAGACAGGAATGGCCGACCAATAAAAACGGGATAAAAGGCAGAAAAATGGGAACTGGGATGTTAGTTTATACATGTCTCTGGGGTTGGGGGGAAGGATTTAAAACCTAAGGGGATAAAAATTAGAATATAAATTTCAAAACTACCTGAAATTAGAAGGCTTTGAAATTAGAAGACTCACAGTCATGAGTATTTTACTCTAAAGAGATGAAAGTAAAAATTCTAGTCATGGAGATGTTGATGATAAAATGAAATTTAGGGCATTTATTTAGATATTTGATGTTGGACAAATCCAACCACATTTTTAAAATATTTTTTTAAGTTTGTTTTTTATCTTTTTTTTTTTTTTAATCTTTTATTTTATTTTTGAGAGAGACAGAGACAGAGCATGAGCAGGGGAAGGCAGAGAGAGAGGGAGACACAGAATTGGAAGCAGGCTCCAGACATCGAGAGTGTCTGCACAGAGCCCAGAGCGGGGCTCGAACCCACGAACCGTGAGATCATGACCTGAGCGGAAGTCGGATGCTTAACTGACTGAGCCACCCAGGCACCCCTCCAGCCACATTTTAAAGAGAGCTCTGATCCTCCCTTCTGCCTTTTTGATACTATATTTTCACAGATTTTCCAAGAGGAACATTATTTCATCAATATTATGCTCACTTTCTATGCAAAGCTCACACTACCTTTATGATTGACATATACAGTGATGATGTCAAGGTCTTTGATTTGTGTCTGTGTTTATTTGTAAAGCACATTTAGCCCTAGCTCAAATATGAGAGCTCTTTTTGAACTGGAGAGCTCTTTCCCCCGGTCAGGGAAAAAAGCATAGATTCTCCTACTAAACAATGTCTTCCTCAATATTAGAGAATGTTTTGAAAACTAAATCTACATATAAATAAAAGTTCCATCTAGGAGGAAAAACTGAAGATACGCAAAAGAAAGAAAAACGCAGCTAAATATTGTATCTAGCTTTTGTACTGCTGAATGATAATTGGCATATTTTCTTCATTCTTGAAAAATTTAAATGTTTAAGGAAGTGTTTCCCAGAGTTTATTTTAGAATACTAGTCCCAAGAGATGCTCCAGTTGAAGCTCAGAGTTTGAATAAATTTGGGAAGTTCTTATCACCTACTAAGCCATTCACTTAGAGCCTCCAGAAGCATATTAGCATATTAACGTCTCTAATAAATCCTGCTGCAAAGACACGAATTTGCTTGGCTTTATCCCTTGATTACCCCAAATAATTATCCGTTCTCACACATACTTCCGACTATCTCTATGGGTATCCTTTTTATAAAACAACAGGTGTGATATTCTAAATATCTAACAACCAAGATAGCTGGAAAATGAGTACTCAAGAGAGACAATGACTATAAAAGCCATGTTAGCTGTATCACTGCATCCTGGTTACATGCTAGATCTGATAATTCCCATTAAGAACTCCATGGAATTTCCTATTGAATTCATTTTGGGACACACTAGTTGAAAAGACACTAAGAATTAGAGTTTTCCAGTACTACAGATTAACCCGTGTCTCTGCACTAAATCAAAAAGGTTCAGGGCTTCACAAGGAATTACAAGAGCAAGCTGCATCCTAATGTTAAGGATACATACCTGCCAACTACATAGATAAAACCCTAATAAAGAACAAGATCTCTGAGAGAGCACAGCCCAGCTACATTAACAAAAACTACTTTTGCATCACCTAAAAACTCCTCCCCTTGCCACCCTTCCAGACTGCTAAAAAAAATGGGTAGGGGCGCCTGGGTGGCTCAGTTGGTTAAGCAGCTGACTTGACTTCAGCTCAGGTCATGATCTCATGGTTCGTGAGTTTGAACCCTACATTGGGCTCTGTGATGATAGCACAGATGCTGCTTGGGATTCTCTCTCTCCCTCCCTCTCTCTCTCTCTCTCTCTCTCTCTCTGCCCCTCCTCCACTTGCTCTCTCTCTCTCTCTAAGTAAATAAATAAACTTAAATTTTTTTTTAAAATTGAAAATGAGTAGAACACAGAATTAATAGGAATTGCCTTCAACAGCTTGCAACAGAGACCTAATTATAGTAGCTTACAGAATTAAAAGCTTGCTCTTTCACATAAAATAATTCCAAAGGTGGGTCATCCAAGGTTAGGATAGTGAAGCCATAAATTTACAAAGCACTCAAGTTCCTTCTGTCTTTCTTTTCCTTCATCAAAAGCTTGTGGCATTCATTCTACAATGGCTGTTAGAGATTCGGTCATCATGGTTAGACTCCAAGAGGGAAGAGGGCAAGGGAAGAAGGCAAGGGAAAAAGAAATCCTCATAGCTAAATTGGATCTTTTAAAGAGATGTTCCAGAAGCCCCACTTAATGACTTGCAAATATATCTCATTGGCTATTGCTATCTACAAATGAAGCTAAGAAATAGTCTTTTCTCTCTGGGCACATTGCTTCTGGAAAAAATAGGGTTCATTTGGTTCACTTTCCTTCTGATGTTTTAGTGACTGCTTTTTAAATTTAAAATTTGCTTTATCCATAGGGAAAATATTTACAAATTCCCAAAGTTAAAACTACAGAAAAAAGAAAAAAGAGAAAAAGAAAAAAGTATATTCAGATAAGTCAAACTTCTATGACTCTCTTTTTTGGTAACTATTTTTTCTTTTCAACTTTTTATTTAAATTCCCGTTAGTTAACAAACAGTGCTATATTGGTTTCAGGAATAGAATCTAGTGATTCATCCCTTACATACAACATTCAGTGCTCAACACAAGTGCCCTCCTTAGTACCCATCACCCATCTAGCCGATCTCCCACCCACCTCTCTCCATCAGCCCTCAGTTTGTTCTCTATCATTCAGAGTCTCTTATGGTTCATTTTTCTCTCTTTTTTTTCCCTTGCCATATGTTCATTTGTTTTGTTTCTCAGATTCCACATATGAGTGAAATCATATGGTATTTGTCTTTCTTTGATTTATTTCGCTTAGCATAATACTCTCTAGCTCCATCCACGCCGTTGCAAATGGCAAGATTTCATTCTTTTGGATGGCTGAGTTATATTCCATTGTATAAATATACCGCATCGTCTTTATATATTCATCAGTCAATGGACATTTGGGCTCTTTCCATAGTGTGGCTATTGTTGATAATGCTGCTATAAACATCAGGGTGCATGTACCTTCAAATCTGAATTTTTGTATCCTTTTCTAAAAACAATATTTTAAGCTTTTTTTAAAAGTTTATTTATTTATTTTGAAAGAGAGAGAGCACAAGAAAGGGAGGAGCAGAGAATGAGGGAGACAGAGCATTCCAGTGTTAGCACAGAGCCCGATGTGGGACTCTAACTCACAAACCGTGAGATCATGACCTGAGCCAAAATCAAGAGTTGAACACTTAACCAACTGAACCACTAGGCACCCCTGTATTTTTGTATCCTTAGGGTAAATATCTAGTGATGCAATTGCTGCATAGTAGGGTAGTTTTATTTTTAACTTTTTGAGGAACTTCCATACTGTTTTCCAGAGTGGCTGCACCAGTTTGCATTCCCACCGATAGTGCCAGAGGGGTCCCCTTTCTCCACATCCTCACCAACACCTGTTTCTTGTGTTGTTAATTTTAACTGTTCTGAAAGGTGTGAGGTGGTATCTCATCATGGTTTTGATTTGGTCCCTGATGATGAGTGTTGAGCATCTTCTCATGTGTCTGTCGGCCATCTGTATGTCTTCTTTGGAAAAGTGTCTATTCATGTCCTCTGCCCATTTCTTACCTGGATTGTTTGCTTTGGGGGTGTTCAGTTTGATAAGTTCTTTATAGATTCTTTTTTGGTAACTTAAAAAATTATTAATTCTTCGATTTTTCAAGTAGTTCGCAATATATCAATATTTAGAAATATTTTTCATTCCTGTTTTGGTTTACGTAGTACCCTACTGCAAGGATGCATCATGCCTCACTCAACCTGGTCCTATTGATAGACATTTGGCTTGTTTTCTGTCTTTCGTTATGACAAATGATGCTGGAATCAGTAGTCTATAGCATACATCTCTTCAATTCTTGTCTGTGTACCTTTGTGATAGATTTCTAAAAGCTTATGGTATGTAATTTTGCTAGACATTGCCAGTTCCCTTTCAAAATTAGCACCATTTTTTTTTTAAATTCCCATCGGTTAAGTGCTTTCCCTCAACTGCCGTCACAATAGAGTATGTTGACAAACTTTTGGAATTTTGTCAGTCTGAGACATGAGAAATGATACCTTGATGTAATTTTATTTTGTACTGTCCTTATGAGGAAGGGAGAGTGAACACTTTTTCACAAGTTCAAAAGTCACTGCATCTTTTTTTTCTTTGAACAGTGTCTTCATTTCTTTAGTGCCTTTTGCTAGGGTTCTTGGTCTTTTTCTTCTCTAATTTAAGAAACTATATAGGGGCGCCTGGGTGGCGCAGTCGGTTAAGCGTCTGACTTCAGCCAGGTCACGATCTCACGGTCCGTGAGTTCGAGCCCCGCGTCGGGCTCTGGGCTGATGGCTCGGAGCCTGGAGCCTGTTTCCGATTCTGTGTCTCCCTCTCTCTCTGCCCCTCCCCCGTTCATGCTCTGTCTCTCTCTGTCCCAAAAATAAATAAACGTTGAAAAAAAAAAATGTTTAAAAAAAAAAAGAAACTATACAAATATTAGGACATTATCCTTTTGGATGTCAGTTGCAAAAGGTTTTCTCCATTGGTTTGTGTCTTTTTACTTTGTTTATAATAATTTTGCTATGAAAATGTGGGTTTTTCTGAGCTCATAGACACAGAGAACAGATTAGTGGTTGTCAGAGGCAGAGAAGCTAGGGATGGGGGGGTGCAGGGATGGCCAAAATAGATGCAGATGGTCAAAGGATACAAACCTTCCAGTTATAAAATAAGTAAGTCATAAGGATATAATGTATAGCACAGTAGCTAGAGTTAATGATACTGTATTATGTATTTGAAAGTTGCCAAGAGAGTACATCTTAAAATGTTCATCACAAGAAAAAAAAATCTATAACTATCAACTATGCATGGTGACAAATGTTTACTAGACCTATTGTTGTGACTGCTTTGCAGTGTATACAAATATCACGTTGTTATGCTGTACATCTGACACTAATACAATATATGTTAATACCTCAATAAAAATGTTTTATTAGAAATTATGGGGTTTTTAAAAGCAAGGCAATTATTCTGGATTTTTAGTCATAATTAGGAAAGTTTTCTCTCTTCTCTATAATATATAGAAACCATAATCCACATTTTATTCTAGTGGTTGTATGTTTTCACTTTTTAATATCTAAATAGGGGCTCCATTTGGAATTTATCGTGATGTAGAGTGTAAGAGAGAGTTTCAATTTTATATCCTTTGCCATAGAACCATCTAGTTATCCCAACACATTTGAATATTCAAATACAATTACATTAATTTCTGGACTTTCTGTGTTCTGTCTATTCATATGATAACATGACATTATTTTAATTATAGAGAGTTTTAATATATTCTTCTATTGAGTAGAGCAAATATCATGTGCAGTGTCATTGCTCATCTTTTCTCAAATTTTACTGGCTACTTTTGCTTCTTTTTCCTTTCAAGTAAAATTTATAACTAACTTGTCTTGGAGAAAAATAAGTCATGGTATTTTTATTGATAATAAATTAAACTTATCTTTGCACTATTGAATCTTTCTAAGAGAAACAGTGGATCTAAAATGGGTCTTCTTTTGTATTTTCTTTTCAGAGTATTTATAAAAGCTATTCTTTTTCAGGTTTGTTTTGTAACATATTTATAACACTTCTGTTTTCCCATTGACTCTTGGTTTCTCCAGATTTATAATTGTATCATTTGTTAAAAAAAAAAAAAAAGATAGTCGTTACTTCTTGTTTACCAATTCTTTTGCCTGTAGTGCTCTTTTATATAATTGCATACCTTTAATATAATTGCATATACTTCTAATACATTATTGGATAATAATGATTACAGAGGCCATCCTTGTTCATGGATTTAGCAGAAAAGCCTTTGGTGTTTCTCTACTAATTAAGAAGCTATCTATCCATCTATCTACCTATTAAGAAGCTACCTCTCATCTCTCTTTAAGGAAATAGCCCACCATTCCTACCTTATTGAATATTAAAAAATATTTTAATGTTTATTTATCTTAGAGACAGACAGACAGACAGAACTCAAGTGGGGGAGGGGCAGAGAGAGAGAGACAGAGACAGAGAATCTGAAGCAGGCTCCAGGCTCTGATCTGTCAGCACAGAGCCTAACACGGGGCTTCAACCCACGAACTGCAAGATCATGACCTGAGCCTAAGTTGGATGCTGAACCGACTGAGCCACCCCTGTACTTTATTGAATATTTTATCATCAATAGGTGTTAAATTTTTCAAATATTTTTTTATATATGTGTGGAGATATCATATGAATCTTCTTCCTAGCTATATAAACATGATGAAGTAATTATAATAATTTCTTTTTTTTTTGAAAGAAAGAGAGAGAGGGGGAAAGGGACAGAGGGAGAGGGAGAGAGAGGATCTTAAGCAGACTCCACACCCAGTGCCAAGCAGACTCCACACCCAGTGCCAGAGATCAACACAGGGCTTGATCTCACCACGGTGAGATCATAACCTGAGAGGAAATCAAGAGTCAGATGCTTAACTGACTGAGGTACTTAGGCACCTCACCATTTCTTTTTTAACTTTTTAATTTTTTAAAGGAATTCCTACACCGAATGTGGGTCTCAAACTCACAACCTTGAGATCAAAAGTCACATGCTTACCAACTTAGCTAGCCAGGTGCCCCTAATAATTTAATATTGAACCCTCTTGCAAAAAAGTGTCCTTAGTCATACTGTATCATTGTTTTGATGTGCTATTGGATTCTGACTAGTAATAGTACATATACTGCACTTTTTTTCATTGATACTCATAAAAGAGACTGTTAAGTAGTTTACATTTTTCGTGTAATCTTTGTGTGGCTTTACATATTCTTCCTTGAATCTCCAAAAGTTTTGATGCATGAAAGTTATTAATGAGTCACTGGTTGGTTCTATATTAATACCTGTTTTATCTTCACTACAATATTAGCCTTTATCTTTTAAACTTCTTTATCACTTTTAATGCACTTTGACCTGATTTCTACTTTATCAAGAAATAAGAATGTAACCCTGCTTCCTTTATTTCTTTATTTCTTTCGTTTTGGGAGTATTCATAAAAGCTATTCTTTTTAGGCTGTTCTTTTTGTTTTATAACATGTTTATAACATTTCTGTTTTCCCATTGACTCTTGCAAAAAATTTGCATCGTCTGATATATCTTTGCCTACCTTTTTATTTTTAGCCTTTGTAAATCTCTTGGCTTTAGGTATGTGTATACTACACAGTATAAGGTTAATTATTTTGGTCAGTGTCTTTCTGGTCGTTTTCATTATGTAAAGCATGTTTGCAAATAAAGTCTTTAAGAAGTGTTCAGGAGAAGAATATTTTTTGAATTCTTCCTTGCATATTCATAACAGCTTGTCTATAGCCTTTGTGATTGGAAGTTGCTTTAGCTGGGTATAAAATCCTTGGCTTCTTTTTAAACTTTAGTCTCTAAAGGAAAATATGTTACTCCACAATCTTCCACCATAAATCATCACAATCAAAAAGTCTAATGAAAATATGATTTCTTTCCTTCATAAGTAACTTTTTTATCCATATATGGTTTTGCTCTGGTTGTGGAGACAGTAGTTCCTAGATGTCCAAATACATTTTTTTTAAATTTAAGGTCCACTAATTTGAATACCTGCATCTTGGTGCTGGATGTTCTGAAAATATGTTTCCTTTCAATATACAGTATTGAATCTCCTTTTATTGCGGGAATATTTTCTCAAATTATAATTTTTAGGGTTTCTTCTGTCTCACTGCCTTTTTTGAAATAATAACTTTTTAAAAAAGAATAACTTTGTATGAAGCTGGTGTTTAATTTTAAAGTAAATGTTAATTCCCCAATTTTGAACATAGTGATGTTGGCATGAGGTGAGAGAATCATAGGATGGGAAATTTATGGGGTGAAGGGAGAGGAAGGGAACCTATTACTTACCTTGGTTCAAATAAAGAACACTATATTCAAAGTTTGCAAAAGAATTTGAGTTCTGGTTCTGCTTTATCATCTCTAAGCTTGGTTACTTCATCAGTAAAGTGAAAATAGAGTTCTACTTCTCTCATGGAGTGGTTGTCAGAATCAAATGAGATATTGGATTTGAAAGAGCTTTAAGAGCATTATAAAGTGTAGAGGACCACACAACTATAAATGCAAATAAAAAACTGAAAAGCAGCCCCACCACAGAATTTGGCCTGAGGAGAAGGGTTTCCTGCAGAGGAACAGAGGCAAGCACATAATTTGACTTCTGCTTTTGTTTTTCCTTTCACCTTCTCAAAACCCCACCCTCTGCCGCTCCTGAGCTCAGAGAACTCATGCAGAAAACCACAAGCTCAAACCCTTCCCAGCCTCAACAGACAGAGAACATCTGCTCCAAAGGGTAATTACAAATGCAACCTTTGTATCCAGTTTACTTACTAACCCTTTATCTCAGAAATGTAGCATGAGAAGGTAACCTGGAAAATCACCAAATATCCATCTTTTTTCCCTTTAGGCAGGATTACAAAAAGGACTTTCTTCATTGGGTATTGAACAAAACAGGTAGTGAACAAAAATATTCTAGAATCCCATTTAGCCTTCAAAAATATCTTGCATATACTAACATACGTTTATACTGCTAGTACTAAATGAAGTGATTTGAAATGCAAGTATTTTTCTTTCAAGAAAATGTGACTATTTATATCATGGCATATTAAGGAGAAACCATTGTAGTTTTTAAAATTCATATGAGAAGATAATTTTACACCCTTCTTCATGAGTTTCGCTTATTATTTAGCCTTTCACTTTAGATGTTCTAATATTCTTCTCTCATTGGAATATTAATATTCATGGATGCTTCTTGTCAGTTTTCCTTAGAGATATCCTCTGTGAAAAGTGGAAATTAGTTGATGGGTGCCATCCAAGCCCCAAACATCTTTGTCCCTGACAAATGCAATACTGTGAAGGACTAGATGTTTCCATTCCATATCCTACAACCTCCCTAATGGAACATGGGGACTGGTCTTCAATGAAGGCTATAGTTATTATTTTCATTATCAACAGTAGCTTTTATTACAAAGAAGGTTTTATACAGGGATAAAAAGGGAAAGACATATGCTCTGTAATGGTCATCAGTTATTTTCCCTGTCATGGCATGACAAAGAATGCTTCCATGAACATCCTCATACATGTGCCCTTATGTAAGAATTTCTTTGAGATTAAGAGCCAGGAGTGGAATCAATATGTGCATTCGTACTTTGAGGAACTATTACTAATTTGCTGTCCAAAATAGCCTATTAGTCTATACTCCATCAGCACCGCATAAAGGTGCTTATATTCCACCAACACTTAGCATTATCCATCTATTTTTTCCCATTTTATGTTTTTGTGTTAGTTGCATTTTTCAGACTAAAAATTATTCTATTTGGGTTCCTGGCTTATTTTCATTGCTTTTTAGCAACTCTGTATAATCTAAATATTTGTTCCCTATCTGGTTTAATATTACAAATGTGTTTTCCTGGGGCACCTGGGTGACTCAGTGGTTAAGCATCTGGCTCTCGATTTCAGCTCAGGTCATGATCTTATGGTTCGTGAGTTCAAGCCCCATGTCAGGCTCTGCAATGACAGCATGGAACTTACTTGGAATTCTCTCTCTCCACCTCTCTCTCTGCCCCTCCTCCATTCTCTCTCTCTCTCTCTCTCTCTCTCTCTCAAAATAAACATTTTTTAAAAAATCCCCCCAAACCACATATATATTTCCCAACCTATCATCAGTCTTTTGACGTTTCCATACTGTTGAACAGATGTCTTTCATATCAATGTAATCACCCTTACTTATTTTTTTGTTTATGCTTAAAAAAAAAAACCCCTTCTTCATTCATCCATCCATTCAATAAATTGTGCTGAGTCCTTCCTATGCACCAGGTACTGTTTTAGTAGCTGGTAGTACATCAATGAATAAACAAACAGAAAGCACTGCCCTTCTGCAACTTATATTCTAATTGGAGAAGACATATCATAATCAATAGACATCATAAATAGGTGACTTCTACAGTATGTTTGAAGGTAGTAAGTCTATGGATGAAAACGGGAAGTAGGATAATGGAGACCAGCACTGTGTATGCAGAACTGAATTTTTACACTGGGCAAGTGTTATTGATTTAAAGATACACATTTATATAAATACAAATTTCCTCTACATGCTGTTTTAAACCAAGACTTTCTTACTAGCTCTACTAGTGAATGAGACTTCTCTTGGGTCTATTAGAGTGAAGTCCTAAGGCTCAAAAGACCCGCCAAGGTCTTTTGTTCATGTATACATGTCTAATTCATGGACTTAAAAGGGGATTAAAGGGAAGAATGTCTTACACTATCATGTTGCTGATGCCCCCGAGCCTAGATGTAGACTTCTTTGGAGGCTTAACTCATAGCCTGTTTTTGTAAATGTTCCATGTATACTCAGGGAAAAAATATGTTTTCTTAATGTCTTGGAGATATGTTAATATATATATACACACATATCTATACATAATCAAAAGTTTGTTCATTTTTTTTAAATTTCCTTATGCCTTCTTTCCCTTGCTTGACTTCAGTTTTGAGAGACATTTAATAGACCCTCCAACTACAATGTTTGATGTAACACTTTGCCTTTCATTTTATAAATTCAAACTCAGCTAAGATTCATCAAGTTAAAAAGTTGATTCACTTTCATCTTCAAGCACCAGTTCAAACTGCAATTTTTTTTATTGCATAGGTTTGTAGAAATGAACTAGGCTATGATGCTAGCAATGAAAAGCAAAATAAGTTTAAGACATCATTCTAATATGGAATATGTCCTCTGCTAATGGCCTCAGCAGATTTTGAAACTGCAATTATATTTGTAGCCACTGGACTCTAGGGTCTTAAATGACCTCTTAACAGATTAAAGAGGAAACGGGATGCAATACATCTTGTGACATGAATCTATTGTATAAATAGGATGAAATAGAAGAGCCTCAAAATCTGCCACTGTTAATTCAAATTACAATAGGAATAAAATGCTAAAGGTGAAATAATAATGCAGTAAAGTCCATTGAAGGACACACCTACTGAAGCTATTTTTCATGCAATGGGTTCTAAAACTGTACTTCTTGGGTACTAAATTTTCTTTTCCTCCTCAGAAACTTTCCTGGCTTATTAATCATATTTCTCTTTCCCTTTTCTGAGATGCTGTTGCCCTTACTTCAAATCAATAGCCCCCCAAATAATGCTTAGTTGTTCCCTCTTTGACTCCATTTAACATAAGAATTTTGAGTTCTCACCCTAGGCAGAGCACCGTGTTAGACATTAATGAGTATGTGGATGGGAGAGAGGGAGAGAGGGCTGGTGCAAAGATGATTGAGCCATGACGCCTGCCTTCACTAGGAGCTCAGAACCTGGTGATGGAGAGGAAAGATATGTCACCCAAAAAGTAGACTGGTATAAAGAACAAGGGAGAGGAGGTAGCTCAGTGCTAAGTGTGACCTGAGAATCAAAGCAGTTACCCCAGCGATGGAGTGGTTACCCCAGCTGAGATGTAGTTTTTCAGTCTCATTCCAGTGGCCCAGGCAACAATAGATGACTCTGTCTGGATCTGGGTATTTTCAAGTCACATGAACAGCAAAGACCAGAAGAATGGACCAAATGAATGGTCTTTCTGGAGAGGAGGGGGGCATGCCTTAGGCTGCCTATACTATCTATACAAAGTCCTCAGTGGACTCCCCCAGAAACTTGAAAACACTTAAGTGTGTCTGTGTAAGGCTGTGAGAAAACCCAGGCATTGGCTAGTTTAGAGTTCCCCAGGCAATTCTGATATAACCTGGTTGCAGGTTATGTGTTTCAGAACCACAGATGCAGGAGCTTTGAAGTTAGACATAAGTGATTTGAGTTCTGCCACTTACTGGCTGTGTGGTCTTTGGCAAGTTACTTAACTGTTCTAGACTTCCGTTTCCTCATCTATACAATGGTACTGATTACATCTGCCTTCAACATTTGTTATGAGGATTAAATGAGATAATATATTAAAAACAGCGCAG
Source organism: Puma concolor (assembly GCF_028749965.1). Taxonomy (NCBI): domain Eukaryota; kingdom Metazoa; phylum Chordata; class Mammalia; order Carnivora; family Felidae; genus Puma; species Puma concolor. The sequence goes on from NC_141678.1 coordinate 75,434,308, forward strand.
TACCTGGCATAGAATAAAAGTGCAGTAAATAATCACTATTGTCTTTATTTCCCTTGGGATGGACCTGCCTGATGCCACAGTTATGACACTGAATGACATAAGGCATCTCCAGGACATTCTTCTCCATTCATACTGCCCTCTGATATGGAACTGAGCAAGTCACTAAGGATAAGGCAGGGAAGGAACCTGACTCATGAGTTGATTCTAGCCTGGGTAGCCCTGTTATATCTAATGAAAAGAAAAGAAAAAGAATCATGAAAGAAGCATCTTTTAGACCATTTTAGTCTAACAGAACTTTCTGCAATGATGAGAGTGATCTGTATGACTGTGTCCAATATGGTAGCCACTAGGCTCATGGGACTCTTGAGCACTTGGCATGTGGCATGTGAAACCATGGAATTACATCTTAATACTGTGTAATTAATTTAGATTCAAAATTAAATGGCCACATGTGCCAATGACTACCATGCTGGACAGCATGTTCTAGAGGGAACTGTACATTGATGCACTTCTGCGAGGGCCCGGATCTAGAGAAGGTGACTGAATGAAGAGTGATAGCTGAGACCCTTCAATGAGGCCTGCACCACACAAAGAAAAGAGGTAAGTTTACACTTTTTTTTTTTACTACAAATAACCCAGAGTAGCAAAATTTATTCGGAGGCTTGAATTTGAGACATGGTCAGTCTACCTGCATAGATCAATTCCCTAATTCTCAGAAGATGAATTGGACTTGGGTCTTCTCTCTCTCTCCCAGGTAGAACACCCTCCTCTCTGTCACCATCACCACTGTTCAGAGCACTACAGCTGTACTTGGAGAATGGCACCAGAGTAAACGGTTTCCTTGACTGCCTTTCTGTGAGTTCCTTGAGTACAGGACCTATGTCCCATTTGTCTGTGTCCCCAGAAACACAAATAATATAGATGATTTATCAATGTTTCTGAAAGAAAAAGAAAAGGGAAAAAGAGAGGTATGAATGGAAAGAGGAAGGAAGGAGGGAAATAAGGAGGGAGGGAAGGAAGAAAAAGAGGAAGGAAGAAAGGTCTCTGAGGTATTAAGTAAGGTTACCCTGGTATTAAAGACAGAACCTTCAGGTTCCTAGTTGTGTTCATTCTTCTACACCACATTGGAACTTCCTGTTAAAGACTCTAAAAGGAAACACTCTCAGGACATGACCACAATGTTCCTGTTTCAAGGTATGAAGTATCATTTAACCACATTTTCTTTTCCTTCAGTAGCTCAGAAATTCATCTCTAAAAGCATAGGAAACACATGGTTGGACTATCAGGAAGCTGTGTCTTAAAGGGTAGATGTGCAGAAAGATTAAAGAGATGAGGGAGTAGGGTGACCAGCCAGTGAACAATTTAAGTGGTGTATTATTGAGATCAGAGCTGGATACACAAGTGGAAATTAAAGGGTCCGAAGTCTGCAGGACTTAGTGAGGCCAATGAAGAAGTCTCATGGTGGTAAAAAGCAGTTGGGAGGACAGGGAGAGATAATCAGAGGTTTCAAGATAGAATAATGCTGAGGGTGAGCAGAAAAGTAGGACACTGGGACAGAAATGTTCTAAAAGTCATTGGAACTAACAATTCCAAGAAAAAATGAGATTAGAAGGGAGATTGCATGGATTACTTGAACATGCATTGAAGACGTCTATTCTGATGGTTAGCAAAAATTAAAATCACAGATCAGAGAACACAATAATTATGGTTTGGGGGACAAAGTAGTGAGTACTCAACAGATGAAAGAGACAGTAGGCTACGGTGTAGGAGGTAGTCTGAATGGATGCCACAGATGAAGATTTTCTGCAACAGTAGAAGAATAATGAGTGAGAGTGGCCATGGGGGTCAAGGAGCATGCTACATCCCTTTTCCACTCCTGCCCTGGGTTGCTTGGGGTGTAGGGAATGAACCACCTTTTCTCTTTTGAGTCCCAGGAGAATCTGTAGCCCCAGAGGAAGCCAAACTCCAGTCAAGGCAAGAAGTCTAGTGAGTATTCTTGGAAGACATCCACTTAGCAGAGGAGGAAATGGAAGAAAAGCCAAGTCAGGGCTGGAGATAAGATTAGGAAAGGCGGCTTCAGGGGACAGGGAGGAGAGAGTTTGTCAAAGTGGAGCACCTGTCAAGCAACAGGAGGCGATGCGGTTGGACAGACAGATTGATAGTGGTGTCTACACAGCCTTGAATCCAAGTTGAGTTTGGACTTCTGTGGTCAGCAATGGGCAGTCTTCCAGCATCCTCTGAGTAGGTGATTAATGTGACAAAAGTCGTGGTATTTCCAAAATAATTTATTTAGAATGCCACTCAGGATGAATGGAATAGGAAATACATTGGAATTAGCAACTCCTTGTCCTTCCTAGAGCCTGTGAAAACTCCAGTTAAGTTTGCATACCAGATTTTAAAATAAAAACCTACAGAGCTGTTACCTCTAACTCCTTCTGTCTTGGTCTTATAAAGATGGAGCGTTATTGTCAATACAGTAGGTGTGGCTTCAGTGGGCCCTGATTCAGGCCTTCTGAGTAGAATCCGTTTGTTTTTTTTTTTTTTTTTTTTTCCGGCCAGTGGATCATTCAGTGGAGTGGTCCACGCAAACCAGACAGCTCCACATGTAAATTAGGATGAATGGCTTGACAGGTCCCTACAGTAGTTGCCCAGAACACAACCTTCTGACGACCAAGTCACTGCACCACATGGCCATGGCATCTGCCCTGAAATCCCGGAGTAGAGAAAAGGAGGACTGGCAGAGGTCAGTGTCGAGGTGAAAAGTCTTATCTTCATCCTGTCATATTATTTGTCATTTCCATACGGGCCACTGACAGCTGTCCGTCAAGCAAGCCTTACCCTGCTGCTGGCAAACCTCACAGCATACAAAAAAGAGACTAACGCAAGTCTGTCTTAATTAGGTGATAATTAAACATTCTAGCCAGAAACTTCCAATCAATCTGACAGAACATACCCGTTCAAAACAAGGTTTTGCAGCAATAGTCCAACAGACTGATAAGGTTTTGCCTGTCTTGCAATAACAAAACTTGTAAGTCCCCATCAAGTATCTCACAGATTTGAGGCGAGGATTAAGTAGGAATCTACCGAAAGGGACAGGAACCTGGGGCATCCCTAGGGAGTTGTGTTCCTCTCCCCTGCAAGGGGGATGAATTACACCCAGCATCAGGAGCAGAGTCAGAGGCGGGAAAGGAGCCCTGGTGACTGGTGTGCATGCTCAGAGGGGGTGAACCACAACAGAACCATCCGCACCCAGGCCTCCATGTGTACCTGCGAGCGTCACCCCTCCGCGAGTGCCCGCTGGCAGAACTACCATTGTCTTCTCTATCTGGCATCTTCTGAGCAACCGTCCGGACCCGGGCAGCTCAGCGTCCACCCACCGAGACTTCCAGAGAGAGCACTTCTGGTTCTTAAAAAGCAAGTCAAAGGAGAGGTTGTGCTTCTATTAGGGAACTTTTAAATATCCCTAAACTCAAAATTTCCTATCTAGCAAGTTCATGGCATGCAGGGTTGAAGATAGGAAGAATATTTTACAAAACGCCTGAATTAGATTAGTCCCCTGCTTAACTGATATAATTAAATATTGAATTGACCCGGAGTGCTTTTGGGTGGGAGCCGTGCCACCAAATACCAAAAAGTCTGCCATTATTTCTCTGCTGCAGTGGATCAAATTAAGCTGGAGCTCCCCAGGCCTCATTTGACCTAAGATTATTCTGATGCTGAAATGCTTTGGCAAGTGTTACACCAGTTATCTGTGATCTAAGACCTAATCAGACTATCACTTGAAGTTCATGGGGCAGCCCGGGTGGGACTGAATGGTGACAGTGTAGCACTTTTGGAAGAAATCCCTAAGTTCTAGCTCTATTTTGTAGCTGTCACTAATCTACACACACACACACACACACACACACACACACACATTGCAGAGAGCAGTGTGATCTAGAATGTTAGTATTGTATCTTCCTACCACAAGGGAAACCTAGGCATTTTTTTCTTTTCCACTAAACCTTAAAATTAACAAGAAGCAATATTATAAAGAGGAAAACTAAAGTCTCTGCTGGTTGGGGGTGGGTGGGGGTGGGAGGTGACAGCATCCAGAAAGGACGCCCATTAGACTAAAAGTTCCCACACAATTCAAATGAGGTGGTTTCTGTAGAAAGGTTTACAAAGATTTAACAATTTCCACCAGTACTATGAGAGGTTGCCTAATTCCACTCCTCCCTCTTAATATTCTGTTTTTTTGATTTCTTCGTTTTTGTTTCCTCTGAGATAAGAGCCTAATATCCAGTTCTTTAATTTTCCATTCCTAAACAAAAGCAATCACAGTATTTTCAGTCGACTTCAAAAGCTTTTGTGTCACTGTTATGAGTCGGTATGTTTTTCTCTGTTCATGTGATTGAAGGCACTTTGTGAAAGCTGAGAAAACTTGCTTTGAATTTTTTAAAAGGTTCTCTGTGTTTAACCAAACACTTGTCCATGTAGAGCAGGAATATGCACCTTGCAGTTTCTATCTTGTCAGAGAAGATTTGAAGGCAAGGCTCTGCTCACTAGGGTATTTTCATCTCCCGGGATTCTGAATCTAGCATCTTGCATCCCCAATAAAATGTGTCTACCCTGAGGATGGTTTTCTTCAGGGGGACTGACCCCCTCCCCGCTGTCCCCTCCTCCCACCCCAATCAATTTGTGGTTCTGAAGCTCTCCATGTTTCTGCATTTCAAAGACCTCACCAAAGTGCAATTGATCTGTGATTCCAGTTTCCTAAAACTGTGGTAATATTTTGTGAAGATATATCACCCCAGCCGTCACACAGACAAATCAGTGACTTCACAAAAACGTTGATCTCTGACTCACATCATAGTCTGAGGTGGGCCGAGTGACTTTACAGGGCACCTCCTCCAAGTGCTGATTCAGAGATCCAGGCTGTCTTTGTCTCCCAGCTAGGTGGTTAGGAACACGTTGTCTCTAAATTCGCCCAAGAAGAGGAAAAGCAAGTTGGAGAAGGCGCACCAGTAATTAACAGCCCCCCACCTGGACGATACACACAAAACTCCACTCGCATGTTAGAGAATGGAGTTAGCACCAGGGGCTTTGCCCGTAACTGCAAGGGAGGCTGAGAAATGAGTAGGAGTGTTTCATTTGGTAAAACACTGTCTCTGACACAAGGACAGACTGTGGTACCTTTAATTGGATACTTTGTATGCTTTTGAAAGACATCTCTTGTATTATTGGCTTGTCTTCCTATTTAATTTTGTGTCTGTCATGGCTCCCAGTTCTACTGTAAGTACTTTGAGAATAGAAACAATATGTCACACATCTTTGTGTCTCTCTTCATATCCAGCAAAATGTCTTTCCTATAATTGGTTCATTCAGCATTCAGTCGATAAATACTCATCGAGTTTCCATTATATGCACTGTTTTAAGTCCTGGGAATGCCTTGGTGTGAAAACACACTAATTTCTCCCTACTGAATTTATAAAATCGATTAAATATTCACGCAAGTAAATGTAAAATTGTCGACCATGCTGAATATTAGGAAGTAAAAACACGTTGTGTCACAGAAATACTCTTAGAACCAAGTTTAAAGACAATGATGGTATTGAGTAAACTAAAACAAAACAAAACAAAAAAAACCCCGAAAAACAAAAACAAACCAAAAAAAAAATTGTCATGTGGATTGTGGGAAATCTTGCCCCATGGAGATTCCAAGAGGTAGAGAGCAATGCAAAGGGGTGCTGGGCAATTAGCAGGTGCTCCTGAACTCCCTGGAGGAGTGAAGTTTTCCACCAGCATTCCCTCATTTCCTGTACTGTGCCTGGTGTGATAGGCAACATGTCAGGAGTAATAAAGAAAAATGGCAGTGTAGCTACAACACAAGACACACATCTTTGGGACATTTCCATTCTGTCAGCAGTTTTCTGTCATACTCTAATGGGATCATATGAATAATTTTGTTTCCTCTAATAGGAACCCCCGAAATATATAATCTCGTCAGGTTGTTTTTATATCATTCTATGAAAAAATGAATACTAACATGATGAAAAGAAAAGATAAGCAGAAGAAATACAAGTAAAATGGAATATTTGTGGACATGATTATTTTAGATATTCATATGGCATCTGTGATAAGAATGTTGTTTCTGCCTGTTCCTCTGTACTTGATGAACTATGGGTAGTTATCCGAGAATGGCAGGCATCTTTGTCTTCCTATGTTTTTATACTGGGAAAGGAATGTGTCTCCTTGACTTACATATGTTGTTTTATTTATTTATTTTGCTCAATCGTGTGCTTATGAGCTTTCAGTCTGCTCCCATGGCATAATCCAAATGACTTGGACAATTTGTTATTGTCGGTTTTGAGATGAGAACATGAAGGCACCCTGCAGCCCTAAAAGCCTATCAGTTCAAACTCTGATGATTGTCATTTACAATTATTTCAGCAAAGCCTCCTTCTTTTCTTCCAGAATCGTTTGGGGAATTTTATTTGGTGTTTGCCTGTGTTATTAAACGAGTTTCTCATAGGCTGGGTTGAAATCCAAAAGTGGATCAACCATAATTCCCATACTACAGTGAATGCATATAATAAGCATTTAATAAACACCAGTTAAAATGAAGTCAGTTGAATTGAACTGAACTGAACTGAAAAATTAAAGACTTGTGTGGTTCAGCAAATTAGAACATTCTGTTAAAAATGGACAATCCAATCACTTGCCCTACAGTGACATGCTGTGCCTCCACACAGAGTGTAGGTGTGTAAGTAAGCATGTGCTTAGCCAGTCATGTATTCGAGCGCTGAAAGCAGGTTATTTTTGTTGTATAACGTCATTGTGAGTTTCCTGTCTTTGTAACTCAAAAAATATGGGCCTTCACAAACCAAGGAGGAAGGGATGAATTAGTCAACAATGGTGTTGGGAAAATTGGCTTCACTATACGGAAGAAAAAAAAAATTCTCAAGTTAGATTTTCACCTCAGACCACACAACAAAATAAATTCCAGCTGATGTTGAAAAGTGGAATGCAAAAAAGTAAAAGCATCAAGAAAACTGGAGGACCATCTGCAGATGTGGATCGGCAGAGAAGGGGGTGGGGGAACAATGGCACTTCTACCTTTACTTTATACTTCTGTTTTGTCTTTTAAAAAACAATACGCAACAATTACATGCGTAATTTTCAAAATGGAGAGGAAATGTAGATGAGTATTTTATCGATCTTGGGGTGATGAAAGACTTTCAAAACCTAGAAGCCATGGAAGAAACACCAAAAGGAAATCAACACATTTGGTACAATTTCTGTATGTCAATAAAAGCATCAAAATGTAAAAGATGCATGAAAAATTGGGGCAATGTTTGGCACAGATACTGCGAAGTCTTCACACCATCAACGTATAAAGAACTACAACTTTCTAAGGAAAACGTGCAGCCTATGTTAGAAAAGGGTATAAAATAGCTGTAGCACAGAATATCATGAAAAGAAAAAAACACTGCTAAAATAATAAATAAACATATGCAGGAGAGGAAAAATTTTTCTTCCACCCTTCTAGGTTCTTTTGACTGGTCTATTAATTAAATTGACAAAAGACAGATTTACCAGGGAAAAACAAATTTAACTTAATATGTATGGGAGCCCCACAAAGACATGAGAAGCTGAAAGACAATTGAGACATATAAACTATGCCATCCTGAGCTAAGATGGGGATAGAAGTCTGGGGCTATAAAGGATAGGAAGACAATTCACAAAGAGATGGGAAGAGCAAATGTTGGGTAAACAAATGTTTCCCATGCCTTGCAGAGACAATAGGGCCCACAGAGGAATCTAAACAAATAGGCCCTGCCAAGCTCCATTCTCCCCACCACCCGGCCCCATCTTCCCACACCCAGCCCACACTTTCTGTAGTGATCCCTGGTTATAGCTCTTTCCTGGGCCAGGCCCTCTATCTAAATCCTCAGAGGCAAGTAAGGGGGAGGTAAAGGGCTCTTCCTTTGTCTTTTGGGCCTTGACTATCTTCAGCTCCAAATACCCATACCAAGGTGGCACGTTTTGGGAGGGCTCATTTTGAACCCCTTCAATGCAACAGTTGTTGCACCAGAATGCCCACCATAGCCTTATTTATAGTATTAGAAAATTTAGAACTGATCTCAATGTGTAATAGCAGAATGTTAAGTGCACTATTGTTTGAAGAGTGTATATATGGTGATGTAAGGATATTCTAATCATACAAATGCAAAAGGACTTCAAAAGCAAATACAAAATTTTTAATTTCGTAAAACGTGGGTCTGTGTTCATGCACACGTGCATGCAAGATCATGCTTAGGAGGGAATTTTTCCCCTAATATATTTCCTCGAATATTTTTCCAAAAATACTAGCAGTGCTTATTTCTTGGTAGTGAGGTTACTGTCATTTTCATTCTTCTGTCTTTCTATAAGGAGCATGCATTAGTTTATAATCAGAAAAAAAATAAAAGAAGCATTTATTTTATGCTCAGGTCTTCTCCTTCCTTTCAAAAAAATTCCACATGTTAAGTTTAGCATTCTTAACCAGATAAAATACTGTGAAAACTCTGAATGAAAGACACTGAAGATCATTTATCTGCATGTAACTTTCATGGATTTCTAGTTTAGCATAGAGCATAATGCTAGTGAATTAATTTAATTTTAACTTGACCCATTTAATATCTATGCCCATGCTCTTTTTTTTCTCACCATCATCTCCTCTCCTACTGGTCGGCTTATTTTTTACCGAAGTGCCAACTAATATGGGACACCTTGAGAGTGTAAATTGCACTTTTTGAAATAGATCATATCTTTTTTTTCTCATCCTTTGGAAATCTTTAAATGGAATAAGTAGAACAGATAGCTGACAGGTAGGCCCTTAGGGATAAGATCTATTAAATTTTTCCTCATTAGGGATGTAGACTTAGGCTTACATTATAATTTTTCCCCATAATTCGGACAAATCCTTCACTACTAATTGAATTCTTTTTGGTCCAGGTGTAAAGCATCTGGATCATTTCTAAATAAACATAGGTCATCCTCATGCCTTTAGCCACTTAATATCTTTCTTTAATGGTTTCACTTCTTGTCTTCCTGGTTTCTCTGTCCCATCACTGGCTTCCAGTTGTGTTTTGTTTTTTGTGTCGGGTGTGGTGGGGGGGGTTGAGTGTTAGTTTTTCTGTGGATTTTGTTTTCTTGTTGTTATTTTTGTTTTTTCATTTTGTTTTGTTTTGTTTTTAAGTAGATCAGAAATATAGCTGTGAAGGATGGATGAAAAGGCAGAGTTGAAAACACACAATTGATAGATGACACTTTACAGTCCTGTGCTCCTTACTGATTTAAAAAACCAACAACCAAAGAGCAGGCAGCCATCTAATCAGGATGGATCCCACTCCTGAATAAATATGTCTCCCTTTCTAATGCCTAAAATTTGATTATTACTGAATGATCATTTGCAATAATCCTTGTCCTTTCCAGATTTCCTCCCTGAAAACGTAAATACCCCTGAAAATGGACTATAATTTTTAAAATAAATTCTCTTCCTACTCACACAAAGGATGAGTTTTTCTTTAGGATTTCATTTGTTGTCAGCAAAATCCCGTGGGCCCCAAAGCTAAAGGTTCTACAAAAGGGAGGATGGGGAAAACCAAGGGCAAACCTTGTAAACTTCATCACAGTGTATTGGGAAAGCCCCATGCATATTCTGGCAACATGCCCAGTGCACTCTCTCCCTCCTTAGTGTTATCGGAAGTGGAAAGAAAAAAGAAAACCCGGGGGGGAGACAGCAGCAAGAGGACCAGTGGTAACTCCACCCCTGTATCATGAATGTCCAGGGACAGACCAGTGGAAGGCGGGCATCTATAGAGCAGGTAGATATTAGACTCTGGCTCAGCTTCTTTATCAGCACAGGAAGGGAGTGACAATAAGACCACTAATGAAAAAGCCACATTTTGACAGCCCTGGCTCTGTCTCAGCTATAACAATAAAATGTGAATTGCAGAACAAGACCCAATAACAGGAAACAAGAATAGCGCTGAAGGTGTTTTGGTAAACAATGGCAGTTTTCCCCACTGAGGTCTTGATTAATACCCTCAGCAAATCTAGAGAAAAGGATAAGGCTTCCCTGTCAGGAGGGCTGACCACAACCCCATGTAATGCTCATCCATCTCTGACATCCCTGCCCAAGACACACTCTTATGGCAGAACCATCCACCTTGACCTAGGACAGGTAATGAAACATAATGACAGTCTTTCCCTGCTCCACTTCCAGCTGCTTCACATGGCTGCTAATAAAGATGCTTGGCTTTTATGTTGTCCGTCTGTGCCCCAAAAGCAAACATGGAATTGTGTTTTCCTCTTTGGTCTGTCCCCCAGCCTAGAAGAATGTGTCCTGCGGAAGACAAGCCAACCTTCAGCTGACCTCTAGATGCATTCATTAGGCTTGGCTTCAATACTTTCGACAGTGTCTCCAGATCTCCTGTTTCTATAAAACATATTTGTTTATTTTAAAAAGTACAAAAGAACTGTAGTAGTCTTGTTAGCAATCCAACAGAATCAAGCCTTGTTCACAGAAGCCCTTGGATTCCAGTGTGTCTGATTTTACTCTGGGTTGTTTATTTTCTATTTAATCCAAGAGACTCCAGAGCATGGGTCAAAGAATTGAAAGCAGGGTTTGAAAAGGACTTGGAGAAGTTTTGCTTTGGAAGCCAATGTAAAAATTAGATTCTTATCTATTCTATAATATTATTATTTTGAGCATTTATGAGGACTGCTGTTTGAACATAATCATTCTCTAAGGTTTTCATGCCCTAACAATTTGGCATCAATGTTTTGGGGGAATTTTAAACTAAACAACAGCACTAACACCTAGTATTGCCAAAGCAAATAGCATAGATCCATTGGCCTTCTGTTCCTTTTACTCAAAAGCTATTGAGTGAAATCAGTTGAAATTCTACCCAGAATCTTGAACAGGAGAACTTGGAAGGTACAGTTGACTCTCATAATTGCCTTCTCCCCACCACCTGGAACAGCATTTATGGGAATCATCTTTATATGAATAATTTTTGAGACAAAATAATCCACCCTCATGTGACACAGGAAGGGGATCCAGATTCAGGGCTTGTTTGGCTGTGACAACAAGGCCACCATGCATACACTGGCAATAAAGAAGGAACTAAAGCTGGGGAGAGAGCAGCTCCAGGGCCTGCAGTGTGGGAAGAGCAGGGGCAGGCAAAGGATGCTGGCTGGAGCACACAGTCAGTATAGAGATTAAAAAAAGATGTCTCCATATAGAAATATCATTGGCAGGTGCTCCATATATAGAAACAGAGGGTAACCAACAGGTATAGCTTTTTCAGCTTATCCCATAATGGAAAAACTATTTAGAGCTCTCTGAAGCCACCAGCCACAGAATCTGCTTCAGAGGAACAGGGTAACACGTCCTCTACAGGCAAGAATTGTATGCTGATCTTCTCAATTTTCTTCACAGTTAAAAATTCACAAAAATGTCACAGTTAAAGAGACCATAGATAGAGCCTTGTCAGCTTACTGGCAGTTTCTCAAGACCTTTAAATGAGTCTCATCTGATTTGAACACAAGACCTTGTAATTCTCCATTTGATTCATTGAGAACAAGCTTCCTTTATTTACAGAATGCTCTATAATCCTTAAAGATTTTCCTATGTGGGCAAAAATTTTGTCCCATTCATAATACTTACACACACTTGCAAGTGTACTGCTGTGTATACACACATACACACACTCATATAAGTTTATGAGCCTTATCCTATACAGAGAAAGTTCATAAGAACAGCTCATACATGTCATTCATATGTTACCTATCCTGCCTATTTGATTCTTGCTTCTTCAAACCCACCTGTCTACTAGAAAAGAAGAACGAAGTTCCTTGGGATACCTACGAGATTTATATTGAGTTTTTTGTTGTTGACTTTGAATTACAACTGGTTAAAGTAAAGGCATGTCAATACCACATGATACAGTTACATAGTCCCCAGTGCCTCAGTTTTCTTGACTATAAAGGAAGAATAATCACAGTACCTACCTACCTACCTCACAGGTTTTGTGAGGATCAAATAAGGTAATTCATGTAAAAGACTTGGGATAGTGCCTGACACATAATGAACACTCAAAATATTGTACTATTATTAGTATACAATGCCATAAATTACACAAGGCAAATTACCATTGAGTTGGGTTAGAATTCAAGTCAAATCAATAAATATGCATTATCTACCACATATAATTACTATTGTAGAAAATACATGTTCATTAGTAGATGCTCAGTTCAAATTCCATTAAATGTTTATCAGCTATCTGAGTGGCCCCTGGGAAGTCAGGGTTAGCCTATTATTCTGCTTTCACTGGCCTAGGACTAAAAAAATTAGGCAGGAAGAATGCACTCATTCAAACTGGGATGTGTCCAGAACATGAGGTTAAGGAGATCTATTAATAAATTGTGACTTCAGTAATAAAAGGTACACACATAGGCATCGTGCATGCTAGAATGACATTTTGTTAATAGACTGTCCTGGCAGAGAGGGGTGTTCTTTTAAGCTTTTTAGCAGCAACAAGCTGCTTCCTAGTCAGGAATCTTAAAATAACTATGTCATTACATAAACATTCTACATCCACCTTATGCCAACCCATGTTCTGTTTCTTTTGGAAGAGAATGAAATAAGATGAATAGGCATGACCCAGGAGCCTGTGTTAGAGAATGCTAACATTCTTTAAGATGGTGGATTTTCTAAAAATTATGAAAAAGGGCCAGTGTTAAAGGTATGGCTGACCTTTGCAAGATTATTTTATTGCAAAGGTTCTTTGGTTTTACAAGCTGACATGCCAGAGTCAACATAAATAAGGTGCTAGGGGAATATTGCCACAGAGGTAAGAGCATAAACTTACATAGCTATCTCAGTGTGGCCAACTGGGCCCTGGGGAGGAGACCAGTCCACACAGCTACATAAATAGCAAATATGGCCTGGCCAACAATTCAAAGAGCACTAGGTGTATTGTCTTCAGAATTAAATTGCATTAGGAACAAATCAGATATAGTGAACACCTCACATAGGCAGACATGAGCTCTGGGCCACTTCAGCCTGGGAGGAAATCTTCTGCATTAGCAGAACTCCAGTGGCAGTGAGCTAGGTCAGACTGATATTTGGGTCCAAATCAAACAGGTCCCAGAGGAGAAATCAGACTTTTCAGTGAATAAGAGGAGGTCCAGCATGTAGGGAATCAGTAGTGAAAGAGACAGGGAAAGAGGAAGATACCTAAGGATGGTTTAGGCAGTTAGCATGGAACAAACTTGACAAAACATGATTTATAGTCAGCTGGAGGCACTGGAGAAGAGGGACAGAGACTAATGACTTGATCTGATATCTAAGTAGGATTTGGTCACAAAGAGCAAATCAAAAGACCAGGAATTAAAACGGGAACCAAGAAGTGGACTAACCAGATGCTGAATCACCGGTAATAATTCTCCTAGAAATAAGGGTTTTATTGGTAGAAGGAAACTTGCTTAATATGTTTAATAACTAGTCCTTAAAGATGGCACTCAGTGAACCATAGCCTCACCACAGTTAATTTGGGTCAGTACTGTGACTTGTTTGACCAATAGGATTTGCCAGAAGTGACACTGTGTATTGGGAACAGGGCCTTAAGTGATTTATAGCTTTCATTTTTACCTCTTGGAATGCTCCCTCTTGGAATTCAGATGCCATGTTGCCATGTAGCCCAAACCCCCAGAGAGCTTCTCTGATCAGCAGCCCCAGCCTGAGTTCCTAACAAAGCCAACAGCTGCCAGCCATGTAAGGAAGCCATCTTGGATGTCCAACCAAATCAAGCCCCCAGGATCCAGCCCTCACTCACATCACCTGGAGCATAAGGACCACACAGCTGAGCCCAGTCAACTCACAGAATCATAATAAGAGATAATTAAATGATTATTGCAGTAAGTCACTCAGTTTGGGGACAGTTGTTACAAAGCAACTGAAAACTGAGTGTGATAGTTTCAGGGGACATGAAAGCAATATTAAACTAAGCAATGATTACATCAGCAGGCACTTGAAATGAATTTGAATCTTCTTTTAAAAATTTAAATTCCATTCAACATATCCTCTTTAAGAAGACAGAATTTTGCATAACTTGTGAAAGAAAATTTCCCATCAAAAATATTTAAACTTTTAACGTTTATTTATTGTTGAGAGTGACAGAGAAACAGAGTGTGAGCAGGGGAAAGACAGAGAGAAAGGGAGACACAGAATCTGAAGTAGGCTTCAGGCTCTGAGCTGTCAGCACAAAGCCCGATGCGGGGCTTGCACCCACAAACTGTGAGATCATGACCTCAGCTGAAGATGGACACCTAACTGACTAAGTCACCCAGATGCCCCTTCCATCAAAAATATTTAAAATCAACAATGTTTAAGAAAGGCAACCAATTTATCTAAAGAATTTCTCCTTGTTGTATTGCTATAGTTCAATTAAAAGTAGGATGGGGTTGGGGGCACCTGGGTGGCTCTGTCGGTTAAGTGTCAGACTCTTGATCTTGGCTCAGGTCCTGATCTCACAGTTTGGTCAGGGAGTTGGAGCCCTGCGTCAAGTCCCTTGTGGAGCCACACATGGAGTCCCATGTCCAGCCCCACGTCGACAGCATGGAGCCTGTTTGGGATTCTGCCCCTCCCCTCTCTCTCAAAATAGGTAAATAAACTTAAAAAAACAAAACAAAACAAAAGTAGGAAGGGGTGAAATAAAGTTTGAAAGAAAATGCCAGATTTCCCAGACAGTTTCACACGCAAAATTATCAACAACTTTTGCTGTATCATGTCTTCTCAAGCAAGACATTGCTTCCCTTAATTTGCTACCATAGCTAGACACGGGATTTCCTGCATTGAACTTCTCAACCTTAAGAAGGCCTCTGCTCATCACAGTTATGGTTTATGTGCCATTACCTCTGTGTTTGTTCCAAAAGCCAACAACTAACAAAGCATCATGCGGAGCATAATGCCAGAGGATAAAAGAAGGTCAAAAGAATGGGTCAGACTTGGGGAAAACAGAAAGGGAGCTGAAATCCTAAGTCAACACCTTGAGAATTAATGTCACAGCCTTTGCCAAAACACCAAAGTGAGTCCAAGTGGGGCAAGATAGACCAACATGAATCAAGGTGGGCTAAGGTGAGTCAAGGTGGGCTGTGTTGAGCCAAGGTGAGTCAAGTTTTGGAAGGAAGGAAGTCAAGACACCAGTCAGCATTTCCCTGATTACCTAAAGTCAAGGGTTTGGAAGCTATGCCATCAAATAAGGAAAGATTTAACTATTAGGTCAGAGTTCAAGTCTGCCAAGATCTGGACTCGTGAAGATCAAACCAATTATCCTAGGAGACAGAACTCAGAAATGGTCTCAAGATTCTTTCATACTCTATCTGGGAATAGCAAATGGTAACCAGAAGAGTATAGACCATAGCCCATAAGTATTTGGAGAACTGAATGTTTCTCTTTTGCAAGTAAAATAATCAGGATGGTTTTCAAATAGAGAATGACATGATGTTGAAATCCTATCACATTTTATTCTCTAGAACTTTTGAAGTATGAAAGGAATACTGCTTGAATAATTCCATTACATTGATTCCCATCATTTGGCATTCACTGATCATGCAGAGCATGTATTAGTTGGCACACAGCACATAGCATTAGAGGGAAAGTTTCCTCTGTTTGCAGAATGATCATGACTGACATCAACCTATATGACTACACTCTTGTCCTTGACTATCTTCACTACAGTGTGACTTCAGGAAATAGGACCTTGAGTCATGAATTAAAAGCCTCTCATTCTTTCATATATCTTTCTCAAAGGAACTACTAGATGAAAATAAAAGCCATTTGAGGGGAAATATTTAACAACAATAATGACCAAAAAGTCACTTTGAGTGGACCAAATACTGACTTGTGTTTGGAATGGAAGATTTCCCACTGCAGATCCAAATCTCAGAAACTGACAACTTCAAAGTACTTTCTGAAGGTTTGGGCTTGAAGTCCTTTACATTGGGATGGACACTTGAGTGGACGCATAGGTGATCCATTTGCATGAGGGAATTATTACTCAGTTGAATGATGAACCTTAACATTTCTGCAGAATGTGATGGCACAAATCTCCCTACTCCTCTGAAAAACCTAACGAATGAAATTCAGTTCAGTGGCAAGAACAAGAACTATTGGGTTTTCATGACACTTCATGGCTGATCATAAGTCTAGAATGGTGTATCTTCATATGGAACTATGTTAAAATCTCTTAAACATATCCTAATGGAAAGAGTAACCAATCTGTAAATGATGTTTTTTTTTTAAAGAAATTAGCTTACAAATTTCAAATGCATAGAGTAACTCTAGCTAATAAAATACTGACAAACAAAATTCATTGGGGACCTACTTTAATGAATAGAGGGATTAATTTTTAATTAGTATATTAGTTGTTTACTTGTAAATGGCAACAATATTCTATCCCATAAATTCCAAATTAGCATAATCCAAATATAGTTTTATTGTAAAGAATTCTCTGGCAGCTAATTCAACAAACTTTTATTGAGAACCAACTCTGTACTAGGCTCTGTGGTAGATATTACAGTTGCAAAGATTAATTGGATATAGTCTCTGCCTCAAGGAGTTGACAATATTGTGAACAAGAGAAGGATGTAACTCATTGTTATATAATGTGATAAATGCTATGCTTTTATGATGAACAGTATGCTTTCAGAGGGCAAGGGAGGTAAGATTAATTCTACATAGAGAACATATAAGTATTTCATAGAAGAAATAATATTGGATTTGGATATTGAAGATTAAGTAAAAGCTCACCAAATGCAGAAGAGACAGTAATGGACCAATGTGGAAGAAAAGTATGTTGTTAGGAAGGGGTGAAGAATCTTTGGGAAATAGCATGACTGTAGCAAAGGGAACCTGGGAGGGAGACAGAAGATGAGACTGGAAAGGCCAGTGCCCTTGGCCATTTGTGGCCAGGCCACAAATGCCCTTGAATCTCTTCTGGAGGTGGCAGTTTATCTTACATTGAGTAGCTAGAAGGAGTTGGAAGACAGAAGGCAATTTGAGCAAATTCCAATGTGTGGAAATAACAATTCAATCAGTTTTCCCTACTGCTTCAGAGAGAACTAGGAATTCTATAGTAAGAGAGCAACAAGAGAGAATCCGTTTCAGCTTTCAACTTCCAAAAAAAAATTGCTAAAAGTCACTACTTTTAATTTTCAAGAACCAGTATTTTGAGAGGAATAAAAGGGTTTGCATATCAAAAGGCAAAGCCCTGGCAGAATGTTTAAGAACACAGTTAAAAATTACTTATTATTGCATAGTCTCTGAATCTGTATTCCCCATACTCACATGGCTTAAGATCAGTAACTCTGGTACCATATATCATTCTTTTATCAATCTCGTGTCTCTCTGAGATGATGCTAAAATAACAATGAAGAGACAATTGGCATAAATCTAAAAGTATTCATATATCCATGAGGCAAGTGAAGAGTTTATCCATAAATAGTAAATTAAGGAGAGAATAGATGAAGTAGTAGAAGAAAGAACACTTTGTTTGCCAGATGGACATTCTACAAAATTTGCAGGGGTGGGGCAACCAGTGGGGTTCCCTGAACTTAAGACTACTTTGAAAAGTGGGGTCAGCTCTGAGAGAGGACTGAGCCTCTGAGTGAGCACCTCCAGTGGCCATAGTCAGGGAGTCTTGAGGGACCTAATCCTGCCTCCTCTGATTGCGTCCATTTCAGTGAACATCGCTCATGTTGCTTGCCCCTAGAGGCTACTTGTCCCTTGAGGACATCTTGTCAACAGCTACCTGCACTTAGACAGCAGGGAAACATGCCCAGGCCTCCAGACCATTCAGTTCAGCTAAATCCCCCTTGTGGAACAGCCTCCTCTTCAAATCGCTAGGGCACTTCAAAGCCTCCAAAAGGAAGTGAGGACTTCATACCCACAGGAAGTACTATGAAAGAGGATGTACCTTATGAAAAAGAACATACCTTCATACTTCAACTGAGAGGAGGGGGGAGGGACCTGGAGGCTGAACAAGGCCAGCTTGAGATTTTACCTCAGCCACAGCAGTGGAGAAACCCACTACTGTAGAATATCACATGAATGTATTTCAAGATCTATCCACCCAAATCTCTGTCCTCAGTACATTTGCGTAATCCCACAAAGAACTTTTCTTTGCCTCTGCCACACAGCAAAGCTGGGCTTCTGACCTCAACCAGTTCTCCCCAGAAGGTGCCTGTGGACACTTCGTAGTCACTCAGGGAAAAGGCAACTGGGTCTTAGGGAAAGCATTATGCCATCCAGGTATTCACATAAATGTAGACAATTGGTAAAAGCACAAAGGACGTGTGAATGCAGTTTTCTCTGTATCCATCAGTCATGGATATTTGAAAATAACCATTCTTCCAGAGGTGCCTGGGTGGCTCAGTTGGTTAAGCATCTGTCTTGATTTTGGCTCAGGTCATGATCTCACGGTTCATGAATTCAAGCCCCACATTGGGCTCTGTGCTGACAGTGCAGAGCCAGCTTGGGATTCTCTCTCTCCCTCTCTCTCTCTGCCCCTCCCTGTTCTCTCTTTCTCTCTGAAAATAAATAAACTTAAAAAACAAGAAAAGAAAAGAACCATTCTTCATGTCCAGTTCTGAAGGCTACCAACTCATTAGCAAAGGTTCAAGGCACTCACTATAGTATAAAGTCCTAAGCTATTTCAATGGATGAATCTGGGTACAAACACGCACATTCACCTTTACCAGATTTCTTTAGTTCCACCAAAGGTAAGGAATGCATTGAAGGCTAGTAGTAGCAAGTTCCAACTACAAGAAATGCTTGCCCAGTTCTGTTGACAGCAGATAGGCATTGTATACATAAATTTTCCTGTTTGTTTTCCATGTACAAATGCCTACAAAAAGATAAATGGAAAACAAAGACACAAGCCATGACCTCTGCTCTGCCCTCTAGGACTGCAGAGTCCTATAGAATCCCCCAAATTAAAATCTAAAAGTGTTGATTTTATGAGTCCCTGACATATACATCATAGGAGAGCCTTAGAAAGAAACTCAAAGCTAACAGAAAAACTTTTTTGCTTCCATGAATGGGACATGGATTGTGTTTAAGAGAGCAACTTAGAAGAGAGCTGAATAACTCCTGACTTTCCTGGAGATGGTTAGAAAGAATAAGGTCTGTAAACTATAGAAATGGTATGATCATTTAGTAAAGAACTATTAATAACTGCATAATCCATATATTTGCATATATATACACACACATATATACACACATGTATATATATACACACATGTATATATGTGTGTATGTGTGTGTGTATATATATATATAGGAGAGAGATATATACACACACACACATATATATATATATATACACACACTATTATTTAATCAATATGGAGCCTATTTGAGATTATGCTAAAAACAAACAAAGAAGAGGTGCTTGATGTAAATCTAGAAGTCTTAATATGCCTATGGGGTAACAGCATCTCAGACATTGTGTTCATATGTAACAGTCATAAGCTGGGGTTGAGTTTCACTACTCTCTTGCAAGGAGATCTCAAGGCAGTTTTGTTAAATCTCCCCTGCAAGTGAAGATGATGAAGGTCTTTCTCATCCACACTACCATTTTTACTCTCTCATATTACAGGCCTCACCCTCTTTTGAGGGGTTATGCCTGCCTTGTCAAAGCAAGGTTTGAAACACACAGGACAGTTAGAGGGGGCTCAATAAAGCCTCAAACACAGGTGGGCCTCATTCCTGATGTACACAGAGGACCCTGAGATTCTGTCCTTTTCTGAATTTGAGATAAAATCAGGGATAATGGAAGAGACCTGAGGTTGCTATGGGAGCAGAAAGGGCCTCTGGGACTGGTGAGACCACTGGTGAGCCCCAAATCAAGGTGGAGAGATATTCACCTGACACCCACCTTCACCCACCTGACAATGTGGGACCGTGGGGCACAAGTTATTCACACCATCGTGCCTTGCATGTGGGAAGGGCTATTGTGGAAGCACAGGTACAAATCAGACCCTAGTTCTTTTTACACTAGGGTCCTGAGGAAGGGAGTAGGGTTCTTCAAGGATCCTAGGCAGCAAAGATATACCTGGGAGAGAAATTCAAATAGTCTCATGACGTGAGTTTCATCACATACCCAGTCGAGAGGAAATCTCTAACTGTCTCTGTTTACCCCCTACTCCAGTAGAGTTATCAGGGATTTTCTGTCCACAGCATCTGAATCTCCTCCAGATGTCCCAGGCCTCAAGTCTTGCTTCATGGGGTTTTCAGATGTTCTGATCATTAACAAAGGATTTCTCCACATGGGAAAATGGTTGGACTGAATCTCTGATATGGGGTCATGACTGCTGCAAGACCACCAAGGGAAGGGTAGACAGGTGTTGATGGAATTAGAAAGCATATAGATATTTCAAGAAAGTTCCTCCTATGTGTGGTTGTGAAAAGAAATCATACACAGAGGGGGCAGTGTGTGGATCAGAGGTAGGAGAGGCCAGATATAGGGCAATGCAAGAGGGAGGACCTCAGACAGGCAATGGCAGTGGGAACAGAGAGCACCTTTTAGATGTAGCAGGTTGAGGGCGGGAGACATTGAAGAAGGTGAGGGAGAGAAAAGAGTATATTAGGATGACTTTTAAGCTTTAGCTTGGGTGTCAATAGATTGCAATGTCATGTTCTAAAATAAGAAACGACCTTTTAAGGAAGAAATAATTTGGAATTCTGGAGACAAAGCCAGATTGCACTGGAAAGAAGGAAGAATGTAATTTAAGGAAATGGAGGTTTAAGCTACAAAAGTGAGGACATGAAATGAAGGTGAGAGGTGTAACCTACTACCTACTACATGCTACATACTACATACTGCATATTACATACAGGGATACCTACTCCCATGTTCTTTAATCTAGTCCCCTGTTCCAGTACCTGACAGTTGGAGAGGCACATGAAAGATCCAGGAGATCCTTCATTAAACTCTCCAATTATGGCCTAACCCTCTTTTCTAATTAATGGAGGCAGGTTACCCCCACTCCCTAATACACACACACATACACACACACACACTTCAGACTCAATAGATATTTTCTGCCACAATTTTTCTTGTTCTACCTCCAGCAGAAAAGAGAAAGAACTGATCACCGTTCTCCGTAGACTTTCCCTCCTTGGAAATCAAAGTTAATTAACATTTACTGAACCTTTCCTGGACACATGGCAGCATGCCAAATTCCTAAAGGAAAATGAGAATGGATGTGTAGGTGTGAGACTAAAAACACATCAGAGGAGAAGAAGGAAGCCAGCTTAACAGGTTAGAGCCAAGTTTAGCACTCTTCTTCCCATGGTTGCAAGACTCTGCCCCCTCAATAAACAAACACACTCATAGTAGAAACCATTTGCATGCATACATACATAGTATTTAAGTTCCTTAAAATCAATTCTTAAGCTCAAACACTGAGCCCTTTCTAATCACTTTCCTACAAGTAATAAAAGAACGTGAGTATCATGACGTTGAAAATTGTTCTGCACTAATATCTACAAGCCCAATCCAGTCCCTCACGGGTCACAGGACTTGGAGATGCTACATCTACAGGTTCACCCTAAGCTACTACACATATAAGTCCTTATCGTGCATGTTCATTGGCTTTCCTTTGCTAAGAGAAATTCTTAACCCAGACTGCCATTAGCATGATTGGGTGTTTAAAAATACAGGTGCCTGGGCTGCCCACTCACAGACTTTGTATCTATGGAAGTTGGGCCCATTAATGATATCTTTGTTAACCTCCCCAGAAGATTCTGATGGGTAATGCCACGGGATATCCTATATCTCTAGACCTATAAATCAAACCTGACTCCTATCGACTTTTCCAAATCTACCTCCAACCATTTCCTACAAACACTAGCCACTGAAGCAATGGCCTGATGGTTCCTACTTCTCCCATTGCCCATACGTCTACCTGGGACACATCCCTTCACCCCCCACGCCCCTTTCCACAGAGTACATTTCTGTCAAGGTCTAGTTCAAGCCAAGCAGAAAGTAAACCTATTTCTAAACATGTATATTCTAGTGCTGGCCTAGCTCGGTATCTCAGTTTCCTTGTGAAGAGAGTTGTCACCAGAATCACTGTTCAAAGAGATCATTATGATGGGTAGAGACCCATAGCTATTCAGTCCATTGCTGTCTATGTTTGGGTATGGGATTACATTCACTGTGCCCACTGTAACATCCAGTATGTGGTTAGTCCCCAGATTTAAGCTTCTCCCTTATAGCAGTGAGTTTTACACCGACTTATCTATCCTACATTCAAAGTCATACCCACTGAAAGCATGTGTAAGGCCCTTCAAATCGAAACCCTCCTCACAGGGCAGCATGAAATCGTGTATAGCCCAAAGGAAGTAAGCAGTCACTGGTTCTTGGATGAGGTGAAGTACCAGTGGATGAGTTGGGACAGAGGAATCAGGGAAAGCCTCAGAAAGTGTCTGCTTTTCTGATGGTCTCACCAAATACTTAGATCTAGGAAGGTTTTTTTTTATTCTTAAAAAAAAATGAGAACAACATAATTGTACTTTTGTCTGCTCTCTTATCTGAGAAATGTACCCAACAGTCACGACTGGACAATTTCTAGTGAACCCTCCTTCCTCAAGAGTTAGAACCCAGGCAGCCTGCTATCTGAGGAAAGACTACTCTGGAAAAGAATCTCTCCCACTGCCTTCCACCAGCTACCTTCCCTAATATATGTGAACCGCATCTAAACCAAGTTTCTGCCCTAGGATGTAAGGCGGGGGATGAACTAGGCCTTGATAGTTGAGAAACAAAGGTCCTAAGGCAGTCATGTCCACCTCACGGGCACTCAGAATCTCTATTGATTCTGGAAAAAAACAGACAAAGCACCTGTTGGACCCAGAAGTTTGGGCAGGAAGATCTCTGAGAGGGAGGTGGGTGTGGGGCTTACAAATATGGCTCCTATGGGAAGTGAGAGGCTCTCTGTCTGCCTCTACGCTTCAAATACCAGGTTGGTGACAGTCAAAACCACCTCAGTGACAAGCATGAGAAACAGAAACTCTCTTCTATGATTTGTTTCCAATGCCCTCTCCTCCTGAAACTAATGTAACATTGCGTGTCAATTATACTCGTAAACATTTTTAAATAAATAAATTAAATTAAATAAGTATGATCAAAAGACAATAGCGAAACAGAAAAAAAGAAAATACAATTTCCAGAATGCATTTTATCAAAACAAGGATCAGAATTCTCTCTTCTTAAAGAAAATTCAATGATCATATGAACACTCTTTAGCATTCTTCTAGGTCACAGAAGTCGTTTGTATACACACAGAACAGCATGTC
The DNA here is from genome assembly GCF_028749965.1 of Puma concolor. Classification (NCBI taxonomy): domain Eukaryota; kingdom Metazoa; phylum Chordata; class Mammalia; order Carnivora; family Felidae; genus Puma; species Puma concolor. Next base: position 75,457,703 of record NC_141678.1, read on the forward strand.
TCCCAGTGATTTGAGTTATATTTTTGGTTCTCATTGCACAGATTTAAAAATCTAAAGAAGCGTAATCAATTTATTGTCAACTTACGAAACATTTTAGACAGTAAATGTAAGGTTTAGCATATGATGCCGTGTCTATAAGGCTTAAAACTGTATAAAACAATAACACATATGTGATGCAGAATGTTTTGTAACATAAGAAATATTATTAAATCATAAAATCACAGAAAGGAAAAAGAGAGTTTCTGGTGTAAATTCCTTCCTGGAGATTGCATCTGTCACTGAAATGGCCAAGAATCTGGACACCTGGAGACTGAGTTTGTCTTTATCTCATAGTAGGAAAATAGAGTCATTTTCTTAAGTTCCCTCTCCATAACACATACATTAGTCCTCACGCCATCATTTTCCTGAGGCCTTAGGTTATGCAAGGTGACAAAACATGTTCTCAGAGAGCAAACTCGAGCTGGTACTCCCAGTGATTTAAGGAACTTGCTTTGGGGAATGTGAGGACAGGGTGAGGAAACACATAAGAATCAGGAGCTATAATCTGAAAGCCCAAAAGGCCAATTAAAATGCTCTGCAGGAAATTTGAAAGGAAACCATTGCAAAGGGATAAAACTTAGTACTAAGTATCAGAACTTCTGTGCTCAATCACACTCTCCCCCCACCTCTTTCTGTTTTTCTCTCATAGTCATGTGAGTGCTTGCGTGTGCATATGTGTGCATGCACACACATAGATGATGGAACAGATTTTTTTCACTCTCATTTCCCAGATAACGAAACTAAAACCAGACAGGTAATGTCAAGGTCATAGCCACTAATTTGCCAAGGTAAGTTTCCAACCTAGCCATGTGCACAACGGTGTCATTCGTTCTTGCAGAACTGCTCGTGCTGCCTTGCTGTTGCTTTCCTTTTCATTAAACTGCTCACTGGCTCCCATGCCTAAGCCAGTGCAGAGGTTAAGAGAGAAGGCTCCAGAGAGAGCTGAGCCAGAAGGTTAAGAGAGAAGGGCCAGAACGCATGAGTGAAATGCCCAGCTCCTCCACTTTCTAGGTGCGTGATCTTGGGCAAGTTATTTAATCTCTCCACACCTCAGTTTCCTTACCTATAAAATGAAGGTGACGAAAATCCTGTCTGTCTCCTAAGTCATCAAAAAGATTAAAGAAGTTAATACAGACAAAACTTTGAGAAACAGTACTTGGCATACGGGCAAGACAGAAACGTGTACTGGGTCAGGCTACTGTGATTTTGGAGTTGTCTGTTTCTGTAGCATTGTCTAGCCAGTAGAGTTCAGTAAATGTCAGTTAAACTAATTTTGATTAAATCATTATGCATAACAGTTAAGTGGCAGGAACTATTGCTGAAGGGGACTATGGGTTGTTTTTGCTTCTGTTATGTCCCTAAATTCAACCAACTCCTCTGTAAAGGATTATTTTCGGTTGTGTTCTCAAGATCACATTTTTCCTGATGAATAACTTTCTCTCTCAATAAACTTAATACTGTATCACCCATGTATCAGCACACCGCAGAGCACAGAATTAGCCAAAGAAATCATTTTTCTCTTATTTCACTCAGGGATTTCAGGAGTTGATCCTGATTGATCCCGTTTTTAAAAAGCAGCCTGTGGTACACACAGATCTTCTATTTTAAATCTTTCAAAAACTGTTACGCTTCTAGATGAAAGACAATAGAGATATCTAAAACAAAATAAATAATAAGTTCCCAAGAAGTCCATTTGCAATAAATGATGAGAATCCAAAACATAAGAAAATCTGTCTTGGGCATTCCATCTGAACTGACAGCCTCATTATAAGGTCTATGAATATGTCTCACAAATTCCCACAGCCTCAACTAGAAGAGAAACTGCCCAGCCTCGACTCTGGGTTCCTATTGTTTCCTGGTTGCATTCAGGGAGTTAAAAGCATAAAACTTTCTTTAGCATGCAGTTGGCTGTTGTAGATTTATTTCCCTCACTTCTTTGAAGGAGAGCAAGCCCAAATGAGAAATTCACTGGGTGCTGGTCTGGATCCATTACTCTGTCTGCAAAAGGAGATGTGACATAGGTCTACCATCGTGTCTTGTTACAAACCATAGTAAGCCTCTGCAGAGATATGAAACAATTAACTTTTAAAAATGCCTATCAGTTGCCCACCCATCCATATCACATAAATCCATAATTAACTTTCTAAACGTGGATATTTTTGGCATTTAAAAATGTATATTAATTACTTGATATGCCCATTCCAGGCTGTTTATGTAAATACTGAGTTGGGAGACTTCTTCAAACACACAGAATTTACTTGGTCATCTTCAGTGGTAATTGACTGAGTATATAATTAGAGTATTTTCAAAACAGGTCTTATAGACTCAGTAATCTTTAATGAACTTTTGCATCATTCTAACCTAAGGTGTCGAGACTTAATTAGAATTTGAAATTCATGGATCATTGACCAAAGCACCGTAATTGGTTTGGGCATATGCACTACTAGAGATCACCAGTGAGCCAACTCCTTAAAACAACCTCTCAAAAAAGCTATGTTAAAGGTATGTTGATTCACCCACTTGGAATGCTTCTCACAAAGAATTAAGCATTTTAACAGCTCTAAAGAAGGAATTTTAATTTATCCCCAGTTGATGTGGGAAAGCTCATTTTTGCAAATGAATATCAACTAACTAAAGCAAAAGGAATGATAGAAGTTCTAAAAACCACCATTTTGCAATCTAACCCCCACCCAGGAAAGCATGGATTCAGACAAAGAACCTCAATGGAAGCCAAAACTGTTGGGTAAAATGTTGTGGGGAGGAAAGGCTCGTCCCAAGGTGTCTTGTGCCATCCCGTTGATTACTTGTTAATTGCAAAGAACAAAAGAAAAGAAGCTTTACAATAGAGGGATCTGGCCGTCTTATATTAGCATCACTATTAGTGGATCTCTCAGCGATGTTCTGAGATGAAATATGCCATGCCCAGCAACACCTATGAGGTCTTCTTGTTAATAATTTTTAACTTAGTGGGGCTCCTGGGTGGCTCAGTCGGTTAAGCATCTGACCTCGGCTCAGGTCATGATCTCACAGTTTGTGAGTTCAAGCCCCACGTCCGGGCTCTGTGCTGACAACTCAGAGCCTGGAGCCTGCTTTGGATTCTGTGTCTCCCCGTCTCTCTGTACTCCTCCCCCACTTGTTCTCTCTCTCTCAAAAATAAATTAAAAACATTTAAAACAATAATAAAAAAAGAATACTATAAGAATAATTTTTAACTTAGTTATAATCAAGCTTTTACACCTAACCTGCGGTTTTCAGGAAATAGAAGAACATAAATCATTCCAAGAGGAAACAATCAAACTAATCAGGTCGGAGCATAATCCAGGACAATGTCTAGTCACTTCAAAGAAATCAACATAGTGAACTTCTAAAAAATGAGGGACTATTCTAGATTCAGCAATACTGAAACCAAACCAAAGCAAAATAAAAAAGCAACAACCACAAGAGACATGTGAACTTTGGATCCTCATTTGATACAATTATAGAAGATATTTTGGAGACAGTTGGGGAAATTTAAATTTGGATTGGCTATTAGATTACTTTAGGTAATTATTGCTTATTTCGTAAGTTCTAATGATGTTGTAGTTATGTAGGCAAAATGTCTTATACTTTGCTGAAATATCTCTTCATGATGAATACAACTTACTCAAATCCCTCAGCATGCAGACACAGAAAGGTATGGAGCAAATATAGTAAAATGTTAACAATTATACCTAAGTGGTAAGTATACATGTGTTCATTAAATAATATTTCCTATTTTTATGTATGTTTGTAAATATATATATATATATATATATATATATATATATATATATATAAAGTTGGGGAGAAAAAGAATTCTTGCCTCCATTTTCACATATTATATCTCCTACTTTGTCCATAGTTTTTATAAGGATATGTATGTATATGTGTCATGAAAATATTTCCCTGGAAGTGTGTGTATTTAATACAGTATGACACATAGCCCTTATTTACTACTTGTGCTCATTTGGATCGTATTGAATCAGAACTTATTTATACTATTTGGTGCTCCCAGAGATGCATTTCTTTTTGTACCACTGTAAGATTCAATTCATTCATTCTAGCTAGATGTGTTAATTGAGCACCTACTAGGTGTCAGGCATAATACTAGTCCCCAGGAAATCGTGGTTAGCAAATGCAAATGTTGAGCCAGATGTCATAAATCTTACAGTCTAATAGAGAAAAAAGACTCATCAAATTATAATCTGGCTAAATAGTAACAAACTGTGTTGTACATGTGTCATAAAAGCAAAGCTCATGGACCTATCGAACAAAAACAGAAGAGTCTGGGTTAGCGTAGGGAACTCATATTGAAAGGTGAAGGGAGAATAGGCATTTAACTAGAGGAAGAAAGTGAGGAGAGAAATAAAGTCTCCAAGGTTGAAGGAAGGGTGGCTAGTTCCAGGAACAGAAAGGCCAGTGTTACAGCAGAAACACCAGAGGACATGAGGGTGTTGATTTGGCTGAGGGGTAAAGAAAGAACCAGTCACTCAATGCCATTAGGCTATATGGAGAATGCTGATCTTTATCCAAAGAGTATTGGGTAGTTTTAAGTGTGAAAGTGACATGATCTGACTGGCATTTAAAAAGATCTTTCAGACAATAATATAGTAAATGGACTAAAGGGGACCCTGAGTGGAAGTTAGGAGGGAAATTTAGAGGTGATTAATGAAAATCCAGGGAAGAGGCAACAGTAGTTTGAATCAGGGTAGTGGTGGTGGAGATGGAGAGAAGCAGATAAACATAAAAAATACTTAGGAAGTAAAACTGATGGACCCTGTGGTTGATCAGATAAGAGTAGAGAAGGAAAGAGGCACCAAGGATTGGTCTTGGGAAGCTGTGTTGAGCAATTGAGGAGAGACCACTGAAGGAGAAACACGTCCATTCAGAATGATTCCAAACTGCATTTAGATGTGCTGCGTTGACGGTATCTTCAAACCAACAATTTCAGGCCAAGTCCAATGGCTCATTACCTAATTCTAGACATTTGAAATGTAGTTATAGAACGAAGAGAATTATTTTTTAATAAAATTAGACTTTACATTCCGAATGAGGTTTTTACCTTGAGGGATGATGCATTCTGCCGCAATCTTGTCATTGTTTAAGATATATCTGGGTGCTGTCCAGTCTTCCCCAAGCTCTTCCAAGCATCTCAACAGCAAGGCCCACTGGAAGCCTTGCATTATTTTTGTTTTTTTTTTCACTTTGCTGTATCTCATGACTGAGCTACCTGAGTTTTCTCACCCCTGAATTAGGGTGGTATATTTACTAATTAAACGTAGAAAGCCTATCTCATTATTTTGCCATCAGACCATAATTTCATCCAATATGGTCCAGCACAATCATTCAACTTGTTTATTTTTTAATGTTTATTTATTTTGAGAGAGAGAGAGAGAGCATGAGTGAGGTAGCCGCAGAGAGAGAAAGAGAGAAAGAGAATCCCAAGCAGCCTCCATGAGGTCAGTGCAGAGCCCAATTCAGGGCCCAAACTCACAGACTGTGAGATCATGACCCGAGCTGAAATCAAGAGTGTACACTTAACCAACTGAGCCACCCAGGTGCCCCAATCTAACTGGTTTCCCAAAGCAGTCTCTGACCAATTTGCATCATTTATCTAAAATAAATCAACTCACAAAGGGCCAAAGAAGAGGAGGGGAAGGGAAGGGAAGGGAAGGGAAGGGAAGGGAAGGGAAGGGAAGGGCAGGACAAAAAGAAGAAGGATTCATGGATGAAAACATGTCCCAAGCTCTGAAAATATTTTTTCAGGTATATTCCATAAGAGCCACTCAGATCATTACAAAGCCTGTGACAGTTTTGAAAAGGATAAGGTTCATTTGAACAAACTTTGACACACAGAAAAATAGTCTACCCACACGTGTGTGCATGTTACACAAAACATTAAAAATGAAAAATAAGAATCAAATTAAATAGCCCAGCCCATATGACACAACAATGAGAATTGACTAGAAAACCCAGACCAGCCATTTTCAAACTTTACGGTGCCTCAGACACACTTGGGGTATTTGTTTAAAGTGCTGATTTTTGAAGCCTATTGAGTCAGAAACTATATATATTTTCATGCCTATGTAGCTGAATGAAACATACATAGAAATTTCTAGATCCCGGTACTATCTGTGTTCTGGTCCTGGGTCTGTCATTTAATATCTGGTGATCTTGGGAATGTCACCTAACTTCTCTGTCCTCAAGATCTTCTGTAAAGGATGGAAGTTGATTTCTAAATACCTTCTTGTTCTAGAATGCTGTGTCTATGTTAAACTTTGCTGCTTTTGTTCTCTGAGTGGCCCAGGACACTAAACATTATTCTTAGTCCATGTACATAGACTCTGAACCCCACATTTGTTCTCTGATTGGCTGGACAACCTGAGCTCTGACCTCATGTTCATTCTCATAGTTAAGATAACCATAACATGACTGGCCTAGCCTGATTTGCAATCTCTCACTTTGTTTCTCAGATCACCAAACTTGATAATGATTCCACAGAGTGAAAGATCATGTAGAGCTGGGATCTTGTACCCCAGGGAGGCCTCCAAGGGTGGGAGGGGGATAGATTAGCACAGAAGACAAAGGGAACTCCAAGCAAGGAGAACTGCATGAGCAAAAGCATGAGAATAAGAATGGGCAAAGAATGCCCAGGGGTCAGTCTATTGTGATCGGAGTATTTGTGTCAAAAAGTAATTGGATTCTAAAGCAGTATTACAGAACTCCGGTGAAAGTTGAGGTTTGCTTATATCCTGATATCAAAGCAGAGAGGAGGAGAAGGCTCAGTGAAGAGTTCTTGAAGTGTGGCCCTGTGCTGCGATCATCCACTGGAGTAAGGTTCTCTCATCAAATAGGACAGTGACAATTAAACTCACACTTTTGCCCATGCCACTTACGATGCATCCTATACATTGGCAAGCAGAAACATCTGCAAACGAATGCAGGTAACTAAATGGGGAAGAGACTGCACGTGCTTCCAGAGACCACTCCTTCAGAAGGGGGTAGAGAATTAGATCATGCAGGCAGGAGACATTTGGTTGGGCCAGGGCTTTGCTGCCAACTCAGCCTCTGCCATGGTCATGAGTCACAGAACTGGCAGGCTCTGAGTACACATGCAGTCTCAAGACCCTCTATGCTTGCCAGTTCCACAGAGTATATGGTACCCAACCAATGCCCACTTCTTTAAGGAGGATTATTTTGAGTGGAATTTTTCCTTTGGGGGGAAAGAGGCATTAAAAAAAAAAAAAAGCAACCTCCCTTCATAGTAGATTGATAAAATGTTCCCAAAATTCAAAAGGAGAAAAGAGTCTACTTCATCTGTGGCTGGGATTTTCCTCCATCTAAGATAATTTAGACTGAAGGGGAGCACATTGGCTGCCAAGTCTCTGAGGACAGGCTTCTGGCAGCAAGTTCTCTGAGAAAAGCAGCAGATGGCCTCTGGAGAGCACAAGGAGTCAGCCAAGATTTCCCTGGAGAATCACTGAATGGTTACTTCAGGCACACAACCTTCTAGGCCCTAACCAAGTCCAACCTTCATTTCGAGTTTTAAAGCCTAGTATATGTGAGAGTTGCATGCCACAGAAGACAATGGTCCCACCCATTAATGGAGAACGAATTCTTCTCTCCAAAGTCAGCCTGGTTCCTATGTGACATCACAATGGCTTACTTCTCCTAGACCAAGCCTTGAGACAAGTGCTAATACTATTTCAGTTGACCTCATGGATAGTGTCAGAGGGCTCAGGACTTACTTACCTGCCCTTCTCATGTCAAGTTGGCTCATTGGCTCATTTGCTATATTTGCTAACTTGAACTAAAGGCCATGAGTGTGATTAAATTGGATAAACTTTTCTGGTGGCAGTTTTGTATTTCTGGAGTTCACAAAAAATAGAGTTTTGCTTTTACCTAGAGCAGCCTGGAACTAGGCTAAATTTTATTTGAACTTGGAGTCAACTCACAAACATTCATTGGATGCTTATTCCTGCAGGGAACCTACCTTTCTAGGATAAAACAAAAGCAAACAAAGAACATTGCAGAAGAAGAAGAAGAAGAAGAAGAAGAAGAAGAAGAAGAAGAAGAGGAAGAAAAAGCAGCAGCAGCAGCATGGTCATAGCATTCTTTTAAGAAGTCATCAATAAATGGATATTGATGTGTACTGATGGTGTTCAAAGCCATACCATGATGTTAAGTGAAGAGGAAGAATGTGTTCTCAAGCAACATGAAATACACATGAAATACTCTAGGAAACAACACGAAGCATAGTTGGATAGATTGGTTCTAATGTATTGGAATAGACTAGGTATTGTTTTGCAAATATCTACTATGGTATATGTGTTTCATTTGAGGATTTTGAGGTTTGGTGTAGTTGGCTACCTCTACGGAGAAAACTTCCCACATCCAGTCTGCTAAGGAATTCAGATACCTGTTGGATAGGTCGGATACCAAGAGGGAATAATTTGTCCATCCCTCAATACAGGAACTGTTATTCATCTTAGCTGAGCATTTTGGGCTTAGTACAATACTGAGATGTTCCAATCTGGGCTGTCAGATCATTCATTTTGGAAAGCTTCAGACGTACTGTTCTTTGCTTGATAAATATGAATACACTTTGCATTTAAAATTTTTATTTTCTTTATTGCTCTTCCACTTTTAAAAACATCTTCATACTGAAAGCAAAGAGATCACATAACAGGGACAGGAAGTAAAGCAGCACAAGGTTCTGATATCTCCTTGCATGCCCCTGGCTCTGTGCCTTGGTCTACTGCTTTCTCTGCATGCATTGCCCAAGGGCTCATCTCTAGGTGCCCAAATTCTCTTCATCATTCAAAGCCTCCATCAGATGTGACTTCTAGGAAGTCCTTCCAAATCTCTATCTTGAGCAACTATGATCTGTCCCTAGAACTTTCACTGATTCTCTCATAGCATTTAGCACATTCTCTCACATATAAATATGTACATAGAATGACATATACCATGCATATCTTAAACGACTTAATGCCCTTTGCTGCATCCAAAATGTATTACAGTTTCTTATTAGCAGCCCATATTTGGTAAATAGCTATTGGAAATATTTACTGGATAAATAAATAGTTAATTGATCAGTGCAAGCACAAGCTCCCAAAGAATCTAACATGTGTATCCAATCAGGACACAAAAATGGGGGGGGGGAGTTATATGTACAGTTTAAGCAGATAAACACCCTATATAAAAGTGGCCGATATTTCAAATCACTGCTCAGTTCATTTGGCTTGTCTGTCTCTTCAAGACTGCTTCTTTAAAGAACTTCTTTTCTTTCCCTTGAAATTACGGAACTCATTGGGAAGTGGCCCTATTAAAATGTAAAAATTTCTTGCGAATTAGTTGTGGGCAAGGCTCTCTTTCTCCTATGCCTTGAAACCCAGTCCCAGTGGGAAATTTTAAAATGAGAAAATAAGAAAAGCAAATTATCAATAAGGCAGTGCTGCCCCACCCAAATATAAAATATTAAAAATAAATCAAAGCAGATATTAATAAAATGGGAAAGAGAGGACACAAAGGAATATAATCTAGCAGTAGATTACAATGAATATGTGTAAAATGGTATGGGTATTAACTAGAATGACTTTTTCTCTAATGACCAAATTTAGGGTAAATATAACTGCTACCATTTCTTGTGTACCTACTATATGCCAGGAAAGTAGAAAATACTTCTTAATATATTGTTTATATTATATTATATTTTATATATTTATTCATCATAGCACTTCAAAGTCGATATTATTATTCCTATTTTAGGAATAATATTTTTTTCTTTCCTCAAGGGAGGAAACTAAGGCTCACAGAGGTTAAAAAACTTGCCTGAGCCAATGTAACAAAGATGTATCATAGCCATTACAACTCACTACCTTTTGCAATAAAAGCAAATCATAAGATTCTCCATTTCTTCAACACTCACAAGTTTAGACACACACATATCTCAGCTGTGTCTCATCTCAACCTTCTTAATTAGGCCCAGCTTCAAAGGACTAATTTGTGGGGCTGTAGCTGAGAAGTAGAGAAAGGCCCAAGAACTACCATAGATAATACATATAAAGTGAATAACCCACATCAAGTATCCCATTGTTGACTATAGAGTTTATTAATATTTCTGGCTCCAGTTATCTCTCCTACTACACCAAAACTGCTTTTATACTGCATGAAAAGAAAAATACAATCAAGGTATATGTGAACTATACATATATATATATATATATATACACATATATATATGGTTCATAATATATGCATATAGTTCAGTATATATATATATGTGTGTGTGTGTGTGTGTGTATACACATATACACACACATACATATATATATTTCTCTGTGCCCCATCCCACAGGAAAGAGCCTACAACATTTGAGTCTGGGTAACCCTGGGAACCAAGAGGCTTGGTTTGTCTAGAAGAAATCCAATTGAGTTTGTAGCCTAAAAAGAGATGAATCTGGAAAAGTTTCAGCTGAGCATTCAAAGTTCCTAGTCTTTTATCTACCTAAGTTTTGATCTCTCATCCACTGCTCAGGCTACCTTAAAATAGTCTGTAAATGCATCCCAAATCTGGTTGTTGGGTGAAATCCCTGACTGCGCATACAAAAGGCTGATTGGAACAGCAGTCCCTCCATACCCAGGATGCTCAGTGCCACCTGCTGGAGCAAGGGAAGGAGGATTTATCAGGGGCAGAGGCTATCACTTCAGCTTCTATGAGCTCTGATCTCCATGACCTAGAGGTGCCGGAAAAGTTCACGGGGGCAGTTGGAACAGATGTGAACTTGGTTGCCATGGCATTTAAATCCTTGCATTTTGAGCTTTTGCATGGTGAATAAAATCACCAACAAAACAAAAAGGCAACCTACTGAATGAGAGAAAATATCTGCAAATGATATTTTCAATAAGAGGTTAATTTTGAAAATACAAAGAGAATTTATACAGGTTAACACCACAAAAAACCAATCCCATTTAAAAACTAGGCAGAGGACTTAAATAGACATTTTTCTAAAAAAGACATACAGGGGCGCCTGGGTGGCGCAGTCGGTTAAGCGGCCGACTTCAGCCAGGTCACGATCTCGCGGTCCGTGAGTTCGAGCCCCGCGTCGGCTCTGGGCTGATGGCTCGGAGCCTGGAGCCTGTTTCCGATTCTGTGTCTCCCTCTCTCTCTGCCCCTCCCCCGTTCATGCTCTGTCTCTCTCTGTCCCAAAAATAAATAAACGTTGAAAAAAAAAAATTTAATAAAAAAAAATAAAATAAAAAAATAAAAAAGACATACAGATGGCCAACAGGCACATGAAAAGATGTTCAACATCACTCATCATCAGGGAAGTGCAAATCAAAACCACCATGAGATACCACCTTATACCTGTCAGAATGCCTAAAATCAAAAAGACAAGAAATAACAAGTGTTGGCAAGGATGTAGAGAAAAAAGTATGCTTGTGCACTGTTGGTGGAAATGTAAATTGGTGCAGCCACTGTGGAAAATCCCTATGGAGGTTCCTCAAAAAATTAAAAATAGAAATACCAGATGATCCAATAATTCCCCTACTGGGAATTTACCCAGAAAAATGAAAACACTAATTTAAAAAGATGTGCACCCTTATGTTTATTGCAACATTATTTACAATAACCAAGATATGGAAGCAACCTAAGTGTCCATCCATAGATGAATGGACAAAGAAGAAGATGTCATTATATATGTGTGTGTGTGTGTGTGTGTGTGTGTGTGTGTGTGTGATGGAATATTACACAGCTATAAAAAAGGATGAGATTATTGCCATTTGCAACAACATGGATGGACCTAGAGGGTATTAATGCTAAGTAAGATAAGCAGACTGAAAAAAAGACAAATGCCCTGTCATTTCACTCATATGTGGAATTTAAAAACCAAACACAGGCACGTGGGTGGCTCAGTCAGTTAAGTGTCAGACTTCAGCTCAGGTCATGATCTCACAGTTCGTGGGTTCAAGCCCTGCATTGGGCTCTGGGCTGATACCTCAGAGCCTGGAGCCTGCTTCTGATTCTGTGCCTCCCTCTCTCTCTGCCCCTCCCCTGCTTGTCCTCTGTCTCTCTGTCAAAAATAAATAAGCATTAAAATTTTGATTAATAACATTAAAAAAATAAAAAAAACAAAAACAAAGGAATAAAAATCCAAAAAGCAGAATCAGACCTATAACTACAGGGAACAAACTGATGGTTGATAGAGGGGAGGGGTGGGGTGGGTAAAATGGGTGAAGGCTTCCAGCTATGAAATGAGTAAGTCCAGCCATAAAAGGCACAGCATCGGGAATACCATTCAATGATATTATAATAGTGTTGCATGGTGACAGATGGTAGCTACACTTGTGGTGAGCATAGCATAAGGTATAGAGAAATTGAATCACTATGTTGTACACCTGAAACTAGTGTAATATTGTGTGTCAACTAGACTCAAATTAAAAAAATATTTTTAATTAAAAAAATAAATTACATTGTGAATATTATCCTGTATCATTAAGATTGTCTAATTTTTTTTTTTTTTTTTTGCATTTTGAAGCACAGTGCTTTGCAATACTCTCTTTTGCTCAACAATATATCAAAGAAAATATTTTCTTGTTTTTCTAGGCACATGGTCATGGCAGCTTTTTAATGTGGTCCAAATAAAGTCTAAATATAATATTACACGAGCAAAGTCAGCAAAGCGAGAGGTGGTATCTCTCCGGGTGCTCAAGTTTGCATCTCAATGTAAGAGACAAGACTTAATAGGACTTGGGAGGCCAAGGATTAATAGAATGAATCACCTTATTTCCCCTAAAGGTTTGACCCAGTGTGTGACCCAGCCTGCTAAGCTGATATAATGATGAACAATCCCTTTTATTAATGTAGCTAAAAATGGAACCTGTGGTAAGAACTTCTATAACTTGAAATGACACATGGCAACTGAAGGCCACTTGTCCCATGAGCTCTTGGAACCAAAGTTAAGTTGGTATCTAATGAAAAGTGTAAACCTGGGCGCATTTACCCTACTATCCGCATTGCACCTTCATTTAAGTTAGAACATTCGGCTTTAGTAGCATAAGAAAAATACAAACACACAACTGAAGGCAGGTTATATTAGATAAACATTTTTTTTTTAATTTTTTTTTCAATGTTTTTATTTATTTTTGGGACAGAGAGAGACAGAGCATGAACGGGGGAGGGGCAGAGAGAGAGGGAGACACAGAATCAGAAACAGGCTCCAGGCTCTGAGCCATCCGCCCAGAGCCCGACGCGGGGCTCGAACTCACGGACTGCGAGATCGTGACCTGGCTGAAGTCGGACGCTTAACCGACTGCGCCACCCAGGCGCCCCAGATAAACATTTTTAACATAGATCTTTCTAACTTACGCTTCAGTGCCAAGTGCTAAGTGTTATTATGACCATCATTAGGAATAATAATAATAGCAATTCATTTGTAAGATATCTATCATTCCAAAGACTCACATTTTATATATCGAATAATGTTACTTACAGAAAATTTTAAACAAATGGCACATTGCAGGACATAATATTGGTTTAGGCTCTCTCAGACCAGAAAGTTACAAAAAGAAAAGTGAGGAGAAATTATCTGTGCATCATAAAAAGTCACAGGCTTATATATAAGTCTGGGGGAAAATATCATCAGAGTTAAGGGACTTCTTCAAGGTCACACAGCTTAGGAGCAAGTATGACTAAACCCAGTTTCCCTACCTAGTCCCAGTCCTGAGACCACAGAAAGAATAATAAAGTGAAAAATAAATTGTTATCTAGTGACATGAATCAAAGAAAATCCGGTTCCAAGCACGAGGATAGAAATAAGCATGGGGTAGACAAGGAATAGAATAGTCAGTAGACTTGGCACAGGAGGAGTAAGGTAGAGAGTTGTTTAAGATGAAGTCTGTAAACTCAGCAGGGGGTATACCATATGGTTCTTATAAGGAATTTACATTTTATTCTAAGAATCATGGGAAGACCAGAGCAGGTTCTAAACGGAGGAATGATGTGAAATAATTTATAGCTTATAAAGCTCACTCTACTGCTAGATTGAAAAAGATGAGAAGGGATGGGGAACAGAAGCCTGGAGACCAGTTAAGAGTCTACTGCTGTGCTGTATGTAAGACATGACAGAGGTTCACTCCTGACTGTAGAGATTGCAATTTCAACTGTTCTGGAGTAAGACCTACACAAGCTTTAAAAGATGTCCAGGGAACTCTAGTGTCTATCCAGAGGATCACTGGTACAGCATAATAGCAGTGGAAATGGAAAGAAATATACAGATTTGGGCTGTTTTCAGGGTAGATTCAAGAGCACTTGACGGGGGGTTAGATGTAGAAAAGGAGAGAAAGAGAGGAGACAAGAAGTACTTCTAGGCTTTCAACCTAAGACACTGAGTTGACGGTTCCATTTCATGAAAGGCTAAAGTCTAAGAAAATAACAAGCTTGGGCAGGGTGGAAAGCAAGGGTTCTGTTTCAAATACAGTAAAACCTTGGTTTGTGAGCATAATTGGTTCCAGAAACATGCTTGTAATCCAAAGCGCTTGTATATCAAAGTGAATTTCAAGAACCATCGGCTCAGATGTACTACTTGTGTTGCCAGACATCACTTGTTTATCAAGTTAAAATGTATTAGAAATGTTTGCTCCTCTTGCAGAACACACGCAGAACAAGTTACTCGCAATCCAAGGCTTTACTGTATATTAAACTTGAGATGTCCAGGCGAGGATGTCCAACAGTCTATCAGATATTCAACTGTGGAGATCAGGAAATAGGTCAGAATAGATATGTATGTATGTGTACATGTGAGTGTGTGAGTGTATGTTCTTACCTGTGCGTGCATGCATGTGCACCTGATTGATAAAAAGGTGGTGTTTAGAGCATTGAGGACTGAGTGAGATACTTAAAAAGAGAGTGTGTTGAGAAGAGAGGAGAACCCAAGGTTGAATCCTGAGATACTCCAAAATTTAGAACCCTGCAGAGGAGAGACAGAGAGGTTGTAGGAAAATCAGCACACACACACTGTCTCCAAGAGAAAAAAAACAACTTTCAGGAAGGAAGGAGTCACTGTGTCAAATGTGGCTGAGACACCAAGTGAGATGAAGACAGAGAAATGGCAGCTGGATTCCACAATGGGAAAATTATTAACAGTTTGTGAGAAGATCAATGGGGAAGGAAAGAGGAGTTGACCGTGATAATGACCATAGAGAAGATTTCTGAGAAGGAGAACAGAGACACATATAGCAGCTTGGGAGCAGACACTTACTTGACCCATCTGTTGAGGCAGGAAAGAAGGCCCAGGGAGGAAGCAGAGGTACGGATTCTGGTTGTTTAGTAGGTACCTCACCTGCTGCTTGATTCCGTTTTCTGAGTAAAGTAAGCGGTGAAGTCCCAAGTTGATGGAGAGGCAGAGCAGGAGGTAAGGGGAGTAGTTGTTTTGGAGAATGGCATAGCAAAAATACCAAGGAAGCGTCATAGGAATGCTGACTGCGTGCCCATTGGCAGTCTGTGGTAGGAATTTTTAATAAGAATTGTCACCACAGGTGTGTTTTTTCTCTCTAACAATGTTCAGCTGTTTGGGTTGAGGGGCAAAGTGTGTTGGTAATTGAGTTTAATGAGGGTGTGAGTTGGCCAACTAAATATAACAAAGTGAGAGACGGGACAAGGAAAAGTGTTTGTAAGGGATCAAAAATGGACCAAAGTAAGTAACAAGGGAAGTGAAAACACCATTGGGGTGTGGAGGGATAATGGACAGGGTCAAGGATTAAATGTCTTGATTGGTAACATGGAAGGTAGAGCCAAAGATTTTTCAAAAATACATCATAAAGCGATAAAGAGGTGAAAAATTGTAAACAGAAAGTCAGGTCAGAATGAAATGTCATTACCCACACCAAGACAAATGGAGGACACATTTAAGCACACCGAGCATAAAGAGACATGCTAAACTGATCCAGAATGGAAAAAAAAGACCTTCCCTGCACAAGATAAAAGAACAAGAACAAAAAAAGGAATCCACATTTGATTTCTAATCACTGTCCCCGGATTCAAGAGGACAATGGTGTGACATTTTCAAAATGACTTTCATCGATGTATTTAAAAAAAATACAACCTGACTAATGCAATCCTAGTGCAACAATCAAAGCTTATCAAAGGTTCCACTGAACATGGTGTTATGGGTTCATGCAAAACTCCCTACCCGTGTATAAGATAAATGACTGGAGTATTTATGGGTGAAGTTATGTCTACAATTAACTCTTAAATGGTTAAAAAAAAAAGAGGTAAAAAGTAAACCTGACAACATTCTAACAATTGGTGCAACTAGGTGAATCTCAGGTGTTAATTTTATTACTTACTAGTTTTCAGTAGACTTACAATTTTCCAAAAAAAAAAAAAAAAGGTGGGGAATATAATGATAAAAGGCATAGCCATCTTCAAAAACAAGGTGAATACTTCATGTATCAAAAATGGAACACAGGGGCGCCTGACTTGCTCAGTTGGTTGAGCATCCGACTCTTCATTTCTGCTCAGGTCATGATCCCAGGGTCGTGGGATTGAGCTCCGTATTGGGCTCTGTGCTGAGCCTGGAGCCTGCTTAAGATTCTCTCTCTCTCTCTCTCTCTCTCTCTCTCTCCGTCTGCCCTTCTCCCCTGCTTGTGTGTTCATGCCATCTAAAATAAGATTTGAAAAAAACAAATGGAACCACGAAAAGCAAACACAGTAATAAGCAGGGAGCAGGCAGGAAACCCACCGGACTCTGGGACTAGAAATAGGTGAGGTTGTCCAGGGGATGAACTTGTGTGCGGGATGAATCTGCTTACCAAAAGGAAAGAGCTGAGCCAGGGGAGTGGCTAGGGAACTGCAGGCTAGGGAAGAGCTCCCCCTGCAAGGAACATATTTTTTAAAGTAGCAACCCTGACCACTGCCCGCGACTGAGGATCTCTGGTGCCCTGCTGTCTGACCTGACAGAAGGCACAATTGCCACTGCCTTGGAAATCTGATTTGTGAGATCTACATAGGACGAGTGTCTCAAAAAAAGACATGGTTCTAGACTGGGATGGTGGTAGTTGGGGAGATATGGCTATAAAATGGGCTTGACATGGTAGGGAAAGATCTGAATGGTGAATAAAGAAGAAAGAAGGAAGAGGGAGAGTAGAAAAAGAGGCAGAGGTGGAGGGAGGGAAAGAGGAAGAAGAGGAGGAGGAGGACACGTGCCTGTGTCTTGAAGTATCCTGCCAAGGCACATCAGCAGAATACTCAATGTCAGAGACTCTAGTTTAGCATCTAAACCATCCTGAGGACAGACAGGAGTTTCAGATGCAACTGCTACTTACTGAGCAATGTCTGACTTCATGCAAAAGCAACAGGAAGGAAGCTTTCACAGGTGACCCTCTCTGTCCTCACAGCAACTCCCAGTTAGGTGTCATCCCCATTTTATACTTTGCTCTAGGTTACATAGTAAATGGGAAAGTGGGGGATTTTCTAAACCAGGCCATGTATTATTAGGATGATGATGATGATGAATGGAATCCATGATCACTCAATTCACAAGATGGGTTAAAGCAAGTACAGGGGCCAATAGAAGTGGCCGGGGGAGATACTGGAACTCAGTAGGACCACCAAGGATGGTGCGCTTTACATAGGAAGAGAAGAGGGGGTGCATCCCACATGGGGCGTGTAAGAGAAGCAACGGAGGTGGGAAGGCACAAAAATGTGTTTAGAGGACTCAGCGTCGAGCCGCCCAGCTGCAAGGGAGCACATGCTCTACAATATGCAGGAGCAAACAAATGACCCCCGGAGCCAAGCAGCAAATGAATTCTTCCTTGTAGAAACGCAGCGTTCAGAGGCTGCAGCACAATCCTGAGGAAATGAATGGGAGTCTGCTCCCCGCTGTCAGGGGCATTCTCCGGGATGATTCATTGACGGCTCTCCAGCCAAGCCCCAGTTCCTTCTGGAGGCCACGACCCTCGGTGTGCACCCGCCACCGCAGACCCAGCCAGAAAATGTATTGTCTTCCCCTTTTACTTCTGAGTTCTGCAGCTGCTGGTCTGCTTGAAGGAAGTCGTCTTCACCTAGAGCGTAAACCTGAACTTTTCTGGCTGGCAGGGTCAAAGCTTCACATTTTCGGCACCTTCAGGGAAGTGGTACTTGAGAGGCTGATTCGAAAAAGCCCGTTACTCACATGGCACTGGGGGCTGTTCCCTCCCTCTTGCCTTTGTTTCACTTAGTGGCTTTCTGACCGCATTCCTCAACGCCACAGCCCGGTTCTCGTGACAGCTGGCGCAGTAGCCTGGAACCTTAGGGAGACGGGCAGTGTCTCTCACTTTCAGGAGCAGAGACCGGTCACCCTAAAGGGAGCGTAAACCGAGCTGTGTCGGTGCATAAACCCACGATTCGTGCCTCCATCCCGACAGTCCCGCGAAGACAAAGCGGGAATGGTCATTCCCTTACTGAAGAGATTTTTGTGGCTTTCCAAGAATGAAAGTTTTATTTTCCAGTCACAGAAACACGAAAAGTTAAGTTTCTTAGGACTAGTTAGCATCCATGTGTGACGCCCTCAAGTTGGTGCTGAAGCACTGACCTTGAAGAATTCTAGAAGCCAGAGACTTTGGGGAATTAAAAATCAGAGTAATCATCCCATGAGTACTTCCTATGGGCGAGGCAGTATTCTAAGTGTTGCGGGAAAATCAGCTCAGTTAATTTTATTTAAGCCTAACGACGATTTTTTCTCACTCATTCATCAAACATTTATTTGTTGTGCGCCTGTTTCATCCAGAGCTGTTCCGGGGGAATGCAGACACAAAACAAACAGAATGAATAAGTAAATCGCATAGTGAGGAAGGGGGTGATAAGAGCTGTGGAAATAATTGATCAGAAGAGTGCGGGGGGTGGGGGTGGGGGTTCAGGAATCCTGGAGGAGGCCGGGAGGGGTATGAAGATCTCCTTGAGAAGGTACAATGTGACAAACCCAAGGAGAGCGAGAGGATGAGCCAGGCCATATGTTGGGGGAAGAAAAATATAGGCAGAAGGAACCAGCACTGATCTGGATTCACACAAGCAGGGAAAACAAAGATAATTTATTGGAAGAATAATAGAGAGTTTACTGAATTTAAGGGGGAAAAAATGGAAATTGGTATTACTGTCGTGCTAAGCAGAATAATGTTCCCCCAGGGTTTGTCTGTGTCCTTATCCCAGGAAGCTGTGAATTTGATAGATTACAAGGAAAGGACAATTAAAATTGCAGATAGGATTAAAGTTGCTAATCAGTTGACTTTAAAATGGGAAGACCCCTGGATTTTCTGGGTGGGCCCAATGTAATCATTAAGGGTCCTTAAAATTGCAAGAGGGAGGCAGATGAGAACCACAGAGATGGGAACGTGTGAAGGGCCTGTCCCGACAATTGCCGGATTTGAAGATGGGGGAGGGGGCCATGCTCCAGTGAGCACCAGGGTCTCTAGAAACTGATTCTGGGCGGGGAAACAGATTCTCCCCTAGAACCTCTAGGAAGGAACACAGCCTTGCCGACATCTTGATTTTAGCCCAGGGAGGCTTCGCTAAGTTTGTGGCAATTCCTACAGCAGCTGTAGGAAAAAAAAGCACAAGCTTATCTACAGGACACCTCCCAAAGGCTCATCAACCGCAGGCTCCAGGAAAGACAGGCACCGGGACTGATCTTTTCGGCTGATCTTTTCGGATGACCCAGGATGAACCAGCTTTGGCCATTTTCCTTACCTGGGTTGGGGCTGCTACAGTCAGATTATGCTGGTCTCTCTGCAGAACACCTGGGCCAGGGTGGCTGCAGCCGAGCGGGACAGGGAGGGAAGAAGATGGGATCAGAATGGGGTGGCGGCCAGGGCTTGCCGGATCTCACAAGATGTGCCCTGCGCTGTTGGCTAGAAACTCCCAATTAGCAGAGGGGGGAAACAGAGATTAAATAACTTTCCCAAGTTTCAACAAGGGAGATTTGACTTCAAGCCTCTTTGCCTTTAAAACCCTTGTTTTTTTAATCAGCTCAGCCAAACTGCTCAGATGAAACCTGGCTCCTAGTGATCCTGTTGCCACATCGATGTGTCATCAAATCCCTGCAGTGGGCTGTTCAGGTGGCCCCATTTGTTGATGACATGGTGTTACTCAAGAGCATCGCACCTTCCATAAAAACACGAGAGCACTGGGGCGCCTGGGTGGGTCAGTCGGCTGAGCGTCCGACTTCAGCTCAGGTCATGATCTCGCAGCTCAGAGCCTGGAGCCTGTTTCAGATTCTGTGTCTCCCTCTCTCTCTGTCCCAACCCACTCGCATTCTGTCTCTGTCTCTTTCAAAAATAAATAAACATTAGAAAAAAAGTTAAAAAAAAAAAAAAAAACCCGAGAGCACTGCCCCTTGTTTCAGGATTTTAAGCAAAGCCACACGCCATGGCGTAGACCTTAATTCGCTACCATTCCCTTCCTCGCCCCTTTCTTTTCCACTCTTCTCTGCCTCTTTCCATCACTGAGGGACCAAAGGGATTTTTCTGACTCCCCAGCCATAGATTCTATTTAATTAAATAAGGAACCTCTACACGACTTAGTCGGACTTGCTCATGATCTTGTTACTTTTTAACCACACTGAACCCAAGTTTCTATGTTTTTTCTCATGCTTTGAGATTCAAGTTGAGCTACTCTCTGTGTGTATGTAGGTAGCAGGCCATCTGTTATCTCTGCCTGCCAGCGTTCCTTCCCTCTTCTCTTGCTAAGAGTGTCCTCATTTTTCTGTGAGAACCACCCCACCCCCACGCATCCAGTCTTGATAGCTCTGTCAATCAAAGTGTCACAGCCTCTCTGGCCAAGAGGTGGGACCAGACACAAGCTTAGCCAATCAGACTTCCTGGGAATTTGAATCCAGAGGGCTGTGAGCCAAGTATGGAAAATGGTTGAAGCTGGTTCACCAACATATTTCATGGTGAATGTCTATTCTGAGACCATGAATTGTTGGGGAGTTTTCTGTAAATATGATAATACCCGATTTTGACTTTTTCTTAGAGTCAGTAAGCTCTTCATAATCTTCCAACAAATTATTTTTAATTTTCTTTCCTTTGTCGACACAAGTCAGTGTCGGTTACTTGTAATTAAGACAAATAAATAAACTTAACCGATAAAATCTTGCCTCTTGACTAACTAGCTTAATTTACTTAGGCTTCAATATTTTGTGCTTCAAAGGCTCTTAGCTCTACATGGTTCTAAATATGACTACCCTCCATTAATTAAGATGTAGATTTTGCTGCTTAACGTGGAATATGTTTTTCTCTACATGTGTGGGTATTTTTTTTATTATAAACCCCAAGGTTGGAATAAAGCAATTTATCCTGCAATTTGTCTGATAACCAATATCCTTCCTTTATCTAGTCCCCCCTTTTTTAGGAGTAAGTGAATAGAGATATGGTCCCAAATTTCAAGCTAGGATCCCTTTCTTACTTGCTTTATACTTTACAGAAAACTCCCCCCAAACTGATCTACTTATTTATATGGTATCAGCCTAAAAGTAAAATTCTGCAGTAAAGGTGCTATGTACCCAGGAGATCTCTTAAAAATACAAAATGGTGCTTGGAGAGGGTAATTTATTATATGTTTATATCCTTTAGTATTAGCACTTTTATTTGGATTGCTTTGTCATAACAGTGGTGTAACATAGCCAAAAATTTTAAGTTCTGGCCAGTGGCATATAAGCAGATCTGCTGCATATGAGTCCCGTTTTCTCTTCCTTCCTACAGAATAGATTGCAGCTGTGATGGCTGGAGTTGAAGTAGCCATCTTGTGCCATCACATGGAAATCACAGACTGAGGATAGTGGAGCATTAAGAGGAAGGTGCCCGAGTCCATGGCGACTTCCTGAGACTGCTCTGCCAGCCCTGGGCATCTACACTTTTTTATAGAGATAAAAGAAAAATAAATTCTTATCTTGGTTAAACCCATGTTACTTGGATTTTCTGTCAGTTGCAAATACCATAGGAATTTAAACCCTAAGTGATATACCTGGTTATATTCCAAATGGACTACTTACCTCCCACCCCCACTCCTTCCATTTATGCACACTTCCCTTAGCCTTTTGGGGTGATTTTAATATGCTACAGGATAAATTGCATTTAACTGACAAAAAAAAATACCAGCACACACGTTAAATATTAAACATGCTCAATACATCTATGTCAATGAATAGATTGTCAAGGAATATTCCTAGATAGGCTCAGACTTGAGCTTCACCTCACCCACACCCACTGAGGCTCTATTCTGTCCCTGATCTATAGGGCAAGGTCTCAGGCTGGACTGGTCTCTGTATTCCTGCCATGCAATTTTATGGATTTGCTGGAACTCTCTAGAAGATTCCAACTTTGGGTCTTCTTCAAGGCCATACAGTTTTAATCCTGATTTCACCACATATCTGCTCTTTGGCTTTGGGAAATGTTTTGAACCTCTTAGTGTCTCTATTTCCTCACCTACAAAATGAGAATAATCTCGTAGAGGTGTCATAAGGATTGAACAAATACACGGAAAACTCTTAGTGTCTGATGTAAAGTAACTCCTCAAACAGTATTAATTCAAATTGTGACTATTATTTTACTCAAAAAGAGAAAATATGAAAGTCACAAAGACCTTGACAAGGGAAAACTCTGCCATTTGAGGAGACAGGTAGACAGGAGCCTTGATGGAACACTATGTTCCTAACCATCACCGCAAAACCAAGGTCCTATTTCATTATAGGAAGATATCTTTTGGTGCAAAGATATATATCACCCCCATTTCTCACCCGTTTAACTTAAAAAAGCTTTGCATCAGGTAGGTCTTGTTCTCTCCCTAAGGGTCCCAGAGGTTAGAAGCAATGTCTTCCTGAAAGAAAAGATTCTCAGAATTGAAGATGGCTTACTCATTTCCCTTGTCTCTGGCTTGCTCTGCTTCCCTAACTCACCAGTCTCTCCCAGGGCCTCCTGCAAAGTCAGATGAACTATAAAGAGGCCAAAATGCCTAGACTTTCTGAAATGAGGATTTTGCCTGCAGTGTTTTGTAAATGAATAATACCTTTAAAAAAATTTTTTCTGAAATTCTTTTCCCTACCTTATAAAGTCATTCGCAGGAATTTATCTTATTGTAGATTTTTTTAAAGTGGTTTTTTTTTTGAACAATCAACCTTGAAACTACATAAAACATGGCAAACAATTCTCAGAGGAACTATTTTCTTTCCAATTAATGTAAAATTATGATGGCAGAGAATTGAGGATCTAAGGGATTTGAGCTTCAAGACTTTTTTTCCTAAGGAAAAAACAATGTAGTCCTCATTTAACAATACCTCTTGGTGGCTTTGAACCAGTTCCTTCTCACTGCTATCTGATTTTGGCAAAGGTACCAGGAAGACAAGATTACAATGCCTGCACTCTTCTTTTCGATCTCTCCAGAACCTTATTTGTATCTCTATGTCAACAGAGTGAAGAAATGGTAGTGCTTCATTTGGAGTGGCCCGTAGCTACCAGCATCCTCCTTAATTAGTGTCTGTGACCAGTTAGCATTGTTTAGGTTTCATTCAACACACTTACCCAGAAACGCGCTCCTTCTCGGCTGCTGCGGTATGCACCAGCTGTCTTTAATCTCTCAGGACCCAATTCACAGACACAAATTCTGTTATGAGCACAAATGTCTGAGAGTGGGCATTTGTTTATTTTCTGCTTAGGAGACAACGTTCATATATTTCTGCCATTAAAAATAAACCAGTGAATAAATAAATACCCAAACTAACACAAGAGGCGAAAAGCAGAGTATCTCGCTTCCAACGAAACTAAAGTTTGGCTCGCATGGAAGCAGCACCTCTTTTGGGTCTAGTAAATACCACTTTTCTCTTAGAAATAATAAGCTCATCCGTAAATGCCATTTTGAAGACTAAACAAACCCACGACAAAGAGGAAGCACAAAAAAGCTTACGGTTTCAAGCAAAAAGGTCATTATTTCCATTGGCCAAGCCATGCACATTCCAGTTCTTCTAAAAGTATGTCACTGAATTTTACCTTAGTCTGTCTTCTTCTTTCCTAAGTTTATGCACAGGAATGTGAGCAGACAGTGCTTGCCCATGCGCCTGGATACGTTCCATTCGTTCCAGTACTTGGGGCCACAGGGCACACGGCTCTCCTTGTCAAGGTTACGTGGAACGGAATGCTGGTAGTATGGAGATCCCAGCCTCCATTGGAGATTTGTCTCTGGATTCCCCCAGTAACCGATGCACATTGTATCATGACTTCTGTTTCTATGACCTCGTCATGTTATAACACCAGCATTCAGTACGGTTTTGGGGACACAGTGGGTAGTCGATATCTATTTAATTAATAATAAACAGCCACACTTTATACATGTGTATTATCTGCCAAGCGCTGTTCCAAGGCCTCTGCAAATATTAACACACTTAATCCTCACAAAAGTGCTATGAGGTAGCAGTTTTTAATGCTCCAGTCTACAGGTGAGGAAACTGGGACATAGAGGGATAAAACAACTGGTTCTTAAGCGCCAGAGTTGGGATTTAAACCCAGGAATTCAGATTCCAGAAGATACGGCCCTGACCACCACACTACGCTTCCTCTGCTCACATCCCAACCCCCAGGCCTATTTGCCTAACCAGGTGATCCCTGAGATCCCTTCTGTTCTATAGAGTGTGGTTCTAGCCTATTATTCATAGAGAACTTATGCAGCACAGAGAATCTTCCATTACCTACCCAGCCCTCCCTTAACACTCCTAGGTCTTAAGTTTTTGATTATATTACATAAGCAAGCCTGGAACCATGGTTTCCCCTTCTTCCAGAAGTAAAAGTCTTCCATAAAAAGACATACAATTATTAGAACAAACAAGAAAATTGCACCTGGCCCCCATTCTTCCAATATCATTTTAATATAAAAATTAGTTCATGGGATTCCTAGAATTCCATTCAACAGCTGAACCAGCACCAAAAATGAACGGGCAAAGACAGCCAGGGATGAATGACAGCACAGAGGGCCCTTAGTAATATGTGAGAGACCAGAAAGCACAGGCTCAGGCCTGAGCCAGCCACCCAAGAAGGTGTGAGGGAGCCACAGAGGGAAGGGGAGGAAGTGGGGGCTGTAAGTGTGTGTATTTGTTTTTCCCGAGAAGCTAGACTATAGGGGAAAGGAGAGAGGTCAATGGCAACAACTGGGACACAGAGGTGAAGAAAGATTTGTTTAAAGATTGATAAATATGTCTATAGCTTGCTGAGAAGTAACCTGCTAATAGTGATGGTGGAAAATACCAGGCGGTGGGGAAGGGTAATGTATAAAATGTGAGTCTGATCCTCCTTAGATAGGAGGGTGTGGGCTGAAGACAAATAATCTTGAAGAGAAGGAAGGGTACCTTTTCCTTTTACAAAGAAGAAGTGAGAAAGGGTTCCGTGTGGTCTCAGCTGATTTACTCTCAAACTGGAATCTTGAGGTAACAGGCATACAAAACTGAAAAACATCTTTGGGAGGCTTCCTTGACCCCACAAATAGCTTTTCTAGGAGAAGTAAAGGAAAAGTCAGATGGAGAATGTTAGTGGCCACTGAGGTGCCCCCTTCTATAGCTTCAAACAGGTATTCATGTATAGAAACATGGAAATCTGGAGAATGGGACACCAAACAGCTGATGTTGCCCTCAATCAACCATCTGGGTCCTTAAAAAAAATATGTGTGCCGGAAAGAAAGCAAGGCTAAGGGACACATTCCATGAATGTATAGTAAACACCCTGTGTGTAGGGCACAGGTGCTAGGGATAGAGCAATGAACAAAATAACGTCCTGTTCTCATGGGATTTACATTTCATCTCCAAATTTGTCAAGAAAAGTGTGACCTCGGATTGTCAGCCAAGCTGTCTAATCTGCCTGCCACCATCCCAGAGACCACCCTGAGATGTGAGAATGGCTACACCTGCCATTCTCAATGGCAAACAAGAGAAAGTGAAAGAGGCAGAACGTTTGCCCTCACAATGAAAGCAGAACTGGCAAAGGCCACCTGTCCCAACAAGGGAGAAGGGAAGGAAGCTGCCCACATCCTGGCAATGACCTGGAGATGCAGAGAAGGAGCTGCTATTGGGCCTTATCCCCTAGACAGTAGCCCTAAATCTAGTGTTCTCTTTGGCCCAGGAACCCAAGAGAAGTCAATAAGAGTCCACACCCATGCAGGCTAGGACCCCAACTCAGCAAAACAAGGGCACTGAAACCTCTAGACAGTGACCACTTGTCCTAAAACTGGACCAATTCACAAAAATTCCTCTTTGGATAGTGGGGAGAAGTTGGAGAAAAAGAAGAGAGCGACCATGAATTTCCTAGCTTCCCAAACCAAAAATCACCCTCATTTTGTTCTTTCTCCCATTAACCCCTGTGTTTGATAGCCACACCAATGGCCCACAATTTCTTGCTTCAGGTCTCATGCTGGGCATCACACCTCTCATCAGGCCATTTCTCCAATTCTTACTGCTATTCTTACATTTTCTCCTGCAACCAACAAGATGGGCAGTTTCAACCCACAATGCCTTCTAAACATCTGTTTAGGGGCGCCTGGGTGGCGCAGTCAGTTAAGCGTCCGACTTCAGCCAGGTCACGATCTCGCGGTCCTTGAGTTCGAGCCCCGCGTCGGGCTCTGGGCTGATGGCTCAGAGCCTGGAGCCTGTTTCTGATTCTGTGTCTCTCTCTCTCTCTGCCCCTCCCCCATTCATGCTCTGTCTCTCTCTGTCCCAAAAATAAATAAATGTTGAAAAAAAAAATTAAATAAACATCTGTTTAGAGTCTCCCAATTCTGTTACTCAGCCTTCAAGGTGAGCACTCACCCAAATAACACAGTCAGTAACATAACATACTTCAAGCTGAGACAGAAAATAGAAGATTCCCTGTTGTTTTCCCTTAGATACCCAAGTCATCATGTGGAAGAAATTAAGTTGGTCTTCAGTGCCATTCATGATCTCGACTCAATCTATCTTTTTGATCTTGAGCCACAGTTTGTCCAATGTACATCTTATACTTGCCATTTTCTTGTTGGTCCAGGCCATGGCTTTATCTGTGTATTCCTTTACCTTTGTTTCAAAAGCATAGTCTCCCACCTGATCTGTCCTCTCTTCCCCACCTATTTATATAGTTCCTTCTCCCATCCCATCTCTTCTATGCAGCTTTCTCCAGCCAACCTCAGCCCATGGCACTCTCCTTTCTCTGAACTCATAGAATGACCACTATTTGTAGCTAAAAAGAGTTCTGGGTCCAATGCCAATGTGTGGGTATATGGGTTTTTCCTCACATATCCAACAAGGAAGTCTCCAACACCAGCTGGGTATCTTACAACTTAACTTAAATCTGACACTACCTTCCTGGAGATTTCAGATCCCACGGGTGCAGGGCTCAGGCCCACAAGACTGCCCCACTCCCCACTTCAGATGCCAGTTCCAGGTCCAGGTTGTCACCTGTGCTTCTGATGGACTGGCTGGAGGTTCCCATGACTTTTCCTCAAGTTCAATTAATTTTCTAGAATAGCTCACAGATCTCAGAGAAATATTTTAGTTACTAGATCACCGGCTTGTTATAAAAGAACATAACTCAGGAAGAGCCAGATGGAAGAGGTGCTTAGAGTAAGGTATGTGGGAGGGGTGCAGAGGTCCCAAGCCCTCTCCAGGGTGCCATTCTCCCTAAGTCTCTATGTGTTCACCAACCCAGAAGCTCTCTGAACCCCATCCATGTGCGGTTGTATGGAGGCCTCACGACACAGGCATGATTGATTAAGTGATGAGCCATTGGAGATTAAGTCAACCTGCAGACTCTCTCCCCTCCTTCAGGGTTGGGGCAGGACCCAGGTGGGGGGTAGACTCAAAGTTCCAGTGCTCTAATTATAAGATTGGGTCCGCTGGCAACCAGCCCCCATCCATTTGTGTTACCTAAGTGCATTTGGGAAGTTGCTTCATTAACATAACAAAGGATCCCTTTGTAACTCTCATCTCTTAGGAAATTCCAGGGTTTTAGGAGCTCTGTGCCCTAAATGGGGAGAAAGGCCAAATAAATACTTCTTACTCTACATCACAATATCACAGTAGCTTTCCCTGAGGTTTAGCATTGATGAACATATGTATATGCCTTGCTTCCCCTGATATATGACAACTCCGTACAGAAGTCCTCAGTAAGCCTAAAACAACTAAGCAGCCTCTTCCATATATTTAACATGCAATAACCATTTTTATTTTCAAAACCACATATACCTTATTTACCTTATAGAGGATTTAAACAGGTGGCTTCTGTATATTGATTGACTGGATGATTCACTAAAGGAATTGCTCATCTTTATATATATAGATAGAAGATAGATATAAACTTGGGGTTCATACAGCATGAAAGGCCCTCAGTAAATGAGGCAGATCACCAGTGCTAACCTACTCAATCATGGGATGCAAGTTTTGAGGTAAATTACACAGTATAGCGTAGGCCCTTTTGCTGCACAGGTGTAGAATCTGAGGTTAAATTTCCTCCTCCACCTATAACACACATAATGAAACAAATATAGAAACAAATAATAGGGAAGTAAGTTATAGATGGTCCTTTAGAAGTCAATTTCATCTGCGCATCTAACCATAAAAGCAGCATCTGCTCTGCTAAATACAGGTGTTTTATATCCTTGTCATTAATTGGAGGGGACATTATGTCATCATACATCAACAGTTAAGGTTGGTTAAAGTGCCACTTATCTCAGGTGCTGTCATTAATCAGGTTCTTTTCAGCTTGGTGACTCCAGAGGCTTGGCTCAAAGCTGCTCTATGTGAATGGGTTTTCCCAATGGGTTTAAGGTGTCTTTTTATTATCATTTTGAATGAAAACCTTGGAACCCCGACATAAGTGGCCATTAAGGTAACTGTTCTGATGCTTCAGAGAAGAGAAACATTTCCCCCATCATCTTCGTCTCCCCCTCTCCCCCATGCCTCCACCAAAGAGCCACAGTGAATAGAAAGGCACATCAACACAAGCTGTTGTCTCCTCATAGTTTAACCCGTTAATGGATTTCAGTGAGCCAACTGTAGTACATCTGGCACTTAAACAGAGCTGGAGGACAGCACCCTTCTCTTTCTGCCTGGCACCCACGTCACCCAAATGCCTTCCTGGCTACCCTAAATCCACCGTATGATGTCCATTCCAGACAAGCTTCCAGGGTGCATTCTTCCTTAGTCTCTGCTTTCATTGAAAATGCCTGCCCTTTCTCATATTCCTTCAAGGCCATTGGAAATGGCATAAGTTGTTCTAGGTTAAGTTGCCAAGGTCAATGGTAGTGGCATTTTAAAATACTGGCCTTTATACTCTCATCATCTAAACTCTAAAAATTAAGGTAAAAAGTTCAGGCACTAGGTTGATAATTCAAACAGGGGGCCGTTTGGTCCATATCAAGGTCTCACTCAGGGAGCCCCTACGATGCCCTAAAAATACAATTCTCTGCATATTCCAAGTTGGGGTCTCTCATCACCTCAACCTGTGCAAGAGGTTGGAAGAATAAGGGGGAGGGCATTTTTATTATTTACTCATTCATTCAATGGATATTGTATTGCCTGTGAGGTGCTGTGTTAGCATCACACAATGACAATCAGAAACAGACATAACTCTGGCTCAAGACTTTACAGGGTGAATGGGAGAGAAATGAATGAAATAGAAACTTAAAAACATGGGGCGCCTGGGTGGCGCAGTCGGTTAAGCGTCCGGCTTCAGCCAGGTCACGATCTCGCGGTCCGTGAGTTCGAGCCCCGCGTCGGGCTCTGGGCTGATGGCTCGGAGCCTGGAGCCTGTTTCCGATTCTGTGTTTCCCTCTCTCTCTGCCCCTCCCCCGTTCATGCTCTGTCTCTCTCTGTCCCAAAAATAAATAAAAACGTTGAAAAAAAAATTAAAAAAAAAAAAAAAACAAACAGGTAAAATCATAACTGTGTGTAGTTCTTCAGAAGAAAATGCTACATGTCCATGCAAACAAACAAACATACTGTGACCTCAAGTATGAATAAAGGTCAGTCACGGGAGGATGGGGAGCCATGAAGAGTGTTCCTAGAGAGGGAACAGCAAGCACAAGGTGCTGAGGGAGGAGAAAGCAGGGAAAATTCCAGAAATTGGGCCTCAGGTAGGCAGAATCCTAAGCGGTCCCAAGGTCCTCATCTCCTGAGTATACACACCCGGCATAATTTCTGAGACTGTGAATATGATGGATTTTGCTCCCATGATTAGGTTATATTATATGAAACAGTTAACTTTTAGAAAGAAAGGCTATCCAAGCAGATCTGATCTAGTCACATGAGCCTTTTAAATCTGAGTCTAGAAGTCAGAGACAGAGGCAGGCAGAGATTCACATCGTGAACAGGATTCAGTGCACCCTTTCTGGCTTGAAGATGGAGGGGGCCACATGATAAGGAATGTGGGTCACCACATGTAGGTGAGAGCAACCCTGCTTGGCACCAGCCAGGAAATGGGGCCTCGGACCTACACATGCAAGAAATCGAATTCTGCCAACAGCAGCAATGAGCTTGTGTGTTAATTTCCTAGGGCCGCCATAACAGACCTGGTGGCTTAAGCTGCAGACATTTAACGTCTCACGTTTCAGAAGGCTGGAAGTCCAGGACCGAGGCGTGGGCAGGGTTGGCTTTTTCTGAGGGCTGTGAGGGAGGGCTCTGCTCCAGTTCTCTCTTCTTGGCTTGTAGATGGCCTGTGTCTCCTCCCTGTGTCTTCACACCATCCTCTAACATGTCTGTCTTTGCACTGTAATTTCTTCCTTTTACAAAGATCACAGTCAGATTGTATTAGGGTCTACCTTATGACCTTATTTTAACTCTCTCACATCTGTAAAGACTCTAGCTCCAAATAAGGTCACAGTCTGAGATATTGGGTTTGGGTTTGGGTCTCATTTGAGGTCATGGGTCACAGTCTATGGTTCTGAATTTGGGGGAGGGGGAGAGGAGAGACACAATTCAACCCACAGAACTTAGAAGTGGATTTTCCCTCAGAGCCTTCAGCCAACAAGATGACTCTGCCTTGTGATATCCTGAGCAGAGAAGCCACGCATGCCTTGCTTGGACTCAGACCTACCCAACTGGGAGATAACACGTGAGTGTTGATTTCAGGGGCAGAGTTGATGGTAATTTGTTGTGCAACCATAGAAACTAATAGTGCCAGAGCTTGGTGACAGAAAAGGCTGACCTCATGGCAGGGACCAGACCACACAAGGCCATGAAGGCAGTGGCAAAAAACTTCACTCATTATCCTGAGAACGATGAGAAGCCATGAGAGGGACGAGGTAATAATGACGTGTTCAGATTTTGCTTCTCTTCGGGGCTTTTCTTTTTGTACTTTGTTCTTTTCCTCTCCTTCCAGATAAAAATTCCAAAGGACTGGGTGGCCGCAGAGAAACATGGACAGTCCCACATCAGTTGTGATAACCTGTTGAAAAGGCAGAAGGGGGAAAAGGAGGAGGAGAACAGGATGAAGATAAACATCATTTTTCGGGGGCTCACGCTGAGTCTGGTTATGATTCTGCAGCATTTTCGGATTTATTTCTCACAAAAAGCTTATCAGCCTCATTTTATCCATGACGGACTAAGGTATTCAGAGGTCTAATAACATCCTCAAGGGCATCAGCTCAGGGGGAATGTCACTAAGATTTGAATCCAGGTCTGACTGGCTCTGCCGCTCATTCTTCAAACTCAGGGCACTAAAGCTATGCGCCCATCCAGCCTTGGCCACTGTTGTTTAATAGTGCGTGATATATCTTGTCCGAGCCTTGGGAGAGTCCTACTAGGCAGGACAGGTGTGAGAGCAGAGGAGGAGGCTGCCTTAGCATCAACGGTCAGGCAGGTTGGCTCAGCAGAAGAACTGCAACAGACCTCATATGAGAGCCTAGTCACCTACCTGGCAGGTCCCGGTCATTGTCTTCCATTTTCTTGCCTGAATAAATTGTTGGTGCCAAGGACAAGGGCAGTAGAGGTGGTAACAAATCCCCTCTGGAGATTCAAGGTGAAGTAAAGGGGTTTTCAAGCTCTTCTCAAGAACATCCAAACTCTGAATTGTCCTCAGCACCCCCTGGGACATTGCATATTCCAGTATTGAGGAATGCAGGATACAGAGCTAGGAATGAATCCCACTGATCCGTCCCAGGACACTTCTGAAGACGTGAAGACACATTCAAGTCACCCATCAACTTATCCTCAATCACTAGTTGTGAGAAGTAGAAGTTAAGCTGATCCAATGCCCTTAAAACAATAGTAAATATTTTATGTCTTTCCTTCAGTGAATTATAAGAAGTCATGTTCCTCTGGAGAATTATTACATTTTATATTCTGTACCTTCTTATAAAAAGAAGGGTGCAGTACTTTCTAGCATTCATTTACATGCCTTTGATAAATTACTGTAACCAGATTAGGGAGATAAAATAACCAGTCTATTAATTACAGTGATTATTATTTAATGGAAAATGGGATTCTAGGCAAAGTGTGTAGTAAGAAGAAAGCTTAGCAATGCATTATATAGATGTGGTATTTTATCTTAAAGAGTAAGATAAGTGTCCAGTCTGTTCTGCAATCTACAGAATATGTTCATTAACTCGGCAAGATTTATATGTATAATTGACCATAATATTTTAACACTATTTGCTTGATTTGGCAGTACATGAGGAACAAGGAAAAACTGTAACTTCAATTAAATTGAATAAATCCCTCAACGAACACGTAAAAGGCCAGGGCTGCCCAGCAACGTGGGAAGGAGAGAGTTGAGCAATGGTTTAAAAATTTTGTTTTCTTTTAATTGAAATGAGATACTGATTTAATTTTAATTTGTTGGCAATTTATTTTATAAATGATAGGGTTTGCAAAAAGAGATTCCCCCCCCCCCATCGCTTATCGTCATAATTAATCTCAAATACAGCCACAAGTGTAATTTGGGGATAAATGTTAACACTTTCTCAAAGAGAAGCTTAGATCAGGGTCAAATCCTGACTCAACCACTAGCAGACATCAGAGCTTTTCTCATTTTCCTCAGCTCTACAAAGGAGAATAATAGTTACATCTGCCTTCTTGGAGTTATACAGATTAAAGCAGGCATCTGCAAACTATGGCCAGATCCAGCCCACCGTCTGTGTCTCTGTATGGCCCACAACTTACATTTTTAAACCATCGAGAAAAAAAAATCAAAATAACCATACTATTTTGTGACATGTGAAATATGGCATTCGAATTTCAGGGTCCATTAATAAAGTTTTATTAGAACACAGCTACACTTAGGCACTTATGTGGTGTCTACGGCTGTATTAATGCCACAACAGCAAAATTGAGTAGCTGTGACAGAGACCATATGGGCAGCGAAAACTGAAATATCTACTATCTGGCCTTTTCCAGAAAAAGTTTGACAACCCTGGACAACACGAGTAACACGCAGGTTCTCAAAGTTAGCTACACAGTAGAATCACTCGAGGAACTTAAAAACACCCTTTGTCTACGTCACACTCCACACCAATTAAACAAGATTCCCTGGGGATGGATGCCAGGTGTCAATAATTTTAAATTTTCTCAGGGGATTCCAAGGTACAGCCAGATTTAAGGACCAGTGGACTAATGTGCTTTGTAAGGTATATAAACTTAACACATAGTAAGACCTTGATCATTGTTAGCTGAACGGATATAATAAATTCTTCCTCTTTATTCCTCAATGCAGGTCAGTAAAAATTTATTAAACGAGCATTGGGTGCAAAATATTTTATTTCCCTTCGCTCTCTCTTTCTTTCCTGCCTCTGTTCTCACCAGCCGGCAAGAATTAAGACAGGAAGGAAAACAAAGTTCTCTTCCGTGTCTTGAGTTTCTAAACATTCACGCATCCAGTATTTTATATCTTCATGTATTCATTCTACAGACTTTTGGCGTACAGTTTCAAGTTCTGTACAGCACAGCAGGTTAGGGCTCCAAAGATATGCTTTCCAAGTACTAGAGCGTGCATCGGTGTTCTTGTAGAAAGTGCCCTATGTTTGAGCAGACGCCCCTTGAATCTTCTCTGGTTCTCGTAAAAAGTCTTGTAAATATAACCTGGCTTAGTAGCAGCCTTCAAAGTAACAAATGCATGGCATCCTCAACAGCCAATGACGAAAAAGAACACCTGAACGCCTGCGTAGTTAAGCAACCAAACAATTGCTTAGGCGAGTATGTATATTCCATATTAAAATGTATCAGGAGTATGGGAGAGGGGAGAAAAAACAACAACAAAAGACCATGCTTTCAACAGGCCTGTGATCCGGTTAGTAAAACACAATTAATGCCCAGTAAATAAGCTGGAGATTCCAGCCCCATCCTGAATAGTTCACTCTTTTGTCACAAGCAATGAACACCCACTAAATCTCTGCAACAGGGAGATGGATATGGATGGAGATAGAGATAACACCAGGACAGAGAGATTGAGTACTTGGGTTTGATTTCACACCATCAGGGTTCTTGATTCCAGCTCCATCAGTCACCAGCCACATGATCGCGGGCAAATGACTTCCTTCTCAAAGGTTTGATTTCCTCAGGTGTAAAAGGGGGATACTAGTCCCTACCGCTGAGAGGTGAAGTAGTTTTAAAAGTACATATAACACCTAGATTTTTTCTCCCTAGTTCTTACACAGTTGGCTGGGAGATAGTATTTACAGCCTAAAGCACAGTGAGGTCCCCTCCATGCCAAGAATTAGGTTCTCTTTTTTTTTTTTTTCATGTTTACTTATTTTTGAGAAAGAGAGAGTGAGTGTGAGCGGGATAGGGGCAGAGAGAGAGGGAAGCACAGAATCCGAAGCAGGTTCCAGGATCCGAGTTGAGGCACAGAGCTCAATGCGGGACTCGAACTCACAAGCCATGAGATCACGGCTTGAACCGAAGTCGGACACGTAACCGACTGAGCCACGCAGGTGCCCTGCCAAGTACTAGATTCTTCTTGTCAAAGTCCTTCTTCGAGCACTGTCCTTCATGGCCAAATATGAACTCCTTAAGGAAAAGGTTTATAATTTTCCAGACACTCCTCAAATTGCATCAATATCCTTTTCAAGACATTCTTGCAAAACGTGAATTTGGTGTACGTTGAAAATATATGTACCTAACTAAGGCCTTTAAATTGCCAGGGGACCTTCCGAGTGATAAACAGACAACAGTTTCTATTTGCAATTTCCCACTACATTAGCCCCAAGCCCGAGTGTATCTTTTGCAGCCTTCAGTCTCGGGGTTGGTTTTAACTCTGGAAAATGTGTACCCTTGGTGATGTGTTTTCTCCTAAGTCAATCTCATTTTGTTCATAAAAAACTTTCTGTGCTGCGTAATGTCTTTCTATATTTCTTCTTAATATTCCCGCACATACTTTTGTTGCTTTCATTCTATTCTAGCCAAGGCACCCATTTAAACTCCTGCATGACCCACCCATGAGTAGCCCCATTCTGCAAGAAATCACTGCTCTTTCTCTTTTCTTTTTTCGACGTTAAGACTTTGCTTCAATGGTCATTAGGCTAAGTGACACGGATTTTAAACTCTGGTTCACCACCCTTATTGCCCTTGTTGTGAGTAAATCCTACACTTCTTGATTCACTTTTCCTCCCGAATCTTGCTTTGTTAGCCCTGTGGGTTTTAAAGGTGAAAATAATTTTTCACGCTTTTTCTACATCATCATTCAAACTACTTTTCTCTAATAAATAGGCCAAATAAGATTCACGGACAATAAAGACTCTAAGTGCCTTCATATTTCTTTGATATTTTCATTTTCAATTATACACTCATCTTCTCACACTTTCAAAGTAATCCTCTATGCTTGCCATAACTTTGTCAATTTTTAGTACAAAATAAAATAAAGCAAAAGGGGAAATGAATCAAATGAACTGAAATGATGCAGGATCATGCAATGAAAATCCGCATGGTAACAGAAACCACATGGGACTGAACAGAAGGACCTTCCCTCTTGTAAGTTCTGGCTGCCTCCTCCTCTCTTTCCCTAATAGTCATCTCTGCTGTGAGATACTTTACATTTCCATGGATCACACTAATATTTTCGCATCTCTGAAATTAAATTCTATCCCGTATGGAACAACTTATAAGAGGTTGACATTATGCAGAACAAGAAGGGTGTGTGTGTGTGTGTGTGTGTGTGTGTGTATCACCAAGAGGTTCTAACCTCTGTTTTGCACATTTTATTTAATTAACCAGTGTCAGTGGATTGATTTTTCTATAGCAACAGAACTCAGGGACCCTAATGCCTGTCCAGACCAACCAAAGAGAAAAAGGACTAGCAAATGTTCAAGAAATCTAATCACCTATTATATTAATTCTCTATCGCTGAATAACAAATTACTCTAAAACGTAGCAGCCTCAAACGGAAAGTACTAATTATCTCAGTCTCTGTGGGTCAGCGATTCCGGCGTGGCTGAGCAGGGTGTCTCTGGCTCAGTCTCTCACAAGGCTGAAGTCAAGGGGTTGGCTGGCTGTGGGGTCCCATCTCAAGGCTTGTCTGGGGAGAATTTGCTTCCGAGCAGTTGCTGGCAGGGTAGAGGTCCTCAAACACTGTGCCACGGGCCTTCTCCCTAGCAGCTCACAATATGGTACTGGCTTTCCTCAAAGCAAGCCGGCAGGAGAGCAAGAAAGGGCATGCAAAATGGAAGCCACAGTTTCTTTATACTCAAATCTCAGAAGTGGCATCCCATCGTTTTTGCCATAGTCTATTGCTTAAAAACCATCATTTGATCCAGACTACACTACAGGAAAGGGTTGACTCCAGGATGTGAATCAAGAGGCAGAGTCATTGGTATCAGTTTCTTAGAGATGGCCTACCGCTTCTGCCCTACACCTGTCTACCCAAACCCCCTCGTCTCAGATTCACCAGCACCATTCACATAACTTGCCGCTTTATTTACTCCTGTCCTAAAAGTGGGGTCATTTGGGAAAGTCTCAGCAACCATCACAGCTATCGATCTAATAATGCAAATTAATATAAAATATTTTTCAGAAAAGAGGTGGTCTTTCATAAGAGCTAAATCTCTTAAAATACAGAATAAAGTGTGCTAAAAAGAAAATCCTTCTCTATCCCATTCAAAGAAAGAAAACTCACAAAAGTTACAAATAAAAGATTAGATCAAGATAGATCAGTAATAGAGGAAAATGTAATTCAGTGTAATAGCAGTATCACCGAAGAAGAATTCAGAATAAAATATTAAATGGGACAAAGAAGATCACTTTATTTTTACACATTTTGCAACATAAAATAAAGATATAATAGCACTGAATTATATGCACCAAATCCAACAGTATCAAAATACATAAAGCAAAACTAATTGAATTAAAAGTAGGAATTGACAGACATACACGATGTTTCCTTCACTTCCTGACAGATGAGAGTAAATAGTACTTACGGATGTAGAGAATTTGAAAAGTAAATCTAGAAGTAGATGGATTTAATAGGTATACAATACACTCAACTTAGAACCCCACGGTTAGAACAGAGAACATACCTTCTATGTCAGCGCCCATGAATTATTTACCAAAAAAGTGACCATATATTTGTCAACGATGAAAATAAATTTCCTGAAGCAAAATCGAAAAGAACACATTCTTTGACTGCAATGCAATAAAAGTATTAAAAAATACATTTAAAAAGCAACGTTCCCCTTTTCAGCCTTGAAATGAAATAAACAAATAAATACGATGAAACACTGCCCACACAGCCAGAGTGCAGCAGCACACAATGTTCCCATCACTTGGATCTTCTCAGTCCCCAGGGCAGTTGGGCTGGGTGTGGGACCAGCAGAGTCCTTGAAGTCCAAAGTCATTGGCCTTTAACAGCCTCACCCTATTTTCCCAAAGTGCTATACAAAACGTGTTTTCTATATGTATCATGAGGTGCAAGATAAATTGAACTTACAGTCTATTCATAGATTACTCATAACAAGACTACAGTCCCCAATTTTAAGCACAATAGGGGGAGAAAGTAATAAAGATAAAAATAGAAGTCGAGAAACTGGTTTTCTTAAATAAAACTGATACACGAAAGGCTAAAAAGGAAGTTCTTTTGAGTCAGACAGACTGGGTTCAACAGCTGCGCAATAGATACTATGGTCCCTGAGGTCAGGAACTACTTAAACTCTCAAAGCTTCTGTGTTCTTATCGGCACTGTGAGGAAAACCAAAAGGTTGCTGGGGGGATTAAATGAGATAATATACATAGAGTTCTTATGAAATCTCTAACATCAGATAAATACTCAAAATATGTCTGCTATTATTAACCAAGTGCGGGCTTTGTGAAAAGATCAATAAAATAAACCAACCTCTGTTTAGTTCAAGAATAAAAGAGGGGGAAAATATTAATTACAAGAAAGCATATGTAGCCACAGATATGATTGTTTTTAAAATTATAAGAGAACTATATGTTACTCTCTTCTACCACATCGAAAATCTCAATGAAACAGATTATTTCCTAAGAAAATATAAATTCCAAAATCTTACTCAAGAACAGTTACAAAACCTGAATACAGCAAAACTACTAAGAAATTGAAAACAATTTTAAAACATGATCTCCACAAAAAGCCCCTAATGTTGTGTAAGGGCTTTTATATCATTTTTTTCAAGCATAAAAAAATGAAAATATATCGATTCATGTACAAAATGAAGACAATCTTTTACCAAAACCTGCCAAAGCACAAGAAAAAAGAAAAAAAAAAACTGTTACCAACCACACTTATTAGATACAAAAGTACTAAATAAAACATTAAAAAATAAAACTCCGATGTGTAACACAAGGTTATGCATCATGATCAAGGAGGCCCGATTCCAGGAATACAATGATGGTTCAAGTTGGAAATGGATTGTTATTTGTAAGTTACCATTTCAATAGGACAAAGGAGACAACCCATATAACCATCTTGATAAAGGGTGAAGGTAGAGTGATAAAATTCACTATTAATTTCTAATAAAAAAAACTATTAATAAAATAGACGAGAATAGAGTTTTCCTTAATGTTATTTGCAGAAGTATCTATCCCTGACTAACTCTTCTAATAAAATCGGGAATAATACAGGGTGCCTGGGTGGCTCAGTCGGTTAGGCCTGCAACTTTGGCTCAGGTCATGATCTCGTGGTTCGTGACCCTGAGGGGGGATTGGGCTCTGTGCTGACAGCTCGGAGCATGGAGCCTGCTTCAGAGTCTGTGTCTCCCTCTTTTTCTGCCCCTCCCCTGCTCTCTCTCTCTCTCTCTCTCAAAAAATAAATAAACATTTAAAAAATCAGGAATAATACAAGGATTTCCACTATCACCACTTCTATGTAAGATTCTCCTGCAATTCTAGTTAATGCAATTAAACGTGAAAATAAAAGATTGTAAAGGTGGAAGAAAAACAGCCAGGAATTATAGATGTTATGGTTGCTTACCTATGAAAGACATTGGAAAAAGAAGATTTATCTGAAAAAGTATTAGAACTGACATCCAGGTTGGTATTCAACTGCTATGCCATACAAAGTCTATGCAAACCATTCACACCCAGTATCTGTGTTGATTGGTTGATTCTCAGGCTACACCACTGACACAGTATTTTGAGTTATAGCTTCTACTAAAATGTATCATGTAGAAGGCTACCAATAAATCAATAGATAAATCAGGTTTCCCACTAACCAATCATGATCAGTTCAAAAATATAATGGTAATATTATCCTATTCACAATAGTAACCAAAGATATAAAACATATAGAAATAAACTGGACAGGGGCGCCTCGGTAGCTCAGTCAGTTAAGCATCCCACTCTTGATTTCTGCTCCGGTCATGAGCTCAAAGTTCGTGGGTTCGAGCCCTGTGTCAGGCTCTGCACTGGTGGTGCTGGGCTGGCTTGAGATTCTCTCTCTCCTCTCTCTGCCCCTCCCCTGCTCACATGCTCTCTCTCTCTAAACAAATAAATAAATAAACTTAAAATAAAAAACAATAAACTGGACTAAAACAATATGCAAGACCTTTTTTAATAAAAACAATTAAACTTTACTCAGGGTCACATAGAATCTTACTTCATAATGAATATGGAAAAGCTGGGTGCTAATACCCAAAGTTTGCAAACAAGACAAGAATGTCCACATTTACCACTCTATTCAACGTTGTGCTGGAGGTGTTAACTAGAGAAATTACCCACACAAAAGTATAAAATCCACCATACTGTAAAAGAAGAAATAGAAAGAAAATACTTGAACTATTGAATACAGAGAAGTTGTATTCTTACTACAGGAATATTGTACAGAGTCTCTGTGAATTAACCTATAAACGTAACTCAATCCTTCAGAAACTCCAATGGAATTTCCTTTTTGGAGTTTGATAAAATTCTGGTAGAATAAACATGCAAAAGTGTTTTGAAAAAGAGAGTGATGAACTGAGATTTTCCTTAGCAGATAGCCAAATGTGTCATAAAACCACAATGCTTAGAATAATTTGACATTGGTGCCAACATTTGCATATCAGGTGAGATCGAGTAGAAAATCCCAAAGCAGCCCTATGTATATTTAAGAATTTAGTGTATGATAATGACGGCATTTTAAATCTGCAGAGAAAAGATAAATTATTCAATTAATAGCTGCAGAGAACACGTTGACTAGTTTTCCGAATCTTGAAGTTACAAAGAGTTTCTATACATGACTTTGCAAGATGAAACCGTATGAGAAAGTAAGGCTATTTGACCCCCCCAAATTCTACTGACAAAAATTAAAGAAACAAAGAATATGCTGGGAAAGAGGTTTTCTTTTAAAGCCAATACTTTCTTGTTCATCAGTCTATCCCTAGATCCTGCAACAGTGCCTGACACATAGTAGGCACTTGAATAAAGGCTATATAAAGATGTCTTGCAAATCACTAAGGAAAAAAATGAGCACTTCAGTTTTAAAAATTAGCAAAAGACATGACTCATAAAGAAGAAATATAAGAAGTCAGTAAAAATGCTTGAAAGCTATCAATCTCACTAGTAATAAGATAAATGCAAATTAAAATAACAGTTTGCCATTTTTCACCTATTCCTATGTTTCTTACTGCCCTGAATTGGCCAAAATGTGGGTACTCATCAACTGCTGAGATAGATTAATAAATCCTCTCTCATTAAAATGTGTGCAGTATAATTCAAAGCCTATAAACCTGCAGACTTTCTGACCTAGTGATTCCTCTCTTGGGATATTTTCTCTATAGAAATTATTAAACAAACGTGCAATGATGTAGATACAAAATTACTCACCAAGCATCATTTACAAGAGTGAACAATCGGAAACAAATGTTCAAACACAGGGAATTCGTTTCATAAATTTTGGTATACTTTTTCGATGGAATATCACCCAATAAGGATATGCAATTATGCAGATATGTATTAATTAATACCAAAAGATGTTCTGGATATACTGCTAGTTCAGAAAAGGCAATTTCAAAGCAGCATATATAATAATCACATCTTCATATGCACAGCAAAACCAAGAAGCAAAATATCAAAACTATGGGACTGGTTTCTACCACAGTAATTCTACTTTTTCTTCTTGGTCTTCTATATGGTCTAATTATTTTCAATAAATGTGTTACTTCTATAATAAAAGTGATAATTTTTAAAAACAATAGAAAAGTAGTAATTAGTATTTCCTTTAATGTTTCCACCTCCTGAGTTCACTGTTTAACTTTGAATAGCTTCTTTTCACAGGGCCTTTATAATCTACTGATATTTTCCAGAGCGTAACATTTGGTTACTATTAAACGGAATCCCTAAATTATTCTCCAGCCTCTACCACCAGGTTCATCTTTCATTTCCTACCCACTTCATCCCATCACTCTGTATTATTTTATAAACTTTCTTTATACCCTTCTCTGCGAAATCATTTCAGTGACGTATTTGCCTACTTGTTTGTTTTTATT
Organism: Puma concolor; assembly: GCF_028749965.1. NCBI lineage: Eukaryota > Metazoa > Chordata > Mammalia > Carnivora > Felidae > Puma > Puma concolor. The sequence goes on from NC_141678.1 coordinate 75,499,643, forward strand.
GTTTCTCCACCAGAACGTGGTCTTCACAAGGACATGGACTTGAACTGTTTATGTTCAGAGCTATTTCCAGTACCCAGGGCAGTGACTGGAATATGGGAGATGCTTAATAAATGCACAGTGAGTGAATAAATGAATGAATAAGTTTTATTTATTTACTTATGAGAGAAAGAGCGCGAGGGGCGAGGGAGAGGGAGAGAGAGAATCTTTATCTTCTTGTCTTTTTTTTTTTCAAAAAAAATATAAGCTCATATTTTTTTTAATTTAAATTCAAGTTAGTTAACATACAGTGTCGTATCGGTTTCAGGAGTAGAATTCAGTGATTCATCACTTACATACAGCACCCAGTGCTCATCCCAACAAGGGTCCTTCTTAATGCCCATCACCCCCCTTGCCCATCCCCCCACCCACCCTCCAGCAACCCTCAGTTTGTTCTCTATATTCAAGAGTCTTTTATGGTTTCCCCCCTCCTTTGTTTTTATCTTATTTTATTTTTTTGTTTCCTTACCCTATGTTCATCTGTTTTGTTTCTTAAATTCCACATGAGTGAAATTATATGATATTTGCCTTTCTCTGGCTGACTTATTTCACTTAGCATAATAAATACACTCCAGTTCCATCCATGTTGTTGCAAATGGCAAGATTTCATTCTTTTTGATGGCTGAGTAATATTCTATTGTATAGACATACCACCTCTTCTTTTTTAAACTTTTTTTTTTTTAGAGAAAGAGAATGTGAGGGGAGGGAGGGGCAGAGAGAGCGGAAGAGAGAGAGAATCCCAAGTATCTCCACACTGTCAGCACAGAGCCCAACATGGGGCTCAAACTCACCAACTGTGAGATAATGACCTGAGCCAAAACAGGAGTTGGATGCTCAATCAGCAGCCACCCAGGCACCCCCATACCACATCTTCTTTACCCATTCATCAGTCAATGGACATTTGGGTTCTTTCCATAGTTTGGCTATTGTTGATAGTACTGCTATAGACATTGAGGTGCAAGTGCCCCTTTGGCTTTTTTGTATCCTTTGGATAAATATCTAGTATAATTGCTGGGTTGTAGAATAGTCCTAGTTTTAACTTTGTGAGGAACCTCCATAATTTTTTCCAGAGTCGTCACACCAGTTTGTATCCCCACCAACAGTGAAAAGCGTTCCCCCTTCTCTGCATCCTTGTCAACATCTGTTGTTTCCTGAGTTGTTAATTTTAGCCATTCTGGCAGGTTTGAGGTGTTATCTCATTGTGGTTTTGATTTGTATTTCTCTGATGGTGAGTGATGTTGAGAATATTTTCATGTGTCTGTTAGCCATCTAGATGTCTTCTTTGGAAAGTGTCTGTTCATGTCTTCTGCCCGTTTCTTCACTGGATTATTTGTTTTTTGGGTGTTGAGTTTGATAACTTCTTTATAGATGCAAAAATTCTCAACAAGACAGTAGCAAATAAAATCCAACAATACATTGAAAGAATTATTCACTATGATCAAGTGGGATTTATTCCTGGGCTGCAGAAGTGGTTCAGTATCCACAAATAAATCAACGTGATACATCACTTTGATAAAAGAAAGGATAAGAACCACATGATCCAAATGCAGAAAAAGCATTTGACAAAATACAGCATCCTTTCTTGATAAGAACCCTCAAGAAAGTAGGGATAGAAGGAACATACCTCAACATCATAAAGGCTATATACAAAAGACCCACAGCTAATATCATCCTCAGTGGGAAAAACTGAGAGGGAGAGATTGAATATTAAGTAGGTTCCATGCTCAACACAGAGCCCGATGCGGGGCTCCATCTAACGACCGTGAGATCATAACCTGAGCTGAAATAACGAGTAGGATGTTTAAGTAACTGAGCCACCCAGGTGTCCCTGAATGAGTCTGTTTCAGAAGAGATGGTTTACTTTGTATGATTAGGCAAAAGATTAATTGCACCTTGAGAAAGTTTTGGAATCAAACTGGATAGTTTTCTCTGTTTAACAGTAAGGCTGACCTACTAAGCACTGGTGTATGTAGACATCACTCAAGTCTAGAAGTCAGTAGAGCTAGCCTACAGTCCTGGTCTCACCACAAACAGGCTTCCTAAACAAGTCAGTTTTGTTGTCCTTGCTACACAAGACTGGCCCTAATCAAAATCTAGAAGAGGGCAAGAGACTAAAGCTGCTACTCTTACTCCCCACCCCAATGCTGTCTTTCCTCTTAAGAGGGTTCAGACTCTCTTTTGTGTGTCCTCCTTCTTTCCTTCTCCACTCTCCCTGATGGATGCTTGGGCTGCTGAAGCCTCCATAGGGTACACTCTGCCCACCTCCAGGGGACATAGGCCCATATCCTTGAACTCATGACCTTCCTCACTTCCTCACTTGCCTCTCATGGAAACCCACTTTCAGGGAACTATCCAAAATTCTCATACAGATTGCCCTACTCTACCTGCTTACTCATAAAATCAGAACAATCTTGTTGTCTGCAAAACAGGAACCCTTGGGCAGAATCATTGTCACTTTCTGATTTCTAAAACTCAGATGACAAAGCTATGCTAATTACAAGGCACATTTACCAGTCACCTTTGAGTGATCCAAGAATAAAGTTGTTTAAAAATCACAATACTTTCTAATACATAATAATTTAATTAATAATAGATGTTATCACTACATAGACATCCAAGTCTTTAAATGCCATCAGCCCTGTGGAAGGTACAAAAATTGGATCCACTCCTAGCTCGGTGGGCTCAAGATCTAAATTGTAAATGTGAGATATTATTATCTGAAACCCCCAGGACTGCCTTGGCACTGGGAGGAATTGTACTGCAATCTTCTATTTAATCCTCCCCTATTTTTTTCCAGATATTTATAACACAGCTGTGGAAAGGTGCTCCTGGCAGGAAGTTGGCATGCAATTTCTCAGGCTGGGAACAAATATCTGAACCAAATAGGAAAAAAAATCCAAGTGGATGAATTTGTTCAAGTTTTAGACCTGGAAAAAATCACAGAAGAGTTGAAGCTCTGGTCTGAAAAGCACCAAGTGATGTCAGGGAATAGGTAATTACCTGAATAACCCAAGTTCCAAACCCCTTTTTCTTCAATTTTCCAACTAATACAGGCCAAAGATGATTTCCTCTTATGCATAAATTGGTGATCATTCCATCTGAAGACACTGCATACAAGACTCTATTATAGAGCATAGATAAACTTGACTTTCCAGAATTAGATTTTAGAAACCTTTGATATGTAAGTAAAACATCTTAATTTGTAATAGACCGGCCCTTTTCTTTCTTTTTGGGGGAGTCTTGGGATGGGAATGGAATTATATACTCTATGGTTTTCATAATTTAAAAATGTATTTCAAGGATGTAATTAAAAGAACTTAGGAAAGATATTGAAAGTACTTATGGGTCATGTGAGACTACCTGAGCTGGAGGGAACATAAATGACTTAAGGCTGGAAGATGTAACCATTCACTGGGCTCTGAGGACACCAATCCTCTTTGTTCCACAAGTGAAATCAGATACTAGGCTCTACTTTGCAGGAAATAGCAATTACTGAAACATCTTGAAAGGGAAAGCAGTCTTTGGAAAGTGCAAAGATTGCAAATCAGCCTCTGGCAGGCTGGTGAACTGCTACATCCTTCACTCAGGCCAGGTATCCAGACAGCGGCCACATCCACTCAGCAGTATTGTGCAGCACCCCACAGTTACCAAGGCATTTAGTAGACACCATCGCATCTGATCTTCATATTTTTCTTTTGACAGGGACAGGCAGAAGCTAGCTTCTCTGAAGCATAAAAGCAGACTAGCAACTGGCCTATGGATATCTTCAAATAAACCAAATCAGTCACAAACATGGGCCTACGTAAAGGTCGAGGTTGGAAGATTTCAGAATTTTAAGATCCTTATGTTGTGTAAATATTGTGTATACACACTTCTACAGCCTCCACTGTACCTACAGTAGAATTTTGTAGAATAGGTAATTAATTGCTACTTTGCTACTAATAATTTATAATTTTCCACACAATTTTCTAAGTGTATCGTATGCATTACCTTATTTTATTCTCATAATAACTCTAGAAGACATTCAAATACCTATCAAATGAATGGCCTGACAAATCAATTAAATAGCACTTGGTGATCCTACTTCCTCTCATCATAACCATGGCACCAAGACCTTCACTGACTGTTACTGGAAGTATCTGGATGCTAGAAAAAGAAGGGAATCATGGAAGCTGGGTAAGAGGTAGCAGATCACCTGATCAGAAGCTTGTATTTCTTGTCCCCAGCTCCAGGAAACTGAATTCTACATTTCTTCAAGTAGTAAAAACAATGTTCTAGAGCCAAAAGAGGACCTAATTATTAGCCTAGGCTAGACATTCTTGACCCACTCAGGATGCAATTTTGCTGGTGGAATTTTTCATTGGAAAACTTCAGTGAAGGTCTACTAAGTGTTACAATGTCTGATACAATCTAGCCCCATAGAAGTAAAATATCCTCAGGATCACCATCTTACTAACAGATACAATTCAGTGAGTACCAAGATTCTAGAGTGAATTCTAGAGTGAGTACCAGGTATCTAGATTCTTACATAACATCTCATCACCATAACCAGGAGATTGGAATTATTGTTCCTCTCTGACAATTGGGTCTAAGAGAGATGTAACAATTCACTAACTTCAACTTCTCAAAGCTAGTGAGTGGCGATGCCTCTCTGAACCAAGCTCAGGGTGACACAAAGGCCTGTGTTCTTTTCACTATTCTGTACTTCTTTGTGTTCCCAACCCCCTGTTCTTGAGGAAATTATGCTTCAGAGGAGGAGAAAAGATTCACAAAAAGATAGCCAAAAGTGTAGGCCAGTCCAAGTTCTGAGTGGGTAGTACAGTTCAAAATGCTGTTGTGTGTTGGGGCGCCTGGGTGGCGCAGTCGGTTAAGCGTCCGACTTCAGCCAGGTCACGATCTCGCGGTCCGTGAGTTCGAGCCCCGCGTCGGGCTCTGGGCTGATGGCTCAGAGCCTGGAGCCTGTTTCCGATTCTGTGTCTCCCTCTCTCTCTGCCCCTCCCCCGTTCATGCTCTGTCTCTCTCTGTCCCAAAAATAAATAAACGTTGAAAAAAAAAATTTTTTTTTAAATAAAAAAATAAAAAAAAATGCTGTTGTGTGTAGAAGACAGTAATAGCAGTGGTCAGGAGAGGTCCCAGAGGGGACTTGGGGTGGGCTAGGATTTTAGTGGGCTGCAGGTGAACAGACTAAAGACTCCTAATGTTCCACCAGAAAATTCTCCTCTTCTTTCTTTGAAGAGGTTTAGCTGGGTCTTGGTTGACCAGCTGAAGATTATATTTCCCAGACTCCCTTACCACTAAGGCCAACATGGGCCTTTTATAATCATGTTAATGAGAACAACAACCTAAAGGCAACAGAACACAAGATTAGAAGGACATGGGTTCTTGGACCTCATGGAGGTCCCACCATGGAAGATCCACCATGGATCTTCCCACCATAATATGACAGAAAGAACCTCCAAACTGTCTTGAGGCTATATTTTGTGATCTCTTTTTAGCAGTAGTTTAGCTTATTCTCTAACTATGTAATGAGCCAAAGCGTAGAGGTGTATTGTGAAAGGGTGATTAAATAAGCTGAAATTTCGAGTTAGGGAAGATAGAGTAGAAAAACACCTAGCTTGAAAAGTCAGTTGTGGTTCCACTGTGGAGTACTTAGTTCACCATTTATCTGTCCAATTCCATTAGTGGAGTACCTGTGATGTTCTTGGTACTGTGCTGCACACTGGGGATGCAAATACAGAAGACCTCGCCACTGTCCACAAGAATCTCAGCATGTAGAGAGGACTGTAAGGAGAAAACAACCACTTAGCACTGAAATAAGTCCCATGACAGGCTGTCCAGGGACTTTGGGAGCAGAGGCAGAGGAGGCCACCCAATAAACCTGCACATGTCTGAGAGGACCTTGGCAGAGACACATGAACTGAATCTTAAAGGATGAGTAGATGTTGGCCAGGTAAAGGCGAATTGGCCAGGGATGGTGGGGTCCAAAGAAAATGTATAGGGGAGGGGCGCCTAGGTGGCTCAGTCGGTTAAGCGTCCGACTTCGGCTCAGGTCATGATCTCACGGTCCGTGAGTTCGAGCCCCGCGTCGGGCTCTGTGCTGACCGCTCAGAACCTGGAGCCTGTTTCAGATTCTGTGTCTCCCTCTCTCTCTGACCCTCCCCCATTCATGCTCTGTCTCTCTCTGTCTCAAAAATAAATAAATGTTAAAAAAAAAAAAGAAAGAAAATGTATAGGGGAGAGGTTAGTAATAATGATGGAGAAATGGTGTGGGGGTAGGGCAAAGCATGCATTTGTTCATTTATTTATTTATATAAAATAAATTTATAGAGCATCTATTTATTGAGTGGGTATCATCATATTGCTTATAATAGAGCCTGGTATATAGTAAGAGCTATATATATGAGCTATTATTACCTAAAGATGAAATAGTTATGTGTTACACTGTGAATATAGTTATAAGCAAGAAAGGCACTGCCCCGTCATCTCAAAATTTAACCTAGTAGATAAGAACACTAAGATTCCATCATAACTAATAAGGAATTAGATGAAGGTATTAGTCAGTATAATTTATGTTAGCTGATGTAAGCAACAATCTACAAATTTCAGTGGCTTGCCATCCCAAATGCTTATTTCTTACTCATACCTGCAGATTGGGCAGGGCAACTCTCCTTCCCAAGGAGGGCTCGGGATTCAAAGTCCTTCCTTCTTCTGGCTCCTTCCACTTCCAGGAATTTCCCAAAACGTTTTTCTAAACTCTTTTCATCCAGCTAGATAGTGAGAGGATAGGAACAGCCTGGAAGATAGTACACCCAATACTTAGCCACTCCTAGATGTGATAAACATCACCTGAGTTCTTATTTCATTGGTAGAAATGAGCCATATCATTCCATCTACATGCATGTTCTTGAGTAGAGAGCCACTTATCAACTGAAACTCTAAGAGAAGGGGAACACCATTTGTAAGTCAGGTGTCTGGCTCTGTCACAGGGAGGTAGGAGAATGTGTAGGTAATGGGAGCCTATCCAACTTTACAGATCAGGTGAGGCTTCCCTGAGCAAGTAATATTTCAGCTGACACTGGTCAGCCATGATGAATAATTTTAAGTATATCCGGAAACAGTGCACGAAAATTTTAATCAGGGAAGCAACATTATTTGTTTTAAATGTCAAAAAGGTCACTTTGACTACAGAAACTGTAGACTATATACAGAAATTGTACACTATAGAAATTGGACTCATGGAGAACAGAACTCTTGGAAGAGGATGCCATGACCCAGATAAGAAATACGAAGATCTAAACTAACAGTGTGATAATGGGGTTGAAGCGGAGAGAGAGTACTCAAGCCAACTAGACCTGGTAATGGATTGGATAGAGATAGGGAAGGAAAGGAGCAATGATGGTGGGCAGGGATCAGGGATCTGTTTTGAGTAACTTCAATTAAAAGAAATGAAAGACGATGGTGATAGTGGGGATGAGAATGTTGATTTTTGTTTTGAATGGGTTGAATTTGAAGGACTTACCAGGCATTTAGATGCTAATGTACTGTTGAATAAAAAACATTCAAGTCTGAAATCTCAGTCTGAGATCTGGGATGGAAATCATCAGTTTTCATCAGTCTGACTTGAAAGTCATCCGCTGAAATGAAAGTCAAATGGAAGCCGTGGAAATGCCTGCGACCACCCAGGCTACAGTGTTTGGACTTTATCTTATAGCGAGAGAACCCTTCCCATCTGCTTTCTAGGTTTCTCCCACCTGGAAAACTTCACTGCTCTTTGCAATTTCACAGGCATACTGTGTTCCTTCCCCAGCTCTCTCCTTCCTCAGCTACATTCTGGGTGATTGCCACCATGCCTTAAACAAGCTCTATTCTTACTCAGAGATTTATTCCTCCTTGTCTTCTCCTTTTTATTGCATGATACATAAGTTCTATTGCCTTTACAGATTGCCAGTGGATGCTGTGTAGTTTTCCACTAGAGAAGTACCCCACCCAAGCTCACATTTTTATGCTAGAGTTGACAGAGACAGTTTTGAACAGCTGCTCCTGCCATTCTGCCCCAGGTTCAGAAAGAATAGCACTTCCTCGACCAAGCAAAAATGAAGAGTGCCATTTCCCTGGCCCTGTGTGCTCTGTCTCCCACACCCACATTTGCATTAGTTCTCAGCTTGTTTCCACTCGGCCAGTTTTGTTTGCATGTCTGGCACTAGGGGTGGCTCCCAGCACATTTTGCAGCCCTCTTCTTTCACCCATGAGGAAGGTGGACCACTCTGGCCCCAGTGTACTGCTGAACGCCAACTGGCAGGTGGCCGGGGCCAAGGGAGGGCGATGACACTACAGGGCACTCCCAGCAGGCAGGGAATGGGGGCACCAGATTGGCACCCACAGTTGCATCTTAAAACTGTCAACAACAGCCAGAATCTTGGATGCTGAACCCTCCTGTCATTCTCTACACTCTTGGAATCTTCTCAGAGTGGCTTGAATACTAATGCAAAGGGAACTTCTGAGAAGACACCTTCAGTATAAGAATCAGAGAGCTGAAATAGTATCTCATCCTCTTTTTAAACTTGTGGAACATACAGATGCAGAAGGCCCTTTCTCCAGCTCTACCTCCCATTCTCAGAAACTCACCCTCTCCTTTCTTGAGAGACAAAGATTTCTCTCCTCCTCACACCCACTACTGCATGACGTCCACCCCTCTCTGGGTTTTTTTCTCTCTAGATCATAATCCATTTAAACAAATTTCCCCACATACTACAGGCAACTTTGTGACCAAATGGCAACAGCTCCTTTGCTTTAGGCTGCATTAATGAAAGTATAACATCTGAAGAAGATTCTCATTTTTCTCAAGTGGACGCCAGTCAAACCACAGGTGGAATATCACACTCAGCTCTGGCATCACTTTTATTTTTTATTTTTCAGCATTTGTTTGTTTCTTTCTTTCTTTATTTTTAAATATAATTTATTGTCAAATTGGCTAACATACAGTGTGTAAATTGTGCTCTTAGTTTTGGAGGCAGATTCCCGTGGTTCATCCCTTACATACAACACCCAGTGCTCACCCCAATAAGTGGCACCACTTTTAAATAGCAATACACAAACGGGAGTAAATTTAGAGATAGTGACTCAAAAGTATTTGAGTATTTCAGAAAGGCCTGGGGATGAATAACCTGTAGAACTACAAAGGTGAAGGAAGCCAGCCTTCAAACCTCTGAACAAGGTATTTCCTGTTAGCCTTAGATCTCTACCCTTTTCTACCTTGCTCTGTGCTTTGAGAGGCTGGCTTCTGAGGACTGCATCAATGATCTCCCTTGCCTACTGGCGATGGGAGGTTAGCAATTAAGAGGTTCCAGGAGGCAGTAAAGGGTGGGAAGAGAGTAAGGTCAGTGTTTATTGCCCCAGTTCTCCTCCTGTCAAGCACTGAAAGTTGGATGCCTCCCTCTACTATAGGTTACAATTTTTAGAAGACTCTCTCCTTATAGCTACTCTCTCTGGGTCCCCATAGCTGCTTTTCCCTTCATATCTAGGGGTCGTAATGGCTCCATGCTATTACTAGCCTCAGGGTACTGCAGTATCCCTCCTTGGCTTCCCAAAAACTTTCCCACATCTTTATAAATGTTTTCTTGATTACTCTCTCCTCAAATACCCAGTTTGAATGTTCCCTCTATTTCCTTCCAGGACCCTGCCTGATAAGAGACTCTTACAACACTATGGTGGAAGGTTTTTGCCAACTTAATATAGCAAATATTGACTGAGTGCTTAGTATGTGTCAGGTTCCATTCTTTGTACCAGGTTTTAGCAGTGAAAAAGATAGAAAAATTTCTGTTTTCATAGAGATTACATTCCAATGGGGGGGACATAAATAAATTTGAAAATAAAGAAACAAACTATATGCTAGCAGGTGATAACTGCTATGAAAAAATATATAAATCAGGCAAAGGATATAGGGAGTGGCAGAGTTGAGAGGCATGCGATGCAATGCAATTTTATATACAGTGGCCAAAGATGGCCTCAATGAGAAGAGACTTGGATAAGAATGCAGTGAGGACACACGCAAGTATAGTACGTGGAATGTTGCCCTAAGAGAATCTACGCCCAGGTTAATAAGACAAAATGAACACACAGGAAATTACATGTGCCACAAGACAACAATGGAAAAGATGTCAAAATATGCAGTAGATGATTAAATGCCAGCCGAGAATATGATAGTAAGTTCTGCCATTGTCATAGGATGGGTTCTTTGTGAAACAGACTGAAATGAGTCTGGGAGTTTCATGTATGGGTAGAAGGAAGAAGAGGAAGGAATCAGGATTGGGTATAAGAAGTCAAACTGCACTATGGGTCTGGCTGCCTCAGCTAACCATTCAGAGCACCCCAGAGTTAAATGGCCCATCACAGTGGTCTTGTGTTGGGCTGAAGCGGCAGAGACCTTTGTGCCCTCACCTTGGTCAGTCACTGGATGTGAGCCATCTGGAAGGGGATGGCCGAGGGCTAGTGAGTTCTCTGAATCTAAGATATCCCTGCAGGAGCTGAGAGCTGAAAACTGTTGACAATACCGTGAGTAGTTGCAACAAGTCCTTCAAAGAGGGATCAGGATGGCATATCTCCATCTCCACTACACCTATGTACCAAAAGTATTTGAAAATGAGATTGTTGGGGGGGCATGTGGTTGGCTCAGTTGGTTAAGCATCTGACTCTCGATTTTGGCTCAAGTCATGATCTCACATTTCGTGGGATCGAGCTCCGTGTCAGGTTCTGTGCTGTCAGCACAGAGCCTGTTTGGGATTCTCTCTCTCTCCCTCTCTCTTTGCCCCTCACCTGTTTGTATGCACACATGCATGCTCACTCTCTCCAAATAAGTAAATAAATATTTAAAAAGAAAAGAAAACAAAATGAGACTGTTAAACCATTATCTGTGTATCACTGAGAATCATACTTTCTAGGGAGGAGCAAATATTTTGGTTCTGCATGGTATAGATCTATGATCTTGAAGCTGATCTTGGGGAAGATTCTAGAATGAATTGTTAAAGCAATGGCTTGTGGTCTCTGAGAAAATGTGGTAAAATATAAGATGCAAGTTTCCCAAGAACAAATCCTGCCAGAGTACTCTCACTTCCTTTGATAATATTGTTAAATTAGCCCATTGGGACATTTGATAGACAGAGTATGTCTAGATTTTAGAGAAATTATGATGATATTCTCATCAGAGTGGCATGCTAGACTACATGCCTGCCATTCCAATTTCCCTTTCTAGTTTCAGCAGCTTAATCAATCCTGTTAAGACACAGATCTTCTGACAAAACGATTCCACTCTCCCTCATCCTCACCCATAGTCGATTGAACTAGCATGCATGACCAAGGGGAATCAATCAGCCATAGACCAATGGCCAATCAGGTTCTCTCTTTCTAGGATTTTAACCAATGAAAAATAAAAAAAGAAAGGAAGGAAAATCAAACAGATGGTCCTGGGTCCTGGGACAGTATGTCATGCAGACATGGTGCCTGGGTTGGTACCATGGAAAATCAAAGTCAAAGGGAAGTGAAACTAGGAGTCTCACAGAAGCCGTCAACCTACAGTAAGAAGAATGCAGGAGATCTGGAGTGTGGGTGGGCCCTCGAGAGAGAAATGGAGAAAGAAGATGACTAATGATTCTCTAATTCCATAAGGCCCAGCAATATTTCCTACAATTAAGTTTTATGAGACTCCTTGTGTCCTTATGAGTCTATTTTTACTTAAGCCACTTTCAATAAGTTTTCTATTACTTGTAATCTAATAATGCCTAAAATGAGTCTCTAATCATATTCTTATGTATTGGCTAATGTACTGATAATGAGCCAAATGACAATATATCATATGAGCTATTAATTGGTTGGAAAAAACATATTGAGGAAATACTGCTTATTGATAGATACCTAGAAAGGATTCCAAATGACTGCCATAAGGTTGTGTCTTCATGGCTGAGGCCTTCAAAATTCTCATCAATTATTAGAATGTGTGTTCCATGAAAGTTGGTGTCATGATCACCTTATAAAGTAACGTATTTGGGGTGCCTCGATGGTTCAGTCAGTTAAACATCTGACTCTTGATGTCAGCTCAGGTCATGATCTCAGGATCATGAGATCAAGCCCAGCATCGGGCTCTGCATTAAGCTCAGAGCCTGCTTAAGATTCCCTCTCCCTCTCTCTCTGCCCGCCCCCCCCCCACTCTCCCTCTCTGAAATAAAAATAAAGTGCCACATTTAACACATAGTTTAGCAGAGAATACACATGCAATAAAAAATTAAGTGAATGAAGATACAGATTTTGCAAGACTCCAATAACAAGACTCCAAGAAAGATAATGACTTTGAAGAATGAGAGAAATTAGGAGGAAGCATGGTAAAATGCTTCTATTTTATAAGAATAAATGCAAAGTACTGGAGATGAGCCCAAAACACCAACAATGAGTCTTAGGAGCATGCCGAATAAAGAAATTCAGGAGTGTTCCTTAGTTGTGGGCTCAAGCATCAGCAGCAAGATGATGAGTGTTGCATAGGAATCAATGAGGCGTAGGCTACATTAATGAAAGCATAACATCTGAAGAAGATGCTCGTCCTTCTCAAGTGTACACCAGTCAAACCACAGGTGGAATATCACACTCAGCTCTGGCCACCACTTTTAAATAGCAACACACAAACGGGAGTATACTTAGAGTGAGTCAAATAGTATTTGAGTATTTCAGAAAGGCCTGGGGACGAATTACCTATAGAACTATAAACCTGTAGAAGATATGGTGAAGGAAGGCAGCCTTCAAATCTCTGAACAATTGTCATGAGAAGGAAGAAATCAACTATTAAGTCTCTTACAGGAGATGAAAGACTAAGACCCATGGATGGAATCTATATTCTTCTATCAATGAAATGTTAATTGAGCAACCTGCTTTCAGCCACTCATTATCTTGGTACTGGTTATACTGTGCTCAGCAAAATGGACAGTCTCTGCCCTCATGGAACTTATGATTTAGTGGGGATACTGGCATTAGACAAGGAATCATAATTTAATGTATAAAAAGGGCTATGAAGGACAAGAAGAAGGTGTAGCCAGATTTCCCTGAGGTTTTAGGAAATTGCTTGCTTTGATTTCATTTTTTGTTCTGTATTACTTTTGCTTTGTTTAAGAGTTCAAGGAACTGAAAAACAATGCTGCTGAGGCCTCATGAGTAAAAGAGAGAAGAGTGTAAATCACTGGGAGACCAATTAAGATGCTAGAGCAGAGGACCAGAGAGGAGATATTCAGTACGGGTTAAACTAGAGTAGTGGCAGTGCAAATAGAAGAAAGTCATTGTATTTAAGATATACTTTGGAGGAAAAATCTAAGTGACTTCAGGATGTATTGGACAGGTGCAAGACCTTCCTTATTTCCACACTCTTTGATATTTTGTTATTATCCAAACAAAAACTGTTCTAAAATATTGTATAGTATCTGTAAAGAAAGTGTTTATTGAGTCAGTGAGACAAATTTGGAGGGAAGGGATTTGAAGGGAATGTTTAACCTGCTCCAGAGAATAAATATTTTTAAGGGCTTAGGTAAATGCCATCATTAAAGGAGACTCACAGGATCTCTATAATCTGAAATAAATTTCTGAAGCTCAGGCTTCTCACAGATCCAAATGAGTCTTTATCCCCCAATCACTTACTCATTCAAAAAAATTTATTTAACTTATAAAATATGCAAGAAGCTATGTGGGTTGCAATGATTTATCAGGAAAGTGCTTGTACAAAAGTAGCAGGGACACAGAATGTGTCCTAACTTGGGGTCCCTACGACAAATACAAACCAAATGATCTAGGAGAACAATGAAAGTTTTATTTGTTCTGTGCCTTAAAAGACAGGCAAGAGTGAAAACATTTAGAAGTAGGTAAGTAGAGGTAAGTAGATGTAGTAGTGAGAGGGCTAAGAACATGAGTTGGGTCAGGAAGAATGTTGAAATGTGTGGGGTAATAACTAGAAAAATGTTACTGAAGCATTTAGTTAATGAAAACATGAAAAATAGAAAGATGAAAAGTTTCTCCCCCACCGTACCTTATGTGTCAGATTCATTCAATGTATAGCCTAGTGGGATCTCAGAATGCAAACTCTCCAACCCCATTGGTTTTCATTATTGCCTTGCCATGGCTTGGCCATCTGAGCCAGCATGTAGGACTCCAGTGGTCTTCCTCCCATGGAAAACACACAAAAAATATTGATCTAACATCCAGAGTTTTAATCATTAGACCCTGTTTCCACTCCATTTTTCTTTTAAATTTTGAGCGATATTCTCCCTTTATAATTAAGCTCGGAGGTCATCCAAATACTCCACCAAGTCTATTTCCATCTAGGGTTCCAAAATGCCAAGAAAGCCCATAAGCCTTTACCTGGGACACAAATAGTGGGGATTTCCTGAGTTTCCTCATGTCTATTTTCTCCTATCAATCCCAAACAACGTTGCACACTTCCAAGGAAGACATGAATAGAACCAGTCCTGGAGATTCTATGCCACAATCAGGTCAAGGGAATGTGAGATCAATGGTTACACACACAGAAAAGCAGCAGCAGACATCATTCTCACTGCCAAAAGAGCTATTCTACATCCTTTTGTCCAGAAAAACCAGATAATTTTTTTGAAAGACATTCCCCCATAATATGGCATCCTTTCTTTCAACGTTTTTTTTTTTTTTTTTTTTTTTTTTTTTTTTTTTTTTATTTTTTTTATTTTTGGGACAGAGAGAGACAGAGCATGAACGGGGGAGGGGCAGAGAGAGAGGGAGACACAGAATCGGAAACAGGCTCCAGGCTCTGAGCCATCAGCCCAGAGCCTGACGCGGGGCTCGAACTCACGGACCGCGAGATCGTGACCTGGCTGAAGTCGGACGCTTAACCGACTGCGCCACCCAGGCGCCCCTGGCATCCTTTCTTTAAAAACATCCATGACTTTTATTAGTCAACTGTTGGTGGGTATTTCTTTTGAGCTATCTTTTCCAGTAGCAGTCAGGGAATTGAAATGATCTATCCATTGTCGCCTTCCTGGCTAATCCTACCCACTTAGAAAAATGACTGTTGAGGATTAAGACTAAGTCGGACTAAACCTCCACAACATAGCACTCATGATCTTGGCTTCACTATTGCTCTGTACCAACCTAAGTTTTCTAGCCTTGATAATTAGGTAACAACAGTCAAGAGCCTCAAATCACACAAAGCAATCAGTCATCTCCGGCAGCTCTGTCTTTATGCCAACGACACCACCGTTTGTCTGGTTCTAGGTAACTCAATGCTTGCAGTGCCCTTGAGGACTAACTCAGGAGTTTCCCACATCGAAGGATGGTTTGTTTAACTTATCCCAGCAAGTGCCAGTAAAAGATGGTGAAGTTCACAGGGTAACAGCCACCTGTCATCTCTTTTTAGTTAGATATTTCAGGGGCACCTGGGTGGCTCAGTCGGTTAAGCCTCTGACTTCTCTCAGTAATGATCTTGCAGTTCATGAGTTTGAGCCCCACATGGGGCTCTGTACTGACAGCTCAGAGCCCGAGCCTGCTTTAGATTCTGTGTCTCCCTCTCTCTCTGTCCCTCCCCCCACTCGTGCTCGCTCTCTCTCTCTCGCTCTCTCTCAAAAAATGAATAAATATTTAAAAAAATTTAGTTAGGTATTTCATGTTGGAGATTTGTTATCTTAAAGGGCACTCACATCACTTACATCAGATAACTGAATTAGAATTAAAATACCATTGTTCCTGTTGTCGAGAAACATAAATAATAGCATTCAAACAGGCTCCTCACAAAATTAGCTTCTTTCTAAACGCTGTGTGAGGTTGTCTTTCAGTGGAGGCCTTGTCAAGCCTTCTGGCTTTTTTTTTTTTTTTTAATTTTTTTTTTTCAACGTTTATTTATTTTTGGGACAGAGAGAGACAGAGCATGAACGGGGGAGGGGCAGAGAGAGAGGGAGACACAGAATCGGAAACAGGCTCCAGGCTCTGAGCCATCAGCCCAGAGCCTGACGCGGGGCTCGAACTCACGGACCGCGAGATCGTGACCTGGCTGAAGCCGGACGCTTAACCGACTGCGCCACCCAGGCGCCCCAAGCCTTCTGGCTTTTACAACTCCTCTTACCTTTCTGCTCTGCTGAGACCCCATTCCAGGTCAATGGAAGACTGCACACTCTCACACTGGCTGGGGGAGGAGAGAATGCAGAGCAGAGATCTAACAGCTACTGTAGGTTCTTCCCTGGACACACCCTTGGGCCCAAAAAGAACCCACGTAAAGATAGACTAATAACCCATGAAAACTCTCCGGAGGATTTTACTTCTGGGGGAAAAAAAAATCATAAAAAGCTGAAGGGATGGTGAAAATAACTGTCCTAAGGTGTTTCTCCATACTAATGTCAGGTCAAAACCCTCCAGGCAACACTAAAGCGTGGGAAATTCAGTCTTCCCTCCACTCAAGTCTGGTTTTCGCTCTACTCCAGGTGGAGGGGTCTTCCCAGAACAGCCCAACTCACAAGAGGACTACCTCCTCTGAGTTCCTAGAGCAGATGTTTGCACCTTTCATTCCTACTTTGTAGACCTCTCTAGAACCACTCTGTGGAACTGTTGCTCAGCTCTCCCACTGGTATATAACTTTCACATATTAATGACTTCTACTCCTCTCCCACTGGTATATAACTTTCACATATTAATGACTTCTACTCCTGGCGAGAATGTAAGACATGCGAGGCTATCACCTTGGTCATTGTGCCTCTGATTCACCCGCAGAACCCATCACATAATAACTAGGTGTACAATAAATGCCTGTTTCTTGATTAGAAAGAATGGTGTTGGAAAATCACAAAGCCCGGAGTAACTTTATGCATCAAATGGTGCTGCCACACAAATGGAGTTCAGTATAATTTAATACGAGGCCCCACAACAAGCATAAATCAAAGTATGGCATAACCCACTTTTAATTTTTTTAAGTATATTATAGTGCCCTCAGGGCCTGAAGAACTCAGGATTAATACACTGAAAAGTTAGCAGCGGAGCCCGATGAAGTGCTCATGGCCAATATCATCAAAAATATTTCCTTGGTGAGCATTTTTGAATGTGGGCATTGTCTTTGTAAAGGATACATGATCCATGCTCGTGATCCCCCTTCTCAGCGATCAGACCATAAGAGTTGCACATCTGGATTTCTGCAGAAATGAATTCTGTGCTAGAAACACATAAGGAGAAAACCAGGGTGACTTTTGTAGACTTTATCTGGTATTTATTTCCAGGATGAGCTTATTAGTGTTAACCAGATGGGAAACTATTAAATAATAATAGAAACCAATATGGCCCCTTTTAAATTGACTTCAAGTTCAGAAAGGAAGCCTCCTTTAGGGACAATTCTGACTTGATCCTCAGTTATGTCCCACTTACATCCATCATTTCAGTCACCTGGCCAACACACATAAGTGGCCAATGCATGGGCGACGTGCGCATGAAGGTTCCATCTGCATGAATGGTATTAGCTCCTTTCTTCCCCCAGCCCCACTGATTGGTAGACACTGATGGCCTGTAGCCTATACCCTCAGCTCCACGCACTTCCCCCTGTGTAAACCTGCTGAATAACAGTGGATGAGTCTAGGTTTTCAGACTGATGGTGCTGGGTTCAAATTCTATCTCTTTCCTTTGCTAGCTATGAGTACAAAGGTAGGTTAGGTGACATCTAAGCTCTAACTTTGAAATGGAAATAATAATAAATCCTCACCGGTTTTTTATGAAGGTCCAACAGGTGCTCAATACATGTTATTTCCCCTTAGCCATCCTCACCAGCCCCTATCACTGGGAGCCAGACCCCTGTGTAGAGCCTCTGACACTAGAAGGACTCCTGTTCTAATTCAATAACCACGGGAGCCAAGATCGTCTCATTACCCAAATGCTATTCCTCCCAATGCTACTCCTGCCTGCAGTCATCTGCTGGCCTCCTCCATCCACTAGACTGGACCCACTTCAATGTTGGATACAAGCCCAAATGCAAGGTCAAAGTCACCATATTACTTTGAGGAACTGTAATTTGGAGTCCTAGCCAGCACCACCCTACTGTGCCCACACCCAACTTCACTTCCTCTGCCACCAGACCATGCTGAAGTCCCAGGACAGCTTCCTGGGGAGTCTGCAGCGGGAGAGCCATTTCAAAGGATGGCACTGTCTAAAGCGGGTTCTCCTGAGCCCCTGGGAAATGCACACTGAGGCCAGCAAAAGAAAACACACACCTGACTCACATCTGACTAAAGTCCGAAAGTGCTTTATTATATTCTCCTGTTGCGTTAAAAAGCCCTAGTCAGAAAACTTAAATATAAATATTATATAAAAAGGAAATAGTTATATAAGAAGCCATCCAAAATCTGTCTAATGAAGAGGGGCTATATAACCCGTGGTTAAACATATTCATGAGCCAAACCATGCAGCTTCAAAACCTGAGTCTGTTGTGTCATTTGGGACAATTTGCTTAATCCCTCGGTGCCTCAATTTCCTCATCTGTAAAATGAGGATAATAATAGCACCTACCTCACAATGACATTGTGAGTGCTAAATAAATAAATGCATGTAAAGCACTAGGAACCATGCTCGCCACATGGTAAGTGGAAGTGTTGGCTCTTACTTCTAACTGCAGAAGCTGTTCCCAGTTGATGGACAGCATCAGGCTTAGGAGAAACTCATACAAATCTCAAAATGTGCAGCATACACAATTCTCAGAGGTGGAGTACTACTATGAATTGGATTGTTTCCTCAAAATTCATATGTTTGAGTCCTCACCCCCAATTCCTTAGAATGTGCCTTATTTGAAAATGTAGATCCAGTTAGATAGGATGAAGTCATACTGGAATAGGGTGGACTCCTAATCCAACAGGACTGGTGTTGTTATAAAAGGGGGAAATTTGGACCCAGGCACCTATGAAGGAAGAATGTCATATGAAGATGAATGTGGAGATCAGGGCGACGCTCCTAAAAGCTTAAGAACACCAAAGATTGTCAACAAACCACAGAAGCTAGGAAAGGGACATGGGACAGTCCTCAGAAGGAACAAGCATGGCCAACATACCTTGATCTCAGATTCCTAGCTTCCAGAACCCTGAAACAATAAAGTTCTGTTGTTTAAGTCCCCCAGCTTGTGGTACTTTGTTACAACGGCCCTAGCAAACTAATAACAGATCCAGATCCAGATGTCAATTTTGGTTGAGGTCAACCAACCAAGAGCTGCTTGCCGAACACCTCAGGACACTGTGCTGAGCGTTGGCAGGAGAGGGGCTATCTAAGGCCCAATCCCTGTCTGTGTTCCAGGACTGACACTGTCTCCGAGGAGGTGTGCGTGAGCGTGTGTGCATGCACGCGCACACTTCACTGTATACCTAATGTCCAATAGCACAATCAGTGTTCCAAGAGTTCAGAACTAAGTAAGTCAGAAAAGGCTCTATCTAGAAAGGTCACAAATGCATTCCGGCACTGGGTGGAAGCAGTGAAATTCCTACAAACTTCCTTAAAGCCAAGAAATCCATCCTCAAGAATCCTGCATGAAACTTTTCACACGGTCTCTAATTCTAGACGTATCTTTCTCAGCACATCCTTTAGGGTGTATCTGCCCAACCCACAGTCACTCTCTCCCACATGTGATACTCCTCTCCTTTGGTTCCTTCAACTTCCCTTGCAGAAGATGCTTTACAGCAACAATCCCATTAGCTTTACAAATGCTGTTCGGAAACCCAAGCAGAGCCATTGCTTTCTCAGGTGGTTGGGAATTCGGTACTCCGAGTGATTTTTTTTTATCCCAATTTCAGGGTCACATTGCTCAGATATACAGAGTGGAGAGAGAAGGATGAGTGGGAGAAAATCTTCCCCCAACGGAAATGTGCCGCTTTCCCTGGAAGGCACCAACGCCACGACAAACAAACATATAAATAATAAATATTCTTTTACTGAAATGATAAGTCTCACTTCAGTAAGCAACACATTATGCACCATACTGGTGTAATAAAGCGCACATCCCCTTGAATCATTCCCACTAATACAATGTATTCAGTGCTCATATGATTACACTTTTACAGCCTGTTAGCAAAAACACATACAATTGCAAAGTGCTGTTAATGCAATGTGACAGAATACTGTTATTACAAGAAGAAGTTGTCAGCACTGAGCAATTGATTTTCCTTCATCTCCTTCCTGCTTCTGCCTGTCCTCCCCACCTCTCCTGGAGATGTTTATTATGTACTCTGGGTGCAGTCCTTTCCCTGAATCAATTCCCATATAGTGGGAGAAAGGAATACGACGACAGGAAAAATTAACACTAATCTAGGTGTTCTAAGGGGAAAAAGCTTCCTTTGGGGATGTTTTCTTCCCAAAGTCTCTATTAAAGCTTCAAGAACTATGACTCCCTTCTCCCAGCAGAATGATCTGGTCTTTTTGTTCTTTTATGCCATGCCTATGTATTTTCCCCCTTCTCTTCCCTCTCCTTCTTTGTATAAAATAAAATTAGAGGTGGCTTTAAAGCAGATGGGCTCCTACATTCTAACTGATTCACTACCATGCATTTGGAATAGCAGTGGAGGGAAAAATAAGGAATACTAGAGGCCAAGAAGAACAATTATTTGATTATTTCTTGGTTAATACTTTCCTTGTAATGTTTACCTTCATTCACAAGGGGACAATAGATATATTTAACAATGATAACTTTCTGAAGATGAAAAGAATTCTATGTCTAGCAATTTCACCCAGAATCACAGAATAGTACAATCGGATGGTCCTTTCCTATAAAGGTCGTCAAGTCTAATGCAGTTATTTTACAGGTGAGAAATCCAAGCTCCAAGAGTTAAGGAGTTAATTCAGGCTCTCACCACTAGTTAGTGTTAGAGCTGAATCTAGAAGCCATCTTTTTTTGCTGCTTCACCGTACTGTGCCTTTAAATGTAACACACATACATTAATATATGTGTTACTGAATTACCAGATGGCCCCTAACACCTCCGTTTTCTGTCTCTTGGTTATGATGGAAAAGAAAAGTTCCACTTGTCAATGCAGGTGTGAGGGAGAATAGACAAGTTCATGAAAATTGCTTGATGGTCTTCTAAAAGAGCAAGTTTCTAGAGGAAACATTAAAATATCCTGGTTTATAGATTCCATCTTGGGAGGCTGCACGTTCCTAGGATAGAAAAAAAGTGCTATTTCTTCCCTACCCTGTGTAAAATGTATAATTCCCACATCTTCCTCTTCCCACCCCACCTCCTTAAGCGGATGCACTCTTTGTTGGTACCTAATATAAATGCTGACGCCTCCTCTTCTGCTCAGCAGGATCTCATTATAGCATGCCCTTAGACATCTAAGAGTCACATGGACCATGGGTTGCATCCAGGTCCCCAAGCATTGTCGCACATTAATATTATAGAAAGTTAATGCCTTGGCCAGTTGGGGTTTGACTCACTGGGGCAGTGGAGTCTGTGGTTCTGGTTAGACTTCACAATTTCAAAAATTGAGTACAGAGTCTGGAATCTTTCATCTTAAAGATGGCTTAAGGTGATTCCCATGTGTGAATAGAGAATATAGGGGTGAGTATTGTCCATCTGGTTTTGGTTTGGGCTTGTGATGCCAACTAGCAAATACTCATGGGTAAAGAGCATCTAGTTGGGGCCAAAAATTACCTGTGTTGAGTTAGGGCTTACAGATACAAAACTCTATTTGAAAAGAGCCACTGTCCTTCCTGGCTTCACGCCCTTGAGGCATGCATGCTGAGAAACAAACACAGAAAGATACTAGGGCTTTCCTCACATACTCTAAGATAGCAACCCTCTGGAAGCCCTGGTCTGCTGTGACAAGTGGCCTCAGGTGACATTATACAGTTCAGGAGGACTCACTTTGCCGCATACCCAACTCATCTTTATTACTCTCCCTCCTCCATTTAACATCATTCCCTGGTGCCGCCTCCTACAAACCCCTTTCAACAGTACTCTTGGCTTTCCTCTTTCCACATCACAACTGCCATTTCCTATTTCTTATCATGCCCATAAGTCCACTAATTCATACTAAGCCATTAGGTAGGAACTACCAAATGTGACCTTAACAATGGCAATTTCCTATAGCTCAAACTAATGCTAATGGGTAGCCATGAAGACACTACCCCATCTCGGGTTACTTTTTTTTTCAACTTCTTTTTGCAAAAAAGCTTCTTTAGACATTGATGCCTGGAATAGTGAAAGTGACTTGTGTCCGGTGTAGGGGTGCTGTGACACTCCCAGAAAGCCCACTAGACATCCAGCTAGTTTGCATTCCAATTCTGCAGCTGATAAAGAAAAGGGGCGAGAGAGGCTTTTCTTTGTCCATTTTCCGGTTCAGTTCAACTCATTGTATTCACTGAACACCTAAATACGGCATGCACGGTACTGAGTGCTCTGAGAAAAGAAAAGATGGAGAGTAAGACTTCCAGAGGCTTCCAGAAAGTTTTAAGTCTTTGGAGGACCAACTCATAAGGGCCAAGAGGTATAGGAGGACCATCGCAAAATGTTTCCAGAGCGAGGACAGAAGAGGTGAATTCCTCCTCAAAGCTCCAATCGAGGCAACAGGGAAAAGGAGCATCAGCCCTGGCCGCTATGGGAGGTGGCAGTAGGTGGAGATCTGGGGCTTGGCCACTGGCGGGAAGCATGATAGGTATTAGTAATCAGGCGTGCTTCCCATAGGAGCTAGTTATGCTGAGGATGGTTATGGCATCGCTGATGGAAATCATCCTCTCCTGCTGTTAGATGAGGCATTCAGACCAGCCCAAGAGCTGGGGAGGGTCCCACGCATAGGTGGGCTTATATCGCCGCGTGCTCATTTATCAAGCACCTAACCAGCTATGATCTTCTTCCGAACAGTAAATAAAATGGCAGATGAAAACACAGGGCAATAACAGGAGGCTAGGGCAAGGTTGCTGGTTTTAATATAGGCCTTTTCGTAGGCAGGTAGACCGTAACATGACAATAGTGAAATGTAAATGGGCTACATTAAAAAAAAAAAAAAAAAAAAAAAAAAAGATAAAAATCAGGTAATTACTGAAGTATCAGTTCTCTGTGAAATAATTGGTAATGACCGTTGATAAAGAAATCACATTGTGATATTGCTGACAGGACAACTTTCCACTGAGGCGAGGTAGGGAGAAATGCAGCAGCTGGTTCTAAAAGCAGGGAAAGCCTGAGTTAATTTGTTAGCCCAGGCAAAAATTCCCTGCTCATTTATTGCTACGAGGCTGAATGAGTATATATTGTCTAACTATTGGGACTAGAGGAGGCCAGTGAAATAATGCTCTTCTTGGATAATGTGACAGATCGTCACTAGCGCCCTGCCCACAATCCCAGGGGTCACTGTAGTGGTCTGGTGCATTCTGATGGCTTCCTGTGTCTCTCTGCCTAAAAGGTTTTCCATCCGTTCTGTCTCACAGGCCGGGGGTACACAAGGGCTAACACCCCAGGATCAACCCTCAACCGAGTTGGTAGAAGATAATTCAAATTCATGTCCCCGCAGTGGTACACACTGATGTGTGCTCTACAGTCTGTCAGAGTCCGCAGCTGGCGTGAGCCTCAGTTGGCCACAGCTGTAACCCATCCATTAATGTACCTTTTATTGCCTTTCCTCACTCCATCTCAATTCCCCACTCTCTGTCTGGGCTTCCT
Source organism: Puma concolor (assembly GCF_028749965.1). Classification (NCBI taxonomy): domain Eukaryota; kingdom Metazoa; phylum Chordata; class Mammalia; order Carnivora; family Felidae; genus Puma; species Puma concolor. The sequence goes on from NC_141678.1 coordinate 75,523,335, forward strand.
GGGATCACCTCCCAAATAAACAACTTGTACCCAAATTGGTGTCTCAGGAGCTGCCTGGGGTGGGGGTGGGGGGCGGGGAAGCCAAACTGAGACAGATCACTTTTTCACATGCAGATGTGTCAATGAATCAATATTTATTGAGTACCTCTTACCCACTTAACACAATGCTAGATTTAAACGACCAGCCAGTCCACCTCCCCAGTCACAAGGAACTCACAATGTAGGCGGCCAAGTAAAACACGGACTCGTCAAACATTCAGTGACAAACCAGGCAGGATGTGATGAGTAAAAAAATCAGCTAAGAAAAAATGGATAATGGATGGATTTGGGTAGTTAGGATGAAAGGGCAAGAACAATCCTATTAGAATGACACAAATGCAGAAATACGTGGTCTCTAGCAAGAAACTCCTGAGTAAAGAAACCTACCAACATGTGATCAACCCAACATCTCTGATCCTGAAAACTTACCTTCACGTAACCTCTTATAAAACTAGCGTTCACCAGGACGCACTTCGGGAAATGCTGTCAAGTTTCAGCGTTGACCATTGGAATCCAACGCCCCACCCATTTCAGCCCAGGGCTTCTCCACTGCCAGTCCCATTGGCAAACCCAGATATGACGTAACTCATCACCTTCCGCCAGTTTGGATAAATCAGATAGACTGAACAGTCTTCCAAGATACTTGGTTTTTTTTTTTTTTTAAATGACTTGAGGGTAGATGTATGGTCCTATCTTTCTAATATCTACAACACCACGCAAAGCACTGGGAGTAAAAAGGAGAAGCTGACAGATACTGACTCTTTTCCTGAGAACTCCAACTGCCTTGGAGGGAAAATGATCAGTTTGTTATCCATGGGAATATATATATGTGTATCTTTTCTGCTATTATTATCTGTATCTGGTGAAGCACAACCTTGTTGCCTGAGATCAAATCCCAGAGAACTTTGGGTGACTCACTTCACTTTTCTGCCCCTCTGCTCCTCATCTGTCAAATAGATTCACTTCATAGGACTACTGTGATCCTATCATGAAACAAGACATTTAAAGGGCTTGCCGTGGGGCGCCTGGGTGGCTCAGTCGGTTAAGCGTCCGACTTTGGCCCAGGTCATGACCTCGCAGTCCATGAGTTAGAGCCCGTGTTGGACTCTGTGCTGACAGCTCAGAGCCTGGAGCCTGCTTCAGATTCTGTGTCTCCCTCTCTGCCCCTCCCCCACTTGTGTTATCTCTGTCTCTCTTTCTTTCTCAAAAATAAATAAAAACATTATTTTTTTTTTTTTAAAAAAAGGGCTCACCGTTGTTCCTGGCCCATAGGAAGGGTCCAACAAGTGGTAGCTCTGCCTGAGACTAGCAGCAGATTAGTACTAGGATGATTCTCATTACTTGTTTCATCCTCAACTTGAATAGGTTTTACTCCCCTGTGACCAAAACTGCCTCCACTCGAACATACCCACAATGTGGGGACCTCATAGTGTCTAACCAGCACCCATATGAGCCAGACAATGCAGACGGGTTCTTTTTTTTTTTCAACGTTTATTTATTTTTGGGACAGAGAGAGACAGAGCATGAACGGGGGAGGGGCAGAGAGAGAGGGAGACACAGAATCGGAAACAGGCTCCAGGCTCTGAGCCATCAGCCCAGAGCCTGACGCGGGGCTCGAACTCACAGACCGCGAGATCGTGACCTGGCTGAAGTCGGACGCTTAACCGACTGCGCCACCCAGGCGCCCCCAGACGGGTTCTTAAAAAGACGGCTTGAGCTTCTTCCAGAGGAAATTATCCCCACTGATACAACTGTGGGAAATTTGGATTTAACTTCTCCACTGGTAATTGTTCAGTAGAGAAATTATTGTAGAAACAAGATCGACTTGTATATAAACTTTTTCAGAGAGTTTTGTGAAGTGTTTCTTTCTATCCACTTTTCTCCCTCACTTTCTTGCCTTGATGAATATAATTGCAAGGAGGAGTTGTGAGTCAGCTGCCGTCTCTTTCTCCTCTCTTCTTCCTGGATTTGGTTTGGTAGGAAAATCTTGTGCCTAAGTAATCCCTAACATCAAAACATCTTGGAGGGCTTAATTGAATAAGACTGCCTCCTCATGGAATATTGTTTTCCTTCCCCTTCTCCTCCTCATTCTTGTTCATCCTCTTCTTTTTCCTTTCTCCTCCAGTCCCCCTGACTCGATTTGCCCTCCTTGTCCCCCCCCACTGCTCCCCTTGTCTCTCCAATTCTCTCCTTCCCACATTGCCACCCTCCACAATTCTCTGTGCAGTTTGTTCAATCTCTCTCTCTCTCTCTCTCTCACATACACACACACACACACACACACACACACATGCACATACACACAGACTACATATATAGATAATATTATTTTCTATCCATTTCTGTGTCTGGCTCTGGCTCTCTATCTCTCTCCGTGTGTCTTTGTCTTCTCTGGGAACCTCTATTTCTCCCTCGGCCCCCTCTTTTTCACCAGCACTCTCTCTTTCTCTATCTCTCACTGACTCCTTCTCATGTCTCTCTTTCTTTTTCCATGTTTTTTTTTTTCCCCTGCTCTTTCACTCTTTGTCTCTGTTCGTCCGTCTCTCCAGCATGAACCCTGGTTGGAACCAGACTCTGTATCTTGTATTGTTCTTTAAGAGAAAATTTCCTGATGTAAATGGAATGTACAACATTTACTACTGCTGACAGCCTAATGAGTGACACAGTATCAGCAGACTTCACCAAATGTGTTGGCGGGGGGAGAAAACGACCCTCTCAAATCACTGCAAACACTGAAGCAGATGAACAAAGGAAATTAAACCAGTTGCATCCAACAGACTTCGAAACACACCCACAAACCTTCCCTGCCCCCTCCTCCATCAGCAGATCTTCACACTTTTGCTAATACCAGCTGGTTCATACGCTCCAGAAGTATCACCCTCGCCAGTTACTGAAAGTGAGACTTCAAATATGGGTTAAACCCACTCTGGTCATTAGCCAGTCTTCTGTCCAATTTTTCCCCTGGATTTTCTTCACCTGGAAACCCTGCATACTTCATACACCCATCATAGAAAATATACTGCAGCTACCGGGACAAGGAGAGGAGGAAGGGGAAGCTGGACAAACGTGACTCAGAAACTCAATTTTTTTTCTCTGTGTTAAAAGCAAGCAAAGAAATCAGAAGGACATTACTAGTCCCAATTCAGTGGTAGCGAGCAAACATGTGCTCCACAGACACAGAGAAATATCTGATATCTGTGTGAGAGCTTTTGGCAAAGATGTCAAAAAATGTGAGGTTAGCCAGATGATGCCCACAATCTGATAGTTGTATAGCAATCTGATAGGTTATATCAATCCTGATGGTTTATATCAATCCGATGCTTACTCACTAGCAAGGTAGGCAGCCAGAGAAACTGAAGCACATTTATGTCTTGCCCCTCCCACATCTTGTCTTAGAGAAGCATGGAGTTGACACTTTGGATGGACCTGGACAAAATCCAGGAGGTGAAGCTTGCTGGAGGCACTTTCTTCATTGGCCTCGGGAGCCCAGATCTTACACACACACACACACACACGAATACACAGCACCCTATGGTTGCCCAGGTCCTGTCCTTCTTGCCACCCCACCCCCCAGCTGCTGGCCTCCTTCCAGATAATATCCTTACAAGGTTAACATTTCCTTAGGTTCCTACCAATTTTCCTTTTTGATAACTGATATTTATTGTTGCAATTTCATCTCTTCGGGGTCTTAGTCTCTCTCCTTAAAGAGGTAGCCCATTTTATCTAGGCTGAAATGGATCCATGAGAATGAATTTAATGGGCTAATATGTTTCTACTCTAAAAAGGCGTTTATTAGATGCAATAATGAAAATCTAAGAGGACTCTGGTGGTAAGCATTTTAGGCATCATGGTTGGCTAAGAGCAAAACCTTTTGAAGCCACACTAACTGCCTGCTCCTTTTGAAAGGGCTAACTTTGGATAAGCCTCAAGATTCTATGCCCTACCTTCCGGTTAAATTTCTCTACTTTACCATATCTTGATCAAGATGCAGCATTTCAGAGTGTGTGCTCCTAGCTGCCAGTCTGCCAGAGATACGAATCGTTATGCACCAGAACTTAACCATGATCACGTTTACTATACAATAGAATTTTATTTGAAGCAGGCACATCTTGGTACCAGTTTAAATTTTTTTTAACGTTTATTCATTTTTGAGAGACAGAGACAGAGAATGAGTAGGGCAGGGGCAGAAAAAAGAGGGCGAGACCGAATCTGAAGCAGGCTTCAGGCTCTGGGCTGTCAGCACAGCACCCAACGTGGGGTTCAAACTCACAGACTGTGAGATCATGACCTAAGCTGACGTCGGACGCTTAACCAACTGAGCCACCGAGGCACATCCCAGTATCAGTTTAAAAGATTCAAGTACTCCAACAGTTTTGTTAGAAACTGGTCTTCCTTGCAAAGTAGTCCTAGGGCTTGAGAACCTAGACAGTGTCCTATAGGGTACCAAGAAACTTTAAATCATACTTTTTAGGTGACAGCTTTAATGCTTTGGACCAAGGCTATTTGCAACTTCTAGAAAAAAAGGGAGTCCAAAACAGAACAAAGTTAAACTAGATTAGCAAAGAGATAAATTTATTAGAGTTAAAATGTTTTTCTAGAAAAGAAGAAACCATTAGGCTAATACACAAAAGTGCTCATTTAATCTTAGTATCTAAAATAGAAACAATTCAAACACTTAACAAATGTTCATTGATTACCCAACATGTGCCAGGCATCGTGCTGGGTAAAGAGCTCCAAAGGGGAACAACACAGGCAGGGTGGTTTCTAATCTCACGAGATGGTTATTGTCTAGCTGGGGAGGAAGACAACCAAGGAAATACAAGAAATATGGTAAATGTTATAAGAGAAGTACAAAAAAACTGTTTAAGTCTATGTAATGACACAGTGGGGACACCTAACCAAATTCAAAAAATGGGAGTGGGAAAGAGAAGGATAAGGGGAAGGAAGTCTTTCAAGAATCTCTCAAACGAAGTGTTAACATCTAGAGTGCAAGTTGGGTAGAATAAAGAAAGGATGAAAAACAAGGTGGTCAGAGAGAGAAGGGTCACGTTAGCTTATTTTATCCTAAGGGCCACAAAAAGAGCCACTGAAAGCTTTTGAGCAAGTATTGATATAATCAGATGTGACTATGAGCACATTCAGAGCAAAAGGAAAGGCTACATTTTGCAAAAACACCTATTAACATAGACGGTGCCCTCAAAGTTGTTAACATTTTCTCAAGAAATGTCTGGAAGGCATCAGATACAAAGGAACATGATCAAAGGCCATCTTGCTAAACTACTCTACGAAACCAGATTCTCTGATGCAGTTGCAGGGTCTGGAACCATCTGCCTTCTGTCTTGGCAAAGAGCATGATTTAGAAGCATTGAGGCTTGCCTAGATTTGAAGAAGGTCGGGTTAATGAAGCTTAAAATATTCATTGTCTTGCATAACATAGACTACCAATCAGATCTATGTTTTTCCATCAAAGATTCAGTCAGGAAGACTTCTATCTACTTAGTCCCTGGAAATGGGGCCACAGGGCAGCAGATTAGGCAGTTTTAGCCCAGTTTTTGGTGATCCCATAGTTGGATGGAGTGCAATACTGACAGATGACCCTCAGATGACCATGGAACATGGACTCTGAGGGAAGGACTCACTTACAGACTTTCTAGTAGTACTTGTTTGTAAAGCCACAGTAAGGGAGATTTGTAGCAGATAAAGCTCATCTCTCTCTCTCTCTTTCTCTCTCTCTCTCTCTCTCTCTGGAACTAGAACTGGCTCTGTTAACTTCATCTGATACAGCCTGTTTCGTGTTGTCAAGAAAAGTGGGGCCCAAAGTCAGAACATGCCTTGCTTTCTGACCCCAGCGTCTCCCACACAATTGATATGCACTCCATGACAATGTTTGATAGAGCCATTGTTAATTGACTCTGTTTTCATTGTTTGTTTGATTTTATCACTAAACTAGTCTCCAAGGAGTAAACTTTCTAGTCCACCATATGCACTATACAGTTAATTATAACACACTCCCTCTCTTACCCATGGACCCTGAACATAAGGATGTTTCTAGTCTACATATGGTGAACAATACTGTTCATGCATTCTACCCTCAACGCATTTCCTAGAGCCCTCACACAGTGGACATTAATGACTTCTTTGGGCCCCTTCTGGTTTCACCAGATGAACAAAAATGAAAATAAGCAGCTGTCATACTTTAACTTAAAAAAAAAATCATCAAACCTAATCCAATTTGGAGAAGTATTTGGCTTAGAGAGAGGGAATCGGCTGTACCATTGATGGCAAAAAGCTCACTTACTAATGCACCACTTCCTGACATTTAATTTGCACAATTTGTCTCTTATTATCTGGCAACTCTCAGAAGATTTTGGAAGCAGGAAAAAAGAAGGCAGAAACATAACAAGCAGTAAGATTAAAAAGGGAGAGCGCAGAGGGCACCAAGTTAAGAGTCAGATAACTCACTCCCAGGCCATTTCTCCTGGCCCATCATTGCCTGTTGAGAAACCACTCCAACCAGATAAGGACCATAAAAAAGGGAACCAAATGGAAGGTTAGCCAACACACAGTAATAAAACAAAAGCCACTTTATGTTAGTTACCCGACACTTTAGACACCAGAGAACTCATTTGAATCTAAACTTAGATGTGATATATCTGAGAATATTACCATACACCTAGACAGGGAAAATTGCATATTTTCCATCATAAAAAAATATCAAAATGTTTTATCTGTGCTTCTGCAATTCAGAAATGACTGAAGCTGTGAACTTCAAATTTGGCAAGATTGTAGTCCTCATTAAGGAAGGGAATGAAAGCCAATTTTGAAGAAAAATGGTTTCCTATTTTTGAGTGTAGAAGGTTGAAACAATGAGTGTTGAACCTAAGATGAGGAACATTCTCTCTGCTGCTTTAGCTTCTATTTGGATAAAGATTATTAACCAGAGAATAAAACTCGGCATGTCTCTTTTTAGACTTAGAAAAGAAAACGTTCTGATTCCTTTATTTCCACCTTTCCAAATCAAAGCTCAAGGTGTTTACATGAAGCTAAAATGTAACATTAAAACACCTCAAACGTCAGATAATTCCTGAAATTACTGCCCTTTGGCCAGTGTAGGCCTGGGGTAGTCTATCCCCATGTATTTTTGGAGTTAAATGGCCGTGGTACCATAGGCAGGATGTGCAAGCGACTAAAAGGATACCGTTAGAGGAAGTGTAACTTTGGAATTTCCTGATTTGATTGCAAAGATTTCAGTCTTAACACTGTGTCAATATTGGTTTTAAAAATATACATATTTGTTTATTGGCACACATGCGCATACACACAGGAATCCCATCCATAAAATGCACCCACATCTGTGGTTAAACACAGCAGCTGTTTAACAGCCCAGTGTAACAGTCTGAAAAAATTGGGACCTGAATTAAAAATCCCACATTCTAAGCTGCAGCGGGAACTGAGGCCCTATATAAGGAATGCTGCCCTGAGAACACTCCAAGCTTCCCCTAGACAGAACTCCTTTGCCAAATTCACAGCATGCTTCCCAAAGTTTGGAATCGATGATGAAAGACCCTGACTTTACTCCTTCCTCTAATAATCATATTGCAATACATACGTTGAAGGCCAGCTCAAAGGAGAACCAAGGCAACTTAAAATCTGCAAAACGTGTACCTTTTCTGCCCCATGATCTCCACGACAGCAATGAGCAGAAGAGGCAGAAGTAATTTAAAGGCTCTGTCCACACGACCACAAAAGAAAAGGCCTGTCCCGTGAGCAAGTGTCCCACAGGTGCTGGCACAGGGGGCCATGCACACCTTGTGTCAGCAGTCCAAACTGTGGCACCTCTTTTGGCTGCCCTCCAAGTGTCTGATAACCTAAGCAAGAATAATCTTGGAAATAACAGAGGAAATGCACAGTGACCTGAAATCACACCCATAAACCATCAGGACACGCTAGAGCAGGTAATCTTGAATGTAAGGCCACTATTAGTGATTTTTGTTGCCACTGACTGAGGTTTTTGGAGATCCTGCCAAGGAGGTTACGCAAAAGAGACAGTATGCATCCCTGTCACCTACGACTGCCCGAGGAGATGAGACATTTTTATTACAAAATGAGTTTGCAGATTTTCATTGCTGTTTTTCTCACTGAATTCCCTGTTTCTCTCTATGCACATGTTTTTCTTGTTCTTTTCCTTTTTTCTAATTTTGCTTTTTAAAATGTGAGTGGAATCAGTGCATTCTACCCACACCCTACTACCGCATTTTCCTTCCAACAGCTGCAAAATGAATTCTAGTTACCCAGCCCAGTGGCGCCTGGGTGGCTCAGTCGGTCAAGTGTCCGACTTCGGCTCAGGTCACGATCTCACAGTTTGCGGGTCGAGCCCCTCATCGGGCTCCGTGTTGACAGCTCAGAGCCTGGAGCCTGCTTCGGATTCTGCATCTCCCTCTCTCTCTGTTCCTCCCCCACTCATGCTCTGTCTCTCTCTCTCCTTCAAAAATAAATAAAAACATTAAAAAAAATTTAATTACCCACGTGGCACTCAAGGCCCTCTGGAATCTGATTTCATTCATTCATTTTTCATTTATTCATACATACACTCATTCATTTTTTTCATTACATTTGTATTTATTAAACATCTATTATGTCTGCAATATAATGATAGAAGTGGAAATACAAGAATAAGATGTGTTGTCTGTACCAAGGAACTTAGAGTCTAGCATGACGCACACACAATAATTATTAATTACAGCCAGGTGATAAGGGCTAGGATACAACAACGTGTGAGGCACCGTGGGACAATTGAGCACAGTGTGCCTAATTCCTCCATAAAGGAGATGTTAAGTGTGAACTAAGTTTCAAAGCCTGGGTAGGATTTACCAAAGGATATGCAAAGTGAGGTGACAGGGGCTGTTATAAGTAGCAGGAACTGTGTGAGCAAAGTCACTGGGTGGAGAAGAAAAAGGTGGGCAGAACCCAACACAACATTTCCACACGGTCTTGCCGTGATGGATGGAGCAGCAGAGTAAGCACCGAGATGCAGGAGAATAGAAAGGTTGGCAGCAGTCCAGCCACATCAAGGCCAGGAAGTTTGCATCGTTCCATGGTTTGGTAGACATGGAAAGATTTTAATTAAGATTCTAGATCTACTTAATCTAGAAAGACTCTAGTTGACTTCTTCCAGGGAGAGTGCCTAGAGAATCTCACAGCTCTTACATTTTATCTGCTTTACACTTTTGGAGGCGATCTGTCCTGCACCTTTATGCCCCAAAGCACCAGATTCACTGCAGACAATGAAACCAATGCCTACCGAACAAAATGTCACTCTTCCTTCATAAAATCTTTGCTTTCCACGGAAGGCTTTGCACCTAGTATTTTTCCAAGTCTTTTTGGCCAGTACTTTGGGTAGATCACCTGGAGATCGTGTTATTCTTCAAATTCTGAGTCAAGGCCGTACGAGGTGGGGCCTGAGCTTCTTTTTTGTAAGTTCCCAGGTAATGTCAATGCCGCTTGTCCATGGACCACACTTTGAGTAGCAGGGATCTGCGTGTTAATTATATTCTACTTCTCCCAAAACACGTCTTCTCTACTATTAATCTATTATTTAGGATTTTTTAAAAAAATCATTCAGTTACTCACATTACTCAAGAATATTAGAGTAATCTGAAGGCCAAGAATCTGTTTTCCACATTTTTGTACCTTCCACGTGAAGGTTAGCTACTCAGTAACTGATGGCTTATTCCAATTGATTTGCTGATCTTAGGCTTCATACTGCTTTTCAGCCTTTTCCTGGCTGTCAGCTGTCCCCAGGAATCAGTTCAGACTCCTCATATCATGTTGAAAAATCATGTCCTGGCCCCTGTTCCCTCTGTAGCCTGATCCGCCGTGCCCCCACCTCCTACCCTGTGCCCTGCCATCACATATGGGAACTTTCCTTATTCCTAGAGGGGCTCGGGGTGGGGGTGGGGGGGTACCTGGCTAGCATGCAGGAAGTTGCCTCCCCTGAGGGCTCTGGAGAGTTAAGGACAGGCTGGGGAATATGTCCCATTTCTTTTGCCCTTGACTTCTAGCCTGGCTCAAAGCTCTCCATAACTTCGATTCAAGCATGGCCTCTCCTGGGATCAGAGGCAACAAGAAGCTACACGGTGTAGCCTGAGAAGAGGGCAGTCACCTCCCTCATCCCCCAGGCTCTCCATCCTCCCTCCCCCATTTTGTTTCCATCTGTGCACTGGCCACATCCTGCTTTGGTGAAGTTCATCCATCCGCTGCTCTAACTTCTAAGTACTTTTCTCTCACTACCTTTTTAGCAGGAGAGTGTGGGTTCTTTTTTTTCCTCAGAACATTCATCTGTGACCTTTGTTTCTCTTCATTCGTTGTTCTTCTAGGCCTTCAATCCTAGCTCTCTTTCCTTTTGCCTTGTGTGTTCAACTGCCCTTATGGTAATTTGGTCCATGGTTAACAGTGAGTTGACGATGAACACGCTTCCCTTCCTGACTGGCCAAGATATACGCTGAGAGAGTGGCTTTCAACTCTATGCCTCCTACGCCAGCTATCATTCTATAAAACTGCATGTTACATTTCCATGGTCTCCCAAATGCCATTTAGCATGCCTTCATCTCTTTCCTTGTCTTAATTAAAGCCTGTTACACTCACATGTACAAATTAAAACAAATTTTACAGACACTCTTTACAGTTCCTGGCGATTTGCTTGTGAGCGTGAAAAGGAATACAATACCTGTGATGTTACAGCCTACAGCTGCTACCTGCTCTGGATTCCTACACGGGGTTTGCTGTCAGGGTCTCGAGGCTGGAATCCTGACAAGCACTGTAACTGCCGAGGGGATCCATCCAATCAGAGCTTGTTTAGAGGCAAAGGGACATCAGTGGAGATCTCCACCTTTATCGGGCTGCAGATTGCCTTCCCATAAGCCACCTGAAATCCAGACTCACCAGAAACTGAAAGAAGATCCTCACCCTGCTGCTTTCTCCCCTATAGGTCTTGCCTATCGTTAGACGACTGGGGGCTTAGGGCTTGGCGTGAGGGTTTCATCCAGATGTGGTGAGCTTCAGGCTCCGGAACATTCTTCCTTTCAAGCAGTGGCCTGAAACCTAGCACCGGAAGACACAGGCAAGAGTACTTTTAAGCTCTTTAGAGGATATTAGTATATTGCCCAAATGTCCTCTTGGGCAGATTTCTGTTTTCCTTATGCATGAGATTAGCATACTAAGGCCATGCTTTCTCATAAATAGTGAGGAAGGGCTGGCCCCTTTGGCAGGAATGGTCAGGTTCTGTTAAAACAGTATGCCCCGTAGGGTTGCTCAACGTATTACTCTGGTTCATAATCATAAGCCCAAAGAAATTAGATGGAACCCAAAGGAATCCAGCTGTGGTCCACTGAGCATTTTAATCAAAACAGTAAGCTTTACTCTTCAACAACTGCACTGTCCTCAGTGGGGACTGTTTCGTTCCATAGCAAGAAAGGTTACCGTCACCGTGTAGGTGTGAATAAATGGGAAACAGCTAAGCTAAATGAGGAAGCCATCAGAGACGCAAAGGGGAAGATTGGTCGATGGTCGGGGGGGGGGGGGGAAGGACAGTAGGAAGAAATGCCACCATGTACCCCGGAGCTCAGGCCCCTGCTCTACACTGTCACTCTGGGAAGAATTTTGACCATTGTTTCAACTTTACCATAACTTTCCAAATGCGTTACAAATGTCTTGTAATTCCAGTCCCCGCTTCCATCTAAAAATTAAAATGTATTGATCCACTGCTCTCTTTACATTTCAATTTAAGGGTGATAAAAGGAAGGAGCTGTAGTTTTCTTTATATCACTTTCCTGCAAAGGGGGCAGAAAACAAACACAGGTGCTTTAAATTTTCAAGGTGCAAGCTAAATGACATGATGCCCAGGAGTGTGCAGTAGCATTTCTTTGTTTGAGCATGGAATAAAAGACAGATAATTAGGAAATTGGGAGTCTATTAATTTTCCAAATTTACTCATGCAAGAACCACTGAGCTATGGTGATATTTGCTTACCTCGTCATTATGCAAAAATATATTAGCTAATTATTTTGACTAATGCAATTAAGATATGCATATTTAGCATAAACTATACAATAGAAATGTTACAGTCAGCAATTGCTGGGTTGCGCTCATGGGTAGCAGAGAGGCAAAAGTCCCTGCTCGGTCTCCAATGGAAAGCCACAAGATTGCTACGACTCTGCCTGCACTCTTATTATTAGTTTGGTTGCAGTAATTAATTTACTTTACAGCATGACGAGGTGGCATAGCTAGCAGTGGTATTAATTTTTGCTATGAGACACCTGAAGATGTCAGCTTTCGAGCAGCGGCGTCTGCACCTTTAATTGCCTTCATCAGTGGAAATGCACTATCTCTTTCAGGGATCCAATTAAGAACGCTACTGTTATTTTTCTTTTTTCCCTGACCCTTACTGATGAACACTGGAGCTAGAGAAAGTTAAGGCGATGGCAGTAGCCAAGAGAGGTGTCTTCTCTTCTTAACCTGGGAACCCCACAGAGCTGGAGCTCCGTAATTACAGAAGGAAACTTCCGCTGCATTTCCATGGGCTCCGTCATGCCATAGGCCCTTGCTACTTGGGATGTGAACCACGCTTGGGCGCACCTCGGACGCTCGACACCAGCATCTGCATTTTAACAAGATCCCCAAGTGATGAGCTCACACATGAAAATTTGAGAAATGCTGCAGGAAAGAAGGGACCAGGGCCAGTCTCGGACCTACATGAAAGTGGAATGGTTTAATCAGTGGTGTGATTTCGAGTGTGCTGGGAGGGCACCAGTGGACAAACATATGACCTCCAGTGCCTGTCATCTAGTCCTTCGCATTTGGAAGCATTTCAGCCTATGGGGGTTTCATAATACAGTGCACATGCTGTTGAGAGATTAAGGTTTTTCCCAGCTCTCCTTTTACCCTGTGTCAGCTGAGATGCTGGAAAAGGAGGCCGGGAAGATGCCAGTGAGAAAAGGCCAAGCAAGGAAAAGGTTTGGAGAAAGGGCGTAATGAAGACGATCTGCTATCTCACAGTTGCGCCACAAGGCTGGGCCCCACAATGCTTTCTTTCTGGGCTCCGGCATGATCTTGTCAAAGGATGTCAGCCAGGTCCTTTTAACAGTGCCGTGTCTCATGACATGTGTCCTGCGAACTCCCCTGTCAGTGCCGGTCTTTCTCTCCTTTTTTGGTTCTTTCTTCCTTTGTCCTCACTCGGAAAGAGTTAGAGGGTCATGTGACAGCCTTTATGTTATTCAGATTTCAACTTTCCAGAACTTTTCTCTCTGGCTTATCTGGACCAGCCCTCCCCCTCTCTATTCACCTGTATTTCATGGCGTCTGATCCTTCTGGAAAACACCATGGAGACCTTTTGTTCCCACTCCTGGCCATAAGCCAGCCCTGCATGCTACACATAAATGCATCCAAAATCCGGCCCATTTCATCTGTATCTCCATTCCAGGTCCAGCTACTGAAATTTTGTGTCTACAGAATCAAGCTCTGTTTACTGTCCCCTTACTAGCTTCTAAAATTATCTAGGCTGGCAGAGTTTAGTAATCAGTGTGGGGGCCATTAGCAACAGTGAAAGAACCCCTTGGCTAGTAAAAGCGGTAGAACCAATGAGAAGAACAGACACATTCAAACTGATAGAAACAGTCACCTTAGATACTCCTGGTATGGGCTGAATGGCATTCCCTCCCCCAAGAAAGGCAGGTTGAAGTCCTAACCTCCATTAGCTCAGAATGCGAGCACATTTGGAGCCGGGGCCTTTACAAAGGTAAGTAAGGTAAAATGAGGTCATTAAGATGGGCCCTAATCCAATACAACTTGGACACAGACACACATGGAGAGGAGATGACTTCAAGACACAGAGAAGAGACGGCCATCTACAAACTGTGGAGAAAGACCTGGAACAAGCCTTCCTTCCTAGCCCTCAAAAGGAGCCAGCCCTGCTGACATCTTACTGTCGGGCTTCTGGCCTCCAGAACTGTGAGGCAACGAATTCTGTTGTTTAAGCCACCTATCTGTGATACTTTGTTATGGCCGCCTGAGGAAACAAATACAGCTCCTTAAACACACACACATGCACGCACGCACACGCACACACGCACACATGCACACACACCACCGAATTTGAGTTCGTATAAACATTCCCTGAGTGAATTAGTTGCATACTAAGTGAATGATTGCATTCACTGAGTGAATGGTTGCATACATGAATGAATGAATGCTTTAAAGAACAGTTCCCAGGTCTTTAAGATAAGACACATCTTCCTTTTGGGGGCCTGATGATTCTATAGAACTTCTATGATATGTGCCTTCCGTCCCAAGGAGAAACAAAAGCTAAACTCTGAACAAATCCCCTGGAAAAAGAATGTTTGATTTGGGGTCCCTCTTCCCAGCCACAAGGGGCTTTTTGTTTATCCTTCAAGGAGTCTCCCACGTCCCAAGGAGCATGAGTCAGCTGGGTGGCAAACATATTTGTTTTTACATATTAGTCATCTATTTGATAGAGTGTATAGCAAATGTATGTGATAACATAAAATATATTTTAAAATTACAAATTTGGACAGCTGTCATGACATTTGAAGGAGTACATTAAAAATGTTTCTATATCCATTTTTAAATGCCATGCCGAATGGCTAAATTCGTCAGCCTTTCCACATATTTTATATTTGCTTGTTTGTTTTGATTTTTAGCGAGGAGTTCACTAGGTGATTTCTGGGCAACTGGTCAATATTAATGAAAACTTCATTTTGTCAAAGCTAAATAAAAAGTGAGGGTAAGATGAACCCTGCCCAAGCCCAGCCAGTTTGCCCTACTTCAATAGCTTACCTTGAGCAAAATAGTCAAGAGATGATCAGGAACTAAGTGGAAGATTTAGCAAACAGGGTTGGCAGAACAACAAAAAAAGTAAAATTCGGGGCCCAGGAATTGGCACTTCAAACATCGTGCACTTGGGTTGACCCAGACACCGTGTCACCTGTGTCCCATCCAAGGCAGAGACAGTCGCTCCACTGCTGTCAGTTTTCGCCATCAAAGAACACAGACCTAGAGCAAGGAAGCCCAAAAATGCAAATTAAAAAAAACCTCCCCCCGTTTTCAATTACAACTTCTGAAGAATGCTACACAAACCAAATTAAGCACGTCAAGAGTCCAGATGTGGTCTGTGTGCTACCACTTTGCAAACTTTGCATTACTCAATGCTCAACGATGCTGGAAATCAGGCCAAAGGATTTCCATTCCCACAATGGTTTCCCATCACACACCCATTCTAAGGAATTTGGCTTTGGGACTACTTTATATGTGAACCTAGATTATAAGTTTATTTTATCCATTATACATACTTTTAATATATTCTATAAAATTCCATAATGCGAGAGACAAATCTTGACACAGATAACCCAATGCATTGGTTTGTTTAATTGTTGGTTTTTATTGGCAATTACAAGATTTTATTTAGGTTGAATGAACTTATTAAAATTGGCTTGCTTTGTCTGAGTGTCTAAGAGCTGAGAGTAAGGAGTGGAGGCCCATATGCATGATGGTGGCAGAAGGAAGATTGCCCAGAACCCAAAATTTGCCTCGGATCACCAAGTGTCAACTGTACTGTGACAACGTTAAGTTGTCCTTTGGAATTGAGCTAATCCTTAAACTGTGTGCATATCCAAAACATTAGCTATCTGCTGTCAGGCCTTTATGTGCCACATGCTGAGTTAATTAACACAGAGATGCTTGATACTGGAACCCTCCAGAGGGGAAAACAGAAAGAGGCCCAGGCCTGAGAACAGACAGAGCCCTCAGGGGGATGGAAAACACAGGGGTCTGTTCAGTTTTTATTTCTTTCTACACTTGTGATACAAGGTCAATGGGTTAGTCAACCCCATTTCTGTTCCATTGTCTGTTGTAATTCCCAGGAAGAATCCTCTATGAATAATGAAGCCGTACTGCAGTCCCAAAATTAAACATCCAGATTCCTGACACCTTTCCGATGATGGTCAAAGAGAAAAGTTGCTCAGAAAACTGGCTGGCCCCTATAGGACAGCAGCAATCTCCTTGGAGCCACAAAACAAAGGCATTCATCTCTACTAATAGTTTTATCCTTCTGAAAATATTTGCATATAAGTATATTTACACACATTAATGGAAAACATTGCCAAATTTTACATTTTTACACTGTGGTGCATGTGTGTACACACACAGACACACAGATATCTCTTCTTTTATAGTTTTAGGTGCTCGTTAATAAAGAAAGCCATTCTATCATTGCCTACCTCTGCGATGTAAGATGGCAGTGTGTGTTTCTGAGGCTCATGCCTAGAAGTCATTGTACACCTTTTGAGGGAAGACGTGTGATAACCAACGACAAATATTTTACTAACACTGTGAGGGCCAAAGAACTTCTTCTGGGCTGGCTAGTAGCCATGGGGATGGAGAAGAAAGGAACAGGAAGGGAGACACCCTGAAAGAGGAAAAAATAAGCTTTGGAAGGTAAATGACGTTGACCTTTAAACATCACGGCTTTGAACTGCGCGGGTCCACTTATATGTGGATTTTTCACAGTACGGTACTACAAATGTATTTTCTCCATGACAGTTCCTTTCCTCTAGCTTACTTTATTGTAGGAATACAGTATATAATGCATAAACATACGCAATACATGCTAATCAACAGTTTGTGTTACCAGTATGGCTTCTGGTCAACGGCGGGCTAGTAGTAAAGTTTGGGGGGGAGTCAGAAGTCATAGGCAGGTTTTCAACTGCATGAGGGATTGGCACCCCAATCACCACATTGTTCAAGGGTCAACTGCATGATGTCAATATATCACTAGGGTTTCAAGCATGAATGTTGAGGAAGCTGATGCAGGGAAAGAGAGGGAGCCAGAGAAGCTAACGGAGAAGATGTGGTGAAGCATGGTGGCCAGTCACCAGCTGTGGAGTAAGATAGACCTACTCTTAGACACGTGACCCCAGGGAATTCCTTTACCTCTCTGAACTGTAGTTTCCACAACTGTGTACTAGGAATGACAATATCTTCATACAGTGGTCATAAGAATGAAAACAGAAAATGTACATATCAGGGGTAGCAGAGCACCGCATTTAAAAGCATGGATTCTGGATTAGAGGCATCCCTTTCCCCATTAAGGTGATTTCCCTGATAATCTTGCAGCCTTGGGCAAGTTATTTAAGGTCTCCAAACCTCCCATTCCCCACGTGTATAATTAAAATGATAACAATAGTACTTGCCCCGTTAGTTTGTTGTGGGGATTAAATAAGGCAATATATGTAAATCACTCGAACCAGGGCTGATATATAGTAACCGCTCAATGTGTATTAACTATTATTAGGTAGCATGCTTAGCACAGTACCTGGAACAAAGCAAAAGCTCAATTAACAATATCCATGATGATGCTGTTGGCGATATGTAGAGTTGTGCTCAAATAGTGCTGTAATGAAACATCAGTAAGGAAAGCCACTCAACAGAGATACAGAAATGAGTAAAAGAGCCACAGGGTATCAGTGACAACCAAAGTCCCCCTCCACCCGGAGTGAGAACACAAGAGACCACCCTGGCTCATGAGACACCGGCCAGGCTGGATCATCATGGCTACATCCATCGCCCTCGGCCTTGGCAATTCTCAAACACAGTCTACAGATCAGGGTTCACATCAAAGCACCAGAGTGCGAGGACAGAGAAGCATCTCAGACTAAACCGGCATCTGCCCCACCAGACATCACGGCGCCTGTCTCCCCTCAGCCTTTCCTACATCTCACCCCGCAATACCCCCACTACTGCTGCCGCCATCATTTTGGCTAATTTTGCATTAGCCATGTGGACTGTCGGATGGTTTCTGCTGTATTTTGTTGCCCTTTCAAATATTTCTTAAATAGAAGATTGTACCATCTGGTGGACAATCTGCCTGTGTGCTATCTCACCTATCACAGCATGGATTCCACTCCTATTAGGGAAGAAGTGAGGAAGGGAGAGGCTGCCTGCTAGAATACTGCCTCTGGCCACCCGCAGCCCCATTGTCACTGGTCTGCTCCCTCTCTCCCAGCGGCCTGGTTCTGCCTGCACAGCAGTCAGTTTCTGTGTGCTGAACAGATGTTTCTCCCACTCACTCCATGGCCAGGCTATTACTCATGGGGCTTCCTGTAGCAGATGTCTCCATAGATAGACCTCTCAGACCGGTGCTGACATTTTACCTACATAAGCACCAAACGGTGGTATAGCTACACTTAATAAATGGGGGAGAGAGTGGCTATGGGCTCAGGTAAATTCCACACAAAAAAACTCTACTAAGTATAAAAACCGATTCAAAGTGCTCAGAATATTAACAGGACCTAGAGAAGGAAGGCATCCACAGGTATGCCGAGGTAGATCTATATCATATACCCATGGACCTCGGCAGAGGGGCTCATGGTATGTGTATTTACTTTCTATTCTGCCCCAGGGAACAACAGTTGTACCTGGGGAGAAATGGAGAGTAGGTGTTTGGGGTTCAGAAGATGACACTATTAATAGTAGTGTCGAGACTACTGTCGAGTTAATGGAATTAATATCCACAATGATGAAGTGTGGGCTTCGTTCTTACCCTCATTACAAAGTCAAGGAAACAAAGCCCTAGAGAAGTTAAGTGACTTTATCTGGGTCTTGTAGCTAATAAATGGCAAGCCAGAATTTGAATCCAGGCAGTCTAGCTCTAGAACTTGGGTTAGAAATCACTACATATGACTCGGTTATTCCATTCATTCCTCATATTTCAATACCCATACAGAGACTAAAAATTTTTAAATATATAGAAAGATATAAGAAAGCACATGGAGCTCATGATGTAAATTGCATTGTGAAAGTGTAGCCCCTACAAGTAAAGGAATATGGACAATGGAGGGAATACGGATAGATTTGGTTTCAGCACATGCTTGCAACTCTACATTTTCCTCTTCTCTCCGGGTTTGGAGTACAAGAGAACTAGGTGTTGAGAGTGGAGGAAGTTCTCCCTTTGGCTCATCAAAGCCTCTCTAGATGAAGACCAGCTCAACAGCGGAGCCTGGTCTGAGAGGTATAAACATCAACCTGCCCTCCTACTTACATTTCAGCCAGCACAGCCAGCAGTGGACAACAAACAGAATCAGAGCAAAAGCCACCGGGTCTTTTGTTGGGCAAATGGTCAGTATGGGTTGATATGGCCTTCTTTGAAATTCAGTAAAAAGCAAAAGTTTACATACAGATGATAGAAAATACTGAAGATCGAAAGAAATGAACATTATCCTAAAGACTAAAATATGAAAATAAGTTAGGAGTTAGGTAAGGACAAGAAAAAAAATATAGAAAACTCTTTGATATTTTTGATAGAATTGGAAAAGTCACAGTGTCTATGAAAGGGGAGCAGGAATCTGGAATAAACTGACATGACAATTGAGCTGGACAGCCTAAGGAAGAATTGCAAGAAAGCTAAGTCTGCAATGGCAAAATAAAATCTAATTGAAAGAGAGTAAAGAACAGATCCTACGATGTCAAAAATAAAATCAGCAATATGGAAGACAAACCAGAAAATTAGTTTTTAATGCAAAGAAAAAGCATAGAGATAAAATGATGAGAGATAACATTATACACAGGGCAGAACATAGAACTAGAATTTAGGAATATAGTTATTGCAGGACAATGAGGAAAAACAAGAACCATTGCCAAAAAAATAAGCAAAGATAAAATTAAAGAAAAAACTTCAGGACTCAGTTTGAAGGCTGGAGGGGCTAATCCAGTCAAAAAGAAATAAATAAATTAAAAAGTGATAGAACATCAGAGAAAGAGAGACAGAGATGGGAGAGATGGAGAATAAAAAACTAAGAGAAAGTAAAATCCAGAGAAAGTGAAAGAGAACAGAGAAAAACAATGTGGAATTATAATCAATCAATGAGTCATTCAAGCATCAGGCATCCCCACAGAAGAAAGAGACTGCTCTCATCGTGGACCTTGTTGTCCCTGCACATCTACTCCCATCCTCGAGCTCATCAGTGTAAGCAGCCTGACCTATGACTGCCAACCCCTGGGATTCTCTTCAGGTCTTTATCTGACCCTGCCCTTTCTCCGCCCTTGCAGCTTTCTACAAGTGCTGCGGGATCCATAACTCCTAGAAGCTGTGTTCAAGCAGTAAGAGACAGGATTTGGCGATTAAATACCCCGGCTTCCTCGCTTCTCTGAGAGGATAACTTTGGAAAATGTGTTTTTCACTGACTTCCACAATTAATCCAGCATGATTAAGTTCCAGGTGTATACAGTGGTATCTGGCCTGAGAACCCACTCTAGAACATACCTTTTATTGGCTGCCTTCCTTCCCCGTCTTATACCTCCACCCCCTACACCCATGAGGTCAACTCCTTGCACTTAAATCCTTGCCTCAGAGTTTAATGCTGGGGGAACTCAAAGCAGGACACCCTCAATGAAAAACTAAAAATTAGGCAGGACTGCTTTCCAATCCTGAATATCAGAAAACTGTGGTGCAAAACTTATCCAGGTTTAAAACAAGTGATTTGGGGCCCCTGAATTTAATGCTCAGCCAAGTCGACATTCATATGACAATTACAGACCTTCCCAACTAGGAAAGAGCCCAGAGAGCTTTCTTCTTTAAAGTGTCACCTGGAGAAAACTTCCAGACCTTCAACTGAGGAATCCAAGAAACTCAAGAATAGGGAGTTTGTGACATTCAGTAGTTCTTAATCTACCCAGACACCCTCTTCACAGCTCACATTTCTACTACTACGCTCATCTGGGAGATTTTTTTAACGTTTATTTTGAGAGAGAAGGAGTGTGAGCTGGGAGGAGGGAGAGAGAGAGAGAGAGGGAGAGAGAAAGAATCCCAAGCAGGCTCCACGCTCAACGCAGAGCCCCATGCAGGGCTTCATCTTCCAAACCGTGAGATCATGACCTGAGTTGAAGCCAAGAATCAGACACTTAACCCACTGAGCCACCCAGATGCCCCTTATTGGGGAGATTTTTTTGAAGCAATTTTCTTGTGTTTCATATTTTTGACACTGTCATTCAAAGAAGGACCGCTTCCATTGTGGAATTCCTAGTTTGGGCAGGTGGTGATAATAACACAAGTAACTAACACATATCAAACGCTTACTAGGAGTTAGGTACTGAGCAATATCTCATTTAATTTCCCAATAATCTAATGAGGTAGGTATGAGTATTATCCTAAAATAAAAGAGGAAACTGAGCCACAGAGAAGTTAACTTTCTCAAGACGACACAGTCTGTAAGTGGCTGTGTGGATTCAGAAACTGTAGCCTGACTCCAGAGTTCTTTCTCTCAATCACTCCACTTGCCCGTTATGGTCTTTCAAGGATCAGAAGATGTTGCCAGATGTTGTTCCCCTCATCTTTCGTTTAAACAGTTCCAGCAAAATGTAGGGGATGTTTGCCTTGACTGGAAAGATGATCCTATGCAGGCTTATAAGCTGTTTTCAAGAACAACCTCAAAATGGCCATCAGACTGATGAGTGGCTCTCCTTCTAGAGCGGCCCTTCCCCATAGAGCTTTCCGTGATGAAAAAAAATGTCTAAATGCGTCCCATCCAATGTGATATCTAATAGCCACACGTGGCTACTGCATTCTTGAAATGTGGCAGTGAGGCCGCAGAAATGAGTTTTTAATTTTAGGTAATTGGAATTGAGGGTGAGGCTTTAAATGTAAGCAGCCACATGCGGCTGATGACTTCCGCACTGCGCCGCACAGCTCTAGAATCGGGAAGAACGTCCGGGCTCCTGTCTCCAGCACCCTCGATTTGCAGGGCACCAACTAGAGAAAATCCGCCATTAACAAAACGTGGGGCTGCAAAGTTGTTCCAACAGTCCAAGAGAGATGACAGCCCCCGTCCAGAATGTATATGCCCCTTAAGGAGGCACACACACACTCCTGTCTCACCAACGTTGGTGACGTCATTCCCAAGACGCTACTGTTCCTGTCGGCAACCTCTCCAGAAATGCTCTAAGGCAATGGTTTCAAAACCACATTCTTTACTCCAGAGTGTGCCAAGGTGCTTCAGAGATTCTGCAAACATTCAATTAGGACTGCATTTGTAAAGCGCTTAACCACTCTTAAACGGTAATTTAAAACACTCAAGTGATATGAACAAATGTGAGATCACTAAGTGTAAACTGGTAGGATCAGGTTGACTTGTTTTTCTGCCGACTTTGGAATCCTGCCTCCGCAGTCACCTCCCAGAGAAATGGAGAATGTGCCAAGGTCACACAGGAAATGTAATAAAAAAATTAAAATCTTACCATATCCCTTTACCTAAATGTCTGAATCAAAATTGTCTCCATACTCTGTAACCAAAACAAAAATTCATAAATAAAGAGGGTAGAATTGGGAAGTGAGGCTGTTGTAAAAGCAACAGTCATCCCTAATCCCCAATGTCAGTTTTGTGTGTGTGTGTGTGTGTGTGTGTGTGTGTGTGTGTGTCTGTCTGTTCAACCAAATGGCAACAGAATTCTCTTTGAGTGTCTTTAAGATAAAGTTTAAAATCATAGCTGCATAAATTTGTAAATTACAAAATACATTTAAGGTACTCAAAATTTCCTTTTGCTGTTTTGCATACTTACATGCCAAGTAATGTTTCCTTTGGAAAAGAAAATATTTCCCTGCTTAATAAACAAGTTTGACAGTCACCACATATAATGATGAAGGATCTAGCAAGCCGTAAGGTGACCTCATGCCTCCACCTAAGTGTTCTTTCCACTCACCTGCCTTGAGTTGGGTCTGTGCTATTTGAACTAGGATACAGAGAGAAGGGATAATACATTAGATTTGAACGTGCCACCAGGGGAGAGGCCAAGTGACAATACTTAGCATCCTCCTGTCAATGTGCTTGAAACCAAGAGAGAGGATCTTGACTTTACAAAGATTCTTACTGTGTGTGGTCATCCAACATCTTTACGAGGGGCACTCGTTGATTTCCTGCACAGCATGATGAACCACAAAACCCACCTTGGGGACATTGAGCCCAGATGCCTGTGAGTAGTCTCTAAGCCTTTAACTGTGTCTCTCTTTCTTTCTCTCTCTCTCTCTCTCTCACATCCAGCTTATTTCTATTTCCTTACCTTTAGAACTAATTTTCCTCTTGAGACCATACACAATTTCAGTGCCTGCCTGCCTTTTTAAATTGATGAATGGCTGTGACAATTGCTGTTGCATTTTTAAACATACACCAAAAGTGAGGCCAATAACATTAAGACTGCAGTTGGATTTCAATATTTTAAAGAACACACATTCCAACCGGGACTTCATTTGGTGAATGTTGGTGGCAATCAAGAACTGAGGGGAAAATGTCCCTGCTAAAGAACTTGAGGGTAAGCCTCCAGAATGACACGGAAGGGACCCCTTGGGAGAGGAATGTACTAAACTATGGTTCATCAGTGTGACTGAACCCTCCAACAGGCTGATTTCTTCTGCTTATTTGATCCTTGTCCACACTTGCTTATTGTGGGATAATTTCTCTAACCACCTTTTCTCCCACAACGCCCCGAAAAAAAATAAAAGGGGAAAAAAAGGCTGCTTTATTTTACAGCTAATTTGCTGTAAGCACATAGCCCAGCTGCTCACAATGAAGTAGAGGAGGAAATGAGAACAGAGGGAACCTTCTAATGAAGGAGGGTGGGGGAGCAGTAAGGAGATGGAAGAGGCTAGATGCTATTTGTATGATTAAAGACGAGCAAAAAACAGCGGTAAGCAGATCTGTTCGTCTGGAGCCCAAGAACAGAGAAATATATATATATACTGAAGAGCAAATAATTTGTTCGAGCTCATATTTTAACTGACAAAAAAAAAAATCTTTCTTTTTTCATTATACAAAGTTGTATTTTGGATTTTGCCCTTGAGCATGTGTTATCATTGGCCCATCGTTAGTAGACAAGAGATCATTCTAAAAGCAAACATTAAAAAATTTGCACTTCTGTAAGAAAGGGTTCAGGGATATGGGTTTAGTTGGTCAGATAGGAAAGGATTTTGATGAAACAATTCGAGGGGCACTGGGAAAATGCCATCCTAAACGGAGTTAGCAGATTGCATGCCTCGTTCTTACAGAAGATTTCCTCTTAAAAATAGGAAAGATCACATCTTTATTGCATGCTCTCCTTTCTGCCAACTCAGCACACACACACACATTCCCCCTTAGCAAAATCTCCTTTAACTCTTTCTCCTGGGGGCCACATCAAAATGAGGTACATTTGATACTTTTGTACTTTCTCGAACTGCAGAATGAGATATTCGTATGGAAATGAGGAATTTCCTGAAGTTTCAGCCTTCATAATGTAACCCATTTGGGGCAGGCGCGGGGGGGACAGCCTATGAACTAGAAGAGAAAATAAATAGGTTTTAATATTCAGCTTTAAATAAATGTACCGAATTGGTCTGTATGATAACAGTGCCAAAATAATTCATTTGAGCCTGGCCTTCTCATTTGTCAGGGAGAGCAGGTCGCTGTGCTCCCAGGCCGCTGTGAAATGGTAAACGAATCATCCCGGCATCACTGAAAAGCTCAGGGCTCCTGGGTTCTCCCCTGGTGGAAGCTGGGGCCTAATTTCCTCCGGCCCAGCTGGGGGCTCTGTTCGGGCTGGGCTCCGAATCCTCATTCTGAGGATTGTTTCGGCACCGAGGGAGCATCTTGTCCTACCTCATATCCTGCAACATTCTTCTGCCCGCTGATCTTCCGAGGAAACCGACATTTTCAGTTGCTATTTGCTAGCAGCGACTGGGAATTCTAAATTCCTAAATTTAATCCCACTTAGTAACTTGGAATAATTCCTTGATCCTCACAGTTGGCGACCGGGATTGAGGGCCACTGTAGCCAATAGAGCACTCTCCTTGGTACAATGAGATAAAGGTCCAAAAAGTTCTGAAAATAAAAAAATAAAACGATAAAACTTTGGGCAGCTTAAGTGCCCAAACTGCAGATTAGTAAGCAAGAAGGTATCTAGATCCAGGTTCTGAAAAGATAAAACAATGACAATGATTAAGAAAATGCCAGAATGTGCTTCTCTTTTTTTAAATAATGTTTTAAATGTTTATTTGTTTTGAGAGAGAGAGAGAGAGAGAGAGAGAGGGAGGGAGGGAGAGAATCCCAAGCAGGCTCCCTGCTGTCAGAGCAGTGTCCAAAGTGGGGCTCAAACTCACAAACCATGAGATCATGGCCTGAGCCGAGATCAAGAGTCAGATGCTTAGCCGACTGAGCCACGCAGATGCCCCAGTACTTCTCTTAAACTTGAAAACCTTTGAGCATTAATAGAATTTTTTTAAGCAGTCGTTGATGGGGAAGAGTGGAACTTGCTGTGGGAAGCTAAATAAAATGCTGATGGCACGAGAAGAAGATAATTACTCTGTATTTATTTATTTATTTATTTATTTATTTATTTATTTATTTTGAGAGACAGAGTGTAGGGGAGGGGCAGAGAGAGAGGGAGGGAGAGAATCCCAAGCAGGCTCCCTGCTGTCAGAGCAGTGTTGGAAGCGGGGCTCAAACTCCCAAACCATGAGATCGTGACCAGAGCCAAAGTGCATTGCTTAACCGACTGAGCCACCCAGGTGCCTCTAGTTACTCTGTTTTTTAAAGTGTGCTGTCCAATTTTTCTCAGCACTTGGACACTTGAAACTCCCTCTGGGTGCTAGCCCCAATGGTTATGGACCTATTCTAGATACCTGTGTATAAAAACTGGAAAGTTGACAAACTATAGGAAAGAATAGGACAGTGGACTACTATACAACTAGGAAAAGGAAGGAAAACTATTTCTCCATAATACTCAGGAGTCATCCCCAGTATACATTTTGTTGAGCAAAAAAATGAAGTGAATTCCTAATTCAACTTTCACACTTACTGTTGGTCCAAGAAGATTTCCTCTTTTTTGAATACAAGATTCGTGATTCAATCTTGGTAACTTGTCCACTTTTAGGAATTATCTGGGGTTTTTCGCTAAGTTATCTGATGTGCAGTGATCTGTTACCACACTCCATATTTCTGTGGTTATCTGTTGTATTGTTTTCTCTTCTACTTCTCATTTTGGTTTTTGATTTTTCTTTCTTCTTTGTTTTTTACCTTAGTTAATGTAACTAAAGCATTGTCAATTTTGTCTATTTTTTCCCCCCTGAAACACTAGTCATTTCTTATTATGTTACTATTTATTCTGGTCTCTATTTCACTTATTTCTGATTTTTCTTTGTTTTTTCCTTCCTCTACGGAATTTCAGCTAAGTTTCATCTTTTTGTAGTTCCTTATGGTATAATGTTATTCATTATAATGTTATGTTATAATGTTGTTTATTTTGAAATATTTTTCTTAACACAAGCATTTATAGCATAAATTTCACCCTAACATCTGCTTCTGCTGCATCCCATAGGTTTTGGAATATTGTGTTTTCTTTTTTCTTTTGTTTTGAGACATAGTTTGATTTGCCATTTGATTTTTTATTTGGCTTGTGCAGTAGTGTGTTGTTTAACATTTACATATTAAATATTTAATATTTACATAGTATATTTTCCAGCTTTATTTTATTCTTGCGTTTTAGTTTTGTACCATTTTGTGCCAGAAGACTTTGGTCTTCTTAAATTTGTAGATTTGCTATGTCTCTTTTTATGTGATTTAGCCATGGGATTCTTCTGTGTGTACATGAAGAAAATGTGTATTCTGTTTTTTCTTGCATGGAAGCAGCTTCAGAACTATGTATCCTGAAGTATGCTTCCAGTAAAAAAAAAAAAAATATTCTTGTTGATTTTGCATCTGGATGTTGAAATTTGTTGAAAATTTAAAAAATAACATTTAAAAAAATAAGGTGAAGAAAATGAGTATAATTTGCTGCTGTGCATCTAAAAAGTCGGAGGGAAAATTAATATATAAATAAGCATACTTATAAGTGTAATATATGTAAAGCAGTAATTCTCAATCAGATGGAGTTGTGTCCCACAGGGACATTTGGCAATGTCTAGAGACATCTTTAATTACTGCAACTGAGGGGATGCTAATGGCATCTAATGGATAGAGGCCAGGGATGCTGCTAAACATCCCATAATACATAGAATGACCCCCCCCCACAACAAAAAATTATCTAATCCAAAATACCAATCACATCTATGTTAAGAAACACTGATGTAAACATATATATGTATTTGCGTGCATGAATCTTCTTCAATTTAAAAAATAGAAAGACAAACCATGAAAATACAGAAAATGGATTGCCTTTGGTAGATAAAGGAAATAGGGTGAAGGGAATAAAAATAGAAGCAAGACTTATCAGATTATAACTGGTTTTGAAGATATAACTTTGAAATTACTTTGAATTACTAAGAAAATTAAATTGTAAAAAAGAAAATCCTGACATCTAAAAGAAAAATGAAACACATGAAACTGTGTTTTGACTAACCATACAGAAAGCAGTCAGGGACTTTAAAACACAGACATTGACTCTACAGCCTAATGAAAACACCCTAAGGACAAAAGAGCTGCAAAAAGAATCTTAAACTCTTTCCCGATATTTTTGACGGTTGTCTTGCTATTTTATTCCAAAACTCTTTTGTATAGATTGTAGGATAAAACAAATAATTATTTGTTGTCACTGAGAATCCAGATTTAGGCATTAGAGAAAGATATACAGATACGGTACAAAGGAGGTAAGGAAAAATCCTTTAGTCCTGAATATGAACCAAAAATCAGTAGAGAATCATGATGGACCAAAAAATGTTTATTTTCTAGCTCTGTCCACTGAAAAGACCTGGAATCGACAACCACATAGAAGCAATGAGCACTCTTAGCCTCCAGATTATGGTCACTAAATACCATTTTCTGGGTGAAATAACTGATTTCAGGTCTGAGAGGAAAATGTACAAAATGAGCCTAAGACATCCTGTCATAACAGAAAGCAAGGAAGCCATGATATCTTCTAGTGTTACATTAGAAGCTCTCAAAGGTCAGTTTAAAGAGGTTCCCACTGACCAAACATAACTCAATCAGAACAAAAATAATTCCAATGGATTGAAACACATTTAAAATGTTTAAATCCATGAGTTCACGTTATTTGAAAGTCAATAACTTTGGAGAATGCTGAAGAACCAACTAATTACTCCAAAAACCAATATATTTTTTTAAAAAAAGCACTCATACTGATTTTCCTATAGAAACTGTACATCTGAATAACCAAATAGTTGATAAAGTGAAGTTTCACTTTGAAGACATACTTTAGATAGTTAATTAACAAAATGCAATAAAATTATAATATTACTATCTCCAGTGAATTAAAGGATTTAGGCAATGATTATCAATGGCTGTTCACATCACACAAAAAAAACACATTCTATACCCACTGATGGAAGAAATTCTACTACTTATGAAGTATTTTTGTCAAATAATCAAACCTGACTCCAATCAAGCCTCTAGATCTCACTACTATTTCTAGAAAATGCAAATACAAAGGAATTACCCCATAGGGATGTGACCAGCAAAATCCAGACTGTGGAAAACTTGTCAACAAACAAATGGCAAGGGAACAAAATGATATGGAGGAGGAACTCTCTATATTTTTAAAAAATTTAAAAGACACCAAATAATTGTAATGTATGGACATTAGGTAGGCAGGTATTTGATCCCATTAAAGATATTTTTAATATCTAGATTAATAATGGTATTATTGCTGTTTCTTTTTTTAAAGAGTCCATCTATTTTAGAGGCACATCCTAAAGTGTTTATGGATGAAAGGATATGATGTTAAGGATGTGCTCCAAAACAATCCATTCAGGAGAGGCGGTGGGTACAGTTGAGATTGGCCAAGAGTTGATAATCATTGAACATGAGTGATGGTCATGTAGGAGTTTGTTATACTCATCTATTTTATATGAAAAAATAAAACTTAACGTTTTATAAGATGAAATATTTTCAAAAACTTAAAAGTGAATAAAAATTAAAAAAGGAATGGATGTTCCTTAATTTCTTGACATGTTAGAAGCACTATTGCGATCATTCTGGTGAAAATGTGTTGAAAGCACCCCCTGAGAAACATTCTATAGAAGTCTTTGGAATGTCATTGGAAAAGTTCTATCCCTCATTATTCTACATATCTCACCCCCATTCATTTTAGTCCTGTAAAAAATCTTAGTAGGAAGTTCTCTTCCTTCCCCCAACAGGTAAATGCACATAAAAACCGGGATGAAGTTATTCTGATGGATGCTACAGAAAAGGTAATATCAACTACAATTAACTGCATACCTTCTACGTCCAGGGCCTTTACATATTTGCTTTAATCTTTACAACAAGGAAGACATTAGTATCCCCATTTCACAGATGAGAGAAGAGAAGCTGAGACAGATGACATCACTTACTGGTGGCCACAAAGCTAACAAGCATTCCATGAGGATTTCTACGCAGAAACTTCAGACTCTGAAGACTGCTCTGTCCCTTGCACCATAACAAATCCACACCTGAATGTGTGGTGTGGGCTAAATTCCCCCCTTCCCCAAGCCCACCAAAATTACTTTATAACTGTAGTGTGCATTGAAGTCATCCAGGGAATTTGTTTAAAGTGTGGATTCCTAGGCACACCCATGGAGAGTCTGATTCTGTAGTTCTAGGACCAGGGCTCAGGAACACGCATTAAACAAAAGATTCTGTTGCAGATGGTCTGGGAACAAAGTCTTGAAAAACACTTCCCAAATCCATCACAATCTTAAACTTCAAATGTATAATAATATGATCCTCAGTGATTTGGCTCCTGGCAATATGTCCCCTTAAATGAATAAGCTGTTATTCAACCACTTCAAAAAGTTCTTTGCTCCTGCTGTTCCTTCCTCCAGAATAATAGAATGATAATAATAATAGACACAATCATAATAACAAGTACACTAGCACCAATGTTCTGAGAAGTATAAAGGCCATACCAACATTTACATGCCCTTCTCCAGTGGGGCCTCAGTGAGTTGAATTTAAAATTATAGAGCTCAAGAGCCTATAATTTACCATTAAGACCACCAGCCTAATCCTTTCAGTTCAGCTCAATTTCTATCATAACCCAACTCTTCCCAAGTGCCAAGTACTATCTATGATGCAGAAGGCACTGAACAGATGAATGGGATATAGGCTTTCCTCCCAAAAGTTTTAGAAGCAGAGACGTAAACAAATGGTCATGTAAACAAATAAAACAAGGTAGCAGAGAACACAAGATAGAAGAATGTTTCAGAGGAGGGGTCTCATATCTAGGGGCGGCAATAAGGGAAGCATCTCAGCGATCATGAATGACCTCAGCAGGACATCAGAGTCTTGCTAACAGAGGAGAAGGGCATTTCTGAGCTGGGCACATAAGAAAGCAAAATCCTGGCGAGCCCATGGTCCCCCACTACCTTGTTTGGGGCAGCTCTCGGAGAAAATGAGCTTGGTTTTTTGAGATGAACAACATCCAAGCCTGGAGGAATTTAAAAAATTCCCTGTGATCCTTCAAGACTCCTGCAGCCTCCCCCAGGCACTCCAGCTTACATACACAACTCTCCCCAAAATCCGATTTATTTTTGCTCAGGATTTATCAGCCACAAAAATGGGTTTAACCTTTTGAGCTTCAGTTTGGCACCTCATGCTTTTCCATCCTCAAATGTTGTCTCCCACCCCATCTGGCTGTGGCAAGACTCCTTCAAGGACCAGACATCTCTAAAATTAGGCATCGGCTGAGATTTATGCTGATTCTCCTGATTCAGTCCAGACTTGTCAACTTCCCTGGAAGCAATAAGATAGTTCCATAAATTACTGCAGCCTTTAACCGACCAAACTATTTTTAAAGGGTGGTCTATATCAAATGCAATTAAATCTGAATTGTTGCCTCAATAACTCTGCCTCCTTTCTTTTCTTGTTCGCTTATATCCCCAAGTGTATTTAGCTTGCAATACATTTAGAGTTCAATTCATCATTTTATTTTTCAGCCTCTGAGGAGGAAAGCTAAGAGCGGTGCCACTTTTCATTTTGGGAGGCGTGGAAACCACGTCTCAGCACATCACTTCTTCATATGTACCCTGGTTAGGCGCACTGCCCTGATCCTGTCTCCAGAAAATGTTCAGCGCTCATTAATGGATGTGCCCAAGAAACTGAGCACAGGGAAAGTTCTCGGGCCCAAGGACTAAAGCAGATCCTATGTCCAGCGGTTTCAATGATCCTGGCTCAAACGCGCCCTAATGAGTCCCGTGTTACCCAGCTATGCGATCGCCACTGGCTCCCATGCCTCCTTGAACTAAGCCAGCCTCAGTTTCCCAAATTGCTGGCATTTTTTTCCTGAACAGGTGGAAGTATGGCCACACAGAAGCAAGGGCCCTGAACGCCCCGTTCCCTTCCTCCCTGGCCACCATCCCAAATATCTGAGAATAACCAGGGTCGTGTCCTACGGAGACAGATGTACAGAATGTGGGCTCTGAGTCCATTGTTTTATTTGGCTACCGATAGCTATTATGTGTCACCCCCCACTTCCAGCGGTGCCCCCCATCTGGGCAAGCTGATAAGGAGTACTGAGTACTTTCTGAGTACTCTCTCCTTTGGAACTGTGGGAGATTCAAATCCTGCAAGTCTCTGGTGCCTGGGAACGCTCGCCACAGCTTGCCCTTTCCCAAGGTCGAGGGAAGTTATTGGGGACCTGCTGGAGGGGACTGCCCTGCTCTCCCCCTGAGACTTGGAAAAGCATCAGGTGCCAAATGGAAGCTCAAAAGGATAAACCCTGGGCAAAAGTGAATCCCATTCTGGGGAGAATTGCGTGTGTGAGCTAGAGCGCCTGGGGCAGGGGGAGTAACAAACCTTTTCATCCACTTTGAGTGTCCATGGGGCATTTGGGTGGGGATCCATCTGTCTCTGCACGGTGGTCAGAACAATGTGTTTTCCTCCCCGCTGAGACCACGGTCCCTCCCACGCTAGTCAGTGAAGGAGGGCAAAGGCCCCTGGGCATCTCTCACTGTGGGTGGAAACTTGATAATGGCCCCCATCAGGCTGAAATCTGCCAAAGTGCTGCCACTGAACTGCAACACGTTGATCAGAGACCAGAATCCCCCTGGCCACAGTCACTGCTACGGTTGGCTGCCTGAGTCCTACCACCCAGGCTTCTCCGCCCTGGATGCCCCCTACACATTACTCTCCTGCCACCCTGCAGCTCAGCCCTCCACTGGCTCATGAGAATTAGTAAGGATCCTTTTCCCAAGATACTTTATTGCCAGCTGCCAGGAACAGGTGGTAATAGCTACATAAACCAATAGTGATTGAAATAGGAGCGGCTCCCCCTGGAGTTGTGCAATTCACGATCCACAAAACTGGAAGTGGAGTCCCTGTTTCACCAAAACTATCCCTAATCCTTTCCTGAATTTCAGCAGAAACGTGACCCTGATCCAAAGTAAGAAGCCCAGCAGATTCCCACCTTCTTGTCCTGTGGGCATCGCACCCCTCAGGTAGGACGGAGGGAAGGGACTGGTGTTATATTTTCTACTTCCCTCAAGTTCATCACCCAATCCCTTAGCTCATTTCCATGGGGACTACTGGTAGTTCAAGTGGGACCATTCTTTGTTGTATGTGACCATCCCATACACTGTGGGACAGGAATCAGGCACCAAATGTCACAGATATCCCCCAGCTCTTGTGGAAACCAAAAGCACCCCTCCCACATTTCCAAATGTGCACTAAGATGCTAGTGTCCCCCTACCCCTCCCGGTTGAGGATCATATGATAATATGTTTGTATCTGTTTCCACCTCTAGACTTCGTTCTTCAGGAGGGCAGATGCCTTATCTTACACAAGTCCACGTTCCCAGTGCCCAGCACGGTGCCTGGACTAGAATACCTGTCACCTGATCTAAACTGAAGAAGAGCCCTACAAGACTGGGCAGGAGAGTTAGCCCATCAAGATGCCCCCTTGCACAAAGGGCAACTTCAGTTCTCCCCCACCTTGCCCGCTGGGAGAGAACCCATGCAATTCACCTCAGCCAAAACTCACAGTGCCTTGTCCTTTAAATATGCCTCTCGCGTGGAGGGTTTCTGCTTGCACACAACTGGGGTACTTACCACCTACCGCAGAAATGTTCGCAGCCCATCCCACTCTCTCACCAACCAGTCACAAGCTGCCTTTCTCGTTTGCCTCCTCCTGCACAGGAAGGGAAGAACAGGGCAACACATGTGCTGACAAATCGAAATATTGAGTCATTAAAAAAAAAAAAAAGAAAGAAAAAGAAAAAAGCAGTTGGGGCAGGGAAGTGCTGGACCAGGATTTTTGCTTGACATTCTAATGCAATGTTTTCAAGTTTCTTGATGCGTTTCTGTATTTAAGCCTATGTTGAGGGGCACCTGGGCGGCTCAGTCGGTTAAGCATCTGACTCTTGATTTCAGCTCAGGTCATGATCTCACAGTTCATGAGTCCAAGCCCTATGTTGGGCTCTGTGCTGACAACGCAGAGCTTCCTTGGGATTCTTTGTCTCCCTCCTTCTCTCCTCTGTCTCTGCTCCTCCCCACCCATGCTCTCTGTCTCTTAAAATAAATAAATATTAAAAAAAAATACTTATAAAAACAAAACCTATGTTGAGCAGATAGGATTGGCCTAGTGGGGTTGGCTGTCTACCCATCATCTTTGTTCTTTGTTAACTGATTGTTGTCTTGTTCAGATACCCACTCTTAAGTAAAATGGTCCTATCCCCATCTCCAGTATCAATTGAAGCCAGAGTTTGGCAAAATATAGCCAAGACCAAATCCATCCTGCCACCTGTATTTGCATGGCCTGGAGCTAAGAATGTGTGATGGCTAACTTTATGCATCACCTTGGCTGGGCCACAGGGCCCAGATATTATTGTGGATGTTTCTATGAGGGTGTTTTTATATTTTTTAATTTAAATCCAAGTAGTTAGTTAACATATAGTGTAATACTAATATCAAGAATAGAATTTAGTGACTCATCACTTACATATAACACCCAGTGTTCCTCTTAACAAGTGCCCTCCTTCCTGCCCATCCCCCATCTAGCCCATCCCCCCACCCACAACCCCTCCAGCAACACTCAGTTTGCTCTCCGTATTTAAGAGTCTCTTATGTTTTGTCCCCCTCCCTGTTTTTATATTACTTTTGCTTCCCTTCCCTTATGCTCTTCTGCTTTGTATCTTCAACTCCACATACGAGTGAAATCTTGATATTTCTCTGACTTATTTTGCTTAGCATACACTCTAGTTCCATCCATGTTGTTGCAAACAGCAATATTTCATTCTTTTTGATCCCTGAGTAATATTCCATTGTATATATATATACACCACTTCTTTATCCATTCGTCAGTTGATAGACATTTGGGCTCTTTCCATACTTTGGCTGTCATCGATAGCACTGCTATAAACATTAGGGTGCAGGTGCCCCTTCGAAACAGCACACCTGTATCCCTTGGATAAGTACCTAGTAGTGTAATTGCTGGGTCGTAGGGTAGTTCTATTTTTAATTTTTTGAGGAACTTGCATACTGGTTTCCAGAATGGCTGCACCAGTTTGCATTCCCACCAGCAGTGCAAAAGTGTTCCTCTTTCTCCGCATCCTCACCAACATCTGTTGTTGCCTGGGTTGTTAATTTTAGCCATTCTGACAGGTGTGAGGTGGTATCTCATTGTGGCTTTGATTTGTATTTCCCTGATGATGAGTGATATTGAGCATTTTTTGTTTATCAGGGTGATTTTAGATGGGATTTATATTTAAATTGGTGTACTTTGAGTACAGCAGATTGCCCTCCATAATATGGGTGGGTCTCATCCAATCAGTTGAAGACCCAAATAAAATTAAAAAGTGACCTCTCCTGAGCAAGAAGGAATTATGCTGGCAGATGACCTTTGACCCTGAACTGCAACATCAGCTCTTTCCTGGGTTGCTAGGTTGCTGGTCCACCCTGCAGATTTTGGACTTGCCAGCCTCCATAATCACATGAGCTAATTCCTTCAAATAAATCTCTCTACAGAGGGATACATAGATAAACACATGTATACACACACACACACACACACACACACACACACACACCTTCCTATTGATTCTGTTTCTCTGGAAAACCCTGTCTAATACAGAATGGTTTTCAAACTTTAAAATGGCTATGTTTTAAATGATTATATAATTACCTACGAAATGTCCTCGGTTTCGCCTGATGACCAGCAAAGCCCCAAATATTTACCATCTGGCCCTTTAAGAAAAAGTTTGCCAATGTCTGTTCTAAACCAATCATCTTTGCCCTACTCACCTTGCCCATGATTGGTTTAAAGATGGTGTCAATCTGACCAGTCAGATAAAAGAGAAGTTCTTCTAGTGGCTTATGGGAAAGGTGTATTTCCTCATAGGAAGGAATAACCAGATACAATGCCTAGAGCTGCGATAGCCATCCTACAGGCACACGGCTAGTCTGCCTTGGCAACAGGGACCACCTCAAGAGGATGCCAGACTGAAGGATGCAAAGGGTCCCTATGACATCACGGGGCTACAGAGTTAACACTCTGTCTCAAGGCTTCTTGTTATGTGAGATGACAAATTACCTTAATGTTCATGAGGCTTCCAATCAGGGTTCTTGTCACTCACAGCTAAATGCATCCTGATCGACCCGTCTTGAAAATGAAGAGTCAGAGAGGTTTCATCTATCCGTCCACACCCGTGGGCACTTGGTGGTGAGAGCTGGGAGTAGGACACTGTCTTACATAACCTGAGAAGCCTGAGGTTGTAAGCAGTGAGACAAAGTGTGGCTTTTCATGAATGGACTCTGAGTAGCTAAGTAGATTCCACTGCATTAATTCTAGCTGGTGCTTTGAGGGAGCTGTTTCATAACAAATAAAGTCTGCACCCACCTTCCTTGCATTTATTCTATTTTGTGTTAAATCTCCAAGGGACCAAATCATTGATATTTTCCCAAGAAAAGGAATCTTATAAAAATACCAAGCTGTACTTGTGCAAACAGAGGGAATCCACATCGCTGGCCCTACCATACTGTTTTCTGCTTGTTTGTTTGTTTTCCATTATGAGGGCAAAAATTCCACCCCACCGGCTACTGTTGCATGTATACTCTAACGGGTAGGGTAGTGTTGTTCCCTTACGTGACTTCAATAGACATTTTCATGGCACAAGTTATACAATTACCAGCTGATAAACCCTCACTACATCCCTCCTGGTGGTTTTGTAAAAGATTTTACTGTCCCCACGTAATAGATGGAACCAAAGTTAAGGGACTTTTCGCAGACTATTCAAGGGGCATTCATTCAAGGGGCACTTACTTCATTCGGTGCCATATGAAGGACAGAGACAATTACAGCCTCTCTCAAGCCAAAGCTACCACTTTGGGGCCTCATTCCTCATATAATTGCCTCCTGCCCCCTGCAGGTGTGTCTGTAGGGACCCCCTTATGTCCCTTGGGTGAGTCATTATAACTACTCTCAGTCCACAGTCTTCCACATAGAGAACTCTAAGATCCCAAACAGACTCACCTTCCCTTTGAGGATGTGATTGATCCTTGGACACTTTTCTAGTCCAAGAATGAAAGGGAAACCAAAAACCTTAACAACCAACCCAGCTTAAAGTCCTGGTTTTGTTTTATTGCAAAGCATCTCAGACTCCTGTCCTTGTGATTTTTGAACTGTCTTATAATGGAGTCCATTCTTTAAAATTATGGACTGAGATGTAAAGAACGACGATCCCAGGATGAGAGAAGGAGTTTGGGGTCTTCTGACTCCAACGTCCTCCTCTGCATTAGCCCTATCCAACTACTCCATCTTTGCTTCAGTGCATCCAGAGCTCATTGCTAGAAAGCTCTGCCTAACATTGGAACAAAAATCTTTCTTCTTGCCCCTTTCACCCACAGGTTGTAGTGCTGCCAGTGGGCGCTAAGTGTTAATTGGAGACAAAATCAGTCCATATCAAAACAACCCATGGTTAATGATGTTAGTTAGAAAGGAAACCGAACTCCTTGGGATGGCAAAGTGAGCCCATGGTGATTCTAACGGGGGTGCAGAATAAATACATTTCCTCTTTCACAAGACAGGCCCTCAGATATTTTAAGACTGCTACCTTGTTACCCAGAATTTTCTCTTCCCCATGCTAAACATCCCCAGTTCTGTCTGCCTTAAATCAAGGGACCTGGGTCCAAATCAGCTCATGGTTCTTCTCCAAACAAGCCCCCAGAAATAAGAGCAATTTCACTGAATACTAATATCCCCAAACCTCTCCCCAAATCCATATGTTCTGTAAATTTCCATTGAAGAGCACTACTTTTTATGGGCTTGTTTTATATGTACCTTTGGAAAAATACAAAATTTGATTGTGCTCCTATGATTCTATTTGTCTGCATCCCTGGACAATCACCTAGAAAATCCCTGCATCCTTGTAACAATCACCATGGGCTCACTTTGTCATCCCAAAGAGCCTGGTTTCCATTCTAACATCATTAACAATGGATTGTTTTGCTATGGGCTGATATTGTCTACAATTAACACTCAGCGTTTGATTTCAAATGCATGTTAAACACGGTCACATCTATTTAAAAATAAGTAAATACCCATTAATATGTGTGAACATCTTAGAAGTGAGTCTAAAATTTCCATGGCAAAGGGAGGTGCTCAGAAGGCTCAGGGGCCAATCTGAACCAACACTGAGAATGGAGGATGAGTGTCTGAATCTTAAGACTCCCTGCGGCCAGGGATTCATGGAAGGAATAGTCCTTAGGTGAAGAGCACAAACTAAGAATTAATCAATTGGGTCCTACTATGTGCTGTGCAAAATAGTAACTTGGAGTAGAGTCGGAATATAAACAAGTCTGACATGAGCCTGACCTGGTGTTTACCCCTCTAGTTGTAAGACAAGCATTGGCAACGTAAGGCTGCACCTACTAATACATAGGACAGATAATCAGTATAGAAATTTTGCAAAAGAGAAAAAAAACACATAATATATGAGGGCTTACTACGTGCTCACGAAACTGCAGACTTCATCTCCTTTCTACTATCCAGCAGCTCGATCTTTGTCTCACGGGTGCATTCAGAGGTGAGAGAAGTGAGGTAAGGCAAGATGGCGGCACAGACTCTCAGTCAGGTCTTCCTAGAACAGGGGAGAAAAAGACCCTAACGCAAAACTGCAGGATTAAAAATGTCCCCTGTGAGTAGCTCCCGGAGCTAAAATGATGGCACTGAGCTCCCGGAGCTAAAATGATGGCACTGAGCTCCCAGAGCTAAAATGATGGCACTGAGCAGCAAATATGTGAGCAGAGAAATGAAGAAGGCAAAGAAGGAGTGCTATGGGACAAAAGGGGAGAGTAGGCTTGGGAACTGTATGCAGACAGCACAAGGCTGGAAGTGCCTTGAGATAAAAGGCTCCTGAGACTGTTTAAGGAAAAGACAATGTCACTTGCTTACATGGGGATGTCAGGATAGGGCAATTCGGAGCTCTGCTCTCCCACTCCAAAAGCCATGGCTACCACTAGCTCTTGGCCTTCTAATTCCCTAGAATCAGAGCGAAAAGTGACCTTAGCCTTCTTCCTGTCCAGCCCCTCATTTTGGAGCCGAGGCCACCGTGGTCCTGGAAATTTAAAGAATGCGCCAACATCACCCCAATGGTCCTACTCGGCCTGGGATTCAGCACAAGCTTTCGTGCTCGCTCCATTCTCTTTCCACTAAATCACACCCTCTGCAAATCAGGTTTCTCAGCATCCCCATTTTCTCATGCCATTCTCTCTGTTTTCCACATACAGGAGGGGCTTGCAGCACCCTATCTGAACACGGAAAAACCTTCATGCAAAAACCTCTTAGATTGCCATGGCACAAAACTCACAGGGTAAGGGAAATAACACTGTGCAGAAGTAGCTATAAATAAAAGCCCCAAACTAGTGAAAGTTTCTAGATCTCCTTTTTATTTAAATGTTCCTCATTTATATGCAACCAATTCACAAAAGCCCACACACCAATCTGTAACGCACCTGGTATTGTGAGAAATTGCCAGTTTGGTGGTGTCGTGCTTTTTTCCCCCACAATAAAAACTGCACAATGTCATGTCCTTAGGGTACATCAGTCCCCTTTCCCTCTTCTTTAATGAATCCCCCGAAGAGTTAGGTTTATAAAATACACCCAACAAAACGGGCTGTATTTATTCCCTATCATTGTAGGAACACCTGTCCAGGTACATTTTTAGAGAGTGGGTTTGTCCAATAGCTGTCTCTGGTGTCACCTTGTACCACACTTGTGCTATACCAAAAACTGTTTTAGTCGGCTAAGGCTGCTGTAACGAAGTACCGCAGACCAGGTGGCTTAAAGAACAGACGTTTGTTGTCTCAGAATTCTGGGGGATTGAAGTCCAAGATCAAGTCGTCAGCAGGAATGGTTTCTTCTGAGGCCTCTCCCCTGGGCTTGTACATGGCTGCCGTCTCCTCCTCATCTTCCCTCTGCACAACTTTGTGTCCAAATTTTCCCTTTTTATAAGGATACCCGTCATATCAGGTTTGGACCCATCCCAATGACCTTCTTTTAACTTAACCATCTCTTTGAAGGCCCCGCCCCATCCCCCAATACAGTCAGATTCTGAGGTGCTGGGGTTTGCCCGTACGAATTTAGGGGGCACCATTTAGCCCGTAACACCCTCCTCACCTATTCCGTGTCTTCTCGCATACAAACTACATTCCCTCCGTTCCAACAGCCCCCAAAGTGGTAACTTTTCACCATCAACCCTAAGGCCTCTACCTCGAGTAGCTTTTAGGACTGGAATTTGAAGAAGTGAAGAGGGATTAAAATAATCTGCCATTCTCACCCAAGACTAGAGTTTAGTTCTGGTTTAGACACTGCGGAGACAGGCTTTGCCTAACTGGGCTCCTTCTGTCAGGAAAGATGTGAGGCTCTCTTGCGGGCCTCCACAGCTCACAGCCACCCCACCGGGAGAAGGAAGTGTGTTTCTCCCAAGACCACTGCACAAAACTTTAAGGGTGAACTGGGTAAGCATCTGTGGTGAAGGAGAATGCGTCTCCTATGGCCTCTTGTTCAAAAGGCGCTGATTTCCTCTGTTCTAGGAGAGGAACACAGAGAGAGCTGATTCAGCTCGCCCAGGGTAAAAATAGCTAAGTGGACAGCTTGAGTGAATCTTAGCAGTTCACCTGTTTTTCCTGTTATCAACTGCACACGGGAACGTATCAAGGACTGCGAAGTTAGAAGCCATTGTAAAACCAAGGGTCTGTGTAAAAACCATCTATCTGAAATTGAGAAGTAGTGGGGAGCTCGCTCAGATTGAAAATAGCTACTTCACAGGCTTCTCCTTGAACAGCTGCCAGAGGAATGGCAGTCAACAGGAGGCCTCGATGGCACTGGTAGCATGTCAGGGAACACACGGGACAGCGCTCGCCATCAGCGGCCTCCCGGCAGATCGCATCCGAGGGGGAAAGGCTTGGGCTGCCCGTGATCTTTTGGCGGTCTTCCACAACTCCTTTTGGTTTAGCTGGCCCAAGGTGCATTTGTGGGTCAAGTTCATTTTCAGTGCTACGAGGCTGGGAACCTTTTCAGTGAAGAGCCACATGGATGTGTGGTTCGCATATCTACTTAGACACCTACAATTCTGAACCATGATATTTAAAGCAGCAATTGGGTCCTTCAGCCTGGCTCCCCACTAGCAAGTAGAACTTCCTAAAGGAGGTGAGCGGAGACATGTGGACAGCCTCGGGAAGCTCTCCCTTCGTCCCGAGTGTCATCCTGGTGCCTTCAGGACTCGTAACTGACCCTCCATTCTACAGAGGCTTAAAAGTGCCATGTTAGGGATTTGATAAGGGGGTGAGGAAATAGATCTCTGGGGTTAAGGGGAAAAAACACACAGGCACACATACTCACACGCACGCGCGTGCACACACACACACACACACACACACACACCTATGTTCATTTTTTAAGACAGAACAAGAGACGGCTTGAGAATAGCAAACATGCCCCAGTTTGCCCATCCTTAAACATTATTAGATGAATCTGTCATGTTGACAAATAGCCCCCACTAAGGGCAGACCCGGCCAACAGCAAGCACAGGCAGTGTTTGGTCCGGCTCTTCACAAATATGAATTGTGGAATGCAGGAGGCCTGCACACATGTGGTCTAAAAATACCCTGCCTGTCCCATCTCTCCGGGACTAGAGGACCGGGGCCCTGAGGCCGGGGCCCTGCCCAGGGGAGGATCAGGGGCCTCTGTTTGCACCGGAGCTAATTACCAGAGGACCTAGACAGGCAGCTGCTGGGCCCCAGCTCTCAGTTTGCGAGTGCCTTGCAAAGCTGCGGTTCTAACTTTAGAACTGCACTCCAAACTTTGATCTTCCAGCATTGCTTGGCTTTAGGCAAAACATAAACTTGAGAGCTGCAACATGTTTTTTAAATTTTATTCCCCTGGCGGTTTTAGAATAAGGACAGGAATTATTTTCAAATGAGAATCTTTGACTGCATAACACAGGCTTCCAAAATTAAGCAGAAACACATGGAGGCTCTTATTATTAAATTTCCCTTGGAAAACAATGGTTTAAATTATTGGGGGGTGGGGGGGGGAGTACTTTGATAAAACTTTGAAATGTGAAGCCTAAAGTTTAAAATGAAAAAAATCGCTTTGGTGTTGTTGGGGTCTGTTTTTTTTTTTTTTTTTAAAAAGATTATTAGAGAGTTTTTTCTAGCCCTGCCATTATTAACCTGTATCTGCCAATGTTTAAGACATGGAATGCTTTGGGGTTGAAAGTATAAATGACAATTTTTACAGCTGAAAATCAGGTGCTAAGGGGTTTCCTGAAGTACAGAAATTTGGGCTGTCCGATCAGAGCATCTCCCCATAAAGCATGTTTTTAAGAAAGTAACGAAGAAGGCAGAATTTCGCTGTATCCTAATCTGTCCCTGATTTTCCATAGCATCCAGCAGGAAATAGAGACCTACCAAGGTATGTTGTGCATTCTTTGCCTTTGGCTGACAACACTCAGGTCAGCCACAGTTAGGGCCACTGGCACCTTCTATCATCAAAACTATATCGATGCACAATTTCCCCCTTGTCCCCAAGCCATTCCCAGAAATGGATTTGGGCAAGAGGATGTTTTTGGAAACTGCACCGTCTCAGACCTCCCAGGCACTATTCAATTCTTCCTTCCCTTCCAGGACTAAATCAATTACTACCTTCTCGCTGAAGCCTTTCTGATCACCTCATTTAAAAGTTTCCCCATGCCCTCATCAGCCCACATCCTTACTGTGCATATCACTCGTTCGGAACTTACGATTTCCTGCTGGATGTGGTTAGTGATCTTTAAAATGTGGCTCTTCCATTCCCGGCTACCTTATAAGATCTGCGGAGGAAAGAAGCAGCTCTTTTCTCTGTCTGCCTCCCCCTTTGGGCCTAGCTCAGTGTAGGGGGCCTGTGGCTGGGCTCCCTGCTGGGGCTTCAGGGGGATAATAGCAGCGCTCCAGTAATGACAAGAACTTATCTTCTAGCATCACCCAGAGGACACCCTAGGCAACAAACGCAGAGGGAGGAAAAGAAACCCAGAGTCCTTCTGCCCCTTCCCACTCCTGCCCTGAAGGAGGCCATCTGCCGGAGGTGGGGCAGCCCCTGGGGACTCCCTGGCAAGGTGGTAAAGTCCCCTGTGAGTGCTCTGCAGGACAGAGAGTTGGAAGAGGAGGCAGGTGACAGGTGATCCCCACTCTGATGCTGCAAAGGACTTCTTTACATCTGTAATTTCTTCTAACCTGGCTCCACATTAGAGACCTAGTCTGTTTTGAAGCTTCTCTGATTAAAGGGATAATTTCTGCCCAGTGTATTGTTGGCCTTAATGATATCCACCCACCCCTCTGCACACACAGAGGCTTGCCTGGCCATCTTTGCAGCATTTTTGAAACAGTATTAAGACCAGTTGTAGGAAAACAAGAACATCATTCACAGAACCTTGTTTATGTAACTGAATTCCAGTTTGGAATGATTTCCTTTTCAGTTATAAGAAACTTCCCTTCCTCCTTCTAGTAGCCAACCAAAGAAGCTCATTCAACATTTTGAATGGGGATTTCAGGGCCTGGATCATGAAAAAACATCACAGGTATGGAAGCGTGAACTTTGCCTGGGTAGAGTCTGTGATTGAAGGCCTTGCGACTCAAAGTGTGGCCCCAGAGCATCACCTGGGAGCTGGTCAGAAAAGGAGACTCTCAGTTCCCACTCCTAGGCCACTGAATCAAAATCTCCATTTTAACAGGATCCCCAGAGGTTCAGATACACATTAATGTGATCGTAAGCATCCTGGGAGAGATCTCTGCACACCAGAAAGCCTTTACCCACCAACTGACGCTCCTGCTTGAAATGCTCACTGCAGAAATTCACAGGATAGGTGTTATCCGTGCTTTTTTCACCTTCAAATGGCAAACTCACCCAAGAGGAACAATTTATTAAGGCAAATCAGCTACTAGTACTTCGATGTTCAAATGAACTCATCTGTCCTTTTGCAAAATGAGGACAAGAACGAGCTGACACCTCATACACTCCAACACCGTGTGCAGATGGGAGTCTCCCCGTACGAGGAAGGCAGGCCTGGAAGGCTTCTCGTCTGCCCTGTGCTGTCTGGATCCAGACGTGGGAGACAGACTCCCTACAGCAGCAGACTTTCAACAGTTAAAAAACAATCTTCCCAAACAGACAGCCACATCCAGGAGAGCCGGACAGCCAGAGAATAGAGTCCAGGAGGCAGTGAGAATGAACGTGAGACAGGACAGGTTGACATGAGCAAGCAGGAATGCAAATGGGGCCAGGCCTGGAACTCTAGGCTGTGGTTCCCCTTGGGGCCTATCCGTGGAGGTGAGTGCTTGTATAGCAGAATCAGTCTGAAAGACCAGGGCTCCTGGGTGGCTCAGCTGGCTAAGCGTCTGCCTTTGACTCAGGTCACGATCTTGCCGTTTGTGAGTTCAAGCCCCGCATTGGGCTCACTGCTGTCTGTGCAGAGCCTGCTTCAGATCCTCTGTCCCCCCTCTCTCTCTCTGCCCCTCCCCTGCTCGTGCTCTCTCTTTCTCAGAAATAAAAAAATAAATCAAACAA
Source organism: Puma concolor (assembly GCF_028749965.1). Classification (NCBI taxonomy): domain Eukaryota; kingdom Metazoa; phylum Chordata; class Mammalia; order Carnivora; family Felidae; genus Puma; species Puma concolor. The sequence goes on from NC_141678.1 coordinate 75,567,428, forward strand.
AATAAAATGAAAACTTTAAAAGGCCAGAAATAAGAATATCCTGAGTGTCCATCTGCCTGCAGGTATGTAAAAGGTCACAGTTGCACTAATAATGACTTTGACTACCCACTAAACCCTGCCAGTGTGGCTCCAGGGACTTTCTCTCTCTCTCTGATCACTTTCTCCACCTTAGATGTTTCTGAGAGGCCCCAGGAGCTACTTGGAGTCTCCTCAGGAGTCAGACTGCTTCTTTGCTCCACTCTTGGGCCCGTTGTCCCGCACATGGATGCTCTTGTCCTTGTGGTCCAACGGCCCCATAAGTGACTTCTGAGATAAAAAGAAGTAAAAAGTTACCTCTGTGTCTGAGTCGGTTGGGACTGCTGTAACAGAATACCCCAGGTTGGGTGGCTAATCAACAACAAGTCTTTTATGAGGGCACCGATCCCATTCCTGAGGACTCCACCCTCTTGACCTAATTACCTCCCAAAGGCCACACCTCCTAATACCATCGCCTTGGTGGTTAGGATTCAACAGATGGATCTGGGGACGAGGGGGACACAGACAATCAGTCCATCACACTCTATTAGAGAGATCTCTTAACGAGCTGCAGATTTCACTGGGTACAGAGCTTAGAGAGACCTCCCTAATCCTCTCACATCCTTGGATCCCCTCATGGAGGGGGCCTCAAGTCCTCTCATAGGATATATTCTCTCCAGGACTCCACGGTGGCTTTCTGTGGCTTGGTTTCCATCCCTTCCCATTCCTACCCTGCCAGTTCACCAGACGTGCCAGTATATATATGTCTGTCCCCTAGTCATGAATATGGCCCTAAATCTTTTCCCAACAGGAATAAGGACTGAACAGGTTCAGAGAAGACAGATACACAAAATGGAGATGGACCACAGTTGTGGGGAGGGAAGCCACTGGACACCCCATCCTGACCTAGACAATTCTCGCCACTCGCCCGGGCAACACCCCACTACAGTTCATTAGTTTGCCAATTAACCAAGTGAAATAGCTGTGAAATAAACTTCGAAAGGAACACAAAGCGGCAGCAGCCTGAAGGGATAGTGGGGATTCTATCCACTTTTGCTCATTTGTTCATTTATTCCACACCTAGAGCAGTGTCTGGCGTAGAACAGGAAATAAATATTTACAAATGACTGACCAAATAAATGAATACATTTAGCAAATACAGGCTGAGTGCCTGAATGTACAAGCCTTTGTTCTAGATACTAGAATGCAGCAGTGATTCAGTGAGTCCCAGCCCTGACAGAGGGTCCAGGGAAACAACAGATGATCCGAGACCCATGTGTGATAAGTAATGCAAGCAGGGAATAGTGAGGGGGCCGCAAGAACACACAGAAGGACCCAGTGAGGTCCCCCACAATGGCTCAGCAGAGCTGGCACAAGGGGACCAGGAGGGAGATACACAGCCAAGGACACAGATACTGGGCTTGAGGTGCCTGCCAAGGGGAGCATCTTCTTTGGCCTCTGGAGGGGTCTCCTTGGAGGCAATGACTATAAATCTCTAGTTACAACCTGGGTCCCCAGCACTCCGGACTGGGGCTGAGGCAGGCTTTCCTCTATTCTCAAGTCCACTGCCAATAGCTGACAGTCATTAATGCACAAGGCGGACAAAAGAAGCATAGAGCTGTCGTACGCATGGCTGGGGAAGGGAGGAGTGGGGGGAACAGAAAGGAGGTTATTGTAGTCCAGATACAACGGGTCTTTGCATTTTAAACATGGAGAGGAAGGAACAGGCAGAATTAAAAAGTGAAAAATGGCAGTTTACAGAGAAAGGTGAGCTGTTGGAGAATGAGTAAGACGTGGAGGGGAGCAGTTTTGATAACAAAACCAGAGGAATTAGTTAGTTATCTGCTGAAATCTACTACTCCAGAGGGAAGTTCAAGAGTCATCTAAGCTGTTTTATACCGGGAATAAGACTGAGTTGGGATGGGATTTCACTGGGTAATGGGATAAAAATTCAGGCACTGCTCATTCAATTCCAAGGCTCTCTTGCAACCCTGCTCTGAGCTGGAGGGAATTGTGTTGTGGTACATATTTATGTTTGAATGCAAGCCAGTACATATTCTACAGGCACAAAGTTCTTTCATGCTCAGGGGGGAAAATGGTCCTGTTCTTACATATTCCTTTATCCCAAATCTGAAGTACTCAATAAGAAGTCATTGTTGGCAAAGGCCTAGTATGAAGCAAGCCTGTGTGTGTGTGTGTGTGTGTGTGTGTGTGTGTGTGTGTGTGTGTGTTCTAGAGAAACATACATCTTTGCACAATGAGGAATGGGCCAGGTTTTCCATAAATGGATAAGAGGAATCTGATGAAGCTTTGCAACACGAAATGTGTTGTGGGTCATACTTGAATGTGCATTGTTCCCTTTTTCCTTTTTTTCTAACCAATTCCCACCTGCCCCAATGCCACATCCATCAAGTCTTTCAATAGGTCTGGTTTTAGTTCCCCAAGATCAGGTGGTAGTGGTGGAGGCAGTGGTTAGTGGAGTCAGGCATCTCAGCACCCCCTACCCTGCCTCCCAAACTCTCTCATGCCACCAAATCGTAAATCATCCAAAAGCAAAAGATAAAATCCAGGCCAACTAAGGCAGTTTGGAATGTGGGCACCCAGGGGCAAGATAAATACCTTAAAGGTTTCCCCTATATGACTGGAAGCTTTGAAGTCAAAAACCAATGGCCAGCTTTTCAAAGGAAAGGGTAACAGGTGTGCTCAGGTGAGCCCCAGACAGCTGGGTCTGTGAAAGCAAGCGCCTGCGCAGGTGCAATGACTGCTCCAGCCATATGTCCTGAGCAGACATGGGATGCAGGAGGAGGAACGAGACTGTGAATCAGAGACGACAGGCCCATTCAGCCATCCGTGCCTCATTTGTCTCCAGGTACACAGAGCAAATCCACAAGTAGAGAACAAGAACGTAGCAGATGGGACTTTCCAGGAGGAACCTGCTTCCTGCTCCAAAGCCTTCAGAAATATGGGGAAAAGACAACCAATGAAATTTTGGCCAGATAGCTGATCTCAACACTAAGAGACTGAAACCACCAGGACCCATGAAGAGGAATCTTGCAAAGACAAGCAGCAACGAAGAGTTGAAGTAGAGTGGGTTCTAGGTATCACCAATAGGAACACAGGCTCTCAAGACATCTTGCTGAACTCAATTTTGAAATAACTCAGGTCTTGGTCCTGCCCATCCTTCTCCTGATCCACTCTTTCTCTGGGTGACCTCACTCTGCCCCATACTTTTCTGTCTCCCAAATCTAAACCCCCACGCTGACCTCTCTCCTAAGCTCCAGACTCAAAACCCAATAGCCTGTTCATCCTCTTGGAGGTTTGATGGCATTTCCAAAGTTTAATGTATCCAAAGTTGAACTCCTGATTTCCCACTGGATCCCCCAAGTCTGATCTTGGTCCTCCCCATCTCAGAAAGTAATCCTATCGTTTACCTAGGTGCTCTGGTCAAAGCCTTGGATTCGTCCTTGACTCTTTCTTTTGCTTACACCCCACATTCAATCCATCAGCAAATTCTGTCAGCTCTACCTTTGAAATATACCCCATTCCTGTCTCTCATTGCAACCCCAGCCTTATCCAAGGCACCACTATCTCTTGCCTCAATGACTCTGATGTCCTCAAGCTCACCCACCTGACCCAACACTTTCCCTGTGTCTAGTCTCTACAGGGAATCCACATGACTTTTTCTTTTGAAATGTAAATCAGATTAGCCTGCGTTCACGCTCAAAAACTCCCAGTGGTGTTTCATCGCTCTGAAAATGAAGCCCAAAGTTGCTTACAATGGCCTGCAAATAGCCTCACCACCATTCACTGCTCCTGTTCATCTCGTCCTGTCAATTCCAACCACTCTGGCCTCCTGTCTCTTCAAAACATTATCACCTGGTTCTTTCCTTAGCAGCTTGAGACTTATGGCTCTGTCCACCTGGAAAGCTCTCTTCAAAACATTTCCTATCACTCACTCCTCCACTGCATCCAAAATTTTCTCACATATTACCTCTGAAGAAAACCCTTCCCTGACCACAGATGCTACAGGAGACTACCCACCACCCATCCCCTGCGTCACCCTCTCTTCCCTTATCTCGTCCTACTTTTATTCAGAGCATTCATATTGGCTATCTTTCAGGCTTTTTTGGCTGCCCAGCATACTTTTAGCATTCTTGCTCTGTTTGAGAAACTTCAAGACTTCCAAAGGCAGAAACCAGTATTGTGGGTTTAATAGTGTCCCCCCCGCCAAATCGACATCCATCCAGAACCTCAGAATGTGACTTTATTTGGAGATAGGTTCTTCACAGCTATAGTCAGTTAAGGATCTTAAAATGAAATCATCCTGGATTTAGAATGGGCCCTAAGTCTAGTGACTGCAATCCTTACGAGAGAGAAGAGAAGGAGATTTGGACACAGAGACACAGACTTTCAGGGAAGAAGGCCATGTGACAACACAGGCAGAGATAGTTATGTAGCCACAAGCCAAGGGATGCCAAGATGCAGGGAAGAATTCTTCCCTAGGGCCTTCAGAGGGAACATGCCTCTGCCAACACCTTGATTTTGGACTTCTAGCCTCCAGATTGTGAGCCAATAAAGCCATCAAATTTGTGGTAATTTGTTACAGCGCCCTTAGGAAACTAATACAGCCAGAAAACCCATTTCGTATAATCCAGCAAGTATCTGAAAAGCAGGCATGACCATTCCCATTTCGCAAATAAAGCCTGGAGAGTAGAGAAACTTCAACTCATGCCTGGAACCCTAAAGAGACCTGAAGTCCCAGATTCTGACAGTCCATCTCCTGGAGTTGTCTCTAAATAATAACAACACTGTGTAAAATGAGGAGGCTGGAATGCCAAGTGATCTCGGCGATTCCCTTTCATGTTATTTTAAGGCTGCTGCCAAGAACAATGTTGTTATAGAGGCAGTGTAGGGTAGTTACCAATGTGGGAGAAAACTGTCAGGGTGCCTACAAAGCCTACGAGCGGAAGTTCATAGCGGCAGGTCATAAATTATTTTTATAAAAGAAAAGGCCAAACAAGGGTCCATTTTAATAGCCGTCTGGCATCTCTATCCTGTAGCCTGGGCTGAGTTTGTACTGAATTTCATGCTTTGGGGCAGAAATTCATACCAGAAACATATTCCCTAATGCATTTTTGTGCAGTTGGATAGAGCCAAGAATGTGTTCAGATTTAAATTAAATGACCCCTATGCTGAAACTATCAAGGAAATTAATCAGGTGGCCTCAGTAAATACTGATAGGGCACCCAGAGGGTGCTGAGCACTACCAGGAGCTTGCTGATATCACTGGAATGAAAGAAAATGGTGGCCTTTTTGGCTGGCATGAATCACATCTATAAGCTACAAAGAAAAGTATTCATGCACAGTTCGGTGTTAACCTGAAGACAAGTGGTTCTTGTAGGGCTTCTAATCCACTTAATCAATGCCAGAGCATTAATTTGGTGCCCTCTCAAGGGTACTACAAGGACCTGCCAGGTTTCATGAGAATATAAACCACAATAGAAGGAACCCCTCAACAACCCAGAAATCCAGATACGTATGCTACATAAAATCATACTCTTTCTAAACTACAAGTAAAAGATCATCTAGTCCAACTGCTCCATTATACAGATGAGAAAATCTAGCCTCTTGACTACTAAGGGACTTTTCAGTGAGAGGTTAGCTTGTGGTTGTGTAGACTCCAATCTTTAGGGCAGAGAGAGCCAGATCTCTCACCACTTACTAGTTGAATGGCCACGACCCATGGCCAGCTAATTCCATTATCTGCCTCTCCATTTGTTTCCTTATCTCTAAAATGGATCTGCTGGGGCACTTGAGTGGCTCAGTCAGTTGAGTGTCTGACTCTTGATTTTGGCTCAGATCATGATCCCAGGGTTGTGGGATCAAGTCCCGTGTTGGCCTCCTCACTGAGCATGGAGCCTACTTAAGTTTCTCTTTCTCTCTCCCTCTGCCCCTCTCCCCCACTTGCACTCTCTCTTTAAAAAATGTAAAAATAATAAAATGGATATGCTAATTATTTTTACCTCATATTGTTTTGCAAGGAACAAAACAATGGGTGCAGAATACATGGTATAGAGTAGTGCTCAATCATGTGTTCTTGGTCTTTCCCAGGGTCATACGAACAAACTCTGGTTGAGCCAGGATTAAACCCAGTTATCAAGAACTCTCAGGCTGATACTCATCCCATGCCACCTCATCAAAGAGAAGAATATTGTCCACTTGTATCCCTGGGTCTACATTCCAATAATTCAGGATACAGACCAGCACCTCATAAGTTGAATAAAATATAAATAACTTCAATAAATCTCTTTTTTCCAAATAAATCAAGTTCAGCAAGCCATCCCATAACCCCACGCTGAATCCACAAAGCTGTAAAGAGCTTCCTTTGGGACCAACATTTTCTGGCTAATTAAGATGAATGTTGTATCGATGAAAGATTATTTTAAAATGGCACTGATAGTGTTTAGACATTGTCATAACATCAGCCGGCAGATCACTAATTTGCAAATTTACTAAAGATCTTGCCAATTAAAACCCCTTCTAGACACTCTGAAACACACTGTCACTGACAGCTGATAGACCACATGGTAAAGACATGATCATATTAAAATCACACAAGACTGTTCTCCCTGGAAGGGCTGAAGGAGAGAGACAGGGGCATGTCCCCAAAGAGAGTGCCACTAAGCTCAGCCAGACTGTCAGAGGAGAAAAGCAAATCTTTGGGTTTTATTTTACCCTCACTGTTTTCCAAAACAAACAGTGGAACTTCTCAAAAAGTCTGCAGGAAATTATCATCCTGCAAAATTGTTCCTGTGATCGTCTCAGTGAGACAAGCCAAGAGAAGGGAATTTCTGGACTGAACCAAAATTCACAAAGATACGAATCAGCTTACCTAGAAGCCAGTGGGCATGAGCCCAGGGTTCTATGGGGACACTTTGCACTTCTCCGGGGGTATTCAGAGGGGACAACAGTAGTGATCAGCTTCTAGAAAGTCATCCCAATTAACAGCACAGTGAATTCCTGTAAAAGTCAATTTTACGAGCTTTACTCAGCAGTGGATCATTAGAGAAAATTTTCCAGATTTGGAAGTTAAGGTAGTATGACAAGGTGTATATTTAAATGGATGGATTTCCTATGTGAAACCGTAGTAGCCAACATTTGGTGAGCGCTCACCATATGCATTTTGTCATTTATTGTTGTCGCAATCCTATAAGATTGGTGCTACTGTTATCGCAAAAATCGGCTGAGGATATTGAGGCTTAGAGATGATGTAGAACGCCTTCTTGAGCATACAGTTGCTATGAGGTAGAATGAGCTTCCAACCCAGTCCCATGTGACCCCAGGACCCTGGTGGTGAAACCCCACAGTGTATCTGGCTTTATTCCTGAGATATGTTATCACTCACACACTGGTCCATGGGAGATTATGGCCTTTTCTGAGATCTGTGTATTCCTCCATTCAATAAGATATTCATAAATGTATCCAATTATGTGAGTATAACCATACAAGCAATTACGGAGTACACATTCTATAGAGAAACAAACTAAAACCTTAAGAATCCAGATTCAAAATTTGTAATTATTTATCAAGAACATGAAATTAAAATGGGTAATTAATAAATACATTAGACAGTAAATAAGATGTACTGATGTCCCAATAGCTGTGGTTGTGTGATATGTTACCCTGAAACTTAGTGGCATAAAACAACCACTTATGACCTCATGAATTCTTGGGTCCATAATTAGACCACAGTGGGGACAACTTGTCCTTGATTTATGATGTCTGCACCCTCAGCTGGAAGACTTGAAGCTGATGGCTGAAGTCACCTGAAAGTTCCACCACTTTCATGCCTAGGGTATAGTGCTGGCTGTAAACTGGGGGCCTGTATTCCTCTCTACGTGAGCATCTCCATGGGGTCTCTCCACAGATTTCTTACAGCCTGGCAGTTGAGTTCTGAGAGCAAGCATCCTGAGAGAGAGAAAGCCCGGTGGAAGCGTTATCACCCTTTGTGATGTAGCCTAGGAAGGCTCAAAGCATTATTTCTACCCCTATCTATTCAACAGAAGCAACTCACATAAAGCCGGTCCATATTCAAGAGGAGGAGAATCAAACTCCATCTCCTGTTGGGAGGAATGTCAAAGTCCTGGGGGTAAAATAAATGGGACAGGATATATCATTCTCGCCATTTTTGGAAAACAAAATATTTATGTTTATCATATTTAAAAGAACAAATTATTTATGTTATAAATATTCATATACTATATAAACAGATTGGAGGCATCCATTTACCTATAAACATTCTTATCTATTGTCTAACGCAAACTTGTGAACATCATATTAGTTGTAAAGCATTTTTATATTTTTTCTCTAAAGCAAACTTAAAAAGACAATACTAATTATAAAGCACTAAAAATATTTTTTATATTTTACATATTGTTAAAAACAACTGCTCAAAGGGTACTATCTAAAATGGTTGACTAAATAACCACATATTAGATTTGAAGGCAATAAAATTATATTTGTCTTTAACTATTATATTACAGTGCACTTTAGAAATTTAAATCAGCTTTCTCCTAAGAGTTTATGCGATTTTATTGTATGTGCATAAATACGTAGGACTACAAAGACCATTGGGGATCAAATTGTTCTTTCCACTGTTCTTGGGAAGGCAAGACTGAATCTAAATCATCCTGATGTCTTTACTGGTTTATCTATTCAAATCCCAAGCAGAAGAAAAATGTGACCTAATACTTCCCACTAGACCCAAAGACAGGCAGGGTGCACTATTCCATTTCAAAATATCTGGAGATTTTCCAGAGATCTATTATCGATTTCTAATTTAATTCCGTCATGGTCAGAGAACACACGTTGAATGCCTTGCACCTTTTAAAATGTTTAGAAACTTGTTTTATGGACTAGAATATGATAAATGCTCTGTGTGTACTTGAGAACAATTTTTATTCTGAATTGGGGGGTGGAGTGTTCTTTCACGGACTACTGTCGATTAGGTCACATCAGTTGAGCAAGTGTCCAAGTTTTCTCTGTCCTTACTGATTTTCAGCTTACTTGCCCCATCTGTTATTGAGAGTGCAGTATTAAAAAGCTCTGACTATAATTGTGACTTTATTTCTCCTTGAAACACTACCACTTTTGGCCAGATAATATTCTTTGCTATGAGGTCTACTTTCTCTGGTAGTTATTTCAACTTTGTTTTTATTTGTGTTAGCATTTTTTTTTCTTCCATTACCTTTGATTCTGCTTGTGTCTTTATTTAAAGTAAGTCTCCTGCAGGTAGTGTATAGCTGGCTCTTTTTTTCATCCAATTTGATACTATCTACCTTCTAATTAGTGTGTGTGGACATTAGATTTAAAATCATTATTGATATGGTTGAGCTTGAGTCTATCATGCTATTTTTTTTTTAATTTTCTCATCTTTCCTTGTCATTCCCTCTCCCCTTTAATCCAATCCTCCTTTTGGATTAATTGATTGTGTTTTATGATTCATTTTATCTCCTTCACTAGCTTACTAGCTATGTCTTTTCTCTTTTTGTTGTGTTGGTGGTTACTTAAAGGTTTATAGTTACACATTTAACTTACCCCAGTCTACCTCCAAAGGATGGCATAGCACTTTCCATAGAGTGTAAGAGGCGTACTATGCAATAGTATACCTCCATTGCCCAGCCCAGCCCTCAGCCTCTGTGATCTGGCCACATATTTTACTTCTACATTTGTTAGAAAACGCATATTACTTGTCATTATTTTCAATTAAATGGCCAATAATCTTGTAAAGAGATTTAAATAGTATGAAAAATACTTACATGACCCACGTAATTCCTTTGTTTAGATAAGGGTTTTTTTCAACCACATTACAATTGACATTCTTTGCTGGAGGCAGGTGTGGGGATGTGGGGGCAGCATTGCAAGCACTGTAGAATGTTTAGTAGAATTCCTTGCCTTGGGACGCCTCGGTGACTCAGTCCGTTGAGCTTCCAACTTTGGCTCAGGTCATGATCACACAGCTCGTGAGTTGAAGTGCCGCGTCGGGCTCTGGTGCTGACAGCTCAGAGCCTGGAGCCTGCTTCAGATTCTGTGTCTCCCTCTCTCTCTCTGCCCCTAACGCACTTGCATTCTGTCTTTGTCTCTCAAAAATAAACATTAAACACAAAATTAAAAAAAAAAAAAGCATTCCTTGCCTCTACTCACTGGATGCTGGTAGCCTTCCACCCTCCTTCTGCTTAAGTTATTACAACCAAAAATGTCTCCAGATATTGCTGAATGTCCCAGAGTGGAGGAGGGGCAAGACCACCCCCAGGTGGGAACCATTGGTGCAGATCCACATTTCCATCTGGTGTCATTTCTATCTTCTCGAAAGACTCCCTTTAACATTTTGTATACTGTGGATTTGGAGCTGATAAATTCTTTCAGCTTTTGTATTTCTAAGGAGAAAAAGGCTTCATTTTGCCTTAATTTTTGAGAGATACTTTTCCTTGGTGAAAATTGTAGGCTAACAGTCTTGTCTTTCGGCACCTTAAATATGTGGCTCCGCTGCCTCCTTACTTGCATTGTTTCCGACAAGAAATCTACGGTCATCCTTATCTTTGTTCCTGTGCATAGTGCTTGTTTTTTCTCTGGCTGCTTTTAAGATTTTCCCTTTTTATCACTGGCTTTGAACAAATTGATTATGATGTGCCTTGGTGTAGTTTTCCTCATGTTTCTTGTGCAGAGGGCTCGTCCATACCGGGATGAATCTTAATCTACAAACAGGTGTGCAAGAAATATCAAATTTCTTTCTTTTGTTTTTTTTAACTCAAGTTAAACTTAACTCAGAGTCAACCCTTCCCAAGCACCTTGTGGGAAATTCAATCACGGTCATTATATTCCCTTCCCCCACTGGAGAGAGGAAGTTCTCTGGGTCATACGCAGATGGGGAGGCCTTTCCAGTCTTGGGTCATCGGCAGGCCCTGGTTGCCATGGTGACACCCAAAGTTCTTATTCATGGCCAATGCTGCTTCCAATCTGTGCCTGGCACATGGGACTCTTCAACCAGTCGGAGCCCTGTGCCTGAGTTCCTTTCTCTAGGGTGGGACCTATCTCCCCAGGTCTGTTATTTTCTCCTACCTCCCAAGGTCTGCTCCTCTGCCCTGGAGCAGCGTGGTAGAGTCACAACTCTGTCCACTCTAAGGAACTCTCCCCTTCAGAACTTCTGAGGCTCTCCTGCCTCTTCTCCTTTCTCCCAAGTATCCAACACAATCTATTCAATACATTTGGTTTTGAAGAAAAACAAAAAGGAAAATTGCCATCTGCTTTTCATCCCGCAAAAAAAAAAAAAAATTCCCAAAGCAAAGCAATGTCAATACTGTGTCTACCGGCTTAAAAAGAGGGTGAAGGATGGGGCACCTGGGTGGCTCAGTCAGTTAAGCGTCCTACTTCGGCTCGGGTCACGATCTCACGGTTTGTGAGTCTGAGCCCTGTGTTGGGCTCTGCTGACAGCTTGCTCAGAGCCTGGAGCCTGCTTCGGTTTCTGTGTCCCCTCCCCCTCTCTCTGCCCCTCCCCTGCTCATGCTTGCTCTCTCTCTCTCTCTCTCTGTCTCTCAATAATAAACAAACGTTAAAAATAAATACATACATACATACATAAATAAATAAATAAATAAATAAATAAATAAATAAATAAATAATAAAAAGAGGATGAAGGGAGAAGTTTGGAAAGCAAAATCCAAATTAACATCAAAGATTGTCCTGCCACCTGCATAAACTATAAGGTAGCTTGGTAAGTGGTATCACATACATTAATAAAGTACTATGACATGTGCTAAAGTGAGGACTCAGTAATCTAGAGAGGAGGCAATCAGTGAGCTGGATCTTGAAAGATAAGGAAGGGTATGCAAAAGGAAGGCATCCCAGGAAGAAGCAAAAGCTTGTGCAAAGGCCCCACATTGTGGGGTATCCTGAGAACAACGAGAAAGAAGAAGTTGTGTGGAGGTGTGTGCAGAGGGAATGGAGGAAAGATAGGATTATAACAGAAAAGGAAGCTGGAAAAATTAGTCAATAACTACTGGTGAAGGGCTTTCTATGCTAAACTAAGAAGCTTTGATGTGATATTATAGGGATCTGGCAGTCACAAAGTTCCTTTATGTTTGTGAAAGACATAAATTGCTCTCATTTTTATTATCATGTGGTTATTAAAATTAGGATATAGCAATTGTAGCCAAAAGAAAAGAAAAGCATATTTCTTTCTATTGTTGCATATAATATTACTACAAATTTAGCAGTTAAAACAACATACATTACAGTACAGTTTCTGTGGGTCAGGAGTCCAGGCCAGCTCACATGCATCCTCTGCTCCAAGGTGTCTCATATGCTTGCATCAAGATGTAAGCTAGGGCTGCGGTCCCATCTGAAAGCTCGACTGGGGAGGAAACTGCTCCAAGCTCATGTGATTGTTCACGGTGTTCAGCTACTTGCTGGCTGTTGGCCAGAGGCCCCCACAGTTACTTGCCACTGGAAGTTTCTACAGGGTATCTCACACTATGGCAGCAAGTTTCACCAAAGTCAACAAGAGAAAGAATCTGGTGGCAAGAGAGAAGTTACAATCTCATGTAACATATTCATGGAAGTGAAATCCCATCACCTTTGCTGTAATCTTTCAGGTAGAAGCCAGTTATAGGTCCCACCCACATGCAAGTAAAGGGGATACATGAGAACATGAATACCAGGAGGAGGGGATTATCAGGGACCATCGTAGAGTCTGTCTACTATAAAAAGAGAAACCAAACAATTAGTCACTGGCAGCTGTCTTCTAGGTTTGGAGCAGAAGGTCTTAACTTCAGGTGTAGTAGAAAATAATTGTCATGACACTGCACATGTGTCTCCAAATAGGCTGTCACTTGTTCAGTATGGCCTCACCAACAAGGAAAATCAAACAATTAGCAATTTCATGAATTAAGGGCAAGTTTTCACTTACACTGTGAAGGATAAATTATTTCTGAGCTTACATAAAAATCCATTCATTCATTAGAAAAAATGTAGATATTTACCAAGCTTGATTCCTTCTTTTAAATGCAAGATATAGATGCATGAAGACTACATTCTTGTACAATTCACTTACATCACCACTGACAATGATTAAAGAAACAAGATAGTATCTTTCAAGCTGACAAGTAATTGTCACCAAAAACAGACATTAAATAGATCTAACTTAATGAATTTTCTCAGACCTTATTTGTTTTCTTGTTGTTTTAGGACCAGATTCCAGATTTTAACCATATTTCCTAAACTGAAATCTGACTTCCCCTGAGTACTCGTGAAACTGGGTCCGAAGGTTAGCAAGGGTAGCAGGCAAAGCCAGCGTACATTTTCAATTTACCAGCTCCACAAACTTTCTGCATGAATCCTTGAATTAATTACTTAATTATTCTTGGCCTTAGTTTAGTCATCTGCAAAATAATAATATTGGACTAAATACTCTCTTTCAACTCTAACAGTCTAAGGAACATGCTTTCCTTACTCTTCAATCATCTTAAATTATGCTCAATTGTTTTAACCCAAACTTGAAAAGCCTTTGGGGGCTTGTAATTTGCAATCAGTCACTTCAGGATGAGTGTCAAGAGAACAGCCCAGCTACGAGATATAAACTGTTGCAAAATGAATCTGTGGGAACTACCAGGGATGATATACTGACTGCAGGGGCGGGAGGGGGGAGTCCAGCTGCAATGGAGTGACCAGCTCTTCAGGGTCCTATTTCACATACAATTTAATTGCTGCATTCTCAGCGACTTCCCAACCAGGGTCCTGGAACATTTCCAGACTGTGCAACTATTGGCTTTTTCTGTGTAACCTCCAACCTTAAGCTAGGACTAGGACTTAGGTTCATTCCTGTTCTAAGCAGCAGAGACCAGGCTGTGCTTCCTCCTGCCTTCCAGTTCCCTCACCACCTATGAATATAAAGAGCATTTCCCACCCACGTACATAGTTTGCTAAGCATGTTTCAGTACTCTTTATTCAATAGATATTAATTGAACAGGTTCTCTGGAGAAGGGACATTTGCTGATAAGTATGCAAACACATACATCATTACAAACTGCAACAATTCCTTTAAAGGAAAAGCACAGGTGCTCCAGAAGCATAGACTAGCAGGTAGAATCTAGTATAGGGAAGACACCACTCAGGAAGCGGTATTTGAGCAGTGATCTAAAGGATTTCTAGGAGTTGAAAAGAAAACCATGGAAGAAAGCAATACGCTTGATGGGCAAAGAGCAAGGGAAGTATGGCGGAAGAGGAGTCCAGGAAAATGTCAAACCAAGATTGTGAAGGGATTTCCAACTACCCATTGAAGAGTTTTAAGCTACTGAGTAGTACTATCCAGTTTGTATTATGAAATTTTTAATCTAGCTAGGGTTTAGGGGACAGCAAGAGAGCAATTAGGAATATATCAGGTAGGAAATGACAGTGATTTTGATGAGGATGGAGAAAATGAAGATAAAGAGAGATGGACAGATTCCAGAGATATTTAGAAGTTCTGACAGTATTTAATGGTGGCTTGAACAGGGGAAATTAGGAAGAAGGAAACCTCTTAGACATCTAGCTTGGGAACTGAGTGGATGACAGTGACTTTCACTAAATGGGGGAGCACTAGGGAAGAATCAGGCTTCAAGGGTGAGATTATGAGTATAGGCTCAGCCATCCTGACATGGGGTGCCTTTGGGTTCTCCCCCTGGAGGTGACAAGATAGCAGTTGTATATTTGCTTGGAGGTCAGAAGAGATTTTTGAACCCAGGTGAGCATCTGGAAGTCCTGGACCCATAAGTGGCAACTGAAGACTCACATGTGCTAGGCACCATCTAGGGGAAGAATGTAAGTGAGAAGAGCAGAATGAAATCTTGAGGGGCCTTAATATCCAATGAGCAGGTAAAGGAGGATGACCCAGTAAGGGAGGTTGGCAAGGACTAGCCAAAGATATAAAATAGAAATCAAGACGGAACAGACATGCAAATGTTTCAAACTGATAATGGTCAACATTTATGAAAGTTACAGTATGATGAGAATTGAAGAATGTTTATTGCATTTAATGACATGAAGATCATGGATGACCTTAAAATGAGTCATTTCAATAAAGTTAGGGGAATTAAATGCAGATTGGAATGGGTTGAGAAGTGAGTGAGTAATGAGAAATTTAACTATAAGAGAATGGGAGAGATTGGACAGGAGCTAAAACACAAGGTATAGTTGAGGAAGGGTGATTTTATGATGGATGATTTTACAGTCGTGAAATGCTGATAGAAAGGTAAATCCTGACAGCAGAGAAGAAAGATTACATAGGTAAAGGTGCTGAAAAGAAAACAAGAATGGATGGGATCCTGAAAATAATAGAAGGAGGAAGCTTTAGATAAGAGGAAGAATAACTCCTTAACCAACAGGAGGTTGAGAGAAAGGACTGATGCAGACACTAGTAGATTTGTAGGTTGGATAGAAAAAAGTTGGTGTGTGCATGTGTTTGTAGGGGAGCTCCTTTAAAACGGCTTCTGTTGGGGCGCCTGGGTGGCGCAGTCGGTTAAGCGTCCGACTTCAGCCAGGTCACGATCTCGCGGTCCGTGAGTTCGAGCCCCGCGTCAGGTTCTAGGCTGATGGCTCAGAGCCTGGAGCTTGTTTCCGATTCTGTGTCTCCCTCTCACTCTGCCCCTCCCCCGTTCATGCTCTGTCTCTCTCTGTCCCAAAAATAAATAAACGTTGAAAAAAAAATTAAAAAATAAAATAAATAAAATGGCTTCTGTTTAGAAGGTGAGTTCACTTGCAGATATGGAGAGCAGAAATTATAGTAGAGGTAGGTTCTTCCTTGTGGATATCTTCCTTGTGAGTACAGAACTCTAAGCTTGTATTCTCATGATCTGAGCAACAGATGTAAAAAAAATTAGTCAACCTGTATATTAAATTTCAGATAAGTTTTTAATGGCTTACTTCACTGAATTCAATCATTTTGCTTTGGGTCTGGGTAGCATTTGTTTTCTGTTTACTAAAAGAATCTCATTTAGCCACACGGACACAATTTCAAATCCAAATCACATTTTCAGAATTAACTGGGCTTAAATACACTATCAATAACTCTCTTACCCGACTACATTACTCAAGATACAGCTTTCCAGATCTTGTTGAGAGGTTCAGCAATGTCATGCTACATTTCAACTATTACTACAATACTTCACTGCCTGTGTAATTTCAAGCAATCATTCAGATCCTAAACATTGCAAGGAGGCGGTATCTCAAAATGTTCTGCTTTTCCAGCCATGTCTAAATCTAAATGTAGTAAAAATATCCCAGGTTTCTAGAGGTTAAACTTGAAGCTTACACAAATCTCCCAAATTCCAAATTTTCATGAAATTAGAAGTTCCAAAATGTGGAGGTCACCACCACTCTGTCTAATATCGCTTGAGGTTTACTGATCCCTCCCTGTTCCCCTAATCAATCTTTTCTTGTTCCCATTTGTGGCATATCAAACACCCTGTCACTTAAGCTCATTTTTACTCTAGTCTCTGAAATTATGTTTATTTTTCAGTTATTCTTTGATTCTGAAGATTTATTAAGACATTAATGAAGAGAAATGACTTGATGGGTGTCAAAGGAGTTTCCAGTGAAGAGTTGCCAAGGATTGGCTTGATTACAAGGGCCAGTCTATGAAAATAACAGAGAAGGGTTGAGCTCAGTAATTAAATCTCTAGGTGCCTCAGCTTACACAGGCCTCCAAAAAAAGATAAGATGGACCAATATAGATGACTATTTAGGGCTATAAGCAATCCAAGCCAATAATAATAATAATAATAATAATAATAATAATAACTCTTAATTTAAGAGAAGATTTTAATTAAAAAGTAAATTTTGAGAGGATATCTGTGACAATGTAGATGGTGACCCCCTATTAATGAAAAATAAAAGCACTTTTGCCCACACTAGTCAGAAAAGTTTCCTCTTCCATTCCACTTAGGGATGACATACACATTTTTTTTTCATATTTGTTCCTTTTGATTCAATCTGCTCTATTCTATGAGCATTTACAAACTTTTTCAAGAGGTTGTCAATTCCTTTACCACCAATGCCATGTCCCTGCATCAAAGTCATTACCACACCATCATGACTGACCTGCTACTCCAGTGATCCTCCTTCAGAAACGGTTAACACTGTCTTAAAAGTAAGGTATGGGGTATACAGAACAATAAACCAGGTAGAGGGCTGCCCGTTGAAGCAGCATATAAAAAAAGAAGTTCCCAGGAGCCAGTCAAGACAGGAAGGGTGTTGGGTCAGGAACAATTAAGTGGGTCCTGAGCCAAGGAGATGTAAAGGTAGGAATCCAAGGTAGCAAGAAGAGACTAGATCATGCACGTAGTTGAATAGGTGAGACCAGGATATAATGATAAAAAACAATGATGTCTCCGTGGAGAAGCCAAGAGTTGATGGGGTTAGATGGAACAAGATGTGAAGACCATGAAACCAGGCATGTGTTAGGATGTATGCTTTCGGTTGCCATTCTCGTTAGATGTAGCTGGCATGCACAGAAGGAAAATTGCATTACTGAAAATCATGCTTTTATTTCCTCCCACAAAAGGCTTAGTTTGGCATAAATGGCATGATGGGAGACAATAAGCTAAATCCCATCTTTTTCTCCCTAAAACCTCTGTGAGTTGAGCAGGCTTTGTGTGTTCATTTTTAAAGATCTTAGCTAGCAAATCAGGATGGAACACGGGCCATGCAACTTGCTCCCATGCCCCACTTTCCTTTTGTTTTACTGAGTACCTCTGTATGAGGTGACTCCATGTTTAGTTAAAATAGCTCTTTATAGGTATCAAATTATACGGCATTCAGACCACATGAAAGTCATCACACCCAAGTACTGTGAGATTTTTAAAAATGATCTTGATTAAAGATTGTGTATAAAGAAACCAAGAGTCTTTCACAAATAAATATCTTACTTGTCATTTCTCTAGTTCAAATGCCTCCTCCTCCTCACGGCATTTTCTTTCCTCCCCACCTCTGTCCCAGAGCAGATCAATTCTCCCCGTCTCCTACTGCAGATTCCCTCAGTTCAACTTTTCCAAATCCAGACCTGAGACCTAGATTCTGAAGGTCCATACGCCTCATCAGGAAGTTTCATCAAAGCATATCCTCCAACAAATGGTGATCACCAAGGGGTGGGGGGAGAGTGGGAGGGAGGGGTTTTTGATTACTGTACACATGAGAATTATTACAATCCTAACTTGACATTTAGATTGTAAGTATACACACGGAAGACAACTAAGTTATACTGACAAGCAGCATGTGCCTAAATTAAAGCACAGACTACCAAACAGGAGACAGGCACAGGTCACAGTGACCATGGATCATGATCAAGGACAGCCTGAGGGAGGACCTGAGAAGCTGGGCCAATATTTATGGAAAGATTAGAACAAGGAGGATTCAGGTAGTCAAAAAAAAAGAGAGCGAGAGAGCAGTCTGTGTTGGGAGGGGAGATGGAGTCAAAGGGGCAGGAATGAGCATCGATTCTTCTATATTCTGATTAGCACAGAAAACACGTCAAAAGTAATGGCAAGTTAAGTATGTAGTCCCAACTCTGATGGCACCTGTGCCAAAGAGATTGGACAAGGTCAGGTGGATGGCCACCGCGAAATGGCTTGGATAGTGACCACTGTGAGAGCTTGATTTTAAAACAACACAAAGCCTCAGTCAGAGGGCAGCTGATATCCCAACCCAAAGAGACAGGCATGGGCACTAAACCAAGGGGTGGAACAAGATGATCACTTAATATGGAACCTGAAGTCAGACCGAGAGCCCAGAGAATAGGAACAAACTCTGGAATGGGTCAGTGGTTCCCTATGCTGATCCGAGGCCAGGTGAGATTTCTCTTGTACAACAGTATGGACTGCTGCAGACAAAGCTCTTAAAGGATAATTCTGGGCTGGGCACCTAGAAATCAGGAAGAGTAATTTAATGCATTAATTTCACCATTAAAATGAGGTCATTGGAGTTTTTTTCGGTAGAGAAGCTATGCGAAGAATGTGATGGCTTGCAAAAATGGTGACTGTTGTATACAGTAGGATTACAATACCAAGAATAAATAGTCTGAATGTACTCAATTAACGGTTACATAAGGAGCTTATCCATTTATGTACTCAATAAATATTTGTTGGGCACCTACTATTTGTCCGGCACTGCTGAACAAAACAGATCTAGTCTTGACGTCATGGAGTTTATGATTTAATGTGGAAAGAGACATTAAGCAATTAATGACATACATTACAAATCACGGTGCTACGAAGAAAAGGTCTGACATATTAGGAGAGGCTCTGGCATGGAAGTTGTAGGACAGGGACTTCATGAGATGGAGCTCATTGTGCCCTTGGATACATCAGTTCAGGTGCAGTACGGAAGGCATGGATTAGAATGGGCTAGAAATGAGTGAATGGAAGAGGAAGAGAAGAAGGAAAAGAAGGAGTTGGGCATACACCAGTAAAGAAAACCGATAAAATCTCTGCCTCATGGAACTACTTCCAAGAAGAGATGCCCTGTGGGCAGGCAGAGCACTCCAAAAGGAAATCAGATGTGGAACTGTCAATGCACGACTAATGGGAAGAAATGCGGTATTCACCCTTTTCTTGGGAAAGAGTGCCAAGAGAGACACACAGACAATCAAGGATGAGCCCGAGTGAGCAAATGTCCCCTGTTGAGAAGTGTGGGAAAAGAAAAAGAATTCAGAAGAATCAGAAAAGGAAACAGGCAACTGTCTGCCTTGGACGTAAGAACACTTTAGGCTTACAAGATGACTAGAAAAGGTTGTGATCCAGGCCTGATACCTCTCAGGAAAGAAGAAATTTTTAACTGCATTCAGTCAAAGAACTTCTCTAGAGGAAGGGGTCGTGAGGCCCCACAAAAGCTAAAAGAGTGTGTGGGGCAGCCTATCCAGAGCCTGTGTGTGGGTGCAGGTGGAGACAAACTTGGGCAAGCCTGACCCATTGGGTGCCCCATCCAATGACTGTTGAGAGACTGAATGAACAAACACACAGAGGTCTAAAGGCCAGTAGATAAGAGGATAAAGAAGTGTCTCCATCATACATGCCACCATTCCTGCTACAAAGGAAAAGATGTGGGGCGTCTGGGTGGCTCAGTTGGTTAAGCATCCAATTCTTGATTTTGACTCAGGTCATGATCTTGCAGTGGGTGAGTTCAAGCCCCAAGTTCAGCTCTGAGTTAACAGGGTGGAGCCTGCTTGGGATCTCTCTCCCTCTCTCTCTGCCCCTCCCCTACTCACTCTCTATCTCTCTCTCTCTCAAAATAAATAAATAAACTTAAAAAAAATGAAACAAATAAAACAAATAGCTCCCAAACTTCAACCACTAAATAAAAAAAAAAAAAAAAAAAAAGATAAGTATTTCAAAGGTAAGCTGAGCAGAAAAAGTGGGCTGGGCTGACTTATATTACTAATGCTATGTTTAAAATGATGTAGAAAGATAGTTTGGTTTTTTTTTTAAGAATCTAGAGACTTTATTAGGGTCTATAGTGTAATTTTGCTTAATTAGGCCCCAATAATTAATGCTGTGACTATAATAGAGAAGTAATAGGACAAAATGCTGGTGTGCAAAGCCCCATGAAAGTTATACATCTTCTGCCAGTAATGATTATGTTCCTTTTTATGATTAAAAATACAATTAAAAGAATTTGTGTTTTTCCCTTTTGTACAAAGGAATAATAAACATTATATTTGCTATTCTGATTTTCCATAGATACTGATACTGGAAATGTAATTAGCTATATTTTTTTAACAGATGGACTTAAGTTACTATAATGATGACCTAAGACTTCTAAACTGGAATGTGGACTCCTTATTTGAGTGGAAATACAGTATTGGTATCGCATTCATGTAAATTGCTGAAGACATACAATCCACCGGTATTAAGCACTACCACAGGTCAGGCATTACTAAAGCATTAAGGAAGTGCTGTGCTTCTTATGAAATAACTGCCAGAAAAAAAACACCGGGAAGGGAGTGATTTTTAGTGACTTTTCAAAAAGAGAGAAAGAAAGGAAAAGAAAGGATAGGGAGGGAAGGATGACTATTTTCTGGATGACTCTTCATGTTTATGCCCGACACTTATATCAAGCATTCAGTAACCAGTGGAGATTAATAAGTTTTGATGATGGCAATGACAAATATAATCCCCAAGTGGTATACATCAACAGGAAATATTATTATCTCTAATTTGTAGGCAAGAGGCCAAAGGGACAAATTAAATTTTTTTTAATGTTAATCAGTATACTTAACATACAGTGTTAATACTAATTTTAGGTCTACAATGTAGTGATTCAACAATTCTATAGTTCACCCAGTGCTCATCGAGATTAATTGTACTCTTAATCCCCTTCACCTGTTTCACCCACCCACCTCACCTTGGGTAACTATCTATTTGTTCTCCAGAGTTAAGAGTTTGTTTTTTGATTTGTCTCTCTTTTCTCCCTCCCTTTACTTGGTTTCTTAAATTCCACATTATGAATTAATGTATGTGGTATTTGTCTTTCTCTAACTGACTTGTTTTACTTAGCATTATATGCTCTAGATCCATCCACGTTGTTGCAAATGGCAAGATTTCATTCTTTTTATGCCTGAGTTATACTCCATTGTGTATATATACCGCATCTTCTTTACCCATTCATCTATTGATGGATGCTTGCTTCCATAATTTGGCTATTGTAAATAATGCTGCAATAAACATAGGGGTGCATATACCTTTCTGAGTTCGTGTTTTCACATTCTTTGGGTAAATACTCAGTGGATATACCGGATCATTTGGTATTTCTATTTTTAACTTTTGGAGGAAACTCCATACTGTTTTCCACAGGAGCTGCACCATTTGCATTCCCACCAATAGTGCATGAGGGTTCCTTTTTCTCCACATCCTCACCAACATGTGTTGTTGCTTGTGTTTTTTATTTAAGCCATCTGACAGGTGTGAGGTGACATCTCATTGTAGTTTTCAGTTGCATTTCCCTGATGATGAGTGATGTTGAGCATCTTTTCATGTGTCTGTTGGCCACCTGTATGTCTCCTTTGGAGAAATGTCTGTTCACATCTTCTGCTCATTTTTTAATTGAATTATTGTGTTTTGAGTGTTGAGTTTTATAAATTCTTTTTCTATCTTGGCTGCTAACCCTTTCTCAGATATGTCATTTGTGAATGTCTTCTCCCATTTAGTAGTTGTCTTTTAGTTTTCTTCATTGTTTCTTTGCTGTGTAGAAGCTTTTTATTTTGATGTAGTCTCAATAGTTTATTTTTTGCTTTTGTTTCCCTTGCCTCAGAAGACATATCTCAAAAAATGTTGCTATAGCCAATGCCAGAGAAATTACTGCCTGTTCTCTCTTCCAGGATTTTTATGGTTTCAGGTCTCACATTTAGGTCTTTAATCCGTTTTGGATTTATTTTTGTGTATGGTGCAAGAAAGTAGTCCAGTTTCATCATTTGCATATAGCTGTCCGGTTTTTCGAGCGCTATTTATCAAAGCGACTTGCCTTTTCCCCATTTTATGTTCTTGCTTCTTTTATAGTGTATTAATTGACCATATAATCATGGATTTGTTTCTGGCTCTATCTATTATGTTCCATTGATCTAGGTGTCATTTTTCTGCCAGTACCATACTGTTTTGATTACTAGAGTTTGTACTATAACTTGAAATCCTATATTGGGGTACTTCCAGTTTTGCTCTTCTTTTTCAAGGTCGCATTGGCTGGAAGCATCTGGGTAACTCAGTCAGTTGAGTGTCTGACTCTTGATTTCATCTCAAGTCGTGATCTCACGATCGTGGGATTGAACCCCACATCAGTCTTTGCATGGTCTGTGCGGAGCCTGCTTGGAATTCTCTCTCTCTCCCTCTCTCTCTGCCCCTCCCCCCATGCACACAAGCTCACTCTCTCTCTCTCTCTCAAAAATAAATAAACATTAAAAATAATTTAAAAAAAAAAGATTTCTTTGCTATTCAGGGTCTTTTGTGTTTGAATACAAATGTTAGGATTTTTTGTTTTGGTTCTGTGAAAAATGGTATTGGTATTTTGATAAGGATTGCATTAAATCTGTAGATTGCTTTGGGTCATGGACATTTTAACAATATTTATTCTCCCAATCCATGAGCATGGAGTATCCTTCAATTTGTGTCATCTTCCATTTCTTTCATCAATGTTTTATAGTTTTCAGAGTACAGGTCTTTCACCTATACTTATTCCTAGGTGCTTTATTATTTATGGTGTAATTATCAGTGGGACTATTTTCTTAAATTCTCTCTCTGCTACTTCATTATTAGTGTACAGAAATGCAACAGATTTCTGTATATTGATTTTGTATCCTGTGGCCTTACTGAATTCACTTATCAGTTCTAATAGTTTTTCAGTGGAGTCTTCAGGGTTTTCTAGACATAGTATCATGTCATCTGCAAATAGTGGAAGTTTTACTTCTTCCTTATCCATTTGGATTCCTTTTATTTATTTTTGTTGTCTGGTTGCTGTGGCTAAGACTTCTAGTACTATGTTGAATTAAAGTTATGAGAGTGGACATTCTCATCTTGTTCCTGATCTTAGGAGAAAAACTCAGTTTTTCACCATTGAGTATGTGTTAGCTGTAGGTTTTTCATATATGACTTTTATTATGGTGAGGTATGTTCCCTCTAAACCTACTTTGTTGAGGGTTTTAATCATGAATGGCTGTTGTACTTTACCAAATGCTTTTTCTGCATCTATTGAAATGATCATGTGGTTTTATCCTTTCTCTTGTTGATGTGATGTATTATGTTCATTGATTTGCAAATATTGAACCACCCATGCATTCCAGAAATAAATCCCACTTGATCCTGGTTAATGATTTTTTGAATGTATTGTTGAATTCATTTACTAATATTTTGTTGAGGATTTTTGCATCTATGTTCATCAGAGATATTGGCCTATAGTTCTTTTTTTTGTAGTATCTTTATCTGGTTTTGGTATCAGGGTAACGCTGGCCTCAAAGAATGAATTTGGAAGGTATTCTTCCTCTTCTGTTGTTTGGAATAGTTTGAGAATAGGTATTAACTCTGAGTGTTTGGTAGAATTCACCCATGAAGTCATCTGGTCCTGGACTTCTGTTTATTGGGAGGTGTTTTTTTTTTTTGGTTGTTTTTAATTTTATTACTGACTCAATTTCATTGCTGATATCAGCCTGTTCAAATTTTCTATTTCTTCTTGATTAGTTTTGGGAGGTTATATCTTTCTAGGAATTTATCCATTTCTTCTAGGTTGTCCAATTCATTGGCATATAATTTTTCATAATATTCTCTTATAATCCTTCATATTCCTATAATGTCAGTTGTTATTTCTCCTCTTTTGTTTCTGATTTTGAGTCCTCTCTCTTTTTATCATTATTATTATTTTAATGAATCTGGCTAAAGGTTTATCAATTTTCTTGATCTTTTTAATGTTTATTTATTTTTGAGACAGAGAGAGACAGAGCATGAACGGGGGAGGGTCAGAGAGAGAGGGAGACACAGAATCCGAAGCAGGCTCCAGGCTCCAGGCTCTGAGCTGTCAGCACAGAGCCCGACACGGGGCTCGAACTCAAGGACCGTGAGATCATGACCTGAGCCGAAGTCGGACGCTTAACCGACTTAGCTACCCAGGTGCCCCTCTTGATCTTTTTAAAGAAGTATTTCCTAGTTTCATTGATCTATTCTATTGGGTTTTTTAAATTTTTTTATCTCATTTATTTTTGCTCCAATTTTTATCTCATTATTATTGTCTTCCTTCCACTGGTTTTGGATTTTCTGTGTCCTTCTTTTCCTAGCTCCTTTCAGTGCAAGGGGAAAAAAGGGAAGATTAAACTCTGATGGCAATCTCTTTTTGTCTAAGACATTATTTGTAATATAAAGGAAAGGAAATAAGTAAAAGCCGCCAAACTTTGGAAAATCTCCAATGATATCACTTTAATATCTGGGAATTACCTTTGTAAAATATATATTCCCTCTTGTTCCCCTTCTCACCATTTGGCTCAGCCCACATTGTGGTTAAATGGCCACATTCTAATTATATTTTGGCATCAGTCTTTCAACAGAACATAGGTGTCTCTTGATTTTCCACATGCTGATTGCAATACTCCCATCAAACTGTCACCTTTTTGGAGTCAACAAAAATGGAACTGTTACGTGCTAAGGATGTAGTAAAAGGTATCAGTTACAGTCCCTCTTCAGGTGGAAAGAAAGAGAGAAAATAAAGCAGATATTAAAAGATAACTTCTTCAAAAAGGAGAAGATATCTTTACACCACAAAGCATTGTATAACATCTAGACTAGGAGTCAGCAAACTTTTTCTGTGAAGGGCCAGATAGTAAACACTTTAGGCTCTGGGAGCAACACTGTCCCTGTCTGTCATGATAACTTTGTAGCTAGCTCAAAAGTACCACGCCTCCTTCAGGGATATTCTAAAGCTATGTCAATCTCGGCAGTTTTCAGAAATATAACCCTGATTTAATCTTTATTACAGCTCTGTGAACGGGGAGACTACTTGTTATTTTCTCCAGTTTGGAAATGAAGAAACTGAGAGAGACTCCATAGAGCCAAGTTACTTACCCAAGGTCACGCAGTTAAAAGCTAGGATTCCAATCCCTACTCTTCTACACAGTAAACCACCTCCAAAAACGTGGTTTTTTAAAAATCATGTATCTGACAAAACGTGGAATCATGCTGGATTTTTTGGAAAAAAAAGAATGACTGACCAAGGCTTATTGGCAAGGATAGCCTTGATCCCAAAAGCCAACCTCTGCTCTCCTTTCTCACCCCTGCTCCCCCCCTCTAGGATGTCTTCTTTCCTTCTCTAGCCAAAAAATGTAACATTAGATGTAACTGGTCTATGCCATGGGGAAAAATACAATACTTCACATTGGCAGATGCCAATATCTCCACTGCAGAATGTCAGTAGACCTCTGGGCTTTTACCCAGAAGCTATAAACTCCCCTATCTTCCCACATTTTCTCTCTTCAATCAAAAACTCACATTCAGCACTTTCTCTTAATAGTTTTAACTTTATTTTCTCTCTAGTGAGCTGTGTGCACAGCACCCCAACATACCTGCATGCCTTTCTTGTTTCTGTTTATGCAAACCCTGAACATTCTTTAAAGAATGTCAGGTTGACCTCATTCCAAGAAGATCCTATAATAATGGTGGCAAAATTCATTCTCTCCCCCCGATTACAAAGCTCTCACTGTATGAATTTGATGGCTCTAATCTCATTATCAATATTATTGTTTAACTGTTCATGAATGGCTAATATCAAAAAGAATATTTCTCAAAATCGGAAAACATACTTTATATCCAGCAGTATACCATGTACAGCTGCACCTCCCCACCTACCTCCAGCCTGCATACAATTCACATAGTAAGTGTTTGATAAAGATTTGTTAAATAAGTGAATGGATAAATGAAATACTTAAACCTTCAACTAGGACTATATGCTTGCCTTCCATGATTCTCTTCTAGGGTGCCGTTGAGTACATTGCTCACTGTAAAATCAGCATCTTGTCCATGAGTTCCCATGGGCAATATGTCTTCAGGCTTGGTACCAAGAACGGGTGTGTATTATCTGCATACAGGTCAGCTTTATTCTTTGGACCGCTATGAATTGTATGGCTATTGAGCATGTCTTTTAGCGGAGGAGGACTTTTTAATCTTTAATCTTGCACAGAACCCATACCATATAATATCAACTCAGAATTCCTCTGGCTGAGCAGGAGGATGGAGGGAGCTTCACTGTGGCTGCGGTCTCACCTGTTGTACCTGCCACTGGTTACCGCCAAGGGCTGCGTGAGACAAGGGTTGATGATTCTGACTCTCTCCTTCGCTCTCCACATTGGCCGCTAGAATTTTGGCCCACTTCTAGAAAATACAGAGGACTCGTGAGTTACTAAATTCAATCTTGGCTTTATTTAATCTTTTTTTACTATGTTGCCTTTGTCTTATTTTTCTTAACTGTTAGTATTTAATCTTATTTTATGTTTTGTAAGGCATCCAAAATGGTCTCTGACAGAAGGCATCCCAAAGGTAGATGGGGGGATGGGTAGATCTCTACAAAACTAGTTCTATTAATTGACAAATAAGGCACATAGTAGTAATGAAAAATTCTCAATAATCAAGAGTTACACACAAAACCAACAGAAACTTGGAGAACCTGGGTGGGTGAGTCAGTTAAGCATCCGACTTCAGCTCAAGTCATGATCTCATGGTTCGTGAGTTTGAGCCCCACATTAGGCTCTTTGCTGTCAGGCAGAGCCCACTTTGGATCTTCTGTCTCCCCCTCTCTGCCCTCCCCACTCATGCTCGCTCGCTCTCTCTCTCAGAAATAAATAAATACATACATGCATACATACACACATAACATTAAAAAAAAAAAAAAAAACAATAGACACTGTTGATAGAATGTATCACCTTTCCCTGACAGTAGAGCTCCAATAGCAGCATGGATGGCTGACTTTGACATTTTGCTGAACAGGATAGAGCCAATGAAATCCACAGTACAAACCCCCCTCACGTAAATGTTAATATGACATAGAAAAAAAAGTGTTGAAAGAATTCCTCTTAACTGTTATTGCTAAATAGCTACAATCTTCACTGCTGTATGGAGTATTGGTCAAAACTTTCAAAATGGGAAATTAGTGCTCTTATTGACAAAATCAACTCTCAGGTATTATTCCAATAGAAGGAAAAGTGAAACGACAGTCCAAATCAGTAGCGGATATTCTCATTCATTTTCATTTGTTCTCACAGAGCATTATATCTCAGCAGATTTATTTCCTTAATAGTTCTCCTCTATCTTCATATTAACATTGGTTTACATTGGCTTTATCTGTCTAATGCTCTTATACTTGCTTATCCTGTTAGTTTGCTGAGATCTTGGCACCTAAACTTTCCCAGATTCACTTGCTGATGACTATATAAAGTTCAGGATCAATGATTTTCAATGGTTCTTACATGAGTGGATACAAATACTGATTAAAGACTGGTAATGGAATTTTACAGTCTTGCCTGTGGATCTCAAAGCAATTTAGCAAGCATCATTATATGATCTTACAATGTTGAGGGCAAGTGATTGTGTCCACATTTGCACACGGAGCTGTGAAACCCAGGGCCCATTTCTCTTATTGCGTTATGCCCCACCAAGCTGACGATAACCCTGGGAACTCTTGAGAAATCAGTGGGGGGCCAGTGGAAGCTCTGCACTGCAGGGGGCTAGGGGTTAAATGATTTTCTGGAGGTGGAGCCTGCCGTTCAGTTGTCCCACCAGGAATCACACAGCAGATTTGGTACTTCCAGAAACCAGCTCCTTGCTGTTGAATAAATGGGTATTCTTTTAGGTCTAGCCAGTGTTTCACATTTTGGAGCTGTTGACTGAGATCCTCCCCATTCGAAGACTCCACTCTACTGCCGGCCAGGTGGTAGACTTCAGGGAGAGCTGGAGTGATTTCACCCACTGATTCAGGAAGACAAACTAGACTTGAAATTCTGCCTGCCTTTCACAATAACTAAGGCAGAACTCTGCCATTAACCTTTTGGTTGCTTTCTCTTTAATAACACTTCAGAAATTTTCTAAATATAAAAGCAATTATCAGCACAGAAATCTTGAAAAGAGACAAAAGCACAAAGATAGGAACATTTAAATCATACATAATTCCATCTCTCAGAAGTAAGCAGTTAACATTCTTTAAGTATTTTCTTCCAGTCTTTTTTCTATACCGCTTACAGATAAACAATATAACACATGTAAGGTAACAGAAGCTAAACCATATGTGTGATGTATATTGTTTCCAATTTTACATTTAACAATACATCATGAATAGTTTTACAGGTAAATAAATATTCTTTACCACAAAGGTTTCACAGTAGTCTGCCATGAATCACAATTTAATTTATTAAATCACTTCACCATTGAAATATGTTCAATTCCAAGTTTTCACTATTATAAATAATGCTGCTGAATACCTTTGCATGAAAGTTGTTGATACACATATATCTCTGATTGCTTTCACTGGAATCCGTGGAATTAATGGATTAAAGTCCATGAACACTTTAAAACGCTTTGATATGCATTACTTGGTCTGTCACTCCCCTTTTAAAAGATCGTACCACATTCTTTTGGTACATAAGGGTTCCCAAAATGTCCTATTGTCATCCCTCCACCCACCCCCCAACTCAAGTTTGCTCATCAATTTATTTTAACATGATTTTTTTAATAGAAATATTGCCAGGACATGGTAGAAAGTATCTAGAATACAGTGCAATTTCCACCAAGGCCCCAAGCCGTCTAAGGCAAACAACACTGAATTTGAGTCTTTATTTAGGGAACTTCGGGAAAATCAACAGCATGGTAGGGGGAGTCCACCCATAACTTTGCTCCCCTCCCAAATAAAAAGAGCTCCAAGCCCAAGTCTCACCCCATGATTTCCTCCATTCAAGAAACAACCAAACACAAACTTGTTCTTCTGTGTATGAAGAATCAAATCAAATAAATCGTCTCTCTACAACTAACTTGAAATACTTTTCTTTCCCTCTGCTACTACAGAGGACAGCTTTCTTACTCTTCAACCTGCGTAAATGCCTCAAAGTTTCTATTTTTCTCAAACTGTCATGAAAAGGATTCATTATTCTTTGCACATATACTTCTACATTTTGCTGTGAAAGTCAATATTTATTGCGCTTTTTTTTCTGCATCTCTTAATGGAACATGTGTGTGATTATTGAATAAACATGAATGTATTGAGTTTTGCAACACTTCTCCTCCAGTAATTTGTTGGGATTTTTTTTCACTCTCCTAACTCAAAACAGATTTATTTTTCTAATAAGATTTTGCAAGTTCTTCGTCCACAGTATCCACTAGATTTATTTCATTTTCAAAGTATAAACTGCCGCACCTGGGCAGCCATTTTTTTGATCACTCCAAATGGTTTGTAATGGTTTCTAGCGTAGAGCAACGGTATGTGTACTCACCAGATGTACTTCAGCTCATGCATTACTTTTTGGTTCAATATTTTTTGGTCTGTTTATTCCATCTCAGTCTCCCTGACCACATTCTCAGGCTTTATTTCATACTCATTTGCACATCACGCAAGAGAGCATCACAGCTGAATAAAGAATCCTTTGAAAGGTTTCACATGGAGAAGGATGGAAGGTCTAATAAATTTCTGTTGAGAAAGTTTATTATTATTGATGTAGTTATTATTTAGCATGGATGAAGCATTCCTAGGCTACCCTCAGCTTTAAAGAGCCTCTGTGTGGTATTGTCTTCTCTCCTAAGGCATCTTGGGTGTATTCCTCAATCATTTTCTCTACATGAATTTCATGGCCCAATAATTAGGAATTCAGAGACTGTTGAAAGGAAACTTCAATTCTGAATTTTTTTTAAATGCTGTCACGATTAGCTGGTATGTTTATAATCTGGCTTTTCCAGTGAGCTTAAAATATTTCATAAATAAGCAACAAGATTTTCCTCAATGTTCAAGTTTACAAGATTTTACTTGTCCAAAAAAAAAAAAAAAATCCACCAGACACCTTCCTATATCTCACTGTAATAAAGCGAATCCATAGCAGCAAATGCAGGCATTTACAATACACGAGGCCTTGAAAATTTACAAATTAGTCAATATGTTCATTTTTATTAGTGTTTCTCTTACTGACATAATGGTGTTTTTAAGCTTGGAAATATGGTCTGATGATTAAATAGTCTTTTCATAGTGATATCAATATTCAGAGAGCTTTTGATTATTAATCAGCCGCCTAAAAAACACACAGCTTTTTACGAAGGAAACCAATCCACTTTATTTGCTCCTCTATGCTATGTACCTGCCTAAGTTTATTATTTCCAACCGTGTCCTTTGCCCTGATATTAGAATAACAATTCACATGACATCACTTGACATCACCACTTGGATGATTGACAGGCAACTCCAACTTAATAATCTGTTTTAAAAAATATAATGTACTCTTCAAATCAATCAATCTCTTCTCCAGTCTTTCATCTCAGCAAATGACATAACCGCCTGCTTCAACGAAAACCCTCGGGGCCATCTTTGATTGTTCTTCCCTCTCTCCAACACGTAATTTAACACCTAGTCCTGTTGGAACTAACTTTAAAATACATGCCGGGGCGCCTGGGTGGTGCAGTCGGTTAAGCGTCCGACTTCAGCCAGGTCACGATCTCGCGGTCCGTGAGTTCGAGCCCCGCGTCGGGCTCTGGGCTGATGGCTCAGAGCCTGGAGCCTGTTTCCGATTCTGTGTCTCCCTCTCTCTCTGCCCCTCCCCCGTTCATGCTCTGTCTCTCTCTGTCCCAAAAATAAATAAACGTTGAAAAAAAAAAATTTAACAAAAAAAAAATAAAATACATGCCAAATTGGTCACCTCTTCTTCTCCACTGTTAACACCTTGGTCCACGCCACCATCATCACAACTCACCTGAAATTCAGGAGCCTTTCCATGCATTTCATTTCCACTCTTGATCCACTACAGTGGATTTTCTTCGCTACCAAGAAAATCATGAGCCAGCATAAGATACTCCCCTGCCTCAACCCCACATAGGCTTCCCGTTCCACCCAGAATAGAGCCCACATTCTACCATGGCCTGCAAGGCTCTGCATGAACATGCTCTGCCCCCATCTCTAACCACGTCTCTTGCCACTGTCCCCTTACTTGCTATGACCTAGACTCCCTCATCTTTTGTTCCTCTAACATGCCAAGCATATTCCTCTCTTGCATTTTATTCTTTTCTGCTTGTCTGCTTGGAAGCCTCTCCCCTCCCTCATTTTTGCATGACTGATGTCTTCTCATCAGTTAGGTCTCAGCACGAATATCATGTCCTTAGAGAGGTCACCCTGGACCACCACCATTTTGTCTTTCCTTCATCACCTTGCCTTATTTCCTTCTCAGCAATTATGTCTCTTTAAAATTATCTTCTTGATTTGTCTACTTTTTAATAGCCTAGCCCCCAACTAGAATAGGAACCCCACAGGAGAAGAGAGCTTATCTCTCATACACCACTGTATCAACAACGTCAACCTTTACACGGTAGATGTTCAATAAATACTCAATGAATGAATGAATTTCTCAATCAGTCAGAAAGTCAAACTCATTGGCATGCCATCCAAGGTCCCTCACCAGCCGGTCCTAACCTATTATGATAGTCCGTCTCCCAATATGCTACATACAAGCCATATCAGACTAGTCACTGTTTCTTAAACACACAACGAACTTCATGACCCAATGCTTTTCATTAGGCCATTAACACCATAATTTCATTCCCAAGCATTCCTCCTCACTATACCCCCATACCTCCTTCCACTTCCATTGGATTAAATTCTACTCAGTGTTCAAACCCCAATTCAACTGTCTGCTTCTCTACTGAGATGCTACAATTTTCTCCACTGGATCCACAGCACTTTGTCTCTCCAGCAGAGGGTCCATAACACAGTTCTCCTTTCATAATGAGATGCTGCTATCTCTTGCTTTCCTAGGATATGCTAAATTCTTTGAAAGCAGAAATTTAGTCATCTCTACATGCTTCATAATACATAGTCTAGTCCCTAGTCCCCCATAGTCTAGTTCCATACATGCTTTTTTGTATTGAACTGAATTGAATTGAACTGAACCAGACTATAAGAAAAATATGATCCCCCAAATTAAACTATGTGTCTCCAATCAGGAGCTTTTAACTCAGTTGACTGTGAAATATATAGCTCTCTATCTTAATGGAAGAGGAGTAGAACTCTGGGTGACAAGGAATTGTCTCTGAGCTTGTTCTGCCTATTGCAAAGAAAGACATGGTCAAGAATCATTAAACTCGTGTTTTCCGTGTCTCTGTTTTTAATCACCAGCTGCTTGTTTAGCCTTTATCCCAATGTTTGTCAGAGACTGGGTTGCTTCTCTCCCACATGTTTTTCCTTCAGAGTGTTGATATTGGGCTATATCCTATATGATAACAAAATACCAGACTTCTTAGGTCATTAGTTTAATGCAGCTGTGGTTGATTGAAGTTCATGAAAGTCACCACTTGTCATTTGTTTGTATCACTGCCCTAGTGAATTTAGGGCTTTTCTTTGCTGGAGAGTTAGAAACAATATCCCTAGACCCATAACATTCCTTCACTTCTTGTTAATTAGCATGAGAATGGGAATAATGTGGGCAAGCCACCCTGTGAGTATTCAGCAAAGACTCTGCAGCAACTTAGTAGAGAGCTCAGGGGGTGAGCAACTTGTTCCTTCTTAAATTAATCCACTTGGGGCGCCTGGGTGGCTCAGTCAGTTGAGCATCCGACTTTGGCTCAGGTCATGATCTCACAGTTTGTGAGTTCAAGCCCCACAAGGGGCTCTCTGCTGTCAGTGCAGAGCCTGATTCAGATCCTCTGTCCTCCTCTCTCTCTGCCCCTCCCCGCTTGTACTCTGTCTTTCAAAAATAAATAAACATTGAGGCGCCTGGGTGGCGCAGTCGGTTAAGCGTCCGACTTCAGCCAGGTCACGATCTCGCGGTCCGTGAGTTCGAGCCCCGCGTCAGGCTCTGGGCTGATGGCTCAGAGCCTGGAGCCTGTTTCCGATTCTGTGTCTCCCTCTCTCTCTGCGCCTCCCCCGTTCATGCTCTGTCTCTCTCTGTCCCAAAAATAAATAAACGTTGAATGAATAAATAAATAAATAAATAAATAAATAAACAAACATTAAAAAATTAATCCACTCTTGCTCCACTAGAGTCAGTGAAAAGTCCATAATGTAGTGGGGAGAAACACTGTCTCCTTAGACATGGCTGGCTGGAGAAAATATGTGCCTAGAGAACACAAGAGAATCTTCAGTATACCAGAAAGAAAGTGGTTATATCCAGGGATTTCTGGAGCTCTAAAAATTAGGATCAAGGCCTGACTGAGGGAGGCCCAGGTGTGAAAAATGCAATAGGTTTGGGATAGCCCAATACCAGCTAGATTACAGCTGAGGAACATCCCCTCCTTGGCTTTGGTTCAGAAGTCTCCAGCTGCATAAGGGACATCTATCTACGTAAGGGACATGCCCCCCAAAGACAGAAGTTGTTATTTTAAAGGAAATACAAGACATAAGCAATGGCTGAAAGTAGACCAAAAAAAGCTCTACTCCCACACATCCCGCTAAGCTTACAGCACAAAGTAGAAAAGGAAGGCTGGTTCAAGACTAGCAACAGGGCCTTCAATTCAACTTGATTTGGTTCAGTTTAATTAATTTTAAGGTTAGAGGGGAGTGGGAAGAGGCAAGTAAAAACATTCAATGCTGAACAGATAGCTCAGTGGTCTATAGGGTGATATGGCTATTAAAAGCTTGATCCAACCTTTGCCTCTTAATGGGGTCTTCCCTACCTAATCCTGACTTGAAAGTCAGTCTGGCTGTACCCAGTATCCCCTGCTTCCTTGCTATTTCCTGACAAACCAGGATACATGCACACAGTTGATCATTTTAAATGTCCTGTATAAATTAAGCATTGGAGGGGACTATAGTGGTTGCCACCAACCATCACACTAGTCAGCTACTGACTCTTTTCTATTTTTCTCCATTGGAATGGACTCTGAAATGTGTTTCCCTGACTTCATGTCAATAAATATATAGCTGATGTTGGAGCATTTACCTCACTTCAAACAAAACAAAGCAGCTCCACTGAGTTGTCATCCAGAGACCCTTACAAGAAATTCCTCCCTCCTCAGAATCTACCCTGGTGTCTGCTAAAGCAAAAGCAAGAGGGCACATCTTGTCTAAAGATGCATTAGCTTACACTAATGGATAAATAGGCCCTTCTCTACGTGTGTACACGTGCATATGCATGTGCATGTATGTCCACATGTGTGTTTGAGCGTATGTGGGAAGATATGTGGGGGTTTATTTATTTAAGTGACTACCTGCTGGGTTGCAAGCTTCAGAGAGAAAACAAAGTAAACAAGAAATAATGAATAATAATGAAGTGTGTTGATATAGGACCTTATCATCCATCCTGCTGAGCTTTGAGAAGAATTTGAAAGCATGTTTTGCCAAGAATAATTTACAGGGCAGATATTTGATCCTTCAGACACTGTATTATTGGGACAAATGCTAGCTGCTGATCTCTTGTAATTATTTTCTATCAGAAGGATTTAATATCAGTTTATCATTCTATGGAGTAAAACAATTATATGGAGCTTCACTGGACTCCATCAAGGTTCCCTAAGACCTCAGGATAATCCCTTGGGGCCCCAAGGACTGCCTCTTCATGCAAATATCTCCTAGAAATTCCCAAGTAAAAGTAAAAGTCTGCTTCATCCCAAAAAGACAAAACAGTTTCTTTTCAATGAGAGAAGAAATATACACTTTGACTCAGGCTATATTGCATAACAAAAGATATTAAGAAGACGAAAAAGATTCCTTGGGTTTTTGAATCAAATGTTATGAAAGTGGCAGAGAGTTTGTTGCCAGGTTTAGTTCCCTCAAAACGTCAAAATTATATTTGGAGAAAGCAGGTGTAGGTAAGTAGGTCACATGCATTTGGATCCTATAATTACAATGTTCAGACCAAGACAGCAATATGTACATTGCTCTGCATTTTGGTTGGTTAGTCACACCTGGAACTGGGATAAGTTCTGGAGGCTGTATTTTGAGAGAGGAGGTGCAGATAAACCAGAAAGACTCCAGAGTGGTGAGTGATTCAGGAATTATTTCCTGAGAAACAGAGTTGGAGGGGATTGGACTCTAAATCTGGAAACAAAGAGAACAGGGAGGAAGGAAATATAAAAGCCAAATTTTTAAATTTTTGAAAGTTTTTCATATTGCATTTCTTCTATTTTCCCAAGTACACTATCAGCTCTCTGTATTTCTTCTACATAAAATGTTCTTCCCTCTTCTCCTGACTAGTGATTCCCCAGATCCAACTCAGTATCACCTTCTCTAAATAACCTTCCCTTTTCCCTTTCTCTCCCTGCCACAAGCAGAGTACTAAAAATTCTTCCTCTCTGTACCCTATCATAATCCAGAAAACACCTTCATGTTATAGTAAAATTTTGCATTCCAATGTCTATCTCTTTTCTCTTAACCATTAAGTGTGGGCTGGGAGTGGATCCTCCCTTTTCTTTCATTATTTTTTTAATCACCTTTGCTAAGGATCTGCTATGTCCTAAATATCATACTTAGAACTAGGAATATAAAGACCAAGGACTTAGACAGACCTGGCAGAAGGTAAAACAAGAAAGACATGCAAATATCAGAAGCAAGACAAGGATGCCTTCTTTCACGTATTCTCTTCAATGTTGTACTGGAGATACCAGCCAGTACAATAAGGCAAGAAAAAGAAATAAAAGGAGTTTAGATTGGAAGGATAAAAGTAAAATTATATTTATTTACTGATGACATGATAGTCTATGTAGAAAATCCAAGAGAATTTAGAATTAATAAGTAAGTTTAACAAGGTTGTATCTTAGAAAATTCATGTATAAAATTCATTGCATTTATACATACTAGGAACAATGGGAAATGGCATTTAAAAATAAATATCATCATGGGGCACCTGGGTGGCTCAGTCGGTTAAGCGTCCGACTTCAGCTCAGGTCACAATCTCGCTGTCCGTGAGTTCGAGCCCCGCGTCAGGCTCTGGGCTGATGGCTCAGAGCCTGAAGCCTGCTTCTGATTCTGTGTCTCCCTCTCTTTCTGCCCCTCCCCCATTCATGCTCTGTCTCTCTCTGTCTCAAAAATAAATAAACGTTAAAAAAAATTAAAAATAAATAAATAAATATCATCAAAATAGCATCAAAAATATAAAATAAGAAAAATCTTCACAAAAATATGAATGACTTGTATACTGAAAATTAAAAAATACTTTTGAGAGAAATTAAAGATTTTTAAAATTCTTTTTAGTTATTTATTTTTGATAGAGAGAGAGTATGAGCAGGGGAGGGATGGAGAGAGAGGGGACAGAGCATCTGAAGTGGGCTCTATGCTGACAGCAGTGAGCCCGATGCGAGGCTCCATCTCACGACGAGATTATGACCTAAGCCAAAGTCTGACACTCAACCAACTGAGTCACCCAGGTGCCCCAAAGATTTTTTAAAAGAGAAAACATCTGTGTTTGTGTGTCACAGCAATATTGTAAGATGTCAAATATGTCCAAATTAATCCCTAGATTTAATACAATCCCAACCAAAATCATAGGCGTCTTTTTTGGTAGAAATTGGCTATCTGAATCTAAAATTCTTAAGAAAATACAAAGGATAGAGAATAGACCAAACAACTTTGAAAAATAATAACAAGTCCTAAGGACCAGCACAGTCTGATTTCAAGACATTAAAAAGCTACTGCGATCAAGACAATGTGTTATTTCTATAAAAATAGAGAACAAGATCAATGGAACAGAATAAAGAGTACAGAAATAGAACAATACCTATATGGACAACTGATTTTTTTTAAGTTCATTTATTTAGTTTGAGAGAGACAGAGACAGTGTGAATGGGGAGAGGCAGGGAGAGAGAGAGAGAGAGAGAGAGAATCCCAAGCAGGCTCTGCACTGCCATCACAGAACCCAACACAGGGCTTGAACTCATGAAACCATGAGATCATAACCTAAACTGAAACCAAGAGTCAGACGCTTAACCAACTGAGCCACCCAGGTGCCCCTGGACAACTGATTTTTGACAAAGGTGCCAAGGCAGTTCAGTGGAGAGAGGACAATCTCAACAAGTGCAGTTGGAACCACTGGATATTCATATACCCCCAAAATGTACTTTGATTAATATAACATACTATATCCACAAATTAACCCAAAATAAATCACTAAGCTAACTGTAAAACCTAAATCTATAAAACTTCTACATGAAAAATAGGGAAAAACATTTGTGACTTTGGATTAAGCAAAGCTTTCTTCGATACCCCACCAAAATCATGATCCACAAAAGAAAAAAATAAAAACTGGTCTTCATCAACATTAAAAACGTCTGCCCTTTAAACCACAGCCTGGAAAAAATATTTGCGGTACATGTATCTGATAAAGGACCTGTGTCTAGGATACATAAAGAATTCTTAAATCTCAATAAGAAAATAATCCAAGTTTTTAGATGGGCAAATGATTTAAACAGATAGCTTGCCAAAAAAAAAAAGATACATAATGGCAAATAAACACATGCCAAAATGGTCAGTGTAATTAGTCTCAGAAAAATGCTTAGTAAAACCACAGTGTGATATGACTACACACTTATTAGAAACTAAAAAGACTGTATCAAATGTTGGCAAGGATGTGGAGCAGCTAGAACACTGACTTACTGGTGGTGAGAATGCAAAAGAGTAGCATTGCTTTGGAAAACAGATTGGCATTTTTTTCAAAAGTTCAACATATACCTACCATATGATCCAATAATCCTATTCCTAAGTGTGTATCAAAGGGACGTGATACAAGACTTGAACATTAATGTTCACAGGACTTTATTTGTAACAGGCAAAAACTGAAAACAACCCAAATGTCCGTAAATAATGCATGATCGATGCATACATTGAATTACTACTAAGCAATAAAAAAGAATGAGCTATCAATATTCTCTACACCATAGATAAATCTCAAAACGGTTCAAATTGGAGGGAGGAATTATAAGGAGCACAAGAAAGTTTTTAGAAGTGGCGGATATGTTAATTATCTTGATTTGGGTGATGATTTCACAGATATACACAAAATGTATTGAACTGTACACTTTAAATTTTTTTTCAACGTTTTTTATTTTTGGGACAGAGAGAGACAGAGCATGAACGGGGGAGGGGCAGAGAGAGAGCGAGACACAGAATCGGAAACAGGCTCCAGGCTCTGAGCCATCAGCCCGGAGCCCGACGCGGGGCTCGAACTCACGGACCGCGAGATCGTGACCTGGCTGAAGTCGGACGCTTAACCGACTGCGCCACCCAGGCGCCCCTGAACTGTACACTTTAAATATGTGCATTGTATTATTTATCAGCTGTACCTCTAAAAACCTATTTTAAAAACATAGCAAGTAACTGTAGTTTTAGGATCTGAAATTTTCAATGGGCCTGGAACATAGCAGGGGCCCAGGATGTGCTGTTGAAGCATTGAAAGTATGGAAGTGGTCTATTAGAATAATTCCCTGTCACTTTAAAGTATAGAACAAAGCCAGTAAGGAAGATTTCAGCTTAATATACTCATTTGAGTTGCCTAATAATGGAACAAGCTTCTTGATTAGTAAAATGGTTATCAGAGTGATTATAAGTCTGAATTCGGAGTAAAGAAGACTCAAGTTCAAATTCTGGGTTTTTTCTTCCTATGTGACCTTGAGTAAGTGATCTAAATTTTCTAAGCCTTGGTTTTCTCATCTAGAAAGCAGAGATAATAATAGCATCTACACCATCGATACGTTATGAACAGTAATGAGACAAAGCAGGTACCATGTATTAATGAACTGATTGGTCACTAGGAGGAAGGTTGAGCCAGTTCATAACGAGTTGTTAAATATTGGCATTTATATAAATGTGGTTAACACTGGCATTTCATTCAGGGCATACAGACACTTATTCAGAAGTACTGGTCAGAGTACCTCTGATGGAGGTGACGGGGTCAAAAGGAAGCTCAAGCAAGGTCAGGGGTGAATCTTCTCCTCATTACTGCTCAGCCTGTAATCCCTCTAAGGGTTTATTCCATCGAATACTAGCAGCACCCGCCTCTTCCATTGCCCTAACATTTGCAGCCTAGGCTACAAACTCAGGTCCCCACAGATCTTACTCCTCCAGGCATAATGATAAAGTCTAGGAAGCCCAATCACTTTGCTTGTCAGGAGTTGAATTGTAGGATGTGCCTAACAGACGAGTACGTCCCAAACTCATGTGTGCAGAAACTTCTTCCCCACACACAAAAAGACAAGTTTTGTGTTAGTGCTATAACTCACTATGGCAACAAACATGCCAAAAGGGATTTTAAAGTGCCTATTTTGATGACACTCTTTATTAATGGATTTCTCTTTGTTGAGCTTCCAGTTATCGATGTTTACATAAAATCTTGATTCATGAAAATGAATTCAGCAATTATAGAACAGCCTCTTACAAGGCTCTAATTGACCATACAAGCTGTGAAAAACTGTGTAATAGGCATGATTCTTTAGTGTTTCCTCCACTTTTTAAGCCAGGAAAAGGAATAATTTCCTTATCAGAGTCCATGTAGAGAGTCGCTAGAAGAGTCAAAGGAACTCCAGTGCTCCTGATTGCCAATCTCACGTATGGTTTCCCAAGGCCCAGTGTTCTCACATGTGTGGCCAGCTAGCTCTCTGCTCACCTGATGCTGGGTTAAGATTGAGGATTGCCTTATTCCAGGCCCAGCTTTTTCCTTGTTTAGACTGATGATCTTACAACTACAGACACATGATGCTTACTTATTAGGTGGATATGGGTTTATTTTTCTATTTTTGAATCAGCAGGTCTTCTCGGATGATGGGCAATCACAAATCTGGCAGACTGTTTCATTCCACACACTGCAAGAAGGCTACAGGAAGTATTTCCATTCTGAATCGCATAGAATTTGTGATTTGCATGCACCTTTTGAGTCAAAATCAAACATTTGCCCTGGATTGGCCCGAGTTTAATTAAAATGATGAGAATGTGTGATAGGCATTTGGTCTAAGGCAGAAAGGATGCACAGTATTGAAATTTGGAACAAACATTTTTTAAAAATGAGAAATGCATGGTTGGCAGTGATAAGAAATGCCAAGACTATGTATTACACGGGATCACGGGTTGAAAATAGAAAATATCCTAAAAATTCTGGCGCACTGTGAAACTGTCATAGGAAGGTTTGGATAGGATTACATGCTTTATGGATAATGTCCCTGTGACTAATACTATAGATGTTTATAATCTTTTCTATAGTCTTTTTGTGGCTCACCATGTATAGTTGATGGGCTGCTCATCAGTCCTGGCAGATTTTCCCATTTAACCACGCAGGGAAGAGGGAAGAAGAATTTTATCTTGAAGGGTTAAGCTCTGCAAAATTGATGATCATCCAAGCACACTGATGACAACAAAGTCAGCATGAAACAAAGTCTAAATAGCCAAGCACAGAAAACAGGTAACTAATCATTGAACTGAGGATTATTAAAATTGACCACCCTTTCCATTACAAAAATTTTAATGTGGCTGTGATATTAAAGAATGTTTGCTATTATAGTCTAAGTTCCATTTAAGTAAATACACACATATATCGTTCGCTAAACAGATTTGCAAGTATGTATTTCTTGGGCTATTGAAGCAGGCAGTGGAATTAAGAAAAACCTGAACTGTGAATACTCTCTCCTTTTACAGGACATCTTTAAGCTTCGTTGTTTACGAATTAAATATTAAAATTCCTGAATAAACTACTTAGGACAATTTACAAGGAGAATTATGATATTGTGAAGACATACTATCTTAAGTTAAATCAGCTTCACAGAATAGATCTCAGACCATTCTATAGACACTGAATAGAGCTGTTCTCATAGATGAGTAGTCTAAATTTTGGTCTATTTAGGGTCAATCATTTTGTTAATCCATGCCAATGTTCATGAAGATACTCCTAATTTTCACCCCCAAAATGGGTTATTAAATGGCCTCTTACACCATCTCCATGGGACTCAAATTCCCAACTTGAATGTTATCTTGAAAGTCTGCAAGTCTGGCCCTAAGCCCTATATACTCAACCCAAAGAGGAGGAACAAACAATAGGATGGATGAATGGGGGTTGACACCTCTCTCAGAGAGACACAGACAGCCAACTGAGAAATGTAACTAGTCGAATTTTCCATTTAGACTGTAAAGAGAGATCCATGCCTGCCTTGCTATCTTTAATAATGATGTTTGTCTTCCAAATAGCTTCTACCCAAGTTTCAGTGTTGCTCTACATAGTATCAGAAATTGTTTCAGCAT
Source organism: Puma concolor (assembly GCF_028749965.1). Lineage (NCBI taxonomy): Eukaryota > Metazoa > Chordata > Mammalia > Carnivora > Felidae > Puma > Puma concolor. The sequence continues at coordinate 75,609,378 of NC_141678.1, forward strand.
CCTCAGGGAGTGCAATGTAAGAAAAAGCTTTTCATTTAAACCTGACCTCTTCCTTCTATTTCCTCCTTACACTTAAAAAACATAATCTTGGATTTTAGAAGCTGAAAATTTTCCAGTCCTACTTTTGTAACATGGCTGTATCTTAGGTAAAAATATCAAGGAAGAAGTAGATGACAAAAGATCACCTAACACCCTAAACATGAAATTGGGGTACAAAGTCAGCAATTTGCTCAAAACTCCACATCAGTTCAAAGGTACACAAAGGGAGGGGTGACTGCCTTAAGTTCAACAGAGTGAACATCTGTTCTAAACATCCTCTCCTGGGAGAGTTAGATTCTTCTAAACAACTTTATATGCCAGACAAATACATTTTATGAAAAGAATGTGTGGCTGAAGACCTCACAGAATCAAAACTCACACTTGTCAAGATCGAGCTTTCATATGAATAAGTATAAATGGGAGAAGAGACAAAAATCTACAACCCTTGTAGCTTCTTTTTGCTTTAAGACCAAATTTTTAAAAAGCCTCCTCCCCCACCTCTCTCTCTTTCCCTCTCTCTCTCACAAACATGCACACACTCACAATCAAAATAATACATACATAATAATAGTATTTGTCACATCTAAATTCACTACCATATTATTTTTTCAGTACTTTTTGAGACTAGCACTAACACCACCATTTAATGAATGTTCAGATGATGCTCATAGAAGGGGTGAGGAAAAAATGTTAACTTATTCATTTATTTGCAAGTATTTATTGTGTACCAACTATGAGTCAGACATGTTCTAGGCCAGAGATTTTAAATTATAGTAATGGTCAGTGCTAAAATAATAGTACAGGCGTTATCAGAATCACTCACAGAGGTTACCAAGAAGGTAAAAAACACAAGATGACAAAGAATAAACGATTCTGTATCCAAGCTCAAGTGAGGTTACCAAGTGGCAATGGCATCACACAGATTATAAATTACTCAGCTCCCCCGGCTTGGAAATTCCAGAATCATTTATTAAGGCTTTTAACGTTTTTTTGGAATTCACATTATTTTTATTTCTGCTCATAAAGTTATTAATATTTTATATAATGCTATTGCAAACGTGGATGATTAAAATTTGCATACTATGCAATCATGCTGGTTTGCCAAGTCTGCTAGTTGGTCGAGTCGTCTTCCAAATGTCACTGGATAACCATCTTAATTATTTAATTAGAGAATCTAATCTTATATCTGTGTTTACTTTTTGACATAAAATCAAAGAACGATAAATGCTAGAGCACTCTAAAGCCAAAAATCTTGATGATAAATAACCTATTAGAGGACAGAAACACACATTTTCCTTTTTAATCGTATTTTATTCTGTGGACCCTGTGTTTTTAAATTTTTAGCTTTCAAAAAAAGTATTAAGTAAAAAATTAATTCTTTTTCCAATAGTTTAGTTATTACAGACTCAGGTGGTCATCGATAAGAACTAGATCGTATTGCAATAACAAGGTCCCCATGCTGAGTGTATGTACATAACTTTCATTCAATCTTATTGCTGGCAACCATACAACATCCAGTAGGCTTTTTGACTTATGTTAACAAGAGCCCAGACTCCTTTACTCCATTTGGGGGTCCCCAGGATTACCAGTAGAGATTAATGCAAAAAAATTTCTAGGTGGGAAAGTGGTTGATCAATCTCTTTTTTTTTCATTATAGAGCATTTTGCCTTGAAGAAAAATTGACAATGTTTGCAATAACTTCTATCCCACAATTTAAGTAGGTGATTTCATGCGCCATGTTTTATGTTCTCACTTGTTTCATACAGTCTCTAAAGTTTTCCCAAGTGAAATATCACCTTATGACATGGACAGGCTTGTTATAATACAGGAGGAGGTGAGCTTGGGATTAAAGTGGAAATGCCCAACACCACGTCTAAGGATCTCACTAACAACCTGTAACAAAACACAGTTCATCAAGATGAAAGTAAAAAAGAAAGACTGACTTGACTTTTGATTACAAACTCTTGTAACTCTTTTTTTGATTATAATTCCTTTTGTCGTAAGAGTTTGGGATTTATCTTTTTTGGAATTTTTGGAAGGAGAATCTAAAGCTTCCCTTTCCTTAGCTAGTGCTAAGAAACAAGTTCTGAAGTCTTTATTAATTGATTCCAATGCTTGAGCTTTTTTCCCCCTGGTAACCGGCAAGCCCATTAATGACCCTCACTGTCCTATAAGAAAAGGACTCTCCTACTGGAGAGTCTAAGGTATGTATAATAGGCATTGCTAGATGCTGAGTGCAAGTGTCTCAAGACAAGTTAAATGGAAGGGGAAGTAAAAGCAGGAATATATTTTAATAGAAAAAATTGCACATCACAAACCTTAGGCTAAACATGGTTCCCAAAATGAGTGGTGATGCATTCAGAGAACACCTGTTCACACCAGTCCTTTGATTTTAGAAGTTTCATTTTCTTGGCATAGAGCTTGCTGCCACCAGGAAAACTTTAGTAAGTGACAAAGCCCCCCTTCTCCTCCTGATCCTCCTCCTAATCTTCCTTTTTAACATGAGCATCATTTTTGGTATTTCTGAAACCTTCCGAGTCAGAAATGGTCAGAGAATGCCCAGGGTAAAAGTCCGATGCTCCTGGCACACTCCCCCTCTGCCTTAGGTCATAACGAATCAGGTACTGGGACTCTGAGCTTTGAAAGGAAGTCACTATTTAAATGTGGAATTTTGTAGGTCTCTGTTCCTGCTTCAACTGGTACCTCCTCAGTCTCAAGCTCTTCTGTCTTCTCATTCTCGGTGGATCATGAGACTGCCTTCTCTTTGCCCCGTCCTTCTCTTTTCTCACTTTATCTTCTCTACCCAGACCTGAATTTGGGGTCTTGCCTGAACTAAAACCAAAGCCTAGAAACTTCCACTAAGAGAACACCTAAGTTTCTTCTTCTTCTGAAAGATGGGGAAAGGCCACCCCATGATGCTCTAGCTAGATGCTCTCTGCTCATCGCAGAGTTGCAATGGAAATCGCCCCGCTCCCTCTTTTTCAACTCCCAAATTCTGAGTTTTCTCTGAAATTAGTTGACTCTTAAGCCTTTCCCAAGCATGAGCATGGATGTGGCCCTCAATTAACAGTGAGGTTCAGGAGCCTTTTCAGATTTATAAACCAGATCAAAGTCATGATGCTGGCAAGCAGAAGATCAGGGACCGTCACACCCCAACTTGCCGGGAGGAAACTCTGGGTTTTCATCTGTGTTTTGCAGAATACCAAGTGTGCTCTTGGCTCTTTGTAAATAATATTAATTATGCCTTCCAAATTACAGACTGGGCAGATGTGTTAACCAGGCCCTGAGGTGCATTTGTCAACAGGTTTAAAACTCAGAGCACTGGGCTTTTCTGTAGAAAATCCCAAAGGGTGTGGCTAAACACATAGCAAACTTGGAAGGGCTGTTCAGCTACTTGAAATCAAACCTCACCTGTTCTTTGCTGTCTACTTGGAAGTTGCTTCATTTAACAACAATAAACAAGATACATTAAACATTAGGACTTTCCAGGCATCTGATGACATTTTCTCAGGTCTGGGTTTTGGGTTTTCTACTCTCTCTTTGGCCTGTCCTTCCTCCTGAGCTGTTCACAAGCTTCTCCCGGGTTGGAGCCATGGACACCAACTGTTTAACACCCCAAGGTCTCATGGGTAGGCGGTTCCTTCCAGGACAATTCTTTTGCCCCCGATTATACCTCCCTCGCCTGTTATACTTCTGATGCCTAAAATTCTAAGGCTTCGTTTCATTTTTTTTTTTTCTTTTTTGGAACTTTTGATTTCTTTTCAAATAACTCAAGCATATTTGTTTCAGGGAGGGGTAACATTTTAGTTTCCATGTGAAATTTTCTCAGACCTTTATCAGGAAGCAGGTTTCAATAAGAAGAAAGACAATATGATTTTGTGTGAGCAAGGGGGTCAGGAAAAGGAAGTGAGAAAGGAGAGAGGGAGGGAGGGAGGGAAGCAGGAAAAAGAGAAGAGACTGGAAGCACTTGGAAGGAGAGGAAAGCGATTTCATGGGGTCTAGAAAGAGGAAACTGGGAAAGTACAAGAGATAAGTCCCACCTATTTCCCAGAGGAGACCAAGGATAGCATCTTTTACCTTCTCTTCCAAACATTTATTTCTGAAAGGACTTTTCCTGACCAAAAGGTCTTGAGTCCAGTCTGAGCAATTAGATTCACAAGTCAAATTTCCCTGAATTGCTAAAAATGAGCCAGGTCCGCAATCATCTCCAGGCAGAAACTAAAGATTCTATTGGATCATTTTAAACTATAATTTAAGTGAAACTCCCTGAGTCATTTCTCTCTTGTCTTGGTGTTTTATTTTTAAGGTAGTATAAATATTTCTACTGAAAACAGTTGCTATCAAGAACCCCAGGCTGACTGCTGAAGGCTTATGCAGACAGCGACCATGCTCTATTCTGTCCCTCTCCCTCTGATTCTACTTGAGGGTCCTGCTCTGGGGTTGAGAGTTGGGTTGTCTCTCAAGGGATATTCAGCATGGAAGTGTGATGAGATCTAAAACGAAAATATCTGATTTTAACCCTTGTTCTGAGAGCCACTCAAAAGACTACTCATAGAAGTTCTTCCTGTCTGACCCTTCCAGAATATTCCTTGTCAGAAAAGAAAATAGATTGTTGTTGGCTTCAGTTTGTAAAGACTTACAAGGCTATAGGCTGGCCCCAAGGTCCTACAGAAACAGTAACATGTGCCCAGCTGTGGGGTGAGGGTCCCTTGTGCTGTCATCACAATGGAATTATTACAACTATGCAAATTTCTGTTTTCGACTTTTACCTCAGACATGAATAGCAAGATATTCACCAAAGTATTACAAGTCACAGTTTGAAGTATCAATGTGTCCGCGGCTACAACACAGGTTCTGTATATTTAAGTGCTGTAAGAACATTAGCAATAAGCCCCTGTTTCTCAAGGAGCTGCTCAGCTTCCAAAGCAGCAAGGCCTGAGCCCTTCTGTTTTACGCTGCACACTGATTTGGAAGCAAATATTTTTCCAACAACATCACCAAATTGAAAGCATTTTGAAAAATCTGAAGGCTTCACAGAATACTGTTTTAGAAAAACCGGCTCTCGTGGATCTGTCAGTGACATAAGCCATCCCCTTCAGTTTAGCTTGAAAATGAGAACTTGCTGCATCAGGCATCTCTAAATTATATATATTTGCTGATGTAAACCAAGCACAGGGCATTCTAGGAACCAATAAAAAGGGGGGGGGGAGAGTGTGGGTGGCAAAACAAATATATTTTTCTATTAGTCTCTTTATTTGTCAATAAAAACAATGACATACAGTCCAGCTTTTAACGTTGGTTGGGTACATTTATTTGTTAGTAAGGCAGTAAGGCACCTTTGTAAATCTGAAATGTTCAATCAGATATACATTTTTAAAGGTATAATGCACTCAATACCCAGATAGTTACTAAGGCTGATTGCCGACATCACTCTGTGCATGATCCTGGGACCGGTATAAAGTTATTCAAGAAAGGGAGTTACCCGCTATTAGGTGAGAAAAACAATCATTTAAATATCTGAATTGCGAGGCATCATTCTTTTTAAAAAGTTGCTTGCATCATGTTTCTCATTTCTTCTGAGTTTGTTGATCTGAGTCCGGCACCAGAATCACTCATGGTCATTTCATATGTCTCAACCTTGTCATTTATCAATATTTAGGGAAAGTTGTAAAATGAATTATGCTTTTCTACCTCAAGCTCTCTGATAAAACACTCCAATACCTAAAAACCCCTCAATCTGTCACATTGATTTTCCCCCAATCCTTACACTTTTCTTTTCTTCTAGAACATTCCAAATAGATACAAAAGCAGGGTGAGTATATACTGCACTCCTATGTACCTTTCACCCACTTCCAATGACGAGCAACGCTTAGTCTTTCTTGTTTCTTCTGAATCCTCGCCACCCCCTCCCCACCACACACAGGCTAGATTATTTTGAGGCTAATCCCAAACATCATACCATTTCTGCAGTAAATACTTCAGTGTTGTCACATTAAGTTCTACATTTCAGTTACATTTTAATAAGTCCCCGATATTTTTAAGTATTAATCAGGCTACTTCACATCTTACAACGTATGCTAATTTTCATTCTATCAACACATATAAGTGGTAGAGCTGGCCCATCTATTTTAAACGAATTATCGCTGAAATCATCTATAAGCATCATCATCTTTAGTCATCACGGAGCTTTTGCACAGCTATGTATCTGAGTTTACAAGCTCGCACTTTGTCAGTCACTTCCACACTATTATTTTGAGCATGTTAGTACTTGCCATTTATTTATTTAGAATATTTTCATATTATAATGAGTTTCTCACATCCTTGTTGTCTTTCCTGCTCTGAGGCAGTTATTGATCTATGAAAGCCCCCCTCATTCCAGGGAATAATTATTCTGTCTTATAGGAGGGAGCGAGGCCCAGTTCATGGGTCTTCTTTCCAGGTAGCATTTAAGGAACAAAAGCACTGAGTTCAAAAGAAATGATCAGGAAAAGCATCCAAATATCTTGGGGATTGTTTTGGAGGAGAACAAACTCCTTGTGGTGAAATCAGTGAGAACGTGAAAATTACAACATAAGGTTCAATAGACACGATGAACTGAAAAGCCAAGCTTCTTTATTCTGAGTGAAGAAATGCACTCCTAACGTTCACCTCTACTAGAAAATGTAGTCGTGTGTTCAGAGGGCTCAACCACAGCATAAAAGGGGTAAATAAACACTCTGGTGCCAATAAAAAGTCACTGTGCGTTAGTGTCTCCCTGCTGCCCAAAGTAAAAGTTTTGAGACGTTCGACAATAGGTCGAAATAACATTCTGTGCTCTGCACGCCATATTCCAACTTGAGCGAAATGTCTATGGATTTTTTTTTTCTAATTTCAAAGCCTTTTGATTAAAGTATACCAGAAGGGCACTGACAGATCAGCCTGTTTCTGTTTCTTGTGGGGAAGGTTTCAATGGCCGCCGTAGACTCTCTAAATCTATTTACTTCAAGGCTGGAATGAAACAAACATGACAGATGGTTTTTAAAAAAAATCAAAGGGGAAGTTCTTGGAACACATCCTTCAAAATAAAATTTTGTTTCTTTTTTTTTTTTTTTTTTTGAGCAGCTGAAATGATTTTTTCAGAACATCTGATGAGCAATTTTAATACTTCAACTTTCTCCTCCATGAAGCAAGCCCATTCATTTGGAGGCTTCTGTTCTTTTGTTTTATTTCTGCGAGTGTCTTTCTTTGACAAGACATAAAGTCTGAAAACGACAATATGCTAAATGAATGGACCCATAGTATATTTGGCTACACAAGGGCTGCTGGAACATACTTTGAATTTTGACAGGAGAACAGAATGCTTAATGGAAGAAATCTTGAAGAGATAGAAAGGAAAGGTAATGATCTACCATGTCCGTTATTCCTCACGTACAAGGGGGCCGAGTAACTTGCCTTCACCCGTTACAAGGAAGCCTAGTCCATTCTCGCAAAGGCCAGCAAGCTTGGTGGTTAGGAAAATGCCAGGCAAGTGAGGAGAGGGCTGGGGGCTTGAGAGAGGATGAGAAGGGGGCCTATGCAGAGCTTGCTTTCTCCCACCCATGATCAGAACCACCGCCGGGATGGTCTCACATACAAAGTTGAAATTTAACATTAGGAAGCGTGTAAAGCCAACCATCTGACATTAGCACAGTCTGTCAAAGTAAGTAATGGCCCTTGCTTGGTTTTGATATGGACTGGATGTGGGGAGATAGAAGAGTCAAATATGATTCCCAGGTCTCAGTGGAGGGGGGAGGGGTTTGTGGTCACTGGGGGTGGTGCCATGAATCATTTACTTTTAAAGGCACATCTCCGGACACATGACTTTAGAAACCATGTGTCTTTTTCCTGGTAGAGATTGAAGGACTCAGACCTCTACATAAATGCAGCACAAGAATATTGTTTCATTTTTTTAAATTTTTTAACATTTATTTATTTTTTTATTTATTTTTTGAGAGACAAGGACAGAGCATGAGCAGGGAAAGAGCAGAGAGAGAGGGAGACACAGAATCCGAAACAGGCTCCAGGCTCTGAGCTGTCAGCACAGAGCCTGATGCAGGGCTCAAACTCGTGGACTATGAGATCATGACCTGAGCCGAAGTCGGATGCTTAACTGACTGAGCCACCCAGACACCCCACGAGAGAACTGTTTTAAAACAGACTTTGAAGAGAAACCTGGATAAAATCCACTTCACCACCTCCTGGCTATGTGACCCACAATGAGGCAGCAAAGCCTTTCTGGATTCCGTTTCTTCCTTGTTGGTCAAACATTGGTCATCATCGAATGTAGATCTCAGGGTTACCTGAGATTACCTCAAAAGAAGTAATGTGTAGAAAGCCTCTATCATAGAAATAGGCCCTTACTACAGCTTTCCCTCCACTCAGGCCCTATAGTACTAGATAAATAGAGGGCACGTTTTATGGGGTCACAAGGACCTGCCTGACCATAACCCTCCCAAGAAAGCAGGGCATTTTGCTAAGCCACACAAGGACAAATACTGCCTGATTCCCCTTATGTGAGGTAACCAGCATAGTCAAACTCACAGGAGCAGAAAGTAGAATGATGGTCGCCAGGGCCTGAGGGAGGGGAAAATGGAGGGTTGCTATCAATGGGTACAGAGATTTAGTCATGCAAGATGAAAAAGTTCTAGATATCTGCAATACAACAATACGCATACGGTTAACAATACTGTACTATGCACTTAAAATTTTGTTCAGGGTAGACTTCACATTATGTGTTTTTTCTCACAGTGAAAGAAAGAAAAAAGAAAACAGTGCTGTCAAACCCCTACCAGCTCCCCCACCCCATGGTCCCAGCCTCTAATAGCACTGCTGTAGGAACTGCCCCAGGGAGCTCACTAATAGTCATTCCAGTTACAAGCATACAAAGATAATAACAACGCAAGGGCCATGTGAGAAGTACTAAATGCTAGACCAACAGTAATGACAGAAAATACTCTGGGTTACTAAAGAGAGTAACCACTTCCATCAAAATGGTAAGAAGAGGGGCGCCTGGGTGGCTCAGTCGGTTAAGTATCCGACTTCGGCTCAGGTCATGATCTCGCGGTTCATGGGTTCGAGCCCCATGTCGGGCTCTGTGCTGACAGCTCAGAGCCTGGAGCCTGTTTCGGATTCTGTGTCTCCCTCTCTCTCTCTGCCCTTTCCCCACTCGTACTCTGTCTCTCTCTGTTTCAAAAATAAATAAACATTAAAAAAAAATTTTTTTTAAATGGTAAGAAGATAAGGACAGGAAGCAGCTAGCTTTGACCAAACGCTCGAAGCCAGGTGCTATCCAAAGTGTTTTCAGAAAGTACTGTTACGTGAAAAAGGAAAATCCAGAAACAGAGCAACGTGTCCCAGCCCCCAGGACTATTCCTGGTGCAAACAATGTTTCACAAACATTTGGTGAATGAGTGTAAAGTCCAAATTTCACAGAACCACACCTATTACAAGTCTTATTTATTCAGCCAACACAAGTTAATGACACATTTACAAAGCTTATAAGGAAGACATTTGGTTTGGCAATACTGATTCAAGTATCTTCCTTTACAAAACCAAAATCCTGCACAGAGCACAAGGACATCTGAACAAGGGTTTCATCACGACGTTGTCTGTCATGATAATGGATGAATAACTTATGGTATGCTTGGTCTGTAGAATACTACACGGCACTGAAAAGGAGTGAGCTAGATCTTTTAGAAAACAAGGATGGTCGTTGGACCCCTTATTCTATGCTGTTGGTGCCACTTCTCCAGAAGAGGCTTCCCTAACGCCCCTGAACTAGGTATGAACTATACTCATCACAATCAAAACTAGTCAATCCATTGTGAAGGGCCAGTACCCTGCACAGAGCCTGGCTCGCAGTAAGTGCTAGGTAACAATTTGTTAAAATACTGTATGAATAATAATAATAATAATAACATAGTGTACAACATTTATTGAGAGCTTACCATGAGCCAGTTTCAAGAATTATGAAAGTATTAACTCATTTAATGTTCACAACACCCTCCTGAAGTGTAAAGCCCCACTTTCATATATTATAATGGAGAAGATAGAGGCAAAGAAGGAAGATAGAGGCTTGAAAAAATAGAAATAGAGCAAAGCCTACTAATCAGTGCATTTGGGATGAGACCCAGTAAAACTGGCATTTCTAACACTGGGCTTTAGCCAACTGAGATCATCAGACCCTCCTAGAATATATCATCTCCTTCAACAAACTGAAACACAAAGAAATATTCATTTCTTCTGAGCAAGCTGGTGCCTTCTATAATTATGGGCTAGAATTTTCTAGTAAAAAATAATAATGTCATTGATCCAGAAAGCCATTTGAAAAGCAAAACAACATAATTTGGTAATATTGCAAAATTGCACATGAGGGCATATGACCACAGTGTCCTCCCACTGTGACTCAGGAGGTGGAAACACCTGACGGACCACCGTCAGGAGGAAGACAGATAAGTCCAGCCCTCTGCTGGGAATGACACAGGTCTGGCCCTGGGGGCACAGTCTTGTCCTTGGGAGAGCCCCAGCTTCAAAGGATGCATCTTCCCTCTACCACTGGGATAATAAGGATTATTCTCCAGTTCAGAGAAAACAATCTGGCCACATTAGCTAGGTCGATTTAGACAGGGTTTATACCCAGAGAAGCACATGACGTTAGAAAAAGTGTAAGAAATAACAGAAACAGAAGGAAAGTTGAAGAGCTCATTGAAGGATGTGGTAGAGGAAACAAGACCTACAGAACAGATAGATTGGAGGTATCACTAAGGAAATTGTAATAAAGAATGACCTGGAAGATCCAGAAGGACCTGGAAATAGCAAGATGATGTCTTTCTTCCATCGTAATATTTTTCAAGCATTGTAACGTGGGTTAGTAGCCACATGTTCTTAAAATCATGGTATATGCTACATCTTTCCACCAGAAATTGATATGCCAAACAATTTCTCCTTAAGGGGTGATTAGGTCATTAGGTTGCTCATTCTAGCAATTAGTGTAAAACTGAGAAAATCATCAAGATAATTCAGACATTCCTTTAAGTACTTTCACTACTAGCTAGACATAGCAAACAAAAATTGTTTTAGATAGAAGTTTCTGAGTATTATGTCTTAATTGTTACCTGGTATTATATACACACACAACACAAAGATAACACAAAGATAGCAAGATTCAGATTATGAAATCTAGGATCTTTCCTATCTTCCTCCCAAAATTTTTTTCAGCTTTACTGGGGGTATACTTGATACATAGAAATTGTCTCCCATAAATTATGTACATTAAAATATGTTTGCATATTAGTGATTTTTAAATTTGGTCTAGCTGTAAAGTAATAGTAATTCTCAATCTTTGTGTCAGTCACCCAGATAGGATGTCAATTACTTCAAGAGTTATCTCAAAATTTTCAAAACTATATTGTTGCTCCATCATTTTGGGTAGTTTTCTTCAGTCCATTTAGTAATTTACTAAAGAGAGTCCAGGGTCTCAGTAAGAACCATCAGAATAAAATGGACAGTTTCAGGGGCACCTAGGTGGCTCAGTTGGTTAAGCTTCTGACTTCAGCTCAGGTCATGATCTCACGGTTCGTGAATTCAAGCCCCGTGTCGGGCTCTGTGCTGACAGCTCAGAGCCTAGAGCCTGCTTCCGATTCTGTGTCTCCCTCTCTTTCTGCCCCGCCCCTGCTCATGCTCTGTCTCTCAAAAATGAATAAACATTTAAAAAAATTGTTTTTAAAAAATAAAATTGACAGTTTCCGTGTGATCACTCAAGATTAGTAGTCATAATGTCAAGGATCCATTATTGCTGACTCACAGGTTTAAGTTAATTGGAAGCAAGGTCCTTGATATGTTATTCTTTCCACAGCAAGCTTAGCACTGCATTTCATTGATTCTTTCGACAAATATTTATTGAGTAACTTCTACGTGTAAGACTTCTACTTGACACTTTGGCTGGGGAGGGTAAGGATGAGATAGAAAGCAAAATTAAATAAGACACAGAGCTGACCTTTTGGAATTTACAATCTAACAAGGGACATAATCCCAAAATAATGAAGAAATATAATGAAGAAAAACAATGAGACAGCAATATGATTGCGGCAACTCATGTAGAGGAAAGATGACCTTCCACGAGGCTGGTGTGGGGAGTGAAATCTTGAATTTCTTAGAAGCTGTAGGTTCGAAAGAAGCCTTAAAATGTAGGCGGAGCTTTGGTAAGCAGAGCTAGGAGCAGAAGGGAATTAATTCCGTAAAGAAAACCCAACATGAACAGAAGCTCATTTGAGGGGAAACAGGGTCATGTCAAGAATTACAGAAAGTTCCAACTCAAACGTCTCTTATTAACTACCCATCTCTTTGAAAACCACAGGTCTCTTAACAGATCCCCAAACGTTACCTTGTGCATCAGTTGTGAGACTGTCTTATTGATTCCTTTCAGGTGACTAAAATGAAATGACAAGGCTCCAGATACACCACCACCCCTCCCCCCCAGGCAGCTCTCCGTGATTAGTGTTCCTTCGAGCTTTCCTTCAGAAAATAAAGCTAAGTGCATTGGACTTTCTAGAATCTTCTTCGTATCACTTTAAAAATGCAGAGTAAACATTATGTTGGCTCCTGTCTGTAGTCAATTAATGTATCCTTCTTGCCAATGTCATAAATATAACTTTTTTCAGCTGATGCTTCTCTTACTGCATACACATGCTATTGATAATTACTTGTTTTTAAGTTCTTAACCACTTGTGCATGGCAATACATCTGAGGTTTAAATGTTAGGACTATTACATTACTAAATGTCTTACTTTATAAGTGAATAGGCCATCACAAATCCTATTCTTTGCACTAAAATTGTACTCACCCAAGGAATCCATTTACCATACTGAAATCCTAAAACAATCAGGCATTCTTGTAAGAAAGTTAATACAACAGCTTCCGTGCCCTCTCTGTAATCAATTTCCTGCAGCTTCTGTATGACGGCAGCTTAGGAAATTCTCTGGTTTTATTTTCTAAGCTTAGATAAAAACAACAATGATTCAATTAAAGATGCTCGACCTTGAAAATGAATTTGCGGGAGGTCCTGTTTGGGTCTAGAGTAAATAATTACGGCATTCTTCGATGGAACTCTGAGGGGGAAGGGGAGGAGAGACGATCAGAACAAGCACTGGAATGAATCACAGAGACGCAAGTTCCTGCCTCTGCTCCTTCTTATGCAACAAGTGGTGGCCTGTTCGTGTTGCTATAGCTCAGTTATGAATCTTCTGCTAGACCCCAAGGAAGGAGGAAGATATGGTGCGTTTTTTAAGTGTGAATACTGCATCTTTAAAAAGAGCACTTGAGGTTTAGAGCTTAATGGGCTCGTATTCCATAAATTTATGGGTGAAGTCTGAGAACATCTCTGCCACTTCCTCTGCTGAGATCAGCACCTAAAGCCTTTGACTTTAAAACGGGGTGGTATATGTTTCCGTCTGCCATCACCCTGGAGTGAACGTTCAGTTGGTATGCATGCCTGATTGTTTTATGAAATGCGTTGCAGTTGCAGCTAAAACAAATTGCCCATGATAAAAGTTAAAACAATAATAATAGTTTCCACCCCATTCCTGGATTCTGACTCCTTGCGCTTTTCATGAGCCCTTGTTCCCATTGTTTTTAATGTTTTGTTTTTTGGTTTTTTTTTTTTTTTGAGGGAGAGAGAGAAAAAAAAAAAGACAGAGCATGAGCGGGGGAGGAGCAAAGAGAGAGGAAGACACAGAATCCAAAGCAGTTTCGGGACTCCAACTCATAAACCATGTCGTCTTGACCTGCGCTCAAGTCAGATGCTTAACTGACCGAGCCACCCAGGTGCCCTGCCTTGTACCCATTTCTTAAACCTGAATCGTGTTGGGGTATTTTAAGACTCACATGGCCTAGCAGGTCTTCACGGGAGACGATTTGTCCATTTACTTGGCTTCGTCTTCACAACAGTGCTCCGGTTTATAAATGAGGAGAGGCCAAGGATTAAGCCACAAAAAATAAGCTCAAACTTCTTTAATTTAGATTTCTTGAGAGGGTCTGAATGAGTTTTTTAAAGTGTGAATTATACAATTTTGAAGGAATCGACTACTAACTATTGACCACTAACTACTAATTATTTTTAGCTGCAATAAATTATTACCAAGTAAAGATTCTCTGACCATAAATACACATTTGTATTTTGCATAATTTTCCCGTTAGTTGTTTAAAAGGTACAGATGCTCCTAGATGATTGTTACATTATTGCTCTTCAACAGGCTCGAGCCTGTGGTCAAGCCAATTGCCACCGTTCATTTGCTTAGTAAACTCCCTTACATCCATCAGGCAAAGTTGACTCCCAGCCTCTGTCTAAATTATTGACCTTCATTTAACAACAATGATGCCGTCTTAACAGCAAATTTGCTTTGGCTCAGGAAGACATTTCAGTAAGTGCTTAAGCACACATAACTTGCCTTACTCTTAAAAAGTACATCAGAGCCATTTTAACCCAGCGCTGTCCAACAGAAATAGAATGTAAGTCACACGTGTCATTTTAGATTTTCCCAATATTCACATCACATTGATTTTAATGATATATTTTGCCTACCCCAATACCTCCAAAATATTATCATTTCAACATACAATCCCTATAAATATTACCGGGACATGTCAGGTCCTCTCTACTGCACTACGGCTACCAAATCCGCTTTGCATTCGCCACTGACAGCGTGTCTTAGTTTGGACAAGCCAGACATCAAGTGCTGAGTAGTCCCTGGCAACTGGTGGCTACTGTTCAGAAGAGCACGGTTCTAAATAATCACACTACTTCCCACAGGGGTCCCGTAACACCACTTCTCTGTGCATTTCCAGCTTTGAATGTAAAACTCCAAAATCACTGTCCAAAGAAACAGAAAAGGAAGAAAACAAAGAAGGGAGATGAGTTGGCTCAGGTTTCCTAACCTGCCTGCCAGGGGAGTCACAGGCTGGCCCCTGGCCCCTGTGCCACCTCATGCTACCCCACGCCTCCCCTCCCCCTTCCCTGGAGCTTGGTGGTCCAGCCAAACAGCAGTTCTCTCAGTTCTCCTCGATGCCTCAAAGACTAGAAGCCTTCCAGAACCACCTGGACTGTGCTGCTGAAGCTACCACGAGGCCCATCACTTCCATTTCTATGTGACATTTGTACATTTGAGGGTCTGGTTACTTACAGCTTTTTAAACTGCCTTCCCTTCTAGACTTTAAGCTCCACCATGGCAGGAATCATGCCTTTTTTTTTTTTTCTTCTTTCTTTCTTTCTTTCTTTTTTTTTTAAATCATGGCCCTCCAGTTTCTAGCACACTGCTTGGTAAATTAAAAATTCTTACTAAATTTTGTTCAATAAGAATGAATGGATGGTGGAGAAAGAAACAAATATTGGAACTCAAGGTAACACGGTCTTCTCCTGTTTTCAGCCTTGGATCAGAGGGTTGAGTGCTGTGTGGTACCAGACGCCCTGAGCAGAGCCCGGCATCTCCTAAGGTGCACTGGTGCCATGAACCGCTTGGTTTAACCCAAATCATGGGGTGCCTGGGTGGCTCATTCAGTTGAGTGTCCTCTGGCTCAGGTCACGATCTCATGGTTCATGGGTTCGAGTCCCAAATGGGGCTCTGTGCTGGCAGCATGCCTCTCTCTCCCTCTCTCTCTGCCCCTCCCCTGCCGCTTTCTGCCTCTCTCAGAATAAATAAATAAAATTAAAGAGAATAAAAGGTTTCGTTGATTTAAAAAAAAAACCTGCATCCTGCTGTTAAATAGACCATTGGATTCTGCAGGCTTCTAGTCCTACACTGGCTAAATGATTAATTCCTTCTAGAACTAGACAAGAGGACAAGCACATTTGAACTCACAGGATATCAGACCCCTTAGGATTCTTTGGCAGGAAAGGGTCTGTATCTGTTCAACTCAGTGCTCCCTGGGGAGTATTTAACATATAATGCAATGAAAAGCAGGACATCAAGTTGTGTGTGTGTGTGTGTGTGTGTGTGTGTGTGTGTGTGTGTGTGCGCGCGCGCTTGAAGGCCTTTACTTTCCATCCCATACCTAGCTCATCTCCACCAATTACAAAAATTTCTACTCTGTTAATCAAATCATCAAGTTTGCTCTTTTCTGAATGCATCCCAAGCTTCCCTGCTTCTGTGCCTTTGTGCCTCATGCACCCTCCTTCTGGAAGGATTTCCCCCAACATTGCCTGTCCAATCCTTCTCATTCAATGCCAGGCAGAGACTTCTTTTAAGAAAGTTTTCTCCATGGGAATGAAAGTTGGTGCAGCCACTCTGGGAAACAGTATGGAGGTTCTTCAAAAAACTAAAAATAGAACTACCCTACAACCCAGCAATTGCACTACTAGGCATTTATCCAAGGGATACAGGTGTGCTGTTTCAAAGGGACACATACACCCCCATGTTTATAGCAGCACTATCGACAATAGCCAAAGTATGGAAAGAGCCCAAATGTCCATCGATGGATGAATGGATAAAGAAGATGTGGTGTATACACACACACACACACACACACACACACACACACACACACACACTGGAGTATTACTTGGCAATCAAAAAGAATGAAATCTTGCCATTTGCAACTATGTGGATGGAACTGGAGGGTATTATGCTAAGTGAAATTAGTCAGTCAGAGAAAGACAAAAATCATATGACTTCACTCATATGAGGACTTTAAGAGACAAAACAGATGAACATAAGGGAAGGGAAGCAAAAATAATATAAAAACAGGGAGGGGGACAAAACAGAAGAGACTCATAAATATGGAGAACAAACAAAGGGTTACAGGAGGAGGTGTGGGAGGTGGGATGGGCTAAATGGGGAAGGGGCACTAAGGAATCTACTCCTGAAATCATTGTTGCACTATATGCTAACTAATTTGGATGTAAATTAAAAAAATAATAAAATTTAAAATTTAAAAAAAAGGAAGTTTTCTCCAATTTCCCCAACTAAAAGCTATTCATTTCTCTCCCAACTCCCCCTCTGACACCTCATGTCATTATAGAGGCTGCAATCACATTTTGATTTGAGTTATGTAATGACTCACTTTTGTTATCTCCCATGCTGGACTTTATTAAAAGGCAAACTGAAGCATTTAAAAAATCCTAAGAATGTATGTGAGCAAAAATTGGTTCAAATCAGGCAGCACAAAACCGAAGTGGTTAGAAGCACTCTGCCAGTTAGAGCCAGGGGGAAATACTGCAGAAACAAAGAGAGGAAATTATTTGATCGACTACAGTTTAAAGGCTCATTGACTGCTTGAATTTGGTTCACCTTAAGTTTCAATTTCATAACTTTGAGGCATTTACGGGCTTAGATTTGGTTTGCTTAGGTGGGCCCACCATGGCATTGAAACCACCTAAGTCTCATGGCCTCCTTGTTTAATCAATTTAACAAATACAACTTCTGGGGAACGAGGCTAGGATGTTTGCACGGTTCGGATCCTCCCAGCACCTAGCACAGTATCTTATACACAACAGTTACTCGACAAACATTTGCTGAAGAAAGAAATACGTCCACGTGTCTCTAAGTCCAGAAAATAGAATCATACGTTATTATAAAAATTTTCAACACAAGTTTAACAGCAATAACCAGAGGCTAATCCTAAACCTAAACCTTAGGTGGATCTAAGTTTTAAAAATATCTCACCATCATCCTGGTGTATATTGTTTTCCAAAAGATCAAAGAGGGACTGTGGTTTCCCTCCTGTACTGGCTTAATGAGCTCCGTAATAAACAGGTGATTATTTAAGTTCTGCCACTGAGAAGCTGCATCATCTTGGATCAGATTGAGCCCCTTTGGGACTCAGTTTCCTGATTTGCCAAATTAAAGAATTGGATTAACTAACTTGTGCTGTCTCCGTCAGCTTGAAAACCCCAATGACTTTTTGTCATTTATTTTTTATTTAATTCTTTTTAATGTTTATTTATTTTTGAGAGAGAGGCAGAGAGACAGAGACAGAGACAGAGCATAAGCAGGAGAGGGGCAGAAAGAGAGGGAGACGCAGAATCCAATGCAGGCTCCAGGCTCTGAGCTGTCAGCACAGAGCCCGACGCAGAGCTTGAACCCATGAACCACAAGACCATGACCTCAGCCGAAGTCAAACGCTCAATAGACTGAGCCACCAGGGGCCCCCCAATGGCTTTTTTTTAGAGCACTCCTTTTTTGCCTTGATTACAATAGGATGGGTAGAGAGAATTCAGTATTTCAGTATGAACGCAATACCCAGGGAGGATAAAGAGAAATAATCATGCTAACTCACCACGAGTTTCAGGCATTCACAGAGGCAAGCAGCAATCTCCATCACGAAATGTAGGCATCAACCTGATTGCAGGTTGATTCATCTAGGCAAAGGTTTTCTTTTAAATTATGTGAATATAGGGGCGCCTGGGTGGCTCAGTCGGTTAAGCATCCAACTCTTGGCTTTCGGCTCTGGTCATGATCTTAATGGTTCGTGGGTTTGAGCCCCGCATAAGGCTCTGCACTGCCAGCTCAGAGCCTGCTTGAGATTCTTTCTCCCTCTCTCTCAGCCCCTCCCCTGCTCACACTCTCTCTCTCAAAAAATAAATAAATAAATATAAATAAATAAATAAATAAATAAATAAATAAATAAGTAAGTAAATAAAATATATGAGAACAATATCAAGATTTTGAAGGTCAGAGAGCTTCTAGGTTGGTTGCCTACTGATTCATTTTATGCCATTCCTCTTAAGAGACAGTTTTTGATGTGTTAGGAGAATCCTTGCTTACATGAATCTCTTCATCATGGTATCTTTGAGAAAATCCAGAATGTAGTGAGAATGGTAATGTACACAATAGGGCGTTGCCAAAGATTAGAACCAAAATTTAAGTGTTGATTCATTGTAATGGCGCTTTTCTTTTCTTCCTTCCTTCCTTCCTCCTTGTCTTTCTTTCTTTCTTTCTTTCTTTCTTTCTTTCTTTCTTTCTTTCTTTTCTTCATTTCTTTCTTTCTTTTGAGGGGAGAAGAGCTTTATGGTTACTTTTGCTTTTTTTTTTTTTAAAGGAACCTAATCTGAATACCTCTTGCATACAACTGAACGTTACTTAATATTCACTAGACATCTCTGCAAACAATGTGCAAGGCAGAGCCTTTGCTCTTCTGGAAATCAGAGAGAATTCAGGGAGGAGGGGGGAGATAGGATCTACATTATGTAAATAAGATGATCTCTAATGAAAACATTTTCCTTGAGGCATTTACCAGTGTACAAAGTTCCAATTGTGTGATGTAGCAATCAATTCCTTTCTAGCCCTGAAACCCTCTGGTATAACAACCTTGGAAAGACTGCTGGATTTGGGATTTAAGAATTCCTCCCTTTCCTCGACCTCACAGGACTGATTGCAAGCGGGATCCCTAAACCCCTTTCGTAAGGATCCTGGATCTAATTCGGTAGGAGTCTAGACACAGCCCGTCAGGGCACCTCCTTACTGTGCCCATTTACATCGCTATTTTTCTTATCAGAAAGAACAAGAGTGGGGGTTTTTTTGACTTCTTTCTCAACACAGTCCCTGCTGGTCAAATGTTGCTTATATGTGGACCTTGTCAAACTCTCTGGGGATTATCATTATTATCAGTCATGATGTTAATGGGATGTCATCGTTTGCTGAAGTTGACTTATTCTAGATGCTTTGTTTACTCAGCTAACAAAAAGGCAGCTTGGAATTAAAAAAGGAAACGTGCCAAGCAATTAATCCATAACTTGGTTGGAAGGCTTTGGGGATTTTCTAACATTTCTTTTATTGAATTTTTGTTTAAGTGCAGTATCCTTTTTTCCTCTGAAATTTCATTCTGGACTTTTTTATTACATGCCATTTCTGCAGGAGGCACATTGAGCCATTGGGACCTTCTGGGTAAATACCACGTGTTTTAAAATATTTATCAATAATGAGGCTACTTGCTCACACATCCCCTGAAAATGCCAGGCTGTGAAGCCAATTCATTGCACAAGTTTCAAAAAGATACCAAAATGTTCATGCTCATAAACGTTTTTGTTACAAAGCACTTTTCTTTTGGACAGCATACCGAAACCACAATGATCAAGGAAAAAAAGAAACACTCTGCAATTAGAAGGATGAAATATAGCTAAATCAGTAGACCTAGAATTAACTGTACTATACATACAAATATAAAAATTCTCTAAATATTAGCAGTTCAGTAGACAATATGGATAGATATTAGTAGTCATTTATTAAGCACCTATCCTAGGTACACTTCTTAACTTTTTTTTTGTTTTGTTTTTATGAAATTTATTATCAAATTGGTTTCCATACAACACCCAGTGCTCATCCCAACAGGTGCCCTCCTCAATACCCATCACCCACCCACCCCTCCCTCCCACCCCCCATAAACCCTCAGTTTGTTCTCAGTTTTTAGGAGTCTCTTATGTTTTGGCTCCCTCCCTCTCTAATCTTTTTTTTTTCTTCCCCTCCCCCATGGTCTTCTGTTAAGTTTCTCAGGATCCACATACGAGTGAAAACATATGGAATCCGTCCTTCTCTGCATGACTTATTTCACTTAACATAACACTCTCCAGTTGCTACAAAAGGCCATATTTCATTGTTTCTCACTGCCACGTAGTATTCCATTGTGTATATAAACCACAATTTCTTTATCCATTCGTCAGTTGATGGACATTTAGGCTCTTTCCACAATTTAGCCATTGTTGAGAGTGCTGCTATAAACATTGGGGTACAAGTGCCCCTATGCATCAGCACTCCTGTATCCCTTGGGTAAATTCCTAGTAGCGCTACTGCTGGGTCATAGGGTAGGTCTATTTTTAATTTTTTGAGGAACCACCACACTGTTTTCCAGAGCGGCTGCACCAGTTTGCATTCCCACCAACAGTGCAAGAAAATGCCAGCTCTATTTTTTGGTTTGGTTGATTGATTGCCAGAACAGAGGAATCTGTCCTTAACCAGCTGTACACACACACAAAATCTCACTGCATGATTTTTCCAGAGACTATCACCTAGAACTCTTTGCTATCCTAAGAGTGATATCAAAAGCTTGATTGTGTAAAATATTATTCATAGTATATTGCCTGAAGAATATAAATTATATCGATCTCTCTAGATAATCTACATTTGCCCTTAGTTCAAACCAAACCGTCAGAAAGCTGCATACTTGGATTGCATTGATTTGCATCCTAAAAGAGTTTTATTAAATTTTGCTTTGGCATGATGCCAAAGTTTGCTTTGACAGTACAAATAGAATCGTCAGTAAAACAATGGAATGAGAGGATAAGAGAACAAAATTCACTGTTGTATTTATGGCATTTATTGAGGTTGGTGTCAAAGATAGTATCTTACTATGTTGTGCTGTCTCCCCGTGTGGGTCTCAGTGATGCTATGCTTCCGGTCAACTGTCTTTTATTTTGTGCTTTTGTGATTGTTTATTTTTTAACCTTAGGAACACTATGTCACTTTTTAAGGGATCATTTTCTTCTGAGTGTTAGGATGTTCAGAGCCCCAAAACGTGGCTCAATTCTCACAAATATATAAAGAAGATGCACTGTAAACATGTTGTGGATTTTGTACACTAACTCCTCCCCTTAAATTTATCTCATTTGGTTTTCATATTCTCCCTTTGCCCTGATGTTCTCATTTATTCATCCATATTTTTTTAAGTCACCTCATGTGTGTTTTTCTTAGGGTTCATACATCAATTTTAGGGGCAAGATGAACTATACATCAATCCATAACATTGGTCCTAAGCTAGGTCAGAAGGACTCAGGAAAAATTAGAACAGAGAAGAAAACAAAAGTCCAACAATTAGCATACAAAGTAACAAAATGAACCCCCAGGACTAACAGAGTGCCTCCTAGGTCTGAGGCTTAAACTAGGTGGAGTCTATGCCTCTGGCTACAATGTCAGCACCTCATTCAGAGGCTGCAAAGAACACTGGACTCCAAATACATGTCCAAGGCCAACTAAAGAGGCAGGATGTGTAGGGGAGTGGCAGGGAAGCGTCCTCTCTGCCTGCGATCATCTACCTAAATACTGATCTTGCATATGTCTTTGGCACGGCTAGTTGGCTGGTTCAGAGTAAATCGAAATGAAAGCCACCTCAAGTCCAAATTCTCACCCTTTCTACTCTAGCCCAGAGCCTGAGCAGACATGACCAGTGCCCTGCCCACACTCCTTAGCCGGTCACCATTCTAATACAGCCGCACCACCCCACTACAGGGCCCGTAGCTCTGCCAGAGGGCTTTCCCTCGGAGGCAAGCTGGCCTGGCCAGGAGTGCCGGAACTTGGAAACTTTTTCTTCTTTTTGCTTCTATAACACAAAAACATGCAAAAACATGTTTGGTGGTAATAGCTATCATTTTCTTCACAAATATTTTTCACATATATTTATATTTCAAACGGGATAGCTTTAATGTTTTTCATAAAAGTAGTGTAGGGGCGCCTGGGTGGCTCAGTCAGTTAAGCATCTGACTTCTGCTCAGGTCATGATCTCACGGTTTGTGAGCTCCAGCCCTGCATTGGGCTGTGCTGACAGCTCAGAGCCTGGAGCCTGCTTCCGATTCTGTGTCTCCCACTCTCTCTGCCTCTCTCTCTCTCTCTCTCTCTCTCTCTCTCTCAAAAATAACTAAACATTAAAATTTTTTTTTAAAAAGTAGTGTATGCTCATTACAACTAATTTCAGAAAATGACAAAAATTGTAAAATATAATCTATCTCATAGACATTTACCATTTTTAGCCCATTGGTGTTCATCATCCAACATGTTTCTCTTTGTAATACAAACTAACACTTCTTTGTGATTTACCTATTGAAATTTATTTTATTTTAAAAATCACTTTATTGAAAACTCACATGTCTCCTAACAAAAATGAATTCTTACTTGCCTCAAAAAGTTAAAAATAGAACTGCCCTATGACCCAGCACTTGCACTACTAGGCATTTATCCAAGGGATACAGGGATGCTGTTTCAAAGGGGCACATGCACCCCAATGTTTATAGCAGTGCTATTGACAATAGCCAAAGTATGGAAAGAGCCCAAATGTCCATTGATGGATGAATGGAAAAAGATGTGGTGTATACACACACACACACACACACACACACACACACACACACACACACAATGGAGTATTACTTGGCAATCAAAAAGAATGAAATCTTGCCATTTGCAACTATGTGGATGGATCTGGAGGGTATTATGCTAAGTGAAATTAGTCAGTCAGAGAAAGACAAACATCATAGGGCTTCACTCATATGAGGACTTTAAGAGACAAAACAGATGAAAATAAAGGAAGGGAAACAAAAATAATATAAAAACAGGGAGGGGGACAAAACATAAGAGACTCTTAAATATGGAGAACAAACAGAGGGTAGCTGGAGGGGGTGTGGGAGGGGGGATGGGCTAAATGGGGAAGGGGCACTAAGGAGTCTACTCCTGAAATCATTGTTGTACTATATGCTAACTACCTTGGATGTAAATTTTTAAAAAATCAATCAATCAATAAAAATAAAAAAAGAATAAAAACACATTTGAAGAACTATTGCATGGAAATGATCAGACTAATAAATAATTTAAACATAAGTTTTTTTAAAAAGAGCTTAATAAAATAAATTTATAATTTTAAAAACAAAAAAGCAAAAAAAAACAAAAAATGAATTCTTACTATCTAAACAAACTACTTCATGGAGTATCTTTTTACTTTGTGGACACCTTCCCATATAATTAGAGATTGATCACTTAAGCATTACAATAGCCACATGGTATTCCATTATATGGATATATTTTAAGTCAATTCCTTATTGATAGTCATTTGAGTTTATATTTCCTGCAATTGAAATTATTCTCTTCATTTCATATATTTCATTACTTTCATAGGAAAAATTTTAGAATTAAAATCAGCAGATGAAAGGGTACCTTTGCCTGATTATCATTCAGAATGATGGCACAGTTTACATCCCCAAAACAGAGCAGAAGATTGTTTATTATCTGACATCGTCACCAATAATAGGGTTGATCTTTTCTTCATCTTGTACAATATGATATCTCAATATTTTATTTCATATTTCTTCATTAATTTGGAGGGTCTTAGTATACATTTTTGTGTAAATTTCCTATGTATATCCATTTTTCATTTTCTTATTGGAGTATTCATCTTTTTCTTATTGACTTGACAGACTTCATTTTGATTTAAAGATCCCTTTAACATGTATGCTTCAAATATATTCCTTACCCTGTCCGTTTTGTTTGTTATTGATATTTTTGATCATATAAGATTTTATTTCTTGTATTTTAGTTTTGTTTTGTTTGGTTCAACCATATGTCATCTAACTTCTCAATCTCTCTTTTTATTATCTCTATCCAGGGTATCAGGTGTATGAAGGCCTTTTTTACCTCAATATTACAAAAATATTGTCTTCTATTTTATTCTGGTTATTTTACGGTTCCATTTTTTACACTGAAAATCTTTAACCTAGCCAGAATTTAATTCAGGCAAAATATGTAAACTAGAAATTTAGACTTTTAAGATCACAGGGTTTTAATATGGCTAAGTTTTAGAAATTTTACCAGCTTAAATTGTTCAAATTTAACAATTTGACATTGTTCCAATGTCAATTACTGAAACTATTATTTCCCCATTGATTTGAAATACCATCTTTATAAGAGTTTTTATGTATAATCTAGTTTATATATATAATTTTATATATAATCTATATATTCTATATATAGTTTATATATATTTTATATGTATAGTTTATATATATATAGTTTATATATATATAGAGCTTATATACATATATATATATATAATTTTATATATAATCTGTTTCTGGACTACTTATTGTGGTTTATGAAATGTAGATTTTAATGGCTTTATTCCTGACTCCATTTTCAATTCATCTTATTGAATTATTCATTACTCTTAAATTATTAGATTGATTGTTTTTAAAGAATGCTGGGCAACCTGAAGAATTCTTACTCTATATCTGTTACGTGCATTTCTTTTGATTCGAACAAGTCCAGGACCATGTCCTGTGAGTTTTTCTGAGGCCAATATGAGGTATCCCCTATCAAATTCTAGTAAAGGCATCAAATCACAATGTGGTTTTTTTTAATGTTTACTTATTTATTTTCAGGGGGAGAGGGAGAGTGGGGGGGGCGGTGGGGGGGGAGAGAGAGAGAGAGGGGGGGAGGGAGAGAGAGAGAGAGAGAGAGAGAGAGAGAGAGAGAGAGAGAGAATCCCAAGTAGGCTCCACACTCAGTGCAGAGCCCCACACGGGGCTCGATCTCATGACCCTGAGATCACAACCTGAGCCGCTATGGAAAGTTGGATGCTTAACTGACTGAGCCATCTACACACCCTGAAGCACAATGTTTTTGATCAAATGTAGGAGTCATTATTTTCCAAACCTTTCCTTGTTTGCTTTAGAACTGTTTCTTATATCCTACCTTTTCTTTTCGTTTTTCTTTCCCTCATTTTTCCTATTAATCTGTCTGAGCCTAAACCCCCCACCAGTATCTCTTGTGCAACTGCACTCTTGTTCCTTCCTTCTTTTCCTATACCACTCCACCACTCCTCTTCATAACCCAATCACAGCCCCTGATGAAAGAGACATTTAGGGAAGATGTAGATTCCCTTCACATATATCAGAAGTGCACAGAGCCATACTTCTGCTCTCCCATTTTACAAACGAGAACTCTGAGTTCCAGGTGTAACAAAAGTCCACTCGCTCTCCCCTAATAGGTACCAGAAGCCAGGTCTCCATGCTCTCAGACCAGGACTCTGTGTCCCATTCTTTACTGTCCTTCCAGTAAGAGGTAGGATGATTCCTGGAATCACCTTCGTCTCTGGAAACGAAGCCCTTCATAAGCAAGAACAGGATGTCTCTTTATTTTGGACCTTGAAGGCCAATGAGCACCTGCAGTCAACATGTCACTGTATTCAAGAAGCTAGGATACCTCCATTATCCTTTCACCCAGTTAACTTAATGACTGTCCCTTATGCATGGAAGAAATAGCAGGGCTTGCCCTTAACTAGAGTTAGGCACAGACACGTATGTAACTGCAGGATATTGTTACCATAACATTAGCTGACAGTTGTAGAACATATTATGTGTCAGGTGCATTCTGCGCATTATCTCATTTAATTCTCCCAATAGCCCCATATAGCAGGGTCTCATTATCTTCGTTTCACGAGAAGGGCTAGCTCAAGGCAGTATAGAAACCTGCCCAAGATTGCATGAGGAAGGAGCAGCGGAGCTGCTGGCTTTTGGTTCTAGCCAGTAGGACTCCCTACCCCACCTCAGAGATGTGGCAGGAGAGTCAAACCTCCAATCTAGCATCAGCCTGTCTGAATTCAAATCTCCACTTTACCACTTACTTTACTACGTAAACATTGGTGGGCATCTTAATCATGCTAAACCCCAGTTTTTCCATCTGTAAAAGGGGATAATAAATACCTCTCCCTTTTATGATTGTCATGAGAATTAAGTGAGATAAGCAAGCAAAACCCTTAATGCCAGCTAAAGGGTGGAAAACGATGGCCATATAGGAGAGGGTTTCTGACCCCTGGGAGACTAACAGTTCAAGAGCATCAGGAAACGTGTCTACACGCCACTGGTTTTCAAACCTATTAGTCGGTGGGACTAGTTTTCCCGTGTAGCAAACACCAGACTCCACTGAAAAGGAACTGCCATGGAAGCCACACTCTCACTTGCACAGCTAGGAGGATAAAGTGTCAGGGATTTAGCAGAGCTGTGAGATCCACGGGCAGTTTTGTTGGCTGGGATGGCAGATGGGGCATCTTGAGCAAGCACTCGGGTGAACCCACCCCGAGCACAGGGAAAAATCATCATGCCCTGAGCAAAAAATTATTTTTTCTGACTTAGAGTCTCTGCAGAGTGAAGAAAGAAGAAGAAGAAGGAGGAGGAGGAAGAGGAGGAGGAGGAGGAGGAGGAGGAGGAGGAGGAGGAGGAGGAGGAGGAGGAGGAAGAGGAGAAGAAGAAGAAGACGTGATAAGCCGAACCTCCTTGAGGAGGCCTCTGAGCCCTCCTGGCTCTAAAAAGAACTCAGAAGGAGTCTTTAGGCCAATCGCTACAATTTTCTGATCTGTCTGTTGCTGATTGCTCAGGTAGTTTGAATTTGCATCATTAACGCTGCCCGAGATACATTGTCATCTTAGAATGCAGAGAGAAGAAATCATACACGTGCATTCTAACAATACAATCATAGAAGCAATTTATTTTGAACATTACTTTGGAGTGAGGCCTTTATGCAACCAGAGATTTAATAAATACATGGATATGAGACTGCATTTTTCACTTAGGTTCATCAAACACAGAGAGATTTCCCATTATGGAGAGAGAGAGTTTGGAATCAGGCTGAGGTTTTCCTTGCAGAGATCAAAAAGACAGATGGCAAGGTGCTGTGCTCGGGGAAAAGGCTTTTATAATCAAAGAATTAGAATTTATTCCTCAATCTGGCATTTAGGCTCAGCCTCTATGCACAGGGTCAACTCATATGCTACCAAAAGATTCCATTATTTCAATGTCCTATGGACTATCAAGCCAGCGTTACCAATTCTGTCAGAATCAGGATAGACACAGTCCAGGAAATTAAAATACCTATTCAATGGTGTCTAATTCCACTTTGTAGATGTATGCATGTGGGTATATATACAGTCAATAGATGGTCCTTCCACCGCAATGATGATAGCGCCTATTGATTTTGCCTTTGAGCTTTGTATACTTTACTACATTGAACCATACTGACAGCCCTATGGGGTTTGTCATCCGGAGGCCGGCTGGTCACTTGTCTATTTGTGCCACTCTATTTTAGCCCTCAGGCAATCTGGACACAAAACGAGCTCTTTCACTGGTTTCCACAAAACACCCAATCACATCAAGTATTCTATAGTTTCATTTTTGTACTTATTCAAGAATCACAGGATTATGGCAAGGAATCTCAAGCCACAATTCTGTCCTGTATAAAAATCAGAGAGGTTGACATTCCCTCTTCCTGAGTTGGTGGGATTTTCTAAGGATTCATTTGGCGTGATTAACGAAAGTACTATGAGAGTCTCTGAAAATGTGACTTATCATTTGAAAGCAATCACTTCCATTTTGAGAAACATATGCATTAAGTGAAGCTAAATCACAAGGAAAATCCCCACTGGAAATGAGTGGCATTTTGCAGTTTCGATGATCAGTTCCTCAAGTTCCCACTGTGCACCAGACTTCGTGGCTCTGGAGAAAGAAACAGTCTTTGGCTACAGAAAGCCCCAAATCTGGTTGGGGAGGTATCATAACTGTACACAAAATGTTCAGGGGTTAAACAACAATAAAACGGGGCGCCTGGGGGGGCTCAGTCAGTTAAGCATCTGACTTCGGCTCAGGTCATGATCTCACGGTTTGTGAGTTCGAGCCCCGCAGCGGGCTCTGTGTTGACATCTCAGAGCCTGGAGCCTGCTTCGGATTCTGTGTGTGTCTCTCTCTCTCTCTGCCCTTCCCCCACTCACACTCTGTCTCTGTCTCTCTAAAAATAAATAAACATTAAAAAAAAACAATAAAACAGGTTTGTCTCCAGTTGAGACAAATGCAAATAGATGTGTTAAAAAATCATTAACCAAAACTGAAAACTTATAAGAAGAGGAGCTCCTACAAAAGAAATGGAGGTAGGTGGAGTTAGGATGGGCAAAGAGAAGGGAAGGAGGAGAGGCAGCCCACGTGCACAGACAGCGGGTCGATCAAACCTCCTGTTCATATCAAAGACCAGAAAAGTGGGAAAACTTAGGAACCTTGGGAGAGCCAAGAAAAAAATAAACCAGTTGACTCATCATTAATGTTCCTTCCAGCTCTTTCAGAGCCCTGGAGTCAAAGATTCTAAATCCCATGCAAATTCATTTGTCCAGATTCTCTCACCTCCAATTTCCTCTGCTCAGCTGTGTTTTTTGGTAAATTGTTCAAAGGTGACAAGGATGTTAGAGGAGATCGTCTCCGGCTAGAGCTAACAAAGCTACATCTGTCACACTCTGAATGACGCCCCAAGTTAAAAGTGGTAAAGAGCTTTGAAAAATTAGCGCATTACATGATCACAACCCCAGTCAGTCAGAGAACGCATCCTGGGATGGACTTGGTGCCGAACTCCTATAAGAACACGAAAGGCACCTTAATGTGCTAATATATCTTTCAGATGCTATAATGAGAAATGGAAAGAATTGTGCCTTCTTTACACACGGTCAACTCTTCTCAAAAAGGAAAAAAGAGATAGTTAAGGTACTTATTGTGGATAAAATGGTGTCGCTTCCGTGCCCCCCTAAAAAAGAAAAAAAGAGTAGGCAGTCCCAACCCCCCTGTCTTAGTCATTTAGGGCTGCTATAATAATGCCATAGTCCAGGGGCCCATAAACAGCTGAAACACTTCTCACAGTTCTGGAGGCTGAGTCTAAGATCAAGGTGCTGGCAGATTTGGTGTCTGATGTGAGGAGCTTCCTAGTTCTTAGATGTTTGACTTCTCACTATGTCTTCACATGGTGGAAGAGGTGAGAGAACTCTCTGGTGTCTGTTCTCTAAGGGCACAAGTCCCATTCATGAGGGCTCCAGCCCCATGACCTAACCACCTCCCAAAGGCCCTCCTCAGATTGAATTTAGGGATTAGGTTCGATATATGAATTTGGGGGGATGGGGTGGAGGGACACAAACATTCAGTCCAGTACCTCAGAATGCACCTGTTTGGAAACAGAGTCTTCACGGAGGTAATGAAGTTAAGATGAGGTCATTAGGGTGGGCCCTAGTCCAATACGACTGGTGTCCTTATAAAAAGAAGAAATTTGGGCACAGTGACAGACATGCAGAGAGACAATGGTGGGAAGACAGGAAAGGAGAGGGCAGCCATGTAACTGCAATGATGCATCTACAAGCCAAGGAACACCTTAGGTTAACAGAAGCTAGGAGAGAGACCTGGAACAGATCCTTTCCAAGTGCCTTCAAAGGGAGCAGGTCGCTGCTGACACCTTGATTTGGGGCTTCTGGCCCCCAGAACTGTGAGACAATAAATTTCTATTGTTTTAAGCTACCCAGTATGTGGTACTTCGTTACAACGGCCCTAGGAAACTAATACATCACTCTTTTAAAATCCCTTTCAAAATCATTTTATAGATGGTAAAGGAGAGGAGGCAAAAATCCATGAGCCAATCTTTGGCCATTTAAATGCTAGGAGTCCTTCCTTTTAGGAGATATTCAAATAGTCAAAGATGCTGTTTTTCCTATCACTGGGTTAAATTCCACCCTTGTTCCCAAGTGCAAGGAACATTTCCTTATTTTTACCTCCTATTACTGTTGGAAAGGAAAAAAGCCAAAACAAAACAGAGTTCTTCTGTAAGTCATTATACTCTGAAGATATTTAGTATCAGTCTGATTACTGAGTAAAAAGGTCTGGTTACCATCACATCTAATCCAGCAGAACTGAATTATATCCACTGCGTGGCTTCCTCGTCCGTTTGCTCTAATTTTCTTCCCTGCCCCCATTCAAGCACCTTTGACTGCATTCCAGTTTCTACCGAACGCTGCCGAAGCTCCAGCTATTTTCCTTAAATTATATAATTTTCCAGAAAACTCAGAAGTTGATCTGCTTAACAATGTATTCATTTTTCCTCTAAATAACAGTATTATTTTCCATCTCTAAGAAAGTGAGCTTTGTAATATTTCCTCTCCAATTTAAAAAGAAGCATTAGCCAGCTTGCATTGAATACTAAAAAAAAAAAAAAAAAAAAAAACTTGAATGCTGCTCTGATTCTCACTACAGTGAAATATTTTCTCCATGTAACCAGAAATAGTGATGGAAAATCTTTTCCTTTTACACAATATTTGAGCATAATTGGTAAAAGCCTTCGATTATGAAGAAGTCTTATAAGAACGGGTCTTTCTCTCAACAAAAACTCTAATCCAATCAGATTTATGTGACTCTATTAGCTGAAGTCTTTCTGTTGAGTTAATAATATAAAATGCTTTTTGAAAATCTGAATATAGTATCTCTCATGAATGTCTCCAGCAATTTCCCTGTTCATCATAAAATTTAGATGTAACAACACTTTTCACTTTAGTGCTGTTTTAGGGAAATATTGCAAGCAATTTACAATAATACTCTACAAATTGAGTCTAAGCTTGCTCTTCAACATAGATTTGATGAGATAAATTAACTTAAATAAATAGGCATTTACAAAAAATAAATTATTCAATACAAGACCATCTTTAAGGTAAATCTCCTTTTTTCATAATTAATAAAGAAAGTTAACTTTGAGCAGTGCTTAACATAACCTATAAACTCTGTGACTCTCAGTTGAAGGAACTGGGTGGGAATTATTGGACAAATCATAGGACTGAGTCTTGATTCTTACATAATTTCCTATAAGGTCACGGGCAAATAATCTAATCTCTCTTCACTTTCATTCCTAGTTATAAAATAGACTAATGTTATCTACCTAGTACAATTTTTTTTTTTATTTTAGAGAGAGAGAAAGTGGGGAAGGGGCAGAGGGAGAGACAGAGAGAGAGAGAAAGAATCCTAACCAGGCTCCATACTCAGCATGAAGCCTGACTCTGGGGGCTCAACACGGGACTCAAATCCATGACCTGGGATCATGACCTGAGCCAAAATCAAGAGATGGATGCTCAACTGACTGAGACACCCAGGCGTCCCTCTACCTAACAGAATTCTTAAGATGATTCAATAATATAATGTGCAAAAATTTAATACCGTTCATTTCTCTGGCTTTACAAGAATCAAAATGTACAGGCACAAATCAAAATTGTGATGCAGGTTATTTACAATAAGAAGTTTTACATGCATACATACTGAACACACTCATGCATGTCAATACATTTGGTACAAAATTGTACAATATCCTCATGCTACAGTATGAACAGCTCCACTGGTGGGAAGCCCATTTCATGTTAGAACAGCTCCAGCTACAAGAAAGTTATTCTTTCCAGCTTCTCATGTTCTGGATCTGTGCTCTAGTTCTATATAGAACAAATCTGATGTCTCCTCTACATAATAGCTCTTTGGTTATTTAAAGAGAAGTATTTGTGTGCACACACACACACACACACACACACACACACTAAAAAGCAGATACCATTAGATCCTTCATGTGGAACCTGATATAGGAGCTTTATGTTTATCACAGATAAAAGAAATGAGGCTCAGAGAGGGTAGGTAACCTGTCCAGGGCCACTCAGCTAATAATAAAAAAAGCCAAGATTCCAACCCAAGTCTGCCAAACTCCACATCCATGCTCTTAACTGCTATACCTTACTCTTAAATATTTCTTCTTCAAGCCAAACATTCTTTAAGCCCAATTCCTTCAGTCCTTCCTCACATGGAACATGTTCCAGAACTTTCTTCAAGCCTGTCCCATTTACAAAACTCTCTTAATACCTCTGTGAAAATGTGCCAACTTCAAAATGAATAACATACAGTGATCAAGGCATACGTCAACAATTCCAGACAATCTTACTACAGCTCCCTGGGAGGTTTGCTTTCCCGCTTTCTCAAAAGCTAATTTCATACTTTCTCCTCTCTAAACCTGTTTATACCTCCTCTCCACCGATGGTCATGCTTCATACTCCTCTGACAAGATAGAGGAACCTGGAGTTCCTCACATCAGTTAACATAAGAGCCCAACTTGCAAAGTCATCCAATAGTCTCTCCTTCTCCCTTCCGTCACATCTCTGCCCCATCTCCATGGCTGGCCCTTGCGTTCTGCCTTCTCATGAACTACACTTCCAGAATTTAACCTTCTTTACCATGTCTGATGTTCTCCTTCCATGTAATGATTCGTCCCCATCAGAACACCAACAACCTCTAGTACTTCCCCTTTAAAAGAAGAAAGCAAAGAAAGAAAGAAGAGAGGGAGGTCAGATCTCAACTCCACTACTCCATTTCCCACTTTTTAAAAGCAATATCCTTATTTCCTTCTATCTTACCTGTGCACCTCAACCAGCTTCAGTACACAGCACACCCTATAAGGACCCTTACAACTCCATTCTTATTTTCCACACTTTTCTCCCTGGTTCACTTTGCTCCAGTTCCATGGGTCTTCCTTAGGTCTTCCAAAAACTTGTCATGCTTGTTGCCATGTTAAAAATTCATCTCATGATTCTGGTCTCATTTTAAATGTCATCTTCTCAAAAAGCTCCCCCTTCCCTCCCTAACCCAGGCGTATTCCATCACAGTCTCCCAATTTCATTTTCTTCATGGAATGTATTATTCTCTGAAATTATCATATTTTGTGTCTCTTTATTTATTGTATCTTTTCCCACTAAAATGAGAGCCACAATTTTATTTGTCTGTTCACCATTGCATTCCCAGTGACCTGAAGAATACCTGGCATGTCATGTACACTCAGTAACTGAATGAGTGAGTGACATCGGCAGATTAACTAAAAAGTATTTTATAATGCAACAACTGTTGTAACCATGACCGTTGTCTCAGATTCAATAAGAGCATTTTCTCAACTGTCATTCATTTCTTTGAATTAAATGTGATTTAACTCAAGACAAACTTCTTTTTTTTTTAATTTTTTTAATGTTTATTTCTGAGACAGAGAGAGAGCATGAGAGGGGGAGGGTCAGAGAGAGAGGGAAACACAGAATCCGAAGCAGGCTCCAGGCTCTGAGCTGTCAGCACAGAGCCCTACGCGGGGCTGAAACTCACAAACCGTGAGATCATGACCTGAGCTGAAGCCGGACGCCCAACCGACTGAGCCACCCAGGCGCCCCTCAAGACAAACTTCTTAAGCATCTTTCTATATACAAGGCACTGTGGTAGACGTTTTGTGTGACATGAGAGCAAAATATTGTTGCAGTCCCTGCCCCTGTTAGTAATAGACAAGGAATGAACTATCCAGAAATAGTGGGTATATGAAAAACTTACACTCATGGAATTTATAATTTTGAGTGTTTTAAAGCTACCTGTGGTGATGTGGCAACTAAAATAAACAGAAAGTCTAGTAGAAAGGGACCAAATATACAGAATTTTCTAAGGACATTGAAAGAAATTCCTCTTGGGGGAAAATCTGGGTAAATGAGCTTAACTAAAATAATACATCTGTCTTTTGACAACCACATATTCTAAGAAGAGAAAAAACACGACAAAGATTCATAGGCATGAATGACCACATTCCTTGCAGGGTAGAGTATTTTCCTGACCCTTTCTCAGTGACCATGATCTGGTCCTGTGCTTCAGGTCTACAACAGCTTGAAAGTCCATGATCCCGCACAGACCATTTCCAGGTTCCAAGATCTCTTCGGAACTTAACCCAGATCCTAGAGATGTTCACACCTGGTTCTATTTTGAGATGGACTCAGGAAGGATCTTCTCACTCAGGAACACTAGGTTTGGACAAACACATTCTCTAAGACGTATCTAAGGAGAAAGCCTTCAGAAGCATTTTTGAAGAGTTAAAACTGCCGTGTTAATGTAAGATGCCATTGCTCTTAAAGAAGTAAACCAGTTTATGGCAAATTCTTATTGAATGGCTCCAATATCAGTGATTTGGGATAAGCGAGTCCAAAGAGATGAAGCATAGTTAATGTAATTACACATCCATTTCTTGTGATGTATGACTATGTGAAGCATTACTAATCCCCAAACTGATACCTGCCGGGAAGACTATCGAAAACAGCTGTTTGGTCCACAAGAAATGAACCAAGCAAATCCAAAGTACTGTGGGCATTCAACTGGCGGATTCCCAGAGTCAGACCCTGTCCACTAAGCACAGGATTTATAAGGAATTAAAGAGGATTCCATCAGAAGGTACATTTGTTTCAGGCATAAATCACCCTGCCAACTCATTTATTATTGTAATAACCTCTCTCAGCATTTCTATTATTGGAGAGGACTTCTTTTCAAATGAAAAATGGCGTACCTGATTACTTGCATGGGAGTTGGCGTCATACTCATTTTGGCTTCTTGTTTGAGGCAGTGAGAGGGCCAAGGAAAGGCCTTTACATCCTTGCACGCATATCGATTACAGTTAATAGAGTTCATAGGTTTATTATGTGTGGGGAGTTAAAAAACAAGAACTGTAATGATGGAAGCTGTACCAATCCTACTGGTTTATCCAGGAAAGCTTCAAGATTTCAAGCACTAAAAATAGTTAAAACTATCTCAGAAACTGTTTACATTCAGCAAGGATAATTATGTGAGCCTGTAACTCCTTCCCATCATATTAGAATACTTTAATAACCTATATTTTATTTATATCTAGTTGCTGAGTTTATTAGTGCTTATTATAGGATATGTTCTTAATTTTATGTTTTACAAAACAATTTGAATAATCGGAATTACTTTTGTGGATCTTTTTCCACTTGCAACAAGATGAGTGAATTATAAAAAGCCATTTTCTAAACATGCTAACAGGTGCAGGAAAGATTGACAGAGCGATACGAGAAAGTATTCTTAATGTAGGCTTTCCAAGATTTTAAATGGAATTTCTTTAATGAGTGCATATCATTTTTAACAGGCCAGGTTTACTACTCAGGTGATGCTGAACGCAGGATATAACAGTATATTTCATTTAACAATGACCAAAATCAAAGTTACATGACATAAAGATGTGTGCATAAAATGAGAACCAATTAGAATCAGAGATTAGTTATCTAAGAAAGATACATAAAAGCAAACATTGGCAGAAAATATAAAACAATAGAAACCAACAATTTTGGATTATTGAAGGAAAGAAACTTCAAATTAGATGAAAAAGAGAAAAAAAAAAGCTGGCCCCATGGAAGCAGAAGCAGGTGATGACTTATAAACTGTCCTTTGTGCCTATGTCCATGACCCTGTCCCTGGTTGACATATTAATTCAGCCAAGTCTTCCTAAGCACTTCCTGTGTGCTGGGGATGTAAACAAGAAGAAGGTACAAGTTCCCACTAATGAGAAGCTCCTTGCCCAAAGGATGGTCATCCATTATAAACCTGAATCAAGAACTTTCCTGGTCTCTCAAGTACATAACCCTTCTCTACTTGATTGGGATAGGCCATGGTTATTTTTTAAATCATTGTATATGAATCACCGAACTTGTTTCCGATTTTCCTTCATAGTCTTTCACATCAAAAAGAAAATGTTACCTGAGTTAGGTTCTCAGAACTGAACTCTGATGTGAGGTCTCTAGGAAGGGGGTTGCCTTTAAGAAGTTCTGAACATAAATTGAATTACCAAGAATTCTATTCATTGAAAAACACATTATATTGCATCATGTCCTTTTCAAATAGAGTGAAACTTGCTTATATTAAATTTCTAGGAACCCGAGGAAAAAATTTGATATAGGATGGAATTTGATATACTCTAGAAATATTACATGTGCGTGTAATAGACCCGGATTTCCAATTTGATTGCTATATACAGGGATTCAATATAGTTGGGTTCAATATTATAGAATTTCATTGAATTTGCATTTGTGTTTTTCAGGAGTTATATGGTATGTGTTTCCTCAAGGTAAAAATCAGATTGATTCCTGAGTCCAGGAAAGCTACATATTCATGGATATAGGAATTCTGGGAGGAATTTGAGTAGATGAGAGTTGTGTAAGCAATCTAGGTGAGCTGCATCCCACTTTCATATTAATTTAATTGACTGCAGTTTAGACTATTGAATTCTGGAATGGTGGGCATCTTTCTCTCTTTCCCTAGCTCTATAATTCTCTGGCCGATAACTTCTCTATTCCTTTCTTTCATTTAACATTTTAATATTCATCTGAATGGAAGTGTTCAAAAGAAGGAATTACCACAAGGTTTCAGCTGCTCCTAAAAATGTCTCAAGCCTTGGAAAAGTCAAAAAAAAAAAAAGAAAAAGAGAGAAAGAAAGAAAGAAAGAAAGAAAGAAAGAAAGAAAGAAAAAAGGAAAAGAAAAAATAGTGACTGTGATAAAACTGACATAAATTATTATATTAATATTTGTATCAAGTGCACCCCCCCTTAGTTTATAGACATTGAAATTATTAGCATTTTTGAAGAAATTTTTATTGTTTCATGGTTTCTTCTTTGTTTGTTTTAATCCTGAACCTGAATACCATCCTTTCAAAGATTCACACCCAGATGGGAGGGATTGGGATTTATAACCTTTTTCCTCCCCCATGGAAGACTCTAGCACAAGAGGTGTCATGGAATCGGTGCTCTTCACTGAAGAAGTAAATGGGTGAACTAAGTATTCCATTTATAAACCCTTGGGTACTTTAACAAACATACTACTTTCACACAGAAGATCCAAAAGCTAAAATCGTGAAGTTTGTCGCCATACAGCTCTATAATCAGTTCTAAATTCAACTGATTTCACCCAATGCTCCAAGTAAGCAAATGTAATGAAATAAATGGAAACATATGCTTTGAGTACCATAACAGATTGGCTTCTCAACAGATTAGGAACTCTGAGCTGTTTGCTGTTACAAACACAGGTCATACATACATACAAAATAATACTAATCTCTTTCACCTGAAATAGCTCACATAATAGCTCAAAAGTCATTTTCATCACCAAAAAAGTATATATTTAGCTAGCTAAGCCCTTCTTTATACACAGGGTTGTATTAGGGACTCAGCAGTTTTAGAGGGAGCCAATGCCTTCTTAGGCTCCACATACTTAGTTTATACCACAAAAGAATCTCTTTATGAGGGAAGTCAAATCAATTATTGACTTAAATGGCTGGTTATTTCACTGAAATGACAAGACATCCTGTGCAACACCATTGATCCAGTAGCATCATATAACCCCAGCTTCAGATACATCTAAAGGAGGCAAAATTGTTGTGTCTAAGGGAGATATCACTGAATGAATACACACAACATATGAAAATGAATTAAATATTTGAATAAATATTTAATCAGAGTTAATGCAAGCTTTACACATTGGCTCCATGAGAAGCTCTCCTGCAACTGCTCTTTCTCTCTCCTTCCTTTTCCTCCCAACCCCCCTACACACACACACACACACACACACACACACACACACACACACACACACGCCAGCTGCAGTGACTGAAATACCACCTCTGGAAATGCAATTTTTTTTGGTTGCCCAGATATCTTGTTTCTAACAGCAAGTTCTTCTGGAGGGAGGCCACACATTCACCTACTAATAGACATGCTTTTCCTGTGAATCTCTATGCCCTTGACCCTAGAGACATCTAGCTGAATGCTGCAATCCAAAGGTAGGGAAACAGGAAGGGAAATGGTAATTAGGGGGGAGGGAAGGATAATGGACCTACCCGCCCCACACACACAAAGAAGGGCAAGACTGGAGGGCATTGGGTGTTTGTGTGAAACAGGGTGGCTGGCTACAGGAAGCACACAGAAGAGGCAACAAGGGTAATCTGCATTTCCTTTTCAATTTCACCTCCAGTTTGTCCTGCTGCTTTGTGGGGAGCAAGCATCACTGGCCAGAATTCCAAATGTGGGGGCTCTTAGGGTTGTAACTCTGCAAAAAGAGATATCTAAAGGGCTTGTCTGAAAGAGATCTATATGGCAAGTACCCTGTTTTTGCTCCAGTGCTGTAAATATTTATAATGACTTGGCAATTACTAGCGGCAAAAGTGCCCCTAATCGGACCACAGGAAGTAGCAAAGGGACTTTGTTTCCAGTCAGTACTAGAAAAAAAGGGGAACTTGGTAGCTACTTGGTCATTGTTCTCGGTTTCTATAGCCATTTTCCCACGTGCTTTTACACATCCGTGGACTTGGTTTCCTCTTAGCAGGCAGGCTGTGCTCAGCCAGCATATTGGGGCCAAACTACCTGGCTGATGTGCTTCTCTCCTGCTCTGCACCACTCTATCTCTGAGACCAGATTAAAATACTTGGGCCTGGGAGTGAAATATCTAGGCGGAGGCACCCACCTGGAGCTTCTCCTACACGGCATTATTGATAACTCCAATTTGGACCTTTTGAAGGAACTGAAAAATCTGTCATTTGTCAAGCACGCAGTCATGCATGAATCCAAATTTGGGTTGATTTTCTGCTTCTTTAAGGAAGGCGGAGAATTGTATGAAATAATGTATTTATAAATTAACATCCTCTTGACTATAATGACAATGACTTTTTTACAGCATCGCCCCTCACCCGAATACCACTGTTGCTAGTGCAGAGCAGAGGCAGATTTAAGGAGCAATTGTAATTCAACTATTTCTGAGTACAAAAACTGGACAAAGACTCTCCCAAAATTTCCCCATGTAGTCACTGCTAATATTAACCCCTTTATTCTTCTCTTAGTATATAGGAATGTAAAGAAACTGCTTACAATACGTGAGAAAAAAATATTTTCAAATATCCTACAGCAATTCAGAAGTATACATTCACTTCATTGCTTCTCGGCCTTTGGCTAAGATCAAGTGCAGAAGTATACATTCACTTCAAAGTTTACTACTCCAAGAGCAAGTTTGATCATCTTATGTATTCACTGATGGTCCCTTAATAAATGTGTTTTTTGGGGCGCCTGGGTGGCGCAGTCGGTTAAGCGTCCGACTTCAGCCAGGTCACGATCTCGCGGTCCGTGAGTTCGAGCCCCTCGTCAGGCTCTGGGCTGATGGCTCAGAGCCTGGAGCCTGTTTCCGATTCTGTGTCTCCCTCTCTCTCTGCCCCTCCCCCGTTCATGCTCTGTCTCTCTCTGTCCCAAAAATAAATAAACGTTGAAAAACAAAATAATTAAAAAAAAATAATAAATAAATGCGTTTTTTAGCCTGGTTTGTGGTGTTTAAAAATAATCAAATGAGGGGTTCCTGGGTGGCTCAGTCAGTTAAGTGTCTGATTTCAGCTCAGGTCATCATCTCGTGGTTCGTGAGTCGAGCTCCTCATCGGGCTTTGTGCTGACAGCTCAGAGCCTGGAGCCTGCTTCAGATTCTGTCTCTCTTTCTCTCTCTCTGCCTATCCCCTGCTCACATTGTCTCTCTGTATCTCTCAAAAATAAATAAACATTAAAAAAATTTAACCTTACTAAGAACTGTAAGATACCTGGGAATAAACCTAACCAAAGAGGGGAAATTCCATATACTGAAAACTACAGAAAGCTTATGAAAGAAATTGAAGAAGACACAAAAAAATGGAAAAACATTCCATGCTCATGGATTGGAAGAATATTGTTAAAATGCCAATACTACCCAAAGCAATCTACACATTCAATGCAATCCCTACAAAATAATACCAGCATTCTTCACAGAGCTAGAAAAAACAATCCTAACATTTGTTTGGAACCAGAAAAGACCCCAAATAGCCAAAGCAATCCTGAAAAAGAAAACCAAAACTGGAGGCATCACAATTCTGGACTTCAAGCTGTACTACAAAGCTGTAATCATCAAGACAGTATGGTATTGGCACAAGAACAGACACTCAGATCAATGGAACAGAATAGAGAACCCAGAAATGGACCCACAAATGTGGCCAACTAATCTTTGACAAAGCAGGAAAGAATACCCAATGGAAAATAGAGAATCTCGTCAGCAAATGGTGCTGGGAAAACTGGACAGCTACTTGCAGAAGAATGAATCTGGACCACTTTCTTACACCACACACAAAAATAAGCTCAAAATGGATAAAAGACCTCAACTTAAGACAGGAAGCCGTCAAAATCCTAGAGGAGAAAATAGGCAACAAACTCTTTGACCTCAGCTGCAGCAACTTCTTACTTGACATGTCTCCAGAGGCAAGGGAAACAAAAGCAAAAATGAACTATTGGGACCTCATTAAGATATAAAGCTTCTGCACAATGAAGGAAGTAATCAGCAAAACTAAAAGGCAACCAACAGAATGGGAGAAGATACTTGCAAATGACATATCAGATAAAGGGTTAGTATCCAAAAATCTATAAAAAATGTATCAAACTCAACATCCAAAAAACAAATAATTCAGTGAAGAAGTGGGCAAAAGACATGAATAGACACTTCTCCAAAGAAGACATCCAGGTGGCTAAAAGACACAATAAAAGATGCTAAATATCAATATGGAAATATCAATTTGGAAATACAAATCAGAACTACAATGAGATACCACCTCACACCTGTCAGAATGGCTAAAATTAACTAGGCAACAACAGATGTTGGTGAGAATGTGGAGAAAGAGGAATCCTTTTACAGTGCTAACGGGAATGCAAACTGGTGCAGCCACTCTGAAAAACGGTACGGAGGTTCCTCAAAAAATTAAAAATAGAACTAACTTAGGACCCAGCAATTGCACTACTAGATATTTATCCAACGGATACAGGAGTGCTGATTCAAAGGGGCACATGCACCCCAATGTTTATAGCAGCATGATGGACAACAGCCAAAGTATGGAAAGAGCCCAAATGTCCATCAATGGATGAATAAAGAAGATGTTGTATATATACACAATGGAATATTACTTGGTGATCAAAAAGAATAAAATCTTGCCATTTGTAACAACGTGAATGGAACTAGAGTGTATGTGCTAAGCAAAATAAGTCAGAGAAAGACAAATATCATATGACTTCACTCATATGTGGAATTTAACATACAAAACAGATGAACATAAGGGAAGGGAAGCAAAAATAATATATAAACAGAGAGGGAGACAAACCATAAGAGACTTAAATACAGAGAACAAACTGATGGCTGCTGGTGGGATGTTGGGTGGGGGGAAGGGCTAAAGGGGTGAGGGCATTAAAGAGAGCACTTGTTTGGATGAGTACTGGGTATTATATGTAACACAGTAATATGTAATTCTATTCCTGAAATTATTATTACACTATATTTTAACTAAAAAAAAAAAAAAACAAATAAATAAACATGATATTGAGGGCAGAAGAAAAAAATAAAATAAAGTAACAGTAAAAAAATTTTTTTTTAGTTTATTTATTTTTGAGAGAGAGAGCAGGGGAGGGGCAGAAAGAGAAGGAGAGAGAATCCCAAGCAGGCTCTGCACTGTCAGCACAGAGCCCAATGCAGGGCTCGAACTCACAAACAGAGAGATCATGACCTGAGCTGAAATCAAGAGTGGGACACTTAACTGACTGAGCCACTGAGGTGCCCCCACAAATTTTTTAATTAAAAAAAATCATAACCAAATGTCATTTTTGTGTTTTTTTGTTTTTTGTTTTCATTTTGTTTTTTTTAATTTTGTTTAATGTTTTTATCTATTTTTGAGACAGAGAGAGAGCATGAGCAGGGGAGGGGCAGAAAGAGAGGGAGACACAGAATCCAAAGCAGGCTCCAGGCTCTGAGCCGTCAGCACAGAGCCCGCCGCGGGGCTCGAACTCACAGACTGTGAGATCATGACCTGAGCTGAAGTCAGACACAACCAACTGAGCCACCCAGGTGTCCCCCAAATGGCATTTTTGTAACCAGCCTGTTAGGGATTTCCTTCCAAACAGGCTAAAGTGGAAGAGGCAAAAGCAACCCCTCTGCAGATAATCACACTTCCAGAACCACCCTTTTCTCCTCCACATGTGACCCTCACTCTCCCTGGTGGCCGACACAGGACTATCATGGCTGGCAGCAGGGGAGGCCCCGGGCAGAGAGTGCGTATAAGAAGCTCCAGCCTCACAAACATTTCAGGCTCCCATCCTATAGCCACAACCTGAAACCCCAGTTCTAGACCTGGACCATTTGTTGCCAAGAACTCTGGTCTGGGTACGTCACTACACTGACCCCAACTCTGCCTTGACTCAGACCTTGGTCTTAATGTCTACTGTAACAGCCCCCTGAATCCCTCCCTGAATTCAGTAGCTTCCTTTCTCTGAGTTCTTTCCTCCCTCATCTTGGTACTCCCAGAGCCAGCCAGACACAGCAGCACAGAGCCCCCAAGTGAAATACACCAAAGT
Source organism: Puma concolor (assembly GCF_028749965.1). Classification (NCBI taxonomy): domain Eukaryota; kingdom Metazoa; phylum Chordata; class Mammalia; order Carnivora; family Felidae; genus Puma; species Puma concolor. Next base: position 75,652,240 of record NC_141678.1, read on the forward strand.
CCATTAAGAATCACCTAAAATGTCAACACAATTTGAAAGCAGCTATTAACAGTGCATATGTGAAGTTGGCAGTACTTGTGATAAGCAGGAAAAACAACAATGAATACTAATGTCTTATATTTGTATAGCACCTTAGAGTTTCCAAAGTGCTGTCATAACACCCTCGAGATAGGCAAAAGGGGTATTGTTTTCCCATTTTGCACATGAAAACATTTGAGTTTGGAAGGGTTAAATGAATGAAGCAAAACAAGAAATTCACTTTTGGGACCCACAAAGTAACTGTTCCATACACCATACAGGATGCCCTTGGGAAGCCCATTGGAAGGTACTTGCAAGATCATCGGACTTTGGGAGTTTGCCTTTATAATGTATCAGTTTCTCCAATATGTCGTGGATCACATTCTTCAGCCGGGAGGACCATTCATCAGATACACTCATTCCCAGACCTTGCCCCGGCATCATAATCAGAAGCAGGGGCAGGATTTGCGTTTTACCTAGCACCCCCAAGTAACTCTGATACACCCACCCTATATGAAGCAGAGTGCATTAAAGAGCCAGTTCCCATCTGGACAGGAGTTCTCTTACTGAGCACGACAGAGAAGCAAGGCCAGCATAAACTGTTGTTCTGAGGAAAGCCAGTGAATCAGGATGACATCCAGGGCCATTCATCAACCTTTGAAGCCAAGTAGTAAGGAATGTTACCCATGAACAAAACCCCTCAGGGGTTAAGAGCATGGAGACCAGAAATAAATTTCATAGATTCAAACCCCAGTCCTGCCACTGATAAGTGACCAGGGACAAGGTACTTAACCTCTCTGTGCCTTAGGTTTCTCATCTATAAAATGGGGATAATAATAGAGTAACTATTAAACTTCCTGGGACTGTGAGATTAAATGAATTTAGTGGAAGTAAAGCCTTCAGAACAGTGCCTAGCACCAAGTAATGTTGAATGAGTGTTGGATAGTAATAAAGACAGGGCTTCTGTGAGAGAATAGAAAATACATATATTGGTCTCTGCCCCTGGTTCCTGCACAGAGATCCTAAAACTCTTGTAAATTCCTAAGTGATAAGAGCACTAGAAGCATCTCTTGTTCTTTTTTTATTTAAAGATTTTTTTTCAAATGTTTTTTTTTATTTTTTGAGAGAGAGAGAGCAAGCGAGAAGGGGAGAGGCAGAGAGATAGGGAGACAGAATCCCAAGCAAGCTCCACATCGTCATCACAGAGCATGATGCTGGACTCAAACTCACAAAGCAGGAGATCATGACCGGAGCCAAAAACTAGAGTTGGACGCTTAACCGACTGAGCCACCCTGGCGCCCTGGAGCATCTCTTGTTCTAATGAGGTGACTCTAAGTTGGCTCTTGGTACCTGAAGTGTGTGGGGGGCATGGGGGTGGTGGAAGAGGGGGAGGGGGAGTCCTTGAGCTCTTAACCTGTGGGATCTGACATTATCTCCCGATAGATACCATCAGAAATGAATTAAATTATAGGACACCCACCTGCCGTTGTGAAGAATTGCTTGTTGTTGCAGGGAAAGCCAGTCCCACATCTGGTGACCAGAAGCAAAGTATTCTCTGTGATGGTAAAAGAGATACATGGGACAAAGAAAGACATGATAGGGAAGAACTGGGGTTTCCCCTACACAGGAAGATGGAAAACTGAGTTTTTCCCCTTCACAACGGGTGTCAGCGAAGTGGGATTGGCTAGATCATCCCTGGCTCATAAAACATGTAGTATGGGAAGAGAGAGGATAAAGGGGGGAGGGGCAATGAAGAACCTTTGGTTCCTGGGTGGCCATCTGGTCACCCACGGTATTGAGCAGTCACTGTGCTGCAACTGGTTACTAAAGGGAAAAGTTACCAACAGAATTTAGAGATGGATCCAGTGCCTGGGGAGTTGGTTCCCTGGGTACCTAGGGAAATGTCAACTAGTAAGTAAAAGGTGAAATTTCTAACCGTTGGTTATTGTTATCTGCCAACAAAAAGCATCTCTGAGATCTCTGGTCACCAAGAAGGTAGTCAGTGTCGGGGGGGAGGGCAAAACCAAGAAACTACTGAAACCACAGGGCAGAATGTCCAGGAGCTTTTTCATTTTATGGACTGGTAGCATTGGCTTCCTGAGGAACTTGATGGAAATGCATTGTGAGAAAGGCGACTTTGGGGCTATGTCTGGTTTGGAAAGCAGCAGAGTGGAGGACCATGCATGCGCTCATGCAGGACCCACGGCTCTCTGTGGAACGACCGCAGGTGCTGTGTGTGACCCAGCCACACAGCAGTATTCCTGAGGAAAGAGCCAGCCTTGTGGAGTGGACAACAGGTGACCGCGATCAATCATGGCAAATGCTACAGTGAAGGGGGCCCTTGCACATGAGCACCCCATGTAAGCTTATGGTTGCAAAGCCAAAGGACAGTTTGGGAAACCTATGGATGGTCTCAGCTTCCCCTCCTGGGCCTTACAGATGCCAGTAAAAAAATTATGTCCGTTAACAAGAGAATGTGGAAAGGCAGAAGAGGGATTAAGAGAATGGTTTCAGCAAGGTGGAAATTTTTAAGTTGATATTAAGAATGAAAGTGAATAAAGCAAATACTGATGGGGCAAGACAAAGAGGAAGAGAAAGGGAAGAGTCACGGGACTCATCAAGCAGAGCAGAAATTTTTAGATGGCTACTAAGAAATGAGATGGGGGCATCTGGGTAGCTCAGTCAGTTAAGCGTCCAACTCTTGATTTCAGCTCAGGTCATGATCTCACAACTCGTGGGATAGAGCTCCGTGTCAGGCTTCACACTGATAGCTCGGAGCCTGCTTGGGATTCTCTCTCTGCCTCCCTCCCTGCCCCTCCCCACCTCGTGCACGCACGCTCTCCTTCTCTGTCTCTCTCAAAATAAACAAATAAACTAGAACAAAAAGAAATGGGATGAATAAAATGGACACTGAGAAGTTGAAACAAAAGTCTTAATATAGCATTACCTAAAGCTGGGTGGGCCAAAAATACCCCACCTGATCCCCCAACATTAAAGTGCCCCAAACAGTCCAATCTGTATATCCCAGTTGAGAAAAATTTTTAAAGCCTGAAGGCAGAGATTACAATTAGAATTGTGGCCCCCAGCTTGTGCTGCGGCAAATTCATCACGTTCAAGGTCCACAAAAGGGCCAGGGTCCCTGGACTCAGCTCCTCCCTGGGGGACCCAAAGCCTTTCCCACAAAAGTGGGGAAAAGGCTCAGGGGGTGGAAGAGAGAAGTTTCCAGGACCCCTTGATACAGGAGCCCCACGTACTGCACTATCCAAACCCATTGGTGAAGTTCTGACTCAGGCTACAGTTACATTGAGAGAATATAAAAATGTAAAGTAGGAGTATGAAAGCTAGAATTTTTAAACAGGCTTTATGTGAGGTGGCTGTGTCTCCCTTCCCTGAATGTTTTATGGGAATGAGAATTATGTGTGAGTATCAAAGGGACACACAGGGAAGAAACACACAGTAGAGAAGAACTGGGGTGTTTCCTGTAGAGAAAGGAAAAAAAAGAGTTTTTGCTTCTTAGCTCCCCTTCCCGATTTTATAGATCCTTGAAGGGACACGCATTGCTAATAGCCAAGAGAGGCGCTCAGACTGATGGGATTTCCAGCATCTGGCACAATGTCCACAATTAAATACTTGCCATGGTAAGTATTCAATACATATTCATTGCAAATAAAATGGAACAAGTCCAACATTTCACCTGGATGGACAATTTAGAAATGAACTAGATGGAATCAAGCCTCCGTTCTTTAGTACTACGGACCAACCCAATTTCCAAGGCCTTTGAAGTATGTCCTGCGAGGAAAACCATACTTCGTGAATTTTGTTTTGTTTTGTTTTAATAAGCCATCATGTAAATTCTACTTGAGATCAGTACTGTTAGCCTTTCTGGAGGCAAAATAGGGGGCTCCCAGTGCTGAGTTCTGATTGTCCTGTGCAAAAAAACATGCACTCTAGCGACCCTATCCCCCACCATGCCCTCTGTTTCTTTCTCCCCTAACCCAACAGCAGGCCAGCATTCATAATCTACCTCTGCTGTTTATGTCTTCCTAACACAACTCCACCCCTTGGACATTTTAGAAAGCAACCAGATAAACAACATTCTCTCGAATTATTATTCACTTTCTAATGAACAATTAAACTGTCGCTATGCAAAAAGAAGTTTGGTAAGTTTTGAGTGTTTCTTGACACACACAATTCTACCTGACAGTATTTGAGTCATTGTACAATGTGGAAAAAAAAAAAAAAAACATGAAGAGAAGCTATCATTCTGCACATGGTAAAAATGGCAGCCATTTGGAGCCACCCATGAAGATGTTAAGGCTGAGCTCTTAGAGAGTGGAAGATATTTCCAGCATGGGCAGGAAAGAGCAAGTTTCCCTAAAAGAAAACACATTGACAACAAGGGAACAGGTTGCTTCTATTGTCAATGCCCTAACGACTTTCCTAAATTAGCTTTTTATGGGAACCCTTTCTGCATGCTTGATGACGCTCAGACCACCCAAGTTAATTTGATACAAATGTAATTTAAGAGATTCCATGTGTGTCTTAAAGAAGATTTGGGGTTTGTGGGGTTTGAGTTGTTTTTTTCCCCTCTCTCCCTTTTTTTTTACTTGTTTCTTTTTTTTAACTTGGTACAAGTTCTTTACTACATACATGCTTTTGAAACTGAGGATTTTCTGCTTAGTTATTACTTATAATCCAAGATAACATGGAAAGTAAATGGATTATACAATCTCCATTAACATCAAATACAAATCAAGAGGTTGGTTCTTCCATTGAAGCATGTGGCCATAACTTCAACTGGAGTCCATAGAAGTAAGTGAATAGGGATGTTGGTGAGTAGGTGATGTACTTCAACCTTATATCTTGAGCCAAGAATATAAATATGTATTATTTTACAGAAAGCTGAAAGCAGAGAAAGAATTTGAGTTGTTCAATTGCAACCTGGAACATCTAATCAGAAATGTTGTAAGAGAAGAACCCGTAGGGTGATTCTGTTTGATTTATTTTTATCCATTATTTTTATCCATCATTTTTAATTGGCAGCATCTTATTTTTCTTACATGTAATGTCGAACTCCTAGCATAAAAATTCACAAGGCTAAAATTATTCTAGCTTTGCCTAACATGCCACAAGTTGAGATGTGCTTCTATATTTTAAACAACCATAGAGAGGGGCGCCTGGGTCGCTCAGTCGGTTAAGCGGCCGACTTCGGCTAACGTCATGATCCTGTGTTCTGAGTTCAAGCCCCACGTCAGGCTCTGTGCTGACAGCTCGGAACCTGGAGCCTGCTTCAGATTCTGTGTCTCCCTCTGTCTCTAGCCCTCCCCCGTTTGCACTGTCTTTTCTCTCTGTCTTTCAAAAATGAATAAATGTTAAAAAAAAAAAAAAAAGAAAAGAAAAATTAAAAATAATAATAATAAACAACCATAGAGAGAGTGGAGAATGAAAGTTTAGGAGTCAGGTATTTCTAGGTTCAAATCCCACTTCTGCCACTGGTTCTCTTTGAACTCCACGTGTTAGTTAATTTCTCTGAGGGTTAGTTTTTCAGCTGAAAAATTGAAATAGGCTACTGTATGACTTAAATGAGGTAAACATTATGAAGTACTGAATAAACGGTTTTTAAAAAGTGGTGGTGACTCAGGTCAACATTTTCTGCTGAGAGATCTTGCTTCCCTGAGGGTTCCAGGATATGCCCAGCCCAGCCACCAATACCACTGATCACCAAGTTTGCAGATTTATTCTCAGTGTCTGGCTGAAAGTAAAAGGAAGTCAATCTCTCTACCAAGATAGATCACTTTATACTACTTTGACAAGGATGAGACCGGAAGAAATGATGGTCCAAAGAAATGGCTGGAGGGAAAAGGCAAATCAAGAGTTACATAGATCTATGTAACATGAAGAAAAAAGTTAAGATTTACAAAACTGTCATATGCTTTACTCAAAAAAAAAAAAAATAGAAAGAAATATGCCGCTAATTTAAGGACACAAGGCCATGTGTCAAATAGGGGCTGGAAGGAAAGGTGAATTACACAGCTGTCATGACAGAGAAGCTCTACCTAAGGCTTCCTTAGGTCAAGGAAAAGCAGGATGGAGAGCTTGGAAAAGAGAGGTCTTAGGGCAAATCCTCAGACACATCTTCCAGTGGTGGCCATTGGCTTTGTGCCTAAGCAAAATATACAGGGAAGGATTCTTTCCAATGATTTACATGGACTGCATCATTTGAATGAGTCTTGAAAAACAATGTCACAAAAGGGTGAGGAAGAATATCTAAAACAAAAGAAAGAAAAATGTCTTGAGGACAAGTGTCCATATCAGTCTGAAGCTCAAGATGAAAGCGTGTCAAGACCAAGTCTAGGATAGACTAGGCTTTGACCTTTCTTGACCAAACTCCCCTCAACTAAAATTTGTTAAAATCTGTAACAATGGTTCACATGCAAAATAAATTCATTTTAAGATGTTATGGTTTCATGTCTTATGCTTAAAACTTTAATCCATTTTGAAATTATTTTCCTGTTTATGTGTAAATATCATTTGACCATAAAAAAAGAAGGAAATCCTGCCATCTGTGCCAACATAGATGAACCTGGAGGGCGTTATGCTAAACGAGATAAGCCAGACAGAGAAAGACAGGAGGAATAGGGATTACCAGGAACCAGGGGTTCCTGTGGGCGAGTGGAGAGATCTTGGTTGAAGGGCACAAACTTTCAATTATAAAGTAAATAAAGTTCTGAGGCTCTAATGTAGAACATGGTGCCTATAGTTAATAATACTGTATTATACATTTAAAATTTGCTGAGAGTAGATTTTAAGTATTCTCACCAAAACAAAAAACAACAGAAAGTAATTCTGTGAAATGATGGAGGTGTTAATTAACTTGACTGTGGTTGTCATTTTACCATGCGTACATATATCAGATTATCATGTTGTACAGTTTAAATACATTACAACTTTGTCAATTATACTCAATAAAGCTGGAAAAAAATTTTAAAGAACATTAAAGACACCTAGTATACTACCTTGCACACACATGACACCTAATAGAGAACATTATTTTTATTACTAAATAAACATCTCAACAGTCCAAAAATCATCTTTATTTCATTCCATCTCTCTGATTCTGATCCCCACGCTACTGTTTAAGTCCATTCAGTCATTGATACAAAGAGGCATAAGCAATGTAATGGTTGTATTATATTTTCTCATTTTTGAAGCTCACAATACAAGTCCTTCTGCCTCTTATCATAAATTGTTTTCCAATACTTTATTTTTTTTAATTTTCTTAATGTTTATTTATTGTTGAACCGAAGTCAGACCTGAGTTGCAGTTGGATGCTTAAACAGCTGAGCCACCCAGGTGCCCCTTGTTTTCCAATTCTTTAATCTCTTTTCTGGACTTTGTCCAAAATCCTTCCTGTCCTCCCATGGGCTCTTTGCAGACCAATCACCCCTAATCCTCCCCTTCTCCTCATATCCCAGCCCTCTCTGCTGCCTACACCCTTGACCCCATCAACCACATCGTTTCCAATGCATTTACCCCCTCCTCCTGTTCAGTTATCCATTCGTCATCTACTCTTGTTTTAGTTCAACGGTTCTCAAACTTTTCCATCTCAAGACCCCATGATTTTTAAAAATTATTTAGGATGCCAGTGAGCTTCTGTTTATGTGGGTTACATCTATCAAAGTTAAAACTGAGAAATTTTTAAATATTTCTTTACTAATGCATTTTAAAGTAACAATCATAATCCATTTATATGTTAACATAAACAGTGTATCTTTATGAAAATCTGCTTTTCAAAAAAAAAACCAAAAGTAGTGGGAAAGTGACTTTTTTTACATCTTCACAAATCTCGTTAGTGCCTGGTTTAACGGAAGACAGGGGGATTATCATATCTACCTCTGCATTCAATTTGTTGAGATATGTTGTGTTTGTTGAGGTAAATTAAGAATATCTGGACTCATAATACAGTTGAAAAATGGAGAAGTATTTCATAGCCTTTTCCGATAAGTATGGATTTCCTTCTTTGACACCACACCATGTACAACAAGAGTAGTTTCTTAGAGGTCAGTTACTATATGGGATGTCAAACCATATCAGTCAAGTGTTTATAATCTGCTACATTAAAATCAGTTGGTCTACCTTGCATATTAAATGGATCGAGTGCCAAGCATTAGTTATTTGGAAAATATTGGTTCCCCAAGTTATGTAGATCTTCCAAATGTTGACACACTTAATTATACGATATCAGAAAGTTGCATTTGTTAATATCACCACCAATCTTATCTCAAAAGTCTTTAAGTATTGTGACTCTGTCAACTTCATGGTGGTGGAGAGAAGTCTTCCAAAATTCTCATTTTCACTTGAAAGCTTAAATTTTTATCATAGGCAAGAAACACTGTCAGTTGTTTCCCTTGAAGTGACAGGTTCACTCTTTTCATTTTTGGGGAAGTGTCTGCCAAATACACAAATCTGAATAACTCTAGTTTTTCTGCCAGTCATTCTTTCAAGTGAAGACAGTATTGCGTGAGGAAGGGGCTAGATCAGTCCACGGCTCAGACAGTCTCCTGGGTACCTTCCCTCCAGGTGACTGGCATACTGTACCAACCAGCCCAAGCATCTCCTTTGCTCTTCTCATCCAATCGTAGGAAATGCTAAGATATACTCAATAGCTGAGGTTTCATAAAATCGATAATTTGAATTACTTCATTAGGAACATCCTTAGGTGAAACGGGCTGACTGCCCCCCACGAACGTGTGACACTGGCAAATACAATGACTGTCAGTGCCATTTGGTTCTAGTGACTTGATTTACACAAGGGTGTCAGCAGCATTTCCCACACTTGAGAACCATTGTTTTAGATGTCACTGCACACTTTTTAGAACCACATGTTCCCTTCTTGATGAGAGGTTCAAGATGGAGATTTAATAAAATGGTTTCTGCCCTCTGAAGGTTGTGCATACTGAAAGATCCCCAAGTCTCTGGAGAGCTTGTATTGCCTTCAAACTTTGTATTTAAGTATTTATATGAAGCATTTAAGGGATATAAATTCTTGCTGATTGCTTGATTGATTTTTTTAAAAGCTATAAAAATCAACTGCACATTTACAGATTAGACTACACCTGGCTTAAGAGTTCCAAGTGACTGACTCATTAAAGAGGATGTGGGAAAACGGAAGCATGTCCAGGAGAGCTCAGCCGGGTTAGTGGAATGATGGAAACCAACTCCTCTGAGTACTTGTGGCAAGAACCAAAGACATTCAGGCCAAAGGTCTCTTGGCAAAACAGATAGGTTGCCCAAGAATTGTGTTGTATGGAAAAGAGATTAGATGAGTTCCTAGTAGTTCGAGGAGACCAGAGATGGGCAAGAGAGTGAAAGGTACAGAAATATTAGCTTGAATTTGAAACGAAAAAAGAAAAAATTGAGAATTCCCTCTATCCACCAGTATAATGGGTGATGTTGGAAGAAGCCATCGATGTGCTCAACAGAGGCTGGAAGGTGTGAAGACACTGAAAGGGAGACTGAGACTCCACCACAGAAATGTGTACACACTTTCAAGATGGCCATGAACCCAGGAAGCTGCCCCAGGCTGATGACTTCTAAAGTCCTTTCCAACTCTCAAATTCTGTAATTCCACAAATTCCATAAATTTTGGCACTAGAGTGCCTTAATAAACTATCATTTTCATGATTTATTGTGAGAATAAAAAGAAATGTGTGTTGAATTAAAGCTGGAGTAATTCATTCTTCTGTACAGCGAAGTCAAGATGTCACCGCCTTTTGGACAGTTAGGGGAAGGAGGCTGTCCTCACAGTCAGAGATGTCAAAAGGCCTCATAGCGTGGTGGAGACATGCAGGGGTTGGGAGTCTGTCAGGGATGGACTCGGGACTTGTATATTGGCCTGAATGTCCTAAATCCCACCTATAAAATAGAATTGTGTGTTTTCACACCCCTCATAGAAATGTGGTTACAACGTAAGTGACATCTTAAGAAATAATTAGGTTTTTCTCCCCACAATAAAACTCAACCATACCAATGCCAGGACTTATTAAAATTTGTTCGAATGCTTGCCTCAGGAAACTATTTACTGAGAAAACTGAAAAATTAGTTGGGCAAAGGAAATGCAGCTAATACTGTGTGATTAGAGTGGCACATCTAACACAGCGTCTCATTAAATGTTCTTTGATAAATTCACTCAGATTATCTTGGTTATGACTTGTGACAAGGACCAAGAAATGGCCTGAAGGCCCCGTGAGCCAACGTTGCAGTGAATGGTCACTGAGTTGTGAGAAAATGCAAAGGGGAAGGGGTGGTGGGCAAGGAAAAGGAAGGGTGCTTCGGGGATGGATGTTTGATCTGGTCTTATTTAATATCTTCATTAATGATCCGGAAGAGGGGTAAATAGCCTGTTAATGAAATTTGCAAATGAGACTAAATTGGGAGACGTTGTAAACATGCTCAAGGACAGAGAAGTAACATGAAGGCACCTTGAGAGGCTGGAAGCCTGGGCCTGAATAAAAAAAGCCAAAAGCTCGTGTGTGTTCTAGAAGGAGAGGGTGGGGGGAGAAGCAGTAAGAGTCCTACCCATTTATGAACCTAAGTTTCTGTGTGTGTGTGTGTGTGTGTGTGTGTGTGTGTGTGTGTGTGTGTGTGTTCTTTTGTTCCTCCATTTATTCATTCAGGGTTTATTGTAGTGGACACAGTGCCAGTACCACTCAGTGGCTTTTCCTTCTACACACCTTGAAGCCTGCTCACTGATTTGGATGGAGAGCTTATTCTGGCCACAACAGCAAGACAAACCAAGAACATGGGAAAGCTAAGGCCTCAGACACAACTCTCACTGATTATGAATGGAGGTTAGGGGATGAATGCCTCTACCTTCTTTGCCCCTCAATATGGGTAACTCTGGAGGTCTCGAAAAATCCCCCAGCAAGACTGAGCTCCAGCTGTCCACAAAGGTAACTGGTTTGAAGTCACACCTGTTACTCACTTGCAACCCATGTTGAGTTGGCACACCTCCTAAACACGCTCAGATCCTTATCTCACTCTCCTGGGGGGACCCAATCCAAGGCATTTATCCGATCTTTCCATGTGCTAAGGACTGTGCTGTATAAGATAAGGTCTTTGCCCTCAAGGAGCAGGTTTGATTGGCTAATGGAATAGCGAATATCAAATCGATGTTACTATCTGTAATATATTCATGTCTGCCATAGAACATAAGGGGATTTTGATGTCTAAATATTCAGTTAGCTCAAGAAAGTGCAGGACCTTCTCTTTATCACCACTTCACTATCAACACTTCACAGGTTCTCTGTTTCTAATGGTTTCTTCCCCATGTCCACAGTCATGGTGAGGACTCTAACCTCCCTACTACCTCAGCCATGGGTCTGGGACAAGCCCTACACCCAGCAGTAAAAATCCTCCCTCCCTCAACTACCACTCTGATCACATCATGGTCCTTTGCATGACCCTGTAACGATATCCAACTGCCTCAGAAGTTCAATAAGACCCCTCATCAGGAATTTGGGCTGCTATTTAAATGTCTTCTCCCTTTATCCATTTTTCTGCCCACAATAGTCTACATTTTTTCATCTCCCTGCTTCTCCCTGAAACTGAATTCTTTGTCCCATTCTGAATTTTTACTTATTTCTTTTCCTCAAAAGGACTTTCAAATGCCTCTTCTTCAAGTCATTTCTTGTTCTTTTGGGATTCTGCTAAAGAATCCTCTCTCATGAAATCTTTCTAAGCTGGCTGTCCCCAATTCTATTGTCTCCAGACCATCTAAAATTCCCCCCCACGAATCTCTAACATGTTAAGAATGTGTTTTATATACTACTATAACACTCACAAAACTTTTCTGAAGTTGTAATTAAACAATGTATGTAAAAGTTCTTTGTAAATGATAAAGCATGGCACTATCATAAATATGATTCTTTGTTTTTCTCCTACTTCTTTGTTTTGTGGGAGAAAGGATAATGATTGCATTCTCTTCTTTTACCTATTGGACATTTAAACTGAATACTTTCTTACGTCAGGATTAGCTAAGTGTATTTCTCTTTTGATTTTCCCTACCTCTGTATATGTACTCAGCATCCAAGAATGTGTGCAAAAACATTCATGACCGATTGGCCATCCTGTTGCTCACGAACACCATCTTTAGTGACTTACTAAGATGTGCACTGCAGATTTTATTTTCTGAAGATGGCCGCGTCCGTACATAGATACACACAGACATATGTGTGTATATATGTCACATGCTCTTTTCATGGAATGACTGCCATTCCTCCCACTAAGAGGCAAAGTTTATTCTCCTCCCCTGATCAACACATTGTAATTGCTTCAATGAATAGAATGTGGGGAAAGTAATGCTGTGTGATTTCTGAGGCTAAGTCGTGAAGGACAATGACATGGCTTCTGCATGGCTCTCTAGTTCTCTTTTTCTCTATATGTACATTCTCCCTGGGAAACTAGTCCCAGTTATGGCTCAACCAGCAACATCAACTCCCAGAAAGATGGCTTTAGTTCCTAATCTTTGAGCTGTCCCAGAGACAAATCAACCCTGCTAAATCCTACCCAAACCGCTGATTTGGAGGCAAAAGGATTGTTGACATTTTTTAGTCGCTAAACTACACAGTCGTAGTAACTAGAACAAAGTGCATTGTAGTGAGTCAGTGAGGGACATACAGAAAAGGTACCCAGATACAGTTAGAAAGTCAAATCTGGATCTCATAGGAGAGGCCAGAGCTAGAGTTCTGTGGGTGATAGTTTACTCACTAAATATAGGTGAGACAACCCCAAAAGAATAGGCATCCATTGTGATGGCAAAAAAGTCAGTCAGGGTCCTACCTGAATTTAAGGTTTCATTCAGAGTCTAATCTTCTGCCACAGTCGGGACCATTCCTGGGACCAAGACAAACCACTTTCTTTTGAAGATGTGGAATGTGTATCAATAATAATACATAGTAAATCCAGAAATCATTGGCTACTATGGATTATACTGGAGACCTTCCATCCTGGGACTGCCCTGATCCCTTATCTGATATCATGAAGTTGCCATGGCTGGGTTGGGTATGACCCAGGAACTTCATCTCCAAGCTCTTACACCTGAATTTCGTGTGACTGCCCTACAGGTGCTATGATTTAGATGGGCCAGGGCTGCCAAGATAAAAGACTCATCCAAGGCCAGATCAAGCAAACAAATCTAGAAATCAACTGTATTCCATAAGCATACATCTCATTTATTAACTGTTCAAAGGCTCTGGTGGTGACATCAAATATCAAATGGACTAATTTGAGAACTAGAGACAAAAACCATGGTAGAATTTTTACAGGAACCCAGGGAACATTGGCAACAGCAGGCTAGGTACCTTTAAGGGGACGTTGCCTAATGTTTGGGGCTAAAATTAAGGAAGTCAGTCAACTGGGTCCACCTTTCCAGTTTAACTCATGTTTCTGAAAATACAGTATAGTGTGGAACAGGCGTTCTCAAAGAATAGTTTTAAACCAGTATTATCAGCATCACCTGGGAACTTGTAAGAAAGGCAAATTCTTGAGCTCTACCCCAAATCAACTTAAGTAGCAACTCTAAGAAAGAGTCCCTCAGTCTGTGGTTTAATGAGCTCTCCAGGTGATTCTGATACCTGCTAAAGTTTGAGAACCATTGGCTGACTAGGACTGAATCTAGACTCACATACCATGGGAACTTGAGTAGGTGAAACATATCCCCTGCCCTCAGGTTCCTCATCTATGAAAAAAGGGAGAATATTATTATTACCATCAGGTGAAAGGGGACACCAGAGGAATCACACCAGCAGCATGTTTTGTGGATTAAACAAAACAATGTTTGTAAAGCACCTAGTGCCTCATATTCCACACTGTAGCTTTTCAGCAAATGTCGATTCCTTTTCCTCCCTCCCTTTTTCCCCAAGACATGCCGATGATAGGTCATTGAAGCCTTTCATTCCAGGGACCTAACCCTAACTTAAATGAGGGTGGGTTGTGCTTTGTACCATGGACTTTTCCAGAAGGAATTCCTGTAACTGGTATACTCTCAAGTAATGCATATCAGACAGAGAGACAAGGGGACAGAAGATACTGACACTTTTCAGGATAGCATTGCTGGAAAAATCTTTGGCCATATTGAATCCTTCTAGTCAAGTTAGTCCCTAACTTTCCACTAACTTATTCATCATCAGGACAGATATCTGAGATACTAGAGCCCTCACAGTCCCCATGAATGATAGCACGCCTGGAAGATAAGGCCAAATCTTCAAAATAGTGGCCTCTTTTCTCCAGCTCTAGATTGGTACTTCTTTTGACTTTCTCATCATTATGTAACTTAACCACATGTCCCTGGCATCCTCAGCACTCACTTGAAGGGCTAATTGGTTTGTTTCCTTGTATTTCTTATGCTCAAAAGAAAGGCATCATGTCCAATGTCCCAATGTCCCAACCACAGAACGAGGCATTCTAACCTCACCATTTGTCATGGCCCAAGCAACCAAATGTCACCTCAGTAAATATTAATGGAAGTGAATTGACTAAAGAAACCAAAAACCCATGAGACATATGGAATTACACTAGACTTTGTGAACAATGGGGTGATAATGGTAATGACCTACGTCTGAGAAGAGTTTTTCAGAGAATTGAAAACATTTTACAATTAAGTGCCCATGTCAGTGGTAAATTTATTAAGGGGTAATTGGACACAGCCTTGGCAAAACTCAGGCTGGACAGTACCGCCCCTACCCAGTGGGACGCTATTCTATCCATTACTACCAAATAAGCTTCTCCCAACATTCTCCGTCAACAGAAAAACAGAACAGCTTACAGTCTGAACTCTGGCGAGCCACATGGGGGTTATCTCAAAAACGCTGCAACTAAAAACATATCTACCTTTCCACAACATAAAGAAATAATCCACATTCTAAGATTTATTCTTTAGAATAATAATGGTTTTAGCACAAGCGCTGTATCATACAGTGAAGTTCGAGCATCCTTTTCAAAGGTATTTAAATCTCAATGCCCAAGGGCACTGAATTCAACTCTGAGCTTGATCCTGAAGAATGCTTATAGGAAACAGAAATAAGTGGTTAAAAAGGTCCATAAGAATGCAAAACATGTAATTTCATTATGGTATGATATGACAATGATAGACTATCAACATGATAAGGAAACAAAAGAGAAGGTTCCATCATCCCTGGCTTAGAACACATTTAACAAGTGAAATCTGGATAAAAGCAGAATTATGCGTAGACCTCTAAGAAATGAAAGAAATCACCCATGCAACATATCTTGTTTTCATGCATCTCACTGGTGAAATTGGTCATTTGTATTTGAAAACTAACTGAGAAATACACCTGCAGAGTTCCAGCTTAACACTACAACTGGGTAACAGCTCTGGACACACCACCATCAGCCATCCCACAAAAATACCTATGAAGACGCGGAAGACGAAACATGACAGCAATAAGAAAACTGATTTGCAATCAAACTCTTCTCAGAATCTTAAGGAAGTTCTACTACTTAAGAAACAGATCAAACCAGATTAGAAACCCATTTTGTGACTCACCATTCCTGTGCCTGATTGAAAATATCCCTCTATTGTCCACCAAGATTCAGGAATTTCACATCTGTGTCAATGACAAAATCGAGCAGCTGCCTTTCCACCATGGGGTGCTTCTCTTCAAAGCTCTCAGTTCACTGTTTCATTTCCCTCCACGCCAATCAATGCGTTTGTTTATACCTGTATTCAAAGACAGAATAGTAATGTTAAAAATGATAACAGCAGCTAATATTTACAATTTACAATGCACTGGGGAGCCTGGGTGGCTCATTCATGTAAGTGTCCAACTCTTGGTTTTGGCTCAGGTCATGGTCTCACAGTTTTGTGAGTTCAAGCCCCACATTGGGCTCTGTGCTGGCAGCATGGAGCCTGCTTGGGATTCTCTCTCTCTCTCCCTCTCTCTCTCTCTGCCCCTACCCTACTAGTGCTGTCTCTGTCTCCCTCAAAATAAATAAGCTTTTTAAAAAATGTACAATGCACTGTGCTAGATACTTTATAAATATCTCTCTTTAACGTCACCACACACAATAATAACAATATCATTATCTTCATTTTAGGAAAGTGAAGCTCAATGATATGAAGTAATTCACGAAATTTCACCAAGCCGGTCAGAAGTAGAACTGGGGTGAGTACTCAGATTTTAAGACTCTCAAGTAAGTAGCCATTAGATGATATCATAGCCCCTATTGGGTATTTTTCAATAAATACACAGAAGGTGGGAATAATTTCTAGCATGACAGGAGATATTGTCTCTTAGATGACATAATATAAGGGGGGGAGGAGACAGGGACATGGAAAGTTCTAGTCACAGTACATGCTAGGAACTTTCACTTCTGTGCATTCCATTTTTGCAGAATGTTAGAGCCAGGAAGCATGGAAAGAACTTTCATCTCAGTCCTGAAGGGTCCCCCTGGAAATCAAATCGAGCTTGACTTCTGAGTAAGAGATGTGACCAGCACAAGAGAACAAGGCCAAGTGTAAGCGAAATATCTTTTCTATATTAAAACATGAAGAACAATGGGAAATTGAATAAAAATAGGGAAAAATCATTACAAGGATTCAGAAGCTGAGCAGACTTCTGATAAATATGTATTATAGAAACTGGAGTTAGGAAAAAATAATCTGGGATTAGACTTTAAATAGAGAAGGGGCACCTGGGTGGCTCAGTCGGTTAAGCACCCGACTGTGGCTCAGGTCATGATCTCACAGTTTATGGGTTCGAGCCCTGCGTCAGGCTCTGTGCTGGCAGCTCAGAGACCGGAGACTGCTTTGGATTCTGTGTCTCCCTCCCTCTCTCTGCCCCTTCCCCGCTCATGCTCTGTCTCTCTCTAAGATGAATAAACATTTAAAAAAAAAAAAAAAAAGATTGGGGAAAAATTTTTTGAGATCATCTCTAAATTTTTTGTCACATTTCAGAAGCATGTATTATTTCATTAAAAAATGAACTATCTGAAAGAGAAAATAGCACCTTCAGAACCCATCTCACTTCCTCAAAGAGGATTGATATCTCCAGCTTCGCTCGGCTGGCGTTTAAGCTTTCCAAGTATCTATTTTAAAGAAGTAGGACACTGCTTCTTGGTTGGCTGCATTCTCTGCACTCTGCTACACGAATGGGGTTGCCTACATGACCTCTCTGGCCCCTCTTCCAAAACGGAATGGTTCTTCTGACCCAGGAAGCTCGACCAAAGCAGGTGGCCAAACCCACGGCACATTTCAGAAGCTTACTTCCCTTGATTTTTTAAACAACTTTGTTTTTCTAATTACAAATGTAGCCGTGTTTATCACCGAAAATTTGGAAAACTCAAGATATATAGGAGAAAATAGAAACTCTTCCATACTCTCACAATTGAGAGTCATGATTTCTCATTTCCAAAATTGTTGGGAAGCCAGTCATTTAAAGGCCGGACACCAGTCCCAAGGGGCAGCCACGGTTTCCATGGCTCCACTCTGGAAAGGAGACAAGGGCCTGTGCGAGCTGGCATAGGAGGGCTCCTTGTCCGAGCCTACCACACACTCCAACTTCAAATACCGTCCATAAGATAACATCCCTGGAAGCACTTTATAAACTCTCAAGGATTCTACAAATGGCAATGGTAATTATTCTCAGGAGCGAACGGGTTGGTATCTTGGTATTGTCATGATTGCACAAAGGGAAATTGGTTTCCAAGGAACGATTTCTAAATGTTCTGCCGTTGGAGGTGTTCCTGCCATTCAGCTTCTCTTTGTGGTAGCGGGCTGTTCCCTGGCATTTCATCTCCCACAAGGATCTGGCAGGGCCTGTGGTTGATCCTGGCAGACACACACCTCGTCTCAGGAAATCGCTGCTCTGTTCGCAGCTCGGCAAGCTTACGTATGGTGCTCGGATCTGTTTTGACCCCAAAAAAGAATACCACGTCAAATGCCTCGTTTTCAAGCACACCACAGGCGACAAAATTTGCCTCCCAGAGGAATGCAGCACGAACCCAGCATTAGTGCAAGTATATGCATCAACACATATATGCCTCCTTATTGCACATCATTTGTTCTTTGGACGTGTGAATGTTAGAGTAGAGCCTCTCAGCAAAAGGCCAGAGGAGAACAGTTCTAAGTTGTCAGGGTATACGAAGATGTTTGATAGCTCCCTCTCCTCAGATTCCTATGCCCTCTGATGAAGCTTTAGCGTGTCTAGATACTGGAAATGCCCTTCTCTAGGCTTACCCAACAGCATCTCCTCCCAGTTTTCCAGCCACCTGCCTGATCACTCCTTCCTGGTCTCCTTGCACACTCCTCTGCTCCACCTTCAAGTGGTGGCTTATCTCCACAGCTTCCAGAGAGCCAGGCTCTCATCTGGTGGTTTACTTCTGTATCCCCAGCACTGAGAATCACGTGTGGCACTTAGCAGATGCTTACCAAGTATTTGTGAGCGAATACATTGCTGCCAAACTCTCCGTGTCCTTACCACCACATTTCCACGGACTTCCAAACAATTTAGTCTCATGCCCAGAGCCACCCACCATTGCTAGGATACATCACTGAATAAGATGCACAGATCCACCCTCAACTCCAGAGCCAAGGACTCCGTTCCCTTTATGAGGTGGCCTACAGCTGTGTGGTCCATGAATCCCCTGCGTCAAAACCAGCTCCCAAAGAGGCACCCACCTTCATGTTCTTTCTTATTCTTTAAAACCCATTTGCCACCAAAAGAACTATAGTGTTTTGTCACCAGTATTTTCCCAACCCGAATCAAAATAAGGTCACATCCATCCCAGACACTTTGACCTTCTGGGAAATTCCCTCAACATTTCTCCTCTACTGGGAAATTCTGAAAAAACTTTCTTTAGGATGGGGTCATGGAGAATTGCTTATTTCAGAACGATTATCACCTGGGGGCAAACCAGGTCATTTTCCAAGCTTCAAGTTTCCCCCTTGCAGGGGTGGGAGAAATAATGTAGAAAGGATTAGAGAAAATAATGCACCAAAAAGGGGCTAGAACAATGCTTGGGATACAAGAAGGATACATTCTCATCCCAGGGAACTACATAAAACAGGGGTGGTGTAGGAATCAGCACTAGGAAAGGAGACTTTGAACTGGCAGAGGAGGGAGTCCTTCACCAAAGGCTGACAATAATCATGCACCCAAAGGATGAAAGGCATAGAGTAAGAAGGACAGAAGCAGGAGGGCGACTGGGCTGGATACATTGGGTCTCCACCACCCAGAACAGTGGTGAGAGAAACCCCTGGCTCACACACAGCCAGTTTTCAGGGGGCCAGACCTTGGGGGAACACTTACAGGAACATAGGACTGCCTCCTAAAATTCTGCACCGAGTGCCTTGCTATCCTCATGCTAGTTCTGGCCTTTCCGAGTGGGCAACAACCTCAGGGAACAACACTGAAGACCAAGAGGGTCCCACATCCCTCGTGCCCAATACACCGGCCCCACACCATCAGCATTTGCGTGCTACAGACCAAAACTCACGTAGTTAGCAACAGGCAAAGCACTGATCCAGCTTTCTATCCAAACCACTGGATTAATGTGTTTTATTACCACTCTGCAGGGTGAGAATCTGTCCTGTAGTTCAGATTTCTCAAGACTGCTGAAAAGAAGGAAATACGCTAACCCAGCAGTAATCCACAGATCTAATTGTTTAGGAAATTCACAAAAGAATACACCTGGCTTGGGCGTTACACCTGAATGCAGGTAATCGCCCAGATCACAACAGCCTTCAAAATTAATGACTTGGGTCTATCAGCAAGACAAGAAAACTCTAGTAGAACAGCATGGATCCCAGTAGAGAATGACTTTATTAAGAATGAGTAACCCACAAGTTCTTCTACGGTAGACAGGAAATAGAGAAAAAGTTCACTTTTATCCCATTTCCTTTGATATATATTTTTATATATCTGTAATGAACAAGATTATCTGGAAAAGCCCAAATAGTGGCGAATTTAAATATCATCTATACTTGGGGCGCCTACGTGGCCCAGTCCGTTAAGCGTCTGACTTCGGCTCAGGTAGTGATCTCATTCACGGTTCACGGAGTTCCAGCCCCACCTCGGGCTCTGTGCTGACAGCTCAGAGCCTGAAGCCTGCTTCGGATTCTGTGTCTTGCTCTCTCTGCCCCTCCCCCACTCACACTGTGTCTCTCTCACTCTCTCTCAAGAATAATTAGACATTGAAAATTTTTTAAATGAAAGTTAAATATCCTATGTATTTAAATTGATAGCAATCATTGGCATCGTCAAGTCTAACACTTTTGGTTCAGGTTTCGGGAAGCTGGGTCCCAGAAAGAGTGTGTTACTGTTCCAGCCTGGGGTCTCACAGGTGAGCCCTGGAATTTCCCACCTTTATGACTATGTCCCTATCTGCTTAGCACTCCTCCGGTGTTCACCGAGGAGTTCAGGCACATGTTTCCTCACATGCACTCGTTATTCTAAATGGAAAACCAGTGCCACGTGCCATAAATAAATAAATAAATACTCGCCATAAATAAAAGGCAACCCGAACAGAAACATAATTAAAATGAAACACTGTTAAACTCTAAGTGAAAAGGCTCTGAGACCTCTTCTGTTTACATAGTGATATTAGCGAGCAAAATGTCTTCCCAGGACAAGAAATATTACCGGAAGAGAACTGAGGGGCGCCTGGGTGGCTTAGTCAGTTAAGCGTCCAACTCTTGGTTTCAGCTCAGGTCGTGATCTTGCAGTTCGTGAGTTCGCATCAGGCTCGGTGCTGACAGTGTGGCTCCTGCTTGGGATTCTCTCTCTGCCCCTCACTCTCCGACCCTCCCCCACTTACTTGTGCTCTCGCACGCGAGCGCTCTCTCTCTCTCTCTCACTTTCTCAAAGTAAACTTAAGAAAGAGAATTGAAAAGGCAACGGTTTTCTCAATATGTGACTTGAAGCCGCTTAAAGTTGTATTTGTGCATCCACTGCCATGTGGTTTCATTCTGGAAAGCCCTACTCCACCGTCTAATACCAGCCAGAAGGTTCACTTCCTCCAGGCAACCCACCAGACTCCCACTCGTCAGTGAAATAAGGATTACCTTCTTGGTGGCTGTGCACTCTGTCCCATCGCCTTACTTTGGAAATTGAGAGCCATTCCTGAATGTTCGATGAGGATTATTGAGAATGTGCTCAGGAACACACTAGAAAAGGAAACTCACCAACAAAAACCGGTTCTCTAATTTTAATCACTGAATCAAGATTCAGATTCTTAGAAAGGAAACCAACATTTAAGGACAAATACTCAATGTTCTGTGTCGGGCAAGTCATATGCTTTATCTCACCTAATCTCCCAGCCATCTTGAAAGGCACGCTTTATCAGCTCCATTTCTCACAGGAGTGAAGTGAAGCTCAGAGAGGTTCAGTAACTTGCCTCATGTCGCACAGCTAATACTAGCAAGATTCAAATCCAGATCTTTCGTGTCAACTCTGGCTGCACATTATAATCGACTGGGAATTGGGGGTTTTTTGAATGTTTATTTTTGAGAGAGAGACAGAGCATAAGTGGGGCAGGGGCGGAGAGAGAGGGAGACACAAAATCTGAAGGAGGCTCCAGGCTCTGAACTGTCAGCACAGAGCCTGCTACGGGGCTTGAACTCAAGAGCCATGAGATCATGACCTGAGCCGAAGTCAGAAGCTTAGCTAACTGAGCCAATCGGGTGCCCCTCCATGGGAAGTTTTGATAATGATCAGTGTGTCAGAGCCTCACTTAAATTGATTCTTATTCAATTAGTCTGACATAGATGTTTGTCACTGTATTTATTTTTTAAGCTTCCTAGGTAGCTCCAGTGTGCAGCTGGCCATAAGAAATCCTTGCTTTGTACCATAACTTTTGTTTGCTGTTATTCCCTCATCACTTTCTCATTTATAAATGTCGTTTCTTAGATTTCCTTTATCATTTCCTAGTGAAGTTACAGCGAGCAGGAGAGACCGGATCTAGAAGAAGCAGGTCACTGCCCAGTGGTGGGGAAGCCCCAGGTTGAGAGTAGGGAGTCCTGGGCGCCAGCCTTGTGTCTGCTCTGATTTGGCTGGGACCTTGGGCAAAGGGCTCGACCTTGGCTTCCTCATCTGCAACACGACGGGTTTGGACTTGGTGATTATGAGCTCACCTCCAGCTCTGAAAGTGTGTGATGGGGTTCCAAGTGCTCAGATCCAGATGCAGACCCTGTGGATATGCAGGCCCCCTACGCCTTTCCAAGCCATCTTCTTCCTTCTGATTCATTTCTATTTAATGAGCTTTGGCCCGCGTGCACCCTGCCTGTCTCCTAGTCCCCTTGGCCCGTGCCGAAGTCCATAGATTATTTTTTCACCCTGGGAACATTTTCTTCATTACTAATTTGCTTCTACTTCTTTTACCCAACTCCACTTTACTACAGCCAATGGGAACTTTCTTAATATACCCAAGTGTCCTCACATGGATCTTCTTTGAGCACAATCACTTTCTAGAATTCCTCCCACATTGGGGGTGGGGGCCCAGGGAGTAGGGGTAGGGAGAAACGAGCACAGGGAAGAGGCAAATCATTAAGTTTGTTTCGGGATAAATGTCATTATCAGATTCACCCCAAGATCGGCGAAGTTCAAATCCAAATGTGTGCATATGCATGCAAACGCACACACAGATACACATACATATGTCTCCAAATTTTAAGAGACTCTCAATATCTCATTCTGGATCCATTTTCTTCCATCATTTACTTAACACAGAAGAATATTTTTCAGGATACGGCTCATTTCACTCCATGGAATTATTTTACCTATTTCTGTTTGCGCATTTATTACTTTCTTAGACATACAGGACTCAGGATATGTCACCATGAAGCCATTTAGAGAAAGTCAAAACACAGGTTAATACTTGCCCCCACACTATGCTGGACCTAAACTGAAGCATGTATAGAATACGCAGACTTCCCAAAGTCTGAACCAATGCCAAGGGCGTATGAGCCATGGGTTGCACCTACCAATGGGCTCTCACTGCACGTGTACACCTCGTCTCAGCACAGATTGCTTTTATCACCAGCCCCAAATTTCCCTTAATGGCAAAGGCCTTGGAAAATTTGTGACATTAAATCTGAGGCTAATTAATCCACAATGACACTCAGAATTTTTCAGGGCATGACAGACTCTATGAAGCGTTTGAACAGCTCTGTGTCCCACAGGAAGAAAGAACAATTTCCAGGCTGTAGCAGGACAGAGTACGGAGAGCATCCCGACAGTTCTGAAGGAAACAATTCTGTTGATTGGAACAGTATTTTGCAAATGACTATTTGGCTTTCATGGGTTGCAGCTTTTTAAAATCTCCTAACATCGGTTTTACATTTATCCTTGTTGTTGTTGCTTTTTTTAAGTGGAACTAATAATCAAGGCTTTTAGGGCAAGTTTATTGTTTTGGATACAACTGTTCCTCATCCAACTCCACACGACTACCTTCCCACTATTAGGTGGGAAGAAAAGTTCTCAGTTCCTTTCATTATTCCTCCTTTGTCATAAAACCATGGGTGTGTTTTTGATTTCCAGAGAGAAAGAAGAGTGTGTTTGTGAGTTTGCCTTTATTTTTAGACTGCGTTCTTCGATTCTTCTCTAACAGTGTATATTGTTACAGCAATCTCAAGTTCTAATTTATTTATTGTTAAAATGCTAATTATGCATTTGCCCTGTTTTTATTGAAACTAAACAAGTACAAAGTTAACTAAGAACATTTCCAAATATCCTATTGACGTAAAATCAAGTTCAAAGGTAAAATCAAGTCTTGACAGACAGGGGGCAGAAGCCTGGCTGAGATTTCAGAACCAGGGGACTCACTTTTGGATGAGGTCATCAGCCACTCGGCGATAAGACATCTGACTTGTTCCAGTGGCTACTTTTAATTTAAAAAGGCATATAGGCCATGGGAGGGTGTGAGTGCCTCAATTATATTCCGTCTTCATATGAATGATAGCAAACGATGCCATTAGAGACGCCATGGGAAGTCTCCAGTCTTTCCAAGGAGTGTAATGGGACCTCTAGGATCCCACCAACTGTCCACTACAGAAGCGTCACCATTACATCAGAATATTGGAACCGAATGGAATTTGGAGACCATGATCCCCACATTACACCTGAGGAAACTGAGGAACTCAGTCTTAAACACCTACCAAGTTAATGACAGGGTCATTAGTCCACAAACCTGGCCTCTTGCTCCTCAGAAGAGTGCTTTTCCCCGAAGTGAGTGCAAAGCATCATGGGCATTAACACCAGAGTACCTTTGCTCTGCTCCTATAGGCTCTGACATAGTAAAGGGGACTTCTGCTTCTTAACCCTTTCACACATGCAGAGCTCTGTGCCAAGTGCTTTGCCCATACCACCTTATTTAATTCTCATAACAATACTGCGAGGTAGGGATTATTACAGATGATTCAACTGCAAAGCAGCAAGTTCAGTAACTTGCCCAAGGTCATACAGCTGGGAAGCACCAAACCCACAATTCAGTCTTGGGTGCTCTGTTTCCATAGCTCATGCTCCAAGCCACTACTTTGCCTGTTATAACTGCTTCTCTCAATGCCAAACACCATCACATCCCACAGTCTGCACAGACACTTCCCATGACCTTCTTCCCTTAAACAGAACCCAAGGCTTAGCCCTTCAAGGTCGGTCTGAACCATTCACACCGTATACACTTCAGTCTACAGATTGTCCACAGAAAGATTTTTTTGTTAAAGGGGACAATGCCTGAGAATCTCTACAGAGGGCCCATTCTTATAATATTTACCCTGCCAATCTACAATTCTTTTCTTTTGACCTCCCTATATGCATATTCTAGAATTGGTTTTAAATACACTCATGGTAGGCACAAAGTAACAAATTCCTGCTTGATTCTCCTCTTTTGAAACTATACTACCGTTTTTTATCACACAGAAACCTTTTGTTCAATCAACAAACATAGACGTGTGCAGAGTACGGTGTTGAGAACTTAGGAAACAGGACTCACATCACAGGTTGGGCTGTGAGGTTTGTTCTTTTTCAGTGACAACACAGAAAGAGGTGATCCCAGCATGAAGAAGTTAGGGTATCCTCTTATTCTTCCCCGAGAAGAATTCCATCCCCTGCCCTGGGAAAAGAAACCAGAACAGCTGATGCCCTGTTTTTCCTTGCCATACTGTCTGGAGAAGAGCAAAGCAACGAGCTCAAATACTAGAAGACAACAGCATCACATGTTACTCTTCCATATGGACTTAAAGAGAAAATAAGAAAGGATAGAATCTCCTTCCTTGTTAGCTGGACCTTCTGTAGTCAAGCAGGTCCTTTGGGAGAAAACTAGGTAAGTAAATGAGTTTGTTTTGTAAAATCCACTAGGAAGAGACTCACTGAGAAGACCGAACTTCTTGAGGGCACAGGATCTTTTTCTTATTCATTTTTGCATTGCACTTTGCATCCCCGACAGCTAGGATAGTACCAAACACAAAAAAGGCACCCAAAATATGTATGTGTAAGAAGTAAATGAATAAAGAGGGTTTACTATTTGGGGCGGGGGGGTGGATATTACTATTATTATTATACTCTTCATCATCATCAGTATTATAAACAGGTAGATCTAACTTTGTGCCTTTCATTTGGGATACCGTAGATGAAGAAACTTGAACTCTAACAAAATAAGGGATTCTGGTCTAATTTCCAAGGTC
This sequence comes from Puma concolor, assembly GCF_028749965.1. Lineage (NCBI taxonomy): Eukaryota > Metazoa > Chordata > Mammalia > Carnivora > Felidae > Puma > Puma concolor. The sequence continues at coordinate 75,677,954 of NC_141678.1, forward strand.
TGAGCCACAAAAGCATCACAAAATGTAGAGCTGTGTTTAAATGAAATCTTATTTTAAACTTGCATTTTAAAAACCCTGGAATGAAAATCTAAGTTGGGATCTCAACCTTGTCGCAGAGAGAATTATTAGTCCCCTCCTTTAATATACTCCGAAATGGGAGCACGGGCTTGGGAACACACGGTAGAGTTGGGTCCTCTTAAAATCTCCCCAAGGAACAATCCTGTAGACGAAAGCACCTGATTTTCTGATCAGGCATTGTATTTGTCAGAAGAGATGATTGGGGTAGCACTGACAGAAATTTTATCACATCTAACATTTGTTCATTTCACACTTCGGGCTCTCTCTCGATCGCAGGACTCGTTCCATTGGCATTTGTCATATCTCGGCTATCTTGTTTCACCACTCTGTAGATGGTGGCTTTTTTAGGCGACTTTTTCTGAGCTGAGGATTTTTTTTTCTAGGATGCCAATCCAATCTGGTATTTCAAAATGCCAACACCATTGGCCCTGCTGGAAACCGATTAAACAATTTCTATGCCTAACAGCTCTTTTCAAGTTGCTGAGTTTTTGATTTTCATTTCTTAAGGCTAAATTTTCACACACACAAAAATTGCCCACTCTTTGCATGCAAATGAAGCAGTTTAGAAATGGAAATTCAAGCACAGTGAGCCCTGCATTAATTTACAAATCCATGGCATATTTAAAATATTTTTTCAAATTGCTTCACACGTTTTGGGTGTGTGACACATCGCCATTTAACTTAGTCAAAGTTATTTTGCTGATAAACTTTAGATAAACTCTAAAGAAGGCATCTTTGGGAGAACTTTATTATCTATTCCGTTATATTTTTTCATTAAAATAAAATGAGATCAAATTGGGTGAGCTAGAGCTCTCTGGAAAGGCAGGACTTTCTTGCCCAGGTGGGCCTATATAACCTTGAGTGAATGGAAGGGGAGCGTGAAATGAACGTCCTTGTGCGTAGAAGTCCAGGAAGGTACGAGTGTGTATGTCATCCACACTTTACATCTCAACTGTTCGATTTCTGGATCCTGTAAGGAGAGAACCCAAATGTATCCTCACATCTCTGTAGAGATAAAAATAGACAATATCGCTAGTCTTCAGCAAAGTGTATCCTAGCTTTCTGTTGTGTCTTTGCAAAAGAATGTACATTTGGCTCAAATAGAGCTATTGAAGGAAAAGACTTTTTTTTTTTATCTTTTTATTTTCTTATAATACTCAATGCCAGCATATTTTAGAGTCGACATTCCTGAGATTTTCGAATTTAAAGGAGGTCTTCTATTTATCTATCAGCGTATATCAATTCATATTCCAGTCAGACTTGAAAACTATAGTGTGCCCTACCAGACAAGAATTATAAAGTCACAGGAAACAAAACAGTGGTACTGGGGCAGAGACAGAAAAATAGTCTCCGGGCCTGAACAGAGAAAGCACACATATATGGGAGAAGTGACATTACAAATAAGTAGAAAAGGAACAACTCCTAAATAATGGTGCTGGGACAATCAGGTAGTAATTTAAAAAAAAAAAAAAAATGTTTTTAAAGATGAAGAAAAAGAAAGAAAAGAAAACAGAACTACTACTCACATCATTCACTAAAATCAATTCCAGTTAGATCACTGACATATGGAAGGAAAAATTTTACGAGTTTTAGAAAGAAAACGGAAAACATTTTTGTGATGTCAGGCTAGGGAAAGATTATTAAAGAAGTCACAAAAAGAACTAACTATAAGGAAAAAAATAAGGAAAAAGTAATGATTGATTCAACCACATTAACTTCCATTCTTCAGAAGACACCAAAATGAGTTTAAAAAAAAAAAAAAAAAAAGGATACAGCCTGGGAGAAGTTATCTAAAATACCTATAATTAACAAAGCATTAATATCCAGAAAATAAAGAACTTCTCTGTCAATAAGGTAAAAACAACTGAGGAAGGGAGAAGCAATCCAAGGGCATAAGAGATGAGAAAGCATTTCGTAGATGAGACAAGACACATGTCTGTTACATACAGGGAAATGTTCATTAATCATCAGGAAAATGTATAATGAAACCACAGTGAGATACCATTCACTCTCACCTGGTGGCTAAAATTTTAGTCTAAGAATATTATCAGTAAGATGCGGAATAAATATGGAAAAATGGATACCCCCATAAACTGTTGTTTGGAGTAAACTGCCACTTTGTTACTCCCACTTTGGAATACTGGTTAGCATCTCACAGTAAAATTAAGCATGTGTACATCCCACAACTCAGCAATTTCACTCGCAGATGTACAGCCAAAAGAAACGAATGCACGTATTTACCAGGCTCCATGTATGAAAATATTCATAGTAGCATTGTTGTTCAAAACAAAACAGCCCCAGGGCACCGGGGTGGCTCAGTTGGTTGAGCGTCCAACTGCGGCTCAGGTCACGATCTCAGGGTTCACAAGTTCAAGCCCCACGTCAGGCTCTGTGCTGACAGCTCAGAGCCTGGAACTTGCTTCGGATTCTCTGGCTTCCTCTCTCTCTGCCCCTCCTCCACTCACGCACTTATTCTCTCTCTCTCTCTTTCTCTCTCAAAAATAAATAAACACTAAAAAAAAAAAAAAAACCAAACATCCACAAACAGGAAAATGTATGAATGGATTACGACATAGTCCTACAGCGGAATGCAATATGGCTACATATGAACATGACTGAATCTAAAATGCATGACATGCAGCAATACTAAAGCAAGTTTAAAAAAAATGCGTGTGGCATAATTTTATTTATCTAAATTTCCAAAACAGGCAAAATGAAACGTTATATTGTTTAGGAATATCTATACATAAAGAAAAGACAGAAGGTGATTCAGAGAAAATGCAGGGTGAGAAGAAGGGTTCTTCCTCTGGAGAGAAGGGTTCAATACCATTTGGAGATACCATGCACAAGGCTTCAAAGCATCAGTACTATTTTTCCTTTTACTGGATTTATTTTGTCATTATTCTTGAAATTGTATAATAGATGTTAAACACACTCTCTTGTACGTATTATATATCATATATGTAACATTTTTTAAAAGGTTTTTCAGAGAGCTTTGATCTGTGAGGGCCTAATCGAAGGTACAAACATAAAGTACCTCACTTCCCACCCCATCCCAGTTTGTCTTAAATAGTGAGTTGGTTCCCAAAGCTCTTCTCCCAAAGTCACATGGCTTCCTGCTCACTATGTGACTCGGAGAACAGAGCTGTGGGCAGAGGTGGCCAGGAAGCAGGTAGAGCCCCAGACACCCATGTGCTTCTCATAGTGGCTGATGTGTTATTTTTCTCACTTACTGTTATCGATCTTGCCTTATCTTTCTGCCATGACACAGGCTGAAAAACACAGTGACATCTGATGGTTTGTTGACCTGATTCACCCATCCCATTTGGATAACGCCTGTGGTGGCTGACAGCTGAAAAAAGTCTCCACAAAGAATCTTGTCCTGAAGTCTCAACTGAGCACTTTCTGGAAACAGGTATTAAAGAAAAGTTTTTGCTGAAGAAGGATCTTTACCTTGCGTGTATTTGTTTAGTCTATGCTTATTAGACCTCAGGTTTCCTTATGTTCCACGAAAATGATGAAGATGTGTTCCCTCGAATCATAAATGCACTTTTTGTTGCTATTTTAACATCTCTGAAATCAAGATGCGTTTACAATCTAAGACATGACGTAGTTTGACAGCAGTTTTTTCTTTCTGAGAATGCAAAATAATGGCTTGTCTTTAGATTCGTGGTTTCTTAGATTCTCTGGCATGTAACATCAAGTTTCAAGGGGGATTCCCATTGATAGAAGACGGAGAAAACCAGAGGTCTTAGAACAGAGAGATCAAAACCTGCTACACTCCCTAGAGGCCAGAAGTGACTCTGAAAAAACCCACACCTGAGAACCACTCTTGTTTCCTCCCTTCACCAGCTCGCCCTACCCTGGCTTAACTGTTTGATTTCAGTAACTTGGTCACTGATGTATAGTACTAGATTGAGGACTTACCAAATAACGTGAAGATATTTTTTTAATGTTTATTTATTTTTGAGAGAAAGAGAGAGAGCGAGAGAGCACAAGCAGGGGAGGGGCAGAAAGAGAGAGAGAGAGAGAGAGAGGCACAGAGACAGAATCTGAAGAAGGCTCCAGGCTCTGAGCTGTCAGCACAGAGCTCACTGCGGGACTCAAACTCACGAACTGTGAGATCATGACCTGATCTCAAGTCGGACGCTTAACCGACTGAGCCACCCGGGCACCCCTGTGAAGATATTTTTTTAATGTAAGGTTTCTAACAGGAATTATTCATTTCTACAGATCCTTTAAGAATTATTCAATAAGTTACAAGTTAGAAATTACATGGTGTGTGGAGGGGGTCGGGTACCAGTTTTCGTTGAGATAAACCAAGATAAGATGCTTTTCTGTGTTGAGCAGGAATTACCTAAACTGTGGGAGTAGCTTCGACAGGTTTCCATTTGCTTACGGCGAAGCCTCTTCAGACCAAGACTTACTGGAAACGGGGCTGTGCTTCTTTTTGTTTGATGTGTCATGGGTAGACCCAAGCGCCACACCATCTACACATGGCACTTAATAAGTACGGACTGTTCCGAGTTTAAATGGATTTAATCTGGGCAGACAGGAAGAGCAGACATCAATCAGCACGTGTTTGGCTTGTTTTGAGAAAACAACGTTAATCTGACCTAGCATGGTCCACAGTGACCCACTCAAGGCCCAGGTAGCTGGTATCCGACATCCCTCAGGGAAATCACGATAGAGATTGTATGGTTTCCCTTCAAGTAAAGGAAACTTAAACAGAGGAAGAATTAATGTAGGTAAAACACCAGACTGGCAGCCTGAACAGCTCTTTGCCACCTGGCCATTGTAACATCCTCAGAGTCCCTGCCAATGGCATGCTTTTTTTCCACCCCACGGAACAGAGTGCTGGAAACAGATACTAGGTAGTAGTTTGCCTCCAGTGCCCTGATATGTGACAGTTTCCTGCATGGGACTTTTATTCTTATTTGGCATTTGAACTTTTAAATGACTCCCTGATTAATGCTTCGATGCTGCACGTGATAATTGCCTTGGCAGACAAGGATGTCTTTGTTCTTGCCCACTCACCTTTTGTGTGGAGTTTCCCACTCCTGTTCCCTTATTTATGACTTGTTGACGTTCATCTATATTTAGCGAGTGTTTTGCTAATATCCAAGGAGTCATCAAAGGTGCAGCTGCTCAATCTCTACAGGAAACTCCCGCTTTAAGGGGCTAGCTCTACTCTAGGAGGATCTGCTCCGGAACATTCCTCTGCAGGAAGATGAGATATGCACTTCTTGATTTTTAAATTAGCTGGCTTGTGCTTCTATCTTTCCCCCCATTTTTGGAGCTCAGTGAACTCATATGTTATTCTTGGTTGGTTGTCAAACCAGCAAGGATGTTTTTCTGATCGTCTTTATGTGGAGTTATATTTGGCTGTTTTTTCCTCCCTTTTCAGAGACTCCTTTCTTCACTGTGTGGACACGTGACCTTGTTTTTGTGTTTTCAGTGTCCCAAGCTAGGAAACTTGTGATAGTCCTTTCCTGTTCCTTCTTGAGTCACTGGTTTATGTCACAAATGCTTGGCTCACTTCCTCCACGTCCTTAGGAAGGGGGTCCTCCAAAACAACCCCCACTGCTGCCTCTCTATCTCTGTGTGGTTGCCACAGCACAAGCCATGACAAGGCCCTTTCTTTCTCAACCCCATCCTAATCGGGTTAATTAATGGTATACTCAGAATACACTATTTTAAGGTGATCTTGCCACAAGGCAAAGCCACTATAGAGTTCTCAGTTCCACAAGGAGCTGTCTCTTTGCAGTGCAGAGATGACTCCCCATAAGGCCTCATGGGTCTCTCCGTCAACCCACTTCTATCCATCCTTAGAAACAGAAAATATTTATTTCCCCTTGGTCCAGGCTTCCAAACATCAGGGGGGCGGGGGGGGATATCACCCTTTTCATACATATCTTGAATAAAATAAGAAGAGACTATCAGAATCGATTTCACAAGTGCTTTTGAAACTGACAAGAATCCAGCAGAGGAGAAAAACTAAACCCAGGAACCTGGAATGGATAGAGGAAGGGGGGCATTCGAGAATGTTCTGCTTTAACTGTTGCCCCTTCCATGCAGCATCCATCTGCTCTTGTGGCTGAATCAGGGGAGGGATGGGAACCAGCCTTCGCAGGCAGTCTGCTGTGTGTGCTACTTTAACACCCATTTTGGGAGACAGTGTGATACAGGGGTTGAGAGCACAGGCTCAGGGGCCAGGTTTGAATCCTGCCTTTACCACTTCTCCGCCATGAACCCCTTAGCCAGTTATTTTAATCTCTCAGTGCCTCAGCTTCCTCATTTAAAATGGGGACAGAGGCGGATCATAATAGTACCTCTCCCCATGAAGGTAGGAGTAAGTAGGTTGATATTAAACAGAGCCTGGCATAGAATAACTACTATACAAGCATTTGATGAACCTAAAGTTCACTGAAGCTGAATAAATAAATAAATAAATGTGACCCTCAGTCCTCTGAGCTACGTATTTGTAACCAACATCCCTGGTTGCTGGTTCAAGAGCCTCTCATCGTCTCGCTTCCTGCGGGCAGGGCTCTCCTCCACTTGATGGAGGCTGGAGATGCCATACGCCAGCCTTCCCAGCATCCCTTGCAGCTGAGACATGAACATAGAACCCAATCGTGGCCAGTGGAAACTGAGGACATTTTTGCTGGTGCCTTTTGGAAAGATTTTCCTGCCCTACCAAAAAAAATGCAGTTTTACAAGAAGCCCCCTCCCATGTTTCCTGTGTGTTGACATCCTTCTATACCCCATCATCTTGTGACCACAAGGAAAAAGCCAAGAAAAGCCAATCTAGTTCCACTGAAGCAATTCCAGAACCACCTAGGCCCAGGCTCCTTGTCAAACACAGTGTTGAGATAATGCATGTCCTTATTCTGTAAGTCATTTGTAGTCAGTTGTTTATAGCCAGATGCATCCCAAATAACACAAGGAGATTTTAAATGAGGAAATGGAGGGTTAAGAAGGCTGACTAATTTTGCTAGCCAGGCAGATGGTAGGATTAGAATTCAAACCCCATCTAACTCTAGTTTGAGCTCTTACTGCTGCATCAGGAAGCCACCCCAACTGACAGTGCTCAGCGACTAGACAAAGCCAGGTAGGACCCAGAGCACCAAGGGACTGCTGTGTTCAGGACTGACTCTTCAGCAGAGCAAAAAATAACAAATGCCTTACAATGTATTGTTCCTCTCTTGTCTGCAAAGCACTCTCACGTCTAGAAATGTAGAAGTGGAAGGGAGCTCATAGACCATCCAGCCCAGATGACAAAACTGAGATGACCAAAGTCACACACCTGGTTAATGACAAAGTCAGTTGAGAACTGAGGTCATGACCTCATTTTACAGGTGGAGAAACCAAGGCACAGAGTGGGTTATGTGTCTTGTCCAAGGTCACAGACTAGTAAAGCTGGCATATAAATTAGGCAGTCTGTCTCCCAAGTCCTCGATTGCTATAATATACGCCCTACAGTGACCGGCTTCTGTAACTTGGGCCTTGCTTATAGAGATGTGCTCTCCTAATCTGAGGGAGGAGTGTAATAATGCTGTAATCAACATCACAGATGCCAAAAAGGTTAGCTCCAAAATTGTGAGCTTCCCAGCCTGGCTGGCTGAGAGAACAACTGGCCCATCAAGGCTCACATGCAGAGCTGGATTGCCCAAAGGCCACGCTAACTCATGCAGAGAGCACGGGTGAACCAGGGGCAACCAGAAAAGGAGGAAACTCAAGTTGGAAAACTTTAGTCTAAATTTGTAATAAAACAAAAATCTGAGGGGCACCTGAGTGGCTCAGTTGGTTAAGCGACCAACTTTGGCTCAGGTCATGATCTTGCAGTTCATGAGTTTGAGCGCCACATCGGGCTCTCTACTGTCAGCGTGGAGCCCGCTTCGGATCCTCTGTCTCCTTCTCTCTGCCCTCCCCAGATCGTGCTTGCTCTCTCCCTCTCTCAAAAATAAATAAACATCTTTTTTAAATCTAAAAAGATGTAGTTTTAGCATGTAGGTAAGCTTTGTGCTTTGTAGCTGTGACCCCAGATACCATGAAGCAGAGAAGAGCCTTCCCTGAATTTCTGATTCGCATAGTCCATGAGCATAAGTTTTGGCGTGGTTGAGAACACTCTCAGGTCACAAGAATCAGTAGTTTTTCAGATTCCATCCCCTGCCCCTCCTCCTGCAATACTACAATGAAATTCAATTCTGACACTAACCACCCCAAGTTAGGGTCAAACTCCACAAGTTCAAGGGTATAGTCCCCAGCAAGACTGCCCTCACTTCAGATGCCAGTCACAACTTTGAGTGTTCCCAGACCACCTGCACTTCTGACCAATTAGCTACAAATCCAAGGGATCTCAAAACCCCCCCTTAGGTTCAACAACTGGCTAGAATGACTCACAGAACTCTGGAAAGTGCCATACTTACGATTACAGTTTTATTATAAAAGACACAAATTAGAAACAGCCAAATGAAGAGACACATAGGGCAAGGCCTGAGTGGGTCCCAGACACATAGCTTTTATGCCCTTTCTCCATGGAATCAGGACACCTTGCCCTCTCAGCACACTGACATGTTCACCAACCAGAAAACTCCCTCAAGCTTTGGTAACCAGTTTTTACTGGGGGTTCGTTATATAGACCTGATTGATTAAATCATTGGCCACATGATTGAACTCAATCTTCAGCCCCTATCTCCTCTCTGGACATCAAGTTCACGTAAAGTCCCAACTCTCTCATCATATGGCTGGTCTTTCTGGTGACCAGTCCCCATCTGAGTCATCCTGATAGCATAAATTCAGTTGTGGTCCAAGGGGCTCTTAAAAAACAAAGACACTCCTATCACTTGGGAATTTCCAAGGATATAGAATCTTCCTCCCAGAATCCAGGGACAAAGGCAGTCATATTCTTTATTATACAACACCCCACCCTTCACTTCCCCACATTCTGCTTTGTGATGTTTAGGCTGGGACTCTGCAAACCACATTTCTCCTTTGCCAGCCAGCTCTCTGTTAGACTTTGCCAAAGGCTTGCTAAAAGAAGACTGGAAGGCAGAAGGAGGGAAGAGGGATTTAGTCCTTTGTGTCTGCCTCCTGTTTTCCTCCTGTTTCTGTGAGCATGACTCCAGGCACACTTTCCACAGCTATAGTAGCCGTTAATTTCAGTACCTATAGTTGATTCCAGTTTTCAGTTTTTTAGCATTCCCAGAACCAGCCTTACCATGCCTTCTCAGAGACCACAGAACAAGCCAGACATCAAGGGTCCCCTCCCCTATTTCAAAGTCTGAGTCCAGGCCTCAGGGAACCCGTCCTTCCAGGTCAGAGACACCAGTACCAGCTAAGCAGCATCTCTTCCTCAGAGGTCTGTGTTCCAGGTGCATAAGACTTCCCTTCCAAGTTCAAAGACACTAGAACCAGCCACTGGTGCCCTCCAAAATCTTGAAAGGAAGAGAAAGAAAGAAAGAAAGAAAGAAAGAAAGAAAGAAAGAAAGAAAGAAAGAAAGAAAGAAAGAAAGAAAGAAAGAAAGAAAGAAAGAAAGAAAGAAAGAAAGAAAGAAAGAAAGGAAAGGAAAGGAAAGGAAAGGAAAGGAAAGGAAAGGAAAGGAAAGGAAAGGAAAGGAAAGGAAAGGAAAGGAAAGGGGAAAGGAAAGGAATATCTTAATTTTAGCTCCACACAGCCCATCTCCAAGCTTCTATGTTTTAATAATTCTGACCATTGCACTTTGTCTCCTCAGCCCTGGGAATGATACTTCAGTTCCCTTTTGCCTTTTTATTTCTTTGATATCCAGTTAACAGTTCTTTATATTTAAGTTCTTCTGTTCAAAATAATTAATGGGATGTTTATCTACTGACTGGTACACAGATTGTCAAAGATGATTCCTCTCCAGAAACAGATATTGTCTGTCATCTCAGAAGCTCACCTTGGCCCCCTTGGGTTTCCTATATCATCATAACATAGCTTTAGAGCTGCACTATCCAAGAGAACCTTCTTGGATGATTGAAATGCTGCATATTAGCACTGTCTGTTATGGTAGCCAACAGCCACATGTGGCTTTAAGAACTTAAATGTGACTAGTCCAACTAAACAACTGAATTTCTAGTTTTATTTCATTTTAATAAAATTGACTTTAAGTTGACACATTTGGCTAGTGGCTACTATATCAGACACCACAGCTATATAACCTTGTTTCTATTTCCTACCAGAACTTATCCTTCTGTTTTTCTATAGCACTTCATCCTATGAAGTATTTTTCATAGTGTATTCTAACTATTTTTGTGGTAGTCTCTATTAACAACTGTAAATTCCTGGAGAGGCCATCTGATGGTCTTGGTGCCTGGATACATGGCAGAAGAAGATGCTCAAAAATGATTCATGAACTGAGTATAGTGTCCAACCACAGCACAGTGCACAGCCTAAAGCCCCGTGTCAGGGAGGAAAGAGATGGCCTTGGATTGCAGAATGAAACTGCTAAGACAGAGAACTTACCTCTTTGTGTTTTCACTTTCCTCATCTCTAAGTAATTTCTATAAGGAAAGTTGAGCGTATTGGCTTAGAAAGCTGGTCTGAAAGCTAAAGATTTTTCTTGGCATTAACCTCAACATTCTATCTCTCAAAACTGGGTTTAAGGATACCTTATCCTCCTAACAATGGTCTTAAAGTCTATAGGTTAAGAAGAAGAAGAAAGAAACTTTCTCTAGCAGAAAACACATAGACAAAGTTTAGAAAAACCCACCTCTGCCCTTTGGTATTAAGGGAATGATGAGGGACTCCATTTCCTTCTATCATTATTATCCAATTGGTTATCCAACAAAGAATTATTGGACAAATCCACTATAATGCCAAACTACTTTGAGACTATGGAAATCAACCAAATCTCTCTGCTAATCTCTCACATGGCAGTTTGTACTTCTGTTTGTAGCATATACTATAATTAAGTATCCTAGGAGTGATATATTTGTTGTACGCTCACCTAACCAGCAGGTGGAAAGCTACATGAGGGTAGAAGCCATACCTGTCTCTTCACACCTTCATTCTCAACAGAACAGCAGCAATATACATAGCTTCAATGTGGTAATTACTAAATCATTTTTGAATAAATAAATAAACAGAAAAAGAATTTGATATATATTTTGAAAATTAGTCGCCAATGCCTTAACCTGACAAAAATTGGTAATTTCATGTAACAAGTCTTCTTAAGAAAATTGTTGACCAAGAATTAGAAATTCTAAAGCCCCAAAATGAATGTGGCTGGATGAAACACAATAATGCCTAATACCTGGGTTTCCTTTTTCCCATAATTCTTTCATTGCCCCACAGTCCTCCACTCATTGAATTAGCAAACACCAAAGAAGTCAGTAGGGGATATAAACAGGTGTTTTAAATTTTATAAAGGAGACAAGAGTCTTGAAAACAGAGTCTTTTCATTGCAAGAGCAAGGCTTTTTGAAAAAGAAAAAGAGCTTTGATCTTCAAAAAGCTAACAGACTGAGGAACTCAGAGCATGCGGTTACCCCTAAACCAGAAAGGAGAAGAGAATGCCTGATGAGGTGACAATAATTTTCTGACTCAAAAACAGATTGGTGTTGAACAGCAAGGAGAAGGAAGAGGGCCCAAGAAGAGTTTAGATGTTGGGGGATTTAGATGGCATGCCCCTTCCCTCTGGGCCAAGCCTAGAGACTTAGGGAGAGGCACTCCAAGCAGAGGCATAGGTAATCAGCAGTCTCATGGAGAATACACTTGTTCCACCATAGCCTTGCAACAGCCAAGCAGAAATGGCAATGAGACCTGTCTGCAGAGAGGACCCACCCTGCATCTTCCACAGTACTGGTGAGGCAGAAAGGGCAACTGAAGGTTCCTGTGCACACAGAAGAAAATTTACCATGAAGCTAAAGAAATTTAAGCTTCAGTGCCCTCATTTGCACGCCCCCTTACAAAGGCCCAGAAAGGATCCTAGCAGTGTACTCATATAGTCCCATATTTTTTTTTAAAACTTTCAACAGTAAGAGAAACTTTACCATCAATTGGTTAAGACCACTATCTTCTTCCATTCCAACTTCTCTGACACACTTCCCCCCGTCAGATGACGTTGGAGTAGCTGTTGGCATATTTGGGATGCAGCTAAGAGGAAGTTGAGTTGAGAATACACTTATATTTGAGTTTAGTCAGATATATTTATATGGTTCCCAGTCATTTATGTGTCTAATTGTTTTTGCTAGCCATCCAAGTATACAAATGGGTGCCAAAAAATTCTCCTAGCATCCACTGTGCCAATACCCGGAGTCATGGCACAAAGTTGCAGAGCCAGAAGTTACAATCTGATATGAACATATCCTACAGCAACGAGAACCAGAGCGACATGGATAGTGGAGGAAAAGGGTTTTAAATGTGTGGAGACAGATGCTAGCCCATGGAAACTTCTTCTAGTCATGAGAAGTGTGAAATTATAAGTGAAGCATTTAGCTTCCATTGATGCCGAGTCAAAATGGAAGTTCTTCTCAGCCAGGAAATATACTCAGCAGTATAGTCAACCCAATAAAATCATAAGTGTGTGTTCTATTTCTTAAAGGTAGCTCCCCAGATTAAATTAGGTCTCTGCAAAAGCTGGATTCTCCCCTGCTACACTCAAAAGGAGCCAGGAGGTGCTGGGAGATGTTAGCGGCCCTGTGGAAACACACAGTGAGCCACACTGAGAAACATACAGGCACACAAGAACACAGAGGGACCTGCATGACCGGAAATAATGCACCCTGAAGACTTTTCAGCAATAAATAAAGGAGGGACCAAATGCCTACTCCTGATGCCAGAACAATAACTAACCCCTTGGTACTCTGATCAATACTGAAGAAGAGGAGAAGACCTAGTTCTGAATTGAAGGAGTTTAAATACTCAGGTGCCCAATATCCTAAATTGACTAAGTTGACACGTAAGTAACTGATATTCAGGGCCCCAACATCAGTGGGAAAGCAGAACATCATATCTTAGCTCAATTTAGTTAGAGAAGAAGGTTAATCTTCACACACGTGAGTTTTGTGACTGTAAAATTAAGACCCCGTACATAAACCCAAGCGAAATTCTGCCAAAGTGGCTGAGTCAACTCAACCTACCATGTTGCTGATGGCAATGATAAACTTTGCTCGAGTCCTGGGCTCCCAGAAAATAGCAGTGATTAAGAAATCCCCTACCCTTTTGGGTTTCAGGGAAATAAATCTAATCGCAGCATACCTCCTTTCTCTTCCATATTCAAGATTAGACATATCTCTATCCTTTCTCATGATTCCCATAAGACTCATGGATGACTTCCTTGTTTACTTGTCTCCACAAAGTCCCCTGCTCCCTGCATTTTTTTTCCTGAGAGACTTTCCTCATTAATGAAATACTCTCGGTTGCAACAGCCTGAACAAAATCATCTCCTTCATTACTCTGTGCCTCAGGTCTTTGACACTGGCATGTTCTCACCAAATGGTAACCCAGAAGCTAGTTGTATTTGGAATCACAAACCCAAGATTCTCAAGCATAGAGAAGTGGGGCCTATGAAGGATCAGCGCATACCTTCAGTGGAGAGGACTCTTTGGAAGTTAAAAAATAAAATAAAATTTCAGACTTCCAAATGATACTAGTTTTTTTAGTACCTAGAAATTGAGAAAATAATGACCAATTACCCTCAATTAAAAATGCTTTACAAAACATTTTATTTTATTAATTCCTAGGGAGATAGACATACATTTGATAAATTCAAACATATATCCAGGTCAAAATCATTTTTTCTGTTCAGGATCCATGACTTCACACATTTTTTAAGTATCTCTATGATCCTCAGAGATATGTGGGCCACAAGTTGGGAACAACTGACTCAGATATTTTCAGGTGAAAATGAAAACATGAGGACAGAGGGGTTGATCTGGTTGGGGTGGGCAGAATGTCAGAGGACCTGGCACCATCCTTTGGAAACCTGTTGGCCAGGCAACCTCGTGAAACACAGATATTGATCCCCCTTTGTTAGTCGACCCCCAACCCTGGAGCTGGGAAGATGCAAAACCAGTCACATCTTCCAGGCTCTCCTTATCTGGACCCACAGGGAGGCATTGCCCTCAATCCCCCTCAGGCCTTCTCTCTTGTCCTCTCCCCAACACACACGCATGCATGCACACGCACACACACACACGCACACACACACACCCTTCATCTCTGACTCCACACTCAGGCCCCTGCTCCCTGGTAACCTTAATCCTTTTAGAGGAAGGCAAAGAAAACTCTCTTTTTGGACAAGATCAGAGACCCACCTGAGACAGAGAAAGAAAGAGAGCCAAGCCAGGGGCACATCAGGGTTGCACTCTGCTTCCTTGGTTTCACCCCTTCCTTTCCAAGCTGGAGTCCAGCCCCAGCGTTGAAAATGCCAACAGAAAAGGAATATCTGAATTTTTGAGAACACAGACAACATATTTGTAGATATTTCCAAATGATTTTAAGGCATGCCTGGCGAGCCCCTTTACAAATGTTAGGAGGGGAATCGTATATTGGTCATATTTGTATACAATAGGAAATGTCCTTTGAAAAACCACACTGACAAACCCACACAGATTTTATAGTCTCCTATAGAAATTTAATGAATATTGAATTTAAATCCCATCAAAGTATTAAAAACTAGCTTCTATGCTGTTTGAAATACATGACCAATCCTCGTGCAATGTTGGTGGCACACAACATTCCAACATGGAACTGTTCGTTATCTTTTTGTATAACACCATTCCATTCCCATCTAGGATTTTATTCTAGATCCAAGGAGTTAAGACATTGTATAATTTCCAAAAACTCTACAAACATACATTATTCTTTTTTTTTTTTTAATGTTTAATGTTTATTTATTTCAGAGAGAGAGTCAGAGCGTGAGCAGATGAGGGGCAGAGAGAGAGGGAGACACAGAATCCGAAGCAGGCTCCAGGCTCAGAGCCCCAAGCGCGGCTCGAACCCACTTACCATGAGATCATGACCTGAGCCGAAGTCCAGCCTCAATGGACTAAGCCACCCAGGCACCCCCGAACTTACATTATTCTTAACCCTCAAAATGCATTTCTCATAGGGCAGGTAGGATTTTTAGACTTTGGATTTTGAAGCAACTCTGACAATTTTATATCGCAATGTCTGAATTTAATTTCCTTCCGCAAGATCAAAGTGTACATTATTGTGATCAGTGTGGAAAGAACCGAATGCAGTGAGATGAAAACATCCTAAGTGCGTATTGGTGATTTATGTTCGATACAGAAATGAATTGTGGTTTTATGGATGGGAATTATTTTCCCTTCTGTTTAATATGTAGGCCATGTCTCCTCTGGCTTCATAGCCGGTTATCTTTCTCCTCCTACTTCACACTTTCCAGAAGCCTTCTGGTTTCACAGCGGACACATTGTAAATCTTCCCCTTCTAAGTGTCCCACATATGTTTCATTAAAAGTGTTTGTTTCTTTGATCAGCTTGACGTTTCTAATGTGAAAAAAATAATAACTCCGTCGCCTGGTGCTTGGAAATGTATAGGCCGGAAGTGAGGAGCAGAAGACGACGGTAAGCATCAGGGGTCTCCGGGTCCACCACTCAGGCTCTGCCAGGGTTTGGGCTGTGCCCGCATCTGCCAGGCTAGCATGGGTGGGGGAGATAGGAAACAATGCATCTTGGTCTGCTAAGGCTGCCATAACAAAGTACTACACACCCAGAGGCTTAAAACAACCCAGAAATCTTTTGTCTCACTGTTATGGAGACTGGAAGTCTGAAATCAAGGGATCCACAAGGTTGGTATCTTGTATCTTCTGAGGCCTCTCTTTCCTTGGCTGGGAGATGAGCATCTTCTCTCCTGTGCACTCAAGTGGTCTCTCCTCTGGACACGTGTGTGTCTGCATCCCAATTTCCCTTTCTTACAAGGACACCATTCCTATTGGATTAGGACCCGGTCTAATGACCTCATTTTAATGTAATCACCTCCTTTAAGTCCCCATCTCCAAAAACAGTCACATTCTGAAGGCCTCAGGGTTAGGCTTTCAACATATAAATTTGGAGGGGACACCACTCAGCTCAGAACACCTGATATTTGTTATACTTTGGAAAAGTGCATGAGGCGGGGGGGGGGGGGGGGGGGGGGGGGAAGGGGAGCCAAGCAGAGGCAGCTGCCATGGATTCCCTATCAAAGTAGAGTGGGCTTTTTTATTTTTTAAAGACTATTTCTTAAAGCAGTTTTAGGTTAACAGCAAACTTGAGAGAAATGTAGAACAATTTCTCATATACTCGTTACCCACACACACGCATATCCTGCCCCATGGCAACATCTCCCCACCAGAGTGGTACGTTTGTTACAGGGGATGAATCTACACTGACATGAAATAATCACCCCAAGTCCAATGCTCACCTTAGGGCTCATCTTTGATGTTGTTCATTCTGTGGGTTTAGACAAATGTATAATAAGATGTATATTAATGTGGCCTCATACAGAGTATCTTCACAGCCCCGACAGAGTGGACTTCCGGGGACGTCAGACCACTCACAGAGTGTGGGTGCCAACACTTCAGCAAACAAATTAAGCCATCGCAGCAAAGGGAAGGCAAGCTCTGAATCATGGATGAAGGTCTATTTGGATCTCCTTGCCCTCTGCGCAGCCCCCATTTCCCAGCAGGGGAGAATGGCACAGTGCATGATGGGTCTGATCATTCTCCGCCCCGCCCCCCTCCTCCTCCACCTCCTCCATGTCATCATTGTCAGCGCTGATCTCAGAATAATCTCCCAGGAGCCAACATGTACTTGTAGCCCTTGTCCCCAGGGGTCCAAATGACTAAACTTCCATTATAGCTCCAGAAGCATACATAATCTTTACTACACAAAAGGGCATGCCATTAAAGTCCTCTGCCCCTAGGGAATTGATTAGTGTGCCACCCATCCCACCTCCAATGTGACTTTCTTCAGAGGGTCATGAGAACGCGTCCACGTCAGGACTCCCGAACTCCAATCTGAGTCTTGTAATACTCCTACCAATTAGCATATGGAGTCCTCCCTCTTGGTTACAATTTTGAAATTGCTGGCTAGACTCCTACGGCCACACATAAATTGGCTTACTTCTGGAGGCTATTTCATATGTGGGGTTGGCTTTTATTTGTTTGGATTAAACCATTAGATTTTTCAAGTCTATGTAGAGTACTGTTTCTGAATTTGATTCTTCTTTCTTCTTCTATCTCTAAAGTATATTCTCAAGGCACCTGGGTGGCTCAGTCGGTTAAGCATCCAATGTTTGATTTCATCTCAGGTTATGATCTCACATTCTTGAGGTCGAGCCCCACATCAGGCTCTTCACTGACAGTATGGAGCCTGCTTGGGATTCTCCATCTCTCCCTCTCTCTGTCTGCCCCTTCCCTACTTGCTCTCTCTCTCTCTCTCTCTCTCTCAAAATAATTAAATAAACATTTTAAAAAAATAACTAAAGTACATTATCTCTTTACTTTGTAGCTTGAAAGTATACTCAAGGACTTAGGAAAACAAACGTTACCACTACCCACAGAAAATGCTGGTGCTCACCTCAGTTGGGGAAGGAAGAACATTAAAGAAGAAATGGCATTTTTATTAGAACATCACAGCTCCTAGTCACAACCTTGTCATCTTATATTCCATAGTATATATGCTGTTGCCCTCATCTTTTCTGACATTAGTGGAAACCATTTAGGGGGTAGGAAATGAGAGATAAAGAGCTACCTACCTTTCTTGATATTTTACAATTCCACAGCTCTAGCCATGCAACAATGTCCAATAAAAACACACTTTAAACACAGTTATCATAACTGATAACATTACTAATCCAATCCTTTCCTCGTTAACTTAAATCATTGCAAACAAAGAGACAATTTTTTTCTTTATTATAAGATACCTTATATATGCAACCAGATGGGCAGCTCCTGTGACTCATAGTCTAGCCAGAAGTACATAAAATAGAAAAGGGATGATTTCCCAAAGGGAGGGATGCTGTGCAGACAAAAACTCCATCATCCCAGCATGGGGGTGGGGGGTAGATGATGTGGAAGGAAGTATAAAGCCAAACAGTATGTGATTGATTTTTCTAAAAGTTCTATAAATAGGAAAGAAAACTTGATTTACGGAGCAGTGAGTTCCAGTCCAGACGTTACTACTAATTGGTTATAAAATCTTAACAATCCTCTTCTTCTCTAAGCTAGTTTCTTTATCTGGAACAGGAGGACATTAAACTACATCATTTCCAGGCAACTCATAGGTCTCAGATGAACTCTTTACATTACTCAAAGGTAGGAGAGTTAACTCTAATATCAACCAGCAGTGTGAACAGGAGAAAATCAATTAGCCTCTCTAAACCCTGTAAATCAGGAATGATAATGTCTTTAGTCACAAAATGAAATTGCTGGGGCATCTGGGTGACTCAGCCAGTTGAGTGTCCAACTCTTGATTTCCACTCAGGTCACAATCTCATGGTTTGTCAGATCAAGTCCCACATCAGGCTCTATGCTGACAGTGCAGAGCCTGCTTGGGATTCTCTCTCTCCCTCTCTCTGATCTTCCTGCACTCTCTCTCTCTCTGCCCCAACCCTGCTTGCATGCAGTCACTCTGTCTCTCTCTCTCTCTCTCTCTCTCTCTCTCTCTCTCTCTCAAAATAAATAAATAAATAAATATTTAAAAACAAAGTGAAATTACATGTGCAAAATCATGTGAAAAATAAAGAATATCAATAGCTATTATTTTTGAGCACCTACTATTATTAAGTATTGTACTACATATTTTCTTGTGGCTGTATCACACTTCTCTACTGTTATCCAATATTATCTAATGAAGACCCATCCTTTACTTCTTTCTTCTTTAACTCGTTACTCCTCAGTTTATTCTAATGTCTAAATAGATCAAGAAAATGGGATGTTTACACATGAGTAGTCAGAGAAATTTAATGGATTTCACCCTCAAGAAAATACTGAAAGAGAGGGCAGTGGAATAGGAACTAAAAAAATCATTAAAAATAAAAAAGGAGATGACAAGAAATTAAAATGAACACAGGTGAGGCAAGGATGATTATTTAAAAAATGCAATAGCAAAATTAAAATACGCCCTAGAACCAATACAGAGAAGGTTTTAAAATTCAGAAAATCAGGTGAATAATGTAGAAGACATACCTGATACACTCGCCCAGAATTCAGAGAAAAATTACATAAAGATGAGAATTAGGAGGAAAACAATAGGTTTGACCTTGGTTCTCAGTCTTTTAGAGCTAAAAATCTTTGTAAAAAGGGCTATAACTGCTGAATATGAAGAAATAAATGAAGACAGGGTTATAGAATGTTCTGAACCCAAGAAAAGACAAATATTAAAAGGAGTCACTGTGTTACAAGTAAAATCATTAATAGGGAAGCATATTTAGACTCATAGTCATACTTTTTTAATTACAAGAATTTTTTAAAGCATTCTATCAAAATCTAGATCCAAAAAAATTAACTAGAAAAAAAATCACCAAAAATCAGAGTAGGCTTGTTAATTTGTTTGTAACACTAAATGCAAGAAGGTAATGGAGCAACATCCAGGGAGTTTTGAGGTTGAAAGTTGCTGAACATGAATTTTTATACCCAGCCAAGTTATCGATTTAATATAATAGGAACCTAAAGACAGTGTCAGATATGTCCAAGCTAAGGAAAATATAACCTCTACCTTCCTTTGAGGAAAGACACCCTACAACCGACCAACTGAACAAGTTTTAAAAACTGAAAACTAATGATATAAAAGAACAGGCTTCTTGCTTCTAATCATCACAGACTGCTATACCTAATCCAGATGAAGCCATATGGTAGAGTGTAGCATTGTCAGACTGGTCCTCTGAATTCTGGGGGCCAAGAAGTGACTGATAGGTACCAAGAAGATAAGTGCAGCCTGTACTAAAGAATTCTGGGTCCTTTTCAACCACAGTAGGTCCACATTCATCTCGTTTTTATATTATGATTCTGCAAAATTTGGTTTAAAAAAAAAGCTTTAGCTGCTTTGTTTTGTTTAAAAAAAAAAAAAAAAGATTAAAACCCATCTGAATAGTAGAAAGACCAGACATAGAAAAATCTGGGTTTGAACCACAGCTCCATCACCTACTAACTATGGGATGTTGGGGAAACCATTAACCTCTCTGACCTTTAGGGTCTTCTGTTACAAATTCATACCATCTACCTTTTGTTAAATGTTTATTTATTTTGAGAGATGGGGGGAGGCAGAGAGAGAGAAACAAACAGACAGAATCCCAAGCAGGGTGCTGCTGTCAATGAAGAGCCCAACACAGGGTCAATTCCACAAACCATGAGATCATGACCTGAGCCAAAATCAAGAGTGGGGCACTTAACTGACTGAACCACCCACGCACCCTGATACCATCTACCTTACAGATTCTTGTCAGGATAAACTTGAGATGAGATGAGAAAGAAATTTTTCATGTGCTATTATTAATCAATTGGAGATTTGCAAATTTATAGTAAAAACTACATAATAACTTGCTTTCTTTGTTTAGAGTATGGGTTCACTGAATGTTGTGTGTTCAAGCTCATGCCACAAGCAAGGGTTCAGTAGGTGAGGCAGCTTGTCACATGAGCTGCGCTTCCAGACCACTTTAACCTTGAAATATTGTGACTGTTGCTTGGCAAAAACAGAGGAAACCGCTTGTGGCCCATGGGCTCCAGACACTCAAGCTTCACCCAGATAGATACCCAGAAGGACTAAAACGTAAATATCTCAGCCCACTTGTAACCCACTCATGACCCACCAGTAGGAAATTTCTGAGGTAAAGATTCTCATTTCTGTCTCTTAAGGTAATATCTTTAGCTACACTACAAGCATCTCTTAGGAAGCTACAACTCTTTTGAATTGCTCGTAAATTCTTCCAGAATCTAGACTTTCCAAAATTAATTTCTTCTCACCAACTTAAACTTTTCAAGCACATCATCTTTCTATACCTTCACCCAAATCTACATGTACCCCATGCAGGTTATGCTGTGTTTCACAGGTTGGTACCACTGTTTCCCCTATATCTGTGGGTATCCCCAGCTCAACTTCAATATCTCTGAGGAAAATGACATTTTTCAAGAGTTTATACTTACATGGAAAATACTGGTGTCAAAAATCTGGGGGAAGGTTGAGGAAGGGGCCAAGATGGCAGAACAGCATGGAAGTTTTTTTGTGTCTTGTATCCATGAATACAACCAGATAAACACTAAACAATCCTGCACACCTAGAAAACTGATTTGAAGATTAACACAACAATCTCCACAACCTGAACCATAGAACTCAGCAGGTACGTGGCACAGAGGGGTGTACTGGGGGAGAGAGAAGCCATGGAGGGCAGGGAGCAGTTTTTGCCTGCAGAGAGAGGACAGAGATGGGGGGGAGAGTACAGGAAAACCACCCTCCCCCCAAAAGCAGCTGAAGAGAAAGTGGAAAAGTGGAAACAGCCTCAGAAACTGAACAAAAAAAAGGGAGAAAGGAGGTTTAAATTCCATTAAGACTCTATAAACAGGGGGAGCACAGAGCCTGAAACTCCACAGTTCCATACCCAGCAGTGCTCTGGTGGGAAGGGCAAATCCCCAGTAGCAGAGAATGAGGTCTGGGGGCCACACGAAGAGAGGCACTTTCCCTGTTGGGAGGACATTTGGTAGAGTCTGTACCAAATGGTCCACAGCCAAAGGTCCCAGCAGACCCTGGAGAACAACCACATTTGCTGGTGCTGGAACAAGGACATCAAGGGTGAAGCCTGGTGCCAGAGGTGTGTTGTGATATTCCACAATCCTTGAAACGCTGCTGCTACATGATCACGTGACCTTTTTCTGGGGTGGGCGGGCACTCAGCCACAGTCACTGGGCATCGGCAGCAGCATGGTCATGCCAACGTTCCTAGGTGGGGCTGGCACCTGGCCATTGCTCTGGGAGACCCTCCCCCAGAAGGTCTGAGTGGGTCAAAGCCACAGTCCCTCAGAAGTGAGGGTTGGGAAACACAAACACATCTGAGATAAAATTCAGGTGGGAGATGCCGCCTGGCAACCTCATGGCTTGGTCACAGAGAGTGTAAAAGTGGGGAGGGGACAAAAACTGGAGACAAGGGACAGGTGCATTATTGCTGATTGGGGAGAACAGAGTTCCAATACTAGAGACTGGGTAGTTGGGTGACACCATTTTCACCCCTCCCACGCATGCACATACATGCCTACAAGCGTCACAACAATCCACCCCGGTAAGCTAAGCAGCACCATCTAGTGGAGAACGGAGCCATTACACTAAGTCCCGCTCAGCTGGGCCAACCTCACTCTTCAGGAACACCACAAGTCTCCTCCGCCTGCTTAGTTTACAGACTATAAAATGCTACATAGTTTGATTTCTAGAGAAAAATGATGTATCTTTAATCATATTTCAGTCTGTTCACTGGTCCATCTATTCAATTTTTTTCTTCTTTTCACTTCTTTTTCTTGAACACAGAAAGAACAACTTTATTTTTATTTCCAATTTTTATTAAAAATACTTCTCTTTAAATTTTTTCTGCTATATTTTCTTTGTACATTTTTCAAATTCTATTTTACTTCCATCATTTCATTGTATTCTATTTCATTGTATTCATTTTTTCAAATTTTCAAACGTTTCCTTTTTTTCCCCTTTTTTCTCTAATCTATCAAGCTCCTTTCAACAACCAGACCAAAACACACATAGGATCTAACATCATTTATTTGATTTTGTGTGTGTGTTGCTTTTAATTTTTTAATTTTAATTTTTTTACCTTATTAATTCCTTTTCTTCCTTCAAAATGATGAAATGAAGGAATTCACCCCAAAAGGAAGCAGGAAGAAACAATTAGGGGCTTAATCAACACAGATACAAGCAAGATGTCTGAACCAGAATTTAGAATCACGATAATAAGAATACTAGCTGGGGTTGAAAATGAATTAGAATCCCTTTCTACAGAGAAAAAAAAAAAAAAAACAAGTAAAAGCTAGTCAGGATGAAATAAAAAATGCTATGACTGAGCTGTAATCTCGAACGGATGCCATGGCATCAAGGATGGGTGAGGCAGAGCAAGAATCAGCAATATAGAAGACAAACTTATGGAGAATAATGAAGCAGAAAAAAAGAGGGAGACTAAGGCAAAAGAGCATGATTTAAGAACTAGAGAAATCAGTGACTCATTAAAAAGGAACAACATCAGAATCATAATGGTCCCATAAGACGAAGAGAGAGAAAAAGGGGTAGAAGGGTTATGTGAGCAAATCATAGCAGAAAAGTTTCTTAACCTGAGGAAAGACATAGACATCAAAATCCAGGTAGCACAGAGGACTCCCATTATATTCAACAAAAACTGACCATCAACAAGGCATATCATAGTCAAATTCACAAAATACTCAGTCAAGGAAAGAATCAAGAAAGCAGCAAGGGAAAGAAGTCCTTAACCTACAAGGGAAGACAGATCAGGTTTGCAACAGACCTATCCACAGAAACTTGGCAGGCCAGAAAGGAGTGGCAGGATATATTCAATGTGTTGAATTGGAAAAATATGCAGCCAAGAATTCTTTATCCAGCAAGGCTGTCATTCAAAATAGAAGGAGAGATTAAAAAGTTTCCCAGACAGACAAAAATTAAAGTTGGTCATGACCACTAAACCAGCCCTGCAAGAAATTTTAAGGGGGACTCTCTGAAGGGAGAAAAGATGAAATTAAAAAAAAAAAAAAGACCAAAAGCCACAAAGACAAAAAAGGAACAGAGAACACCACCAGAAACTCCAACTCTACAAGTAACATAATGGCAATAAATTCATATCTTTCAGTGTTCACTCTAAACGTCAATAGACTAAATGCTCCAATCAAAAGACATAGGGTAACAGAATGCATAAGAAAACAAGATCCATCTATATGCTGTTTACAAGAGACCCACTTTAGACCTAAAGACACCTTCGGATTGAAAGTAAGGGGCTGGAGAACAATCTATCATGCTAATGGTCAACAATAGAAAGCCAGAGTAGCCATACTTATATCAGACAATCTAGACTTTAAAATAAAGACTATAACAACAGATGAAGAAGGGCATTATATCAAAATTAAGGGTCTAGGGGCGCCTGGGTGGCGCAGTCGGTTAGGCGTCCGACTTCAGCCAGGTCACGATCTCGCGGTCCGTGAGTTCGAGCCCCGCATCGGGCTCTGGGCTGATGGCTCAGAGCCTGGAGCCTGTTTCCGATTCTGTGTCTCCCTCTCTCTCTGCCCCTCCCCCGTTCATGTTCTGTCTCTCTCTGTCCCAAAAATAAATAAATGTTGAAAAAAAAAATTTAAAAAAAAAAAAAAAATTAAGGGTCTATCCACCAAGAAGACCTGACAATTTTAAACATTTATGCTCCAAATGTGAAGCACCCAAATATATAAATCAATTAATCACAAACATAAAGAAACTCATTGATAATAATGCCATAATAGTAGGGGACTTCAACACCCCACTTACACCAATGGACAGATCATCTAAACAGAAAACCAACAAGGGAACAATGACTTTGAATGACACACTGGACCAGATGGACCTAACAGATAATCAGAACATTTCATCCTAAAACAGTGGAATACACATTCTTCTCCAGTGCACATGGAACATTCTCCAGAATAGATCACACACTGGGACACAAATCAGTCTTCAACAAGTACAAAAAGACTGGGATCATACCGTGCATATTTTCAGACCACAACGCTATGAAACATGAAATCAACCACAAGAAAAAACTGGAAAGATAACAAATACTTGGAGACTAAAGAACATCCTACTAAAGAATGAATGGGCTAACCAAGCAGTTAAAGAGGAAATTAAAAAGTACATGGAAGCCAATGAAAATGATAACACCCCAGCCCAAAACCTCTGAGACGCAGTAAAGGAGGTCATAAGAGGGAAGTACATAGCAATCCAGGCCTTCCTAAAGAAGGAAGAAAGGTCTCAGATACACAACCTAACCTTACACCTTTAAGAGCTGGAAAAAGAACAGCAAATAAAACCCAAAACCAGGAGAAGACAGGAAATAATAAAGATTAGAGCAGAAATCAATGCTATCGAAAGCAAAAAAACAAAAACAAAAACAAAAACAAAAAACAAAAAACAAAACAAAAAACAAAAAAACAGTACAACAGATCAATGAAACCAGAAGCTGGTTCTTTGAAATAATTAACAAAATTGATAACCCCCTAGCCAGTTTGATCAAAAAGAAAAGGAAAGGACCCAAATAAATAAAATCAAGAATGAAAGATCACAACCCACACAGCACAGATAAAAAACAATAATAAGAGAATATTATGAGCAATTATATGCCAATAAAATGGGCAATCTAGAAGAAATGGACAAATTCCTAGAAACATGTAAACTACAAAAACTGAAACAGGAAGAAATAGAAAATTTGAACAGACCCATAACCAGTAAAGAAATCAAATTAGTAATCAAAAATCTCCCAAAAAACAGGAGTCCAGGGCAGATGGCTTTCCAGGGGAATTCTACCAAACATTTAAAGAAGAGTTACCACCAGGGTACCTGGGTGGCTCAGTCAGTTGAGCGACCGACTTCAGCTCAGGTCGTGATTTCACGGTTTGTGAGTTCGAGCCCCCGCATCGGGCTCTGTGCTGACAGCTCAGACCCTGGAGCCTGCTTCTGATTCTGTGTCTCCCTCTCTTTCTGTCCCTCTCCCACTCATGCTCTGTCTGTCTCTCTCTGTCTCAGAAATAAATAAACATTAAAAAAAATTTTAAATAAAGAAGAGTTAACACCTATTCTCTTGAAACTGCTCCAAAAAATATAAATGGAAGGAAAACTTCCAAACTTTTGTAGGAAGCCAGCATTACCTTGATTCCAAAACCAGACAAACACCCCACTAAAAAGAACTATAGACCAATTTCCCTGATGAACATGGATGCAAAAAATCTCAACAAGATATTAGCCAACCAGATCCAACAATACATTAAAAAAAGTATTCACCATGACCAAGTGGGATTTATACCTGGGCTGCAGGGCTGGTTCAATATCTGCAAAACAGTCAATGTGATTAATCACATCAATAAAAGAAAGGACAATAACTACATGATCCTCTCAATAGATGCAGAGAAAGCATTTGACAAAATACAGCATCCTTTCTTGATAAAAACCCGCAAAAAAGTAGGGATAGAAGGTTCATACCTCAAGATCATAAAAGCCATATATGAAAGACCCAATGCTAATATCATCCTCAACGGGGAAAAACTGAGAGCTTTCCCCCTAAGGTCAGGAACAAGACAGGGATGTCCACTCTCACCACTGTTATTCAGCACAGTATTGGAAGTCTTAGCCTCAGCTAAGACAACACAAAGAAATAAAAGGCATCCAAATCATCCAGTAGGAGGTCAAACTTTCAGTCTTCACAGATGACATGATACTCTACATGGAAACCCCAAAAGATTCCACCAAAAAATACTGCTAGAACTGATCCATGAATTTAGCAAAGTCGCAGGATACAAAAATCAATGCACAGAAATCCGTGGCATTCCTATACACCAATAATGAAGAAACAGAAAGAGAAATCAAGGAATCAATCCCATTTACAATTGCACCAAAAACCATAAAATACCTAGGAATAAATCTAACTAAAAAGGTGAAAAATCTACACACTGAAAACTATAGAAAGCTTATGAAAGAAATTGAAAGAGACACAAAAAAATTACAAAAATATTCCATGCTCCTGGATAGGAAGAATAAATATTGTTAAAATATCAATATTACCCAAAGCAATCTACATATTCAAAATATGTATCAAAATAACACCAGCATTCTTCACAGAGCTAGAACAAACAATCCTAAAATTTATATGGAACCAGAAAAGACCCCGAATAGCCAAAGCAATCTTGAAAAAGAAAACCAAAGCAGGAGGCATCATAAGCCCAGACTTCAAGCTATATTACAAAGCTGTAATCATCAAGACAATATGGTACTGGCACAAAAACAGACACTCAGATCCATGGAACATAATAGAGAACCCAGAAATGGACCCACAAACGTATGGCCAACTAATCTTTGACAAAGCAGGAAAGAATATCCAATGGAATAAAGGAATAAAGACATACTCTTCAGCAAGTGATGCGAGGAAAACTGACAGCAACATGCAGAAGAATGAACTTGGACCACTTTCTTACACCATACACAAAAATAAACTCAAAATGGATGAAAGACCTAAACATAAGACAGAAAGCCATCAAAATCCTCAGGGAGAAAGCAGGCAAAAACCTCTTTGACCTTGACCACAGCAACTTCTTACTCAACACGTCTCCAGAGGCAAGGGAAACAAAAGCAAAAATGAACTATTGGGACCTCATCTAAATAAAAATTTCTGCACAGTGAAGGAAACAATCAGCAACACTAAAAGGCAAACCAATGGAATGGGAGAAGATATTTGCAAATGACATATCAAATAAAGAGTTAGTATCCAAAATCCATAAATAACTTATCAACTCAACACCCAAAAACCAAATAATCCAGTGAAGAAATGGGCAAAAGATATGAATAGACACTTTTCCAAAGATATCCAGATGGCCAACTGACACATGAAGAAATGCTCAATATCACCCAGCATCAGGGAAATACAAATCAAAACCACGGTGAGGTACCACCTACACCTGTCATAATGGCTAACATTAACAGCTCAGGTAACAGATGTTGGTGAGGATTTGGAGAAAGAGGATCTCCTTTGCATTGCTGGTGGGAATGCAAACTGGTGCAGCTACTCTGGAAAACAGAGTATACACACACACACACACACACACAATGGAGTATTACTCGGCAATCAAAAAGAATGAAATCTTGCCTTTTGCAACTATGTGGATGGAACTAGAGGGTGTTATGCTAAGCAAAATTAGTCAGAGAAAGACAAATATCATATGATTTCACTCATATGAGGACTTTAAGATACAAAACAGATGAACATGAGGGAAGGGAAGCAAAAATAATATAAAAACAGGGAGGGGGACAAAGCATAAGAGACTCTTAAATATGGAGAACAAACAGAGGGTCACTGGAGGGGCTGTGGGAGGGGGCATGGGTTAAATGGGGAAGGGGCATTAAGAAATCTACTCCTGAATCATTGTTGCACTATAAGCTAACTAACTTGGGTGTAAATTAAATAAATAAATTTTAAAAAAGAGAGAAAGAAAAAACTGAACACACTCACATACAAAAAAAGAAAAAACAACCTGGGGGAAGGTTGTGCTGATAGTGCAAACCCTGCTTCAGATTCTCTGTCTCCCTCTCTCTCTCTGCCCTCCCCTGCTCACATGCTCGCTCTCTCTCTCTCTCTCTCAAAAATAAACATTAAAAAGTGTGGGGGAAGGTATATAAACTGTATATGAATTACAATCTCAATTTGTAAAGAATATACATTGAAAAATACTGACATAGTCCACCAAGTTAACCATGATTTTCTGAGTAATAAATTATTTTTCTCTTTCTACCTTTCTGTGCTTTTAAAATATTTTATAAGGAGTAGTATTGCTTATTTTAAATGAGCTATAACTTACATAATGTACACAAATCTCAAGCATACAATTAGACTGTTATTTCTATGTGTATACACACAGGTGGCCACCATCTGAATCACAACTATTTTCATCTCCCAACATGCTCCTCCCACATCCCCTTCCAGTTACTGATGCCCCATAAAAGTAATTATTCTCCTGACCTCGATCATCATGCAGTACTCTTACAAGGGAAGAAATAATAAACTTCCTTCTTTAAACTATAAAAAATGTAAAGAATTGGAACAACAAAGTGTAAATATCTTATATTAACACAGATACATGCTCTTCCTTAAAGTACTGACTGCTTTCATGATTGTTCTGTGCCTGCAAAATAGATCTTCTAGAAAATGGCCACCATGAGAGAGGAATAATCTATGTGAGTTGAAGGTGAACCTTGAGGGCTCTGTAGGTTTGGTTCAGAACAGCAAGTTCTATCCTAATTGACACACACACAAAGCTAATATTCATATGAACTTACAGAGTTTTTCAGTTCCTCCAGAATGACCCTGCATGAACAGACTCCCCTTTGAGATTTCTGATAATTATCAAATCTCAGTGAGTGGAATTCTCTTGCTTTAAGAGGTTTTTCACCTTCCCAACCTGGCCAAAATCCGATGAAGTAGAATTTTTAAAATTTCTATAGGATCCAAGAGAACTGACTACATCTCCTGTGTGAATAATTGATATAACAACGTTCTCCACAGAATGATTTCTGAAGCTTTCTTTCAGATTTAAACACTGGCATTAAGAGAGGTCTTCTTTTGTGTGACTAAGTTCAACGTAACATGGAGTTTGGCCTTTCCTCTCTAATGTCTCCTTAACGGACAGAGCTGGTCCTGTCAACATGGCGTATTTCATAAACCTTGACAGAGCTGAAAACAGTTGTCAAAGCTCCTCTCTGATGTGTCTCATTAAGTTTCAATAATTTACTCTTCTAACTTTTCCATATGGAAGTGATTTTGTATAACTTCAAACATTTCAGGCTCTCTGTTCCTCTCTAGACTCTCCATATGTGCGGAGGTGTGGACAAGAGTTTCAGGGTGCATCTGAGCTTTACTCAGCTAGAAAAGAGGATGGTTCCCATTTATAGTGTGTGTCTCCATCATCCTACGAGTATGAGCCTTCTTTCAGCTGTGTGGTTTTGCTCACGGACCTCTACTCCGCGCCAGACCTCTTTTCCTCTGCACTAAACAACATTTGCTTTTCTTGATAGCATTATTTCTGGAGTTTCAACATCCTCCCTCCGACCCTGTCAGGTCCCCTGAGGGGCTTTTCTTCCCTTTCCCTTTACTCATAGTACCTTCCTTTTCCTAAACATGTTTTGGCCAACATTTTTGTTCTGTTTTTCAAATCTAGCTCCCTGACCCTGTTGGATGCATCAACCACACCCACCTCTGATCGCTGATAGATCTTCCAAGCTGTGTCCCTGCCACACAGGACATAGCTCTCTCTAAAAGCAAATCTCTCCCACAGCCAAAAACTAGCTCTGCCTTTGCCTCTCGGTGACTGCTCAAACAGTGTGCTCGGCTATCCCAATTACCTGTTTAACTCAGACTCCGTGGACTATTTGCTAGACATACACACTAAATGAGAGATAATTATTTTCTACATTCCCCCTTGGCTGTTCAGCCTTGTTCTCACATAATATTCTACCCATGTAACAAACACCTGCCCATTTTAGTAGGCTTACTTAATATATTCAGAATATATTCAGCACCTCAGTTTCCTTATTTTGAGACACGAGGAAAACCAGCTCACAGGAGGGGGTGGTGGGCAAAACAAGGAACACTAATTCTCCTCATAGAGTATCTCACATAGCGTCTGACACATAGTAGGAAGCGTTTCAAAATTAGTTCTGTGACCATTCCTTTCTTTACGTTTTTTAAACAAAATGTTGACATCGCACGTGCAATCACACATGTATGCACACGCACACACACACACACACACACGCACACACACACTGGCATTAACGTCTCTGGACTAACCCCAAATTGAGTTGTGTCTCTTCTGAGCCATAAACCTTATTCTTTCTTCATTTTCTTCAAGTAACCATCAGTGATGCAATCTCTCTCCGCCCCTAAATTCATGGCCTGAGATTGCCTCCACAGCCGTGCTCTCTCACAAACTCTAGATTTATATAGCCTCTCTCTATCCCCACCGATAAGATGCCACCATGTGTTTTGGTCACTCCTCGACTTGACAAATGTAACTGTTGTCCAGATGGCCTAGTCTCCCTATGTGCTTCTCAAGTCTAGTAAATATTAGAGGCTGCTGCCAAGATTCTTTCTCCCTCTGGTCATTCTGATGCCTATTGTCGCTTTTGTATTCATTTTTCACAAAATTCAACACATCTACAACCAGGACTGAAAGCAAAGTGTCCTCTCAAACATGTTGGGTTACTTTTTATGTTCTAAATTTTTGCTTTTGTAGGGTGTTTCTACTCCTTCCAATTTTCTTTCTCGTTCTTCATGTACCACCTGAACTTTTTCCATTCATTCTATGCGTTTTCCATTCTTTATTCAGAAGTGTTCCTAAAGTTCATCTAAAAATCCAATGATACCTATATCATGATAAATCTTCAATAGATACTGTGTGGACTTTAAAAAACAAAGTAGTGGGGCGCCTGGGTGGCGCAGTCGGTTAAGCGTCCGACTTCAGCCAGGTCACGATCTCGCGGTCCGTGAGTTCGAGCCCCGCGTCGGGCTCCGGGCTGATGGCTCAGAGCCTGGAGCCTGTTTCCGATTCTGTGTCTCCCTCTCTCTCTGCCCCTCCCCCGTTCATGCTCTGTCTCTCTCTGTCCCAAAAATAAATAAACGTTGAAAAAAAAAATTAAAAAAAAAAATAAATAAAAAAATAAAAAACAAAGTAGTGATTCTAGAGAAATCTTCCATATATACAATTATGTGTACACACACACACACACACACACACACATACACACATATTCATACATATACAATATACATATACATATACAGTATATCCCCACATATGTATATGTGAATACACATATTCATACATATACATATACATATATAATATATCCCTTTTTGGGGCATAAAAGGTATGAAAGAGTATGTATAGCTCGATCCTTTTGGGTGTACACGTGTGTGCATGTGCACACACAAAGAGAGAGACATATTTGCATATTTTTCTGCAAGCATACACAAGAAATTATTTTAAATGTTTACCTTTGAGGAGAGGGACCTTTTACTACTATTTGAATTTTATCGCTAGGTAGGCATTTTAATTACTGTTTCCCTGATATCATCAGAAATTATCTGGACGGTGGAACTATAGGCAATTATTGTTTCTTTTCTTTATATTATTCAACTTATTAACATCTAGAAATGTTACATTTAAAAAAATAAAAGTAATGATGCCCCTACTCTAGAGGCTCCCGCCTGGAAAGGATTATTAGAAGAAGCTAACACAGGCCCACCACATCCTGAGATGTGAACACAATTTATTTTCAAATGTCAGGAGGCCTACCACGGTGTTCGGCACTGAGGTGGGAAAATAGAAATGCTCCAGGAAAATAAAAATGGATAAAAGACAGCGCCTGTCCTCAAGTGGTTTCTGTACGAACAATAGGGTAACTCCTACAATCGATGGGAAACCCACTCTGTGACACGACAAAGAAAGCTTCAGAGGAAGTGACCCCTGGGTGGCGCCCTGTGTCAGTCAGGATGGGATAAGTTATGCTGCAGTAAGAAGTTAGCCGTGAAACCTCAGTGCCTAATACTGCTGAGGTAGGTCTCTTGCTTCTGTGAAGCGTTATCTCCACAGACCTGGGCACCTCTCCACTTTTCCCGCTAAAGGAATCTTAGGATGGTTTGCCATCTGCAAAATGGCAAATGAAGCAAGTTAGTCTTTTGGATGTTCTTACTTTTCCTTTCTTCCTCAGTACGATTCGTTCTCCTTCCTCTTCACTGTTGACAAGTAGCTTCTTCACACCCCTTCTCTCCCCCCAGGGAATCCAGCACCCTCATACTCATGCTATGCATTTGAATAATGAAGCCCTCCCCACTCCAGAAGAAAACTGGTATAACCGCACTACTTTCTCATGCTTCAGACTCCTACAGTCCACCTTCCCAGAATCACAAGACTTATTTGAACTATGTCTCGCTTTCGGCTATTCGAGAGGTGTAACGGAACACACAAATGCCGAAACTTGGCTCTTGCAACTCAGTGTCGGAAACAAACGGATGAAGGTCCCACGGAAAAAGAATCTGCCATGATTTGAAGCAAATACAGAAAAAGTATTCAATGAGCAGTGAGTATCCACTCAGTGGACGACTCCTGCCCCTCTCTCAACCAGTTCCATGTTCCCTAGTCTAACATTCTAACATTGGGTGTACATTCTAACACCCAACATACAGCTGCTCTCCTGAGCTGGAGTGAATACAGTTTTAGCAGACATGACACCGAGCGTGCTGATTGTTCTCTTATGTGTTTTCCAAGC
The DNA here is from genome assembly GCF_028749965.1 of Puma concolor. NCBI lineage: Eukaryota > Metazoa > Chordata > Mammalia > Carnivora > Felidae > Puma > Puma concolor. The sequence goes on from NC_141678.1 coordinate 75,711,048, forward strand.
CAATTCTTCCCTCTTCTCTGCTCTGCTTGCTGCATGGGAAGGTTCTCTGTGGATTATAGCACTTGTCTCCCTCACCCTCTGGCTTCAGCCATAGGAGTAACTAACATGCAATCAGAGAAAGGGAAAAGAAAAGGGTCAGGGCATTTATTCCTCCAGCTTTCTCCCTGCCTTGCCCATGGCTACAGCACTCATTGGTTCCAGCAACAAACACCTCTTCAGGCCTGGAAGTGGCTGGGCCCCGGCTTCTTCAACATCTTTTGCTGCTTTCCTTAACCCTATTCTCAACTATGTTGAATTATCCTTTCATTAACCTCTCTTCAATTACCCCTTAAGTGTAACATGTGTTTCCTATCAGGATCCACCCATCTCAACATTTCAGCCTTCTCCCAGGAAGTCAGATCAACCCAAAGAAGCAAAATGAATTCCTCTATTGGAACTCTTGTACATTGTTGGTGGGAACATAAAATGACGTAGTCACTATGGAAAACAGTACAGTATTTCCTCAAAAAATTAAACATAGAGGGGCACCTGTATGGCTCAGGAGGCTCAGTGTCCGACTCTTGATTTTGGCTCAGGTCATGATCCCAGCATCATGGGATTGAGCCCCGTGCCAAGCATAGAGCCTGTTTAAGATTCTCTGTCTCTCTTTCTCCCTCTGCCCCTCTCCCCCACTTGTGCTTGCTCTCTCTCTCACTCTCTCTAAAATAAAAATTAAATTAAATTGAAATTAAACATAGAATTACCAGATGATCTAACAATTCCATTTCTAGGTCTATACCTGAAAGAATTGAAAGCAATGAGTCAAATATTTTAACACCCATGTTCATGACAACATTGTTCACAATAGTCAAAGGTAAGAGCAACCGAAGTGTTCATTGACGGATGGATAAACAAAATGTGGAATGTACATACAATGGAATGCTATTTACTCTTTAAAAAGAAGGAAATTCTGACACAGGGCTACAACAGGGATAGACCATGAGGATAATCTGCAAAGTGAAATAAGCCAATCACAAAAGCACAAACGATTCCACCTGTGAGGTACCTAGGATAGTCAGAAAGGAGGATGATGCTTGCCAGGGGCCGGGGAAGGAGGGATTGGGAAATTACTGTATGATGGGTATGACGTTTCAGTTTTGCAAAATGGTTCTGGAGATGGATGGTGGTGATGTTCGTACAAAAATGTAAATATACTTAATACCACTGAACCATACCATTTAAAATTATGGTTAAGACAGTTGATTCTATGGGGTGCCTGGGTGGCTCAGTTGGTTAAGCGTCCGACTTCAGCTCAGGTCATGATCTCACATTCTGTGAGTTCAAGCCCCGTATCGGGCTCTGTGCTGACAGCTCAGAGTCTGGAGTCTGCTTCAGATTCTGTGTTTCCCTCTCTCTCTGACTCTCTCCCATTCATGCTCTGACTCTCTCTGTCTCAAAAAAATAAATAAACGTTAAAAAAAAATTTTTTTAAGACCATTGATTCTATTTGTATTTTATCACCATTTAAAAAAATAAAAATGAATTTTCCTGCACCCCAATAAATAAGCTTTTGCTCACAAAAGTAAGCATCAAGTGTAGTTAATTGAAACAACTCCATTGGAAAAATTGAATAGATAAGTCTTCCTACAAGCTTTCACCAGGACTAGGACTCCAACTGGACTAACGTGTCATTCCAGGAAAGCCAAAAACCAATGCCATGTGGAACCCCAAGAACATACCTATTTATACATAAAGGCTCTGCACCAGAACTGAATGCTGCTCTCACACAATAGAAGCGAAGCTATGGGTTCCATGTTCTCCTCCAGCAGCCTAGTTTGAGATCGAGCTCCTGGCCCCCAACACAAGGCAGCCTTCTTCACTTCCTTCTCCACCTGGAAAGAATAAAAGCCAGAGGGGTCTGAACCAGGACCCTTGCTTTTAAGGTGTTTTTGTTTTGATTTTTTAATTGTGTCCCTATAGCCATCCCTCGTTAACCCTTCAGTTCCTGGAATCCATGGCATCCTCTATTTTTATTCTGAAGCCCAGGATCCAGTCACAAGTAGAACCAGGATATACAAAGCCTGATATATCTCATTACACAGTAGGCACAAAAGGTCCAGACTGGACGGAGCCCCTGGTCCTACCTCCTGGGTGATACAGAGCTAGAAAAGCCCAACTGTAGTTAATTGAGAGAAATCTCCATTAGGCAGACAGCAGGAAGACAAGTAATACTCTAGACCCATGATTCTCGAAGTGTGGGTCTCAAGCTAGCAATACCAGAATTACTTGGGAACTTATTAGACATGCAGATTTATAAGCCCTACCCCAAATCTGAATCGGAAATTCTTGGAGGGGGCCCAGAAGCCTGTGGTGTAAGCCTGTACAAGCCCTCCACCCGATTCTGATGCCCACACAAGTTTGAAAGCCACTGGTCCACACCCACAGGTTTGAACCTAAGCATTTATAAGTAGTGCAAATCCCCATGCCCAATTCCAGACAATCTGACTTAGTAAGTTAGAGGCACAGTTGAGAAACAGCACTGCAGACTAGCAAGCTGTGTGTAAGAAAGTGAGCAACAGGAGGTACTGGTAGGCAGGCAACCTTAGTGGGGAGGAATCAGGGGACAGACTCTATTCTGCGGACAGTAGGAAAGTTGGTAGGTGATGGCCCAGCTCTAGTCCCGGAGCTCTGGAGCCAGACTCATGCTCCGAGGAGGTGGGAGGTGGAAGAAACAAGGAAAAGGAGAAAGTGAAAAAGGTAAGGAAGGCCTGAATTAAGGCATTTAGCGCCCGGGGACAAGATAGAGATTCAGCCAGCAAAACTGGAAACACAGCTCCCCAAATTTAGTCTTAAGAGGGCGCATTAATCAGGCCAGCAGCGGATCTGAGGCAAGCCACCCCAATGATGAATTCAAATTCCTGCTGAATGAGCTCAGCCGGTCCTTGGAGCGGAGGCAGGGGAGTACCTGGTAGCTCAGCCTGGCTTCTCAGCTGGGATCTACCTGGGCTGAGAGAGAGCCACGGAGCTGGGGAGCAGGCACATCCTGAAAGCTGTGTGCTGGGGACGGTGGGGGGCTGACAAGCCTTCCAGCTCAGAGTTAGCACTGCGAGTCTCATGACGAATGTGCTGTGGTTTCTCTTCAGTCTTAATTTAAGGTCATTTATGTTCATTTAAAACATTTTTACCAGGCAAACAACCAGAGTAATTCATCACACCCATTAATAAGCAGGTTATCACGCCTGCACGGATAATATATATGCCCCCTACACACACCCAGACTGAGAGTTTATATGGCATTGACAAACATTGACTCTTCCAAAGGAGGTTTAGATTCAAATGTGACAGTGCTTTTCTATTCTCTCACTTTTTCCCCACAGGTTTGCCTCTTTCTCTACATTTCAAGTCACAGGAGATGCCACGGTGCAAAGTCTTTCTTCTCAGGTCAACTCTCTTTCATACAGATAGACCCCCTTTCCGTCCCATTGGTTATTGTGAACTCCCACTTCCCTTCAGGTACCATGAGTCCTAGAATAACCCTTGCTACCTCACAAGTCAGTTATGTATGTAATACAAGAAGGTTTTTAACGTAACTTGATGGCACTCATTGGTTTTTCTTTAGGATTATACACCAATAGCATTGTAGCAATAACTTCTATATTATATGCTACACACACACACACACACACACACACACACACACACACACACCAAGCTTTCACCCGAGCCTCATTTTAAAGCAGAAGGCTCCTGAGCTTGTGACGTCTTAACCCAAAGGGTCAGGGCTCCAATGGGAAGAACATGAAATTCTTTGTCAGCCTAGATGGGTAGAGACTGGGGACACAGAGAGACTTCCACACCCTTCAAATTATATAAAAAGGGAAGCCACTTTATTTTTCAGTGAATACACCAACCTTAAGGTCCCAAATTTCACTGAAGCTCCAGGAAGGACTCCAGGTTCTCTGACCTATCAGGAAGGCTATTTTAGGTATTTACCATTTGCCCCACAAAATGGCTCTCTCTTGAGCTGCCTTAGACGGGACAGAGGCAGTTGCAAAGTGTCTTCGTCAGAGGAATGGCTCTTCATCTCCAAGAAAAACGGAAAATGCTAGCCTGCAAAGAGTTTCATCATGTTAATAGAGAGATCACGTTGCTGTGTTTCCACAACTGTGGCATCAATTTTGACAAAAAAAATCTGCTTCAGAAATCATACCAAACACAACACCGCCTCTGAAAGGCTTCTCTCACAGGCGGCAAAAGTCCTGGAAAGCTCACGTCGTCTAGATTGAAGAGGCACCCGATAAGAGACCTCCCTGTGCCTGCCTCGTCCCAGGTTGCCTGCCTAGAAGGAGCCGTGAGGGAGTGACATCCATCAAGCCCAAATTGTCCCAGAACCTCCAAGACAGCGTGATCTTCACGCAGCATCTGTTTCTTCCTGTCGACGAGCAGCGATGATGAACTACCAAGGACACTAAGGTCTAATTGCTGCTTTTTAATATCTGGGGTTGGCTTTGAGGATTCCCCAGTTCATTGTGGGGAAGGACAATTCTAACACCCAGCCAGGCCCTGGGTAAATTGTAAAATAAGGGCAGATATCTTGGCCTTTGACTCTTCTCTTGCTGCCACCATTCCCCAGATTTGTCCCGGCCTGTCATCTTTCCCCAGTGACCTCATGGCCTCAACCTCACTTACTTCCAAGTAGTCAAAACATACTCAGCACAAGTAATGGTTAAAACAGCACAGAGTGGTGGTTAAGAGCAGAGACCATGGAGTAGAACGCCTGAATTTAAATCTGGCCTGTCTACCCTCTAGCCATGTGAACTTGGACAGTTTACTAAAGTCTTCTGTGCCTCAGTTGTCCCATAGTAGAATAGGGATGATGAGAGTCATAGTATCCACCTCAGTTGTGGTGAGGATATTTCTAAACACCAATAGTGGGTAAGTGCTTGCTAAACAAATGGCAACACATATAACCAACCAAGAAGCACAAAGCCAGCACCTATCATGTGCCCCATGGGGAACGGGTGCTACGCAACACACACCAACTAGAGGTGTCAATGCAGCATGGGCTCGTGCCCATCAGGGAGCTCTACGATGAGCATTTCATCTCCTCTGAAGATGGCAACTCTCCCAATTGCCATCAGCGTCTTGGTCATGGGCGTTCACGCAAATTGTCCCTCTGCTTCGGTCCTAAGCATTCGCTGCTGTCGCTCTCCCAGGCTGACCTTGGGCCCACTCTTTTCCCAAAGCCAATAAAGAGGCCATTAAGTCATCTAGGAGAGGTGCGGTCCCGAGTTGGCAAGAAGAAGGAAAAGCCGGGTGCTCCAAAGCACATGCACACGCTCACGGCCAATGTCCTCTCAAATCTGGCCCCTCCACACCACGTCACTTCCAATCACCTCTCCTAGCCTTTTACAAGAGGCGTTTGATTGGAAACTGGGCTGTGAGACAGAACTAAGCACGGCATCAAAACTCCACATAGAAGCTGGTTTCTCTACACGTACATGTCAGCCAGTGAGTCTGAAGGCGCATCGTGTGCCCCAGGCCAGGCTAGGTCTCGTGGAGGCCACAGACAGAGCACAAGACATGGTGGCCACCGACCATTCTCCAAGGAGTGCAGGGAAACATGAGGCCGGGGAAACTGTGTCAAATGTCCTTGGGGAGTTCGGAAGAGAGAAAAATAAGTTAGTGCAGGTATAGGGGTGCAACAGCTGTGGGGGAAATGGAGTTGAAAATGTATTTGAAATAGCTGGAGAAAACAGAGGGCATGAGGCTTTAGGGGCAGAATCTAAAACCCAACATCCATCACAGCATCACAGCGTGTCTATGGAACAGCAAGATCAGCCCACCCACCGTGGAAGACGGAATCTGGAAGTAGTGGGAAGAAAAGACGGATGGAAAGGGCTGCCATCCATTCACAAAGGGCCTTTGAAAGCTCAGCTAGGGAATCCAGATTTGATTAAGCACTAAATGAACAAGATATTCTTTTCTACGAGCTCTCCTGGAAGCTGGATAAATACGTTCCCCACCAAGACCTCTGGGAAAATCTGTTGTTCTCAACTCAAAGCTCCCCCTTCTCTTTGCTGCTCTGCCTTTGCTTATCCTTCCAGGCCAGGGCCTCACCTGGTCTGTTGCAAAAGGCTCTCAACTGGCCACTCTCCCATACCATTCTGATCCATCCCACACCAGCTGTGAGGTCCGCCTCCCTAAAGCTCAGATCTCATCAAAAGCCCATGTAGTGGCTCCTCACTGCCAATTAAATGATACCTCAACTCCTTGCTCTTGAATTTAAGGCCATTTGAGCTCCAGCCTCAACTTCCTTTCTCCATTTTTGATCCTATTTCTTCATACTGCAGTCAGGGACAGATTAGACAGGGGCACTTTCTACCTTCACCGGCTTGACCATATGCAAAATGGTCTCCCTGGAATGGTCTTCCTGGCTGCAAAACCAAGTAGGAAATAAAGTGTCCTGAGACCATGGAGATAGATACAGTCTGTGCAAGCAGAGGGGCTAAGAAGTGTCCCAGGAAATATGGAGAGGACATTCAAGCAGGTGTGTGTGAGTGAGTGTGTGTATGTGTGGTTATGGTTGTGTGTGTGCAAGAGGCAACGCAGCCTAGTGGCTATGAGCTCTGAAGTCAAGCAAATTGATTTCACAGCCCATGCTGTGATGACTTAAATAAAGTACTTGACCATTTTATGCCTCAATTTCCCATCTAGAAAGTTAGGCTACTAACAGCACCCTACTCTTGAGGTTGCTATGAGAATTAAATGAGATAACGTACATCAGTATATAGCACAGCACTAGGTCAACAGTGAATGCTGTACACGTGCTACCGTTCGTTCTAGGCAGAATTCAGCAAATAAGAGCGCAAACAGGCAAGCATATTCCTATTTCCAAATGTCTCCATATGTACTATTTCTCTTTCACTTTCCCAAAACTACGCCCCTCCAAGTTCTTCTAGAATCTTCTTTCATTGCCTTTCCAATCCTTAGCTTCCCATTAGATGTTCCTCTTCACCTGACCCTATCTAGCCCAACACCTTCCATTCATGTTTTGTAGGAACTGCCAACAATGCAGACTGAGTGAAAGAAGATAGTTTAGGGCCGGAGCCTAGTGGTGAAGGCAGGGTGGGAGGTTTGGATGTGGAAGATGTTAGCAGAAAATTGGCATCCTTAAAACAAATGAGCTCTCTGAAGAGAGAAAATACAGAGAGAGAAGCCAAAACCTGAAATGGAAGCTTTAGAAATGTGTACCAAAAATCAAGAGACCTGCATGAGAAGACAGGATTCTCCCTAGGATCCCGCTTCCTCCACTCCCTTACGTGGAGGCTCATCACCAACGTGCTGTTCTTGGCCCTCCCCTTCGCACTCACCACACTTTTCTGGCTTATTCTGTTACATCAGATGACACCCATATCTCTGATATCGCACCCCAGTGTCCAATTTCACCCTCAGGTCCCTGGCCTAGAAGTCCAACAGATACATGGAACTGAACCCAACCTCCATATATGTTGAAATGCAATGAAAGTAGACAGAGGTGGTCCGTAGTGTCCAATTCAAATTTTTTCTTTCAAGGCAACCTACAAAGTGAAGTAACAGCAAACACGTTTTTCTGTATGGCTGCTCTATTTTCAAATGCAGTCACATCCAGCATAACTTCAAATAGTCTTCAGAAGGTGTATTGGACCAGGCATGGCAGATTTTCTTTCTTGCTCTGTAAGAGGAACTTTATGCACCCATGAGAAATAGTAGCCTCGGCAGGGATTCAGATTGCCGGATTGCGTGGGCAAAAGAATGAAACCAAATAAGCCAGTCTCACCAGGGAAGCAGCTCTCAGATTTCTTATAGCCCAATCTTTGCAAAATATCCCTTCACAGCTAGCTAGGCTCTGTGTGTACATTTACAGTAAAGTACACTTGTTTTAAGGATACAAACTGGTAAATTTTTACAGAAGTGAAAAATTTACACTGTGTGGCTACCACATAAATCAAGACCATAGAATAATTCCAGCCCCCCCAGCTGGTTCCTAGCTGCCCTTCCCCAGTCAATACCGCCCTCATCCTGAGGCCAGCAGCCCTGTGACTTTTATTATCAGGACTACGTGTGCCCACTCACAATCACCTAAATTGAGCCATCTAGTATGGAACTCAGTTGTTTCTAGCTCTTTTTTTTTTACTCAAAATCATGCCAGATTCGTTTATATTGTTGTGTATCTCAGTGGTTCTTCTTACTGCTGTGTTGTATTCCATTGTAAGGATGCCACAATTTATTCATCCCTTCTCCTGCCAATGGACATTTGGTTTGCTTCCAGTTTTTTGCTATGGTGATAAAGCTACTAAGAACATTCTTACACATGTCTTTAGTTGGTATGCACTGGTTTCTCATATGTGTGTGTGTGTGTGTGTGTGTGTGTGTGTGTGTGAGTAGAATTTCTGTGTCATAGGGGAGGCACATGTTTGATATTTTCAGATACTGCCAGAGAGTGTTCCATAGCAGCCAAACCTTTCTATTCTCCCACCAGCACTGTTGGAAAATTCTAGCCACTCATATCGCCATCAAGATTCAATCATAATCCCTCCCCAACTTCATTTATAGCAAAAGAGTTCATGGCTTTGGTGCTAAGATTTTCAGAATCAGGTTTCCTTTCAAACATCATCTGTCTTCTAGAAGGAGAGTGTAAAGGTTTCCTCTCATCTACCAAAGAGAAGGAGGTGATTATGTTTTACAGCGTTTTATTCTGCAAAGGTCTTGAGATGCTTCTGTAGAGGCGTGCACCTACACAGAAAAATACGGAAGAGAAATAAAGATATGTAGAGCACCAACCTGATTTACTAAACTCCTGGCTTAGGAAAGTGTTCTAATCTGGTCCCTATCGCTGGTTAAATAACACCACTTGGTGACTAGAAGGCAACTGTCTCGGAAGGCATCATTGCTCACATAAGAGCAGACATCAAGCCAACAGGCTGGAGGGACGGCCAGGGAGGCTACTTCCCAGCCTGCACCGTAAGCCACTCTCTCGTGGATTTTGGCATAAGTGGGCTTTTTGTTGTCATTAGGAGTGTTCCTCCCCCTGGCTGTTCAGAAGTTTCAGATGAAATTTTTCTGATGTTTTTTAATGAAAGATGATATTTGCTTACCCATCGTAGGAGATATTTCCTCGGCAGGAATGCTGTCGAACATGTTGCATTCACAACATGACACAAAGTCTAAAAATCACAGAGAGACTAATTACTGGAGGAAAATTACACCAAAAGACCTATTTCCTCGTGATGAAAATGACAGCCTGGTGCCCCGTTACCTGGCCTGATCGGGCAAATAGCCTGTGCAACATTGTTTTAGCGCTTGGCGTTACAAGCCACGGTAGAGGAAGGAGGCGCTTCGGGCCTGTAAGCAGCTCAGCGAGAAATCAAGGTGAGCTGTCAGTTAAGTGAGGTCTAATTATAAGTCTCATTTCCAGTATTTATGGATGTGACAGACAGTAGCCGGGGCTTACCTGCATCTAGACATGGGGCCGCTTCCGCGAGTCCTTCTCTCTTTATGCCAACATCTGAATTATCCTCCGGAAGCTGTGCCATTGACTGCTGACAGCCAGGACCTGCCGCAGCCAACAGTGGGAAGCAAGGACCACCCCTCTTAGCCCACTCGGCTTTGCCTCTTACCACCAGTTCCTAGTACCAAAGGGTCTATTCTTCTCCCCCATCAAAAGCCCACGTAAAATGATAGAAAGGACTCTTTTCCTCTTTGATATGAACTTAAGTCACTTCAGATCACTTGCCTTTCCAGTCACAAAAGATCACGTGTTGTATGATTACCTTTATATGAAATGGCCAGAGTAGGCAAATCTATACAGGCAGAAAGTAGATCGGTGCTTGTCCAGGGCTGGGGTGGTTGGAAGGAAATAGAGGGAAGCTGCTAATGGGTATGGGGGTTTTTTTGGATGATGAGAACGTTCTAAAATTGACTGTGGTGATGGTTGCACATATCTGTGAATATACTAAAAACCACTGAATTGTACACTCTATTTTTTTATTTTTTATTTTGAGAGAGAGAGAGAGAGTGAGAGCATGAGTGGGGGAGAGGGGCAGAGGGAGAGAGAGAGAATCTCAAGCAAGCTCCATGTTCAGCCCAACACAGGGCTGGAACCCACGACCCTGGGATCATGACCTGAGCCAAAATCAAGAGTAGGACACTCAACCTACTGAGCCACTCAGGCGCCCCATGAATTGTACCCTTTAAATGGGTGAGTTGTATGGTATGTGAATTGTACACCAATAAAGCTGTTTTCAAAAATCACTTCTTTTTATCTGTGGTCTTTTTCCCAAATGCAGAAAATTTCAGGTGTCCAAGAACAGGTGAGGAAGTTTGGGAGTGGAGAGCAGAGAGGGAAGAGGTGGAACCATTTTGTTCCCCTGAAATCACAAAAAGGCCAGTCTTGGTAATTCTATTAGAAAGGGTGGGGGGGAATCTTGCTTGATATTAATTGGTGTTGCTCAAACTTTTCAAACCCATTTCAAACCCAGAACCATTTTTTTTTTTAATTTTTTTTTTCCAACGTTTATTTATTTTTGGGACAGAGAGAGACAGAGCATGAACGGGGGAGGGGCAGAGAGAGAGGGAGACACAGAATCGGAAACAGGCTCCAGGCTCTGAGCCATCAGCCCAGGGCCTCACGCGGGGCTCAACTCCCGGACCGCGAGATCGTGACCTGGCTGAAGTCGGATGCTTAACCGACTGCGCCACCCAGGCGCCCCATAGAACCATTTTTGATAGACATAAGGTCTCATGACTTCCTTTGAGCAACTTCAAATTTCAAAATAAATTAAAAGGTACAAATACAGGCAGTTTTAGCATGACCTCTCAGAGATGATTCTACATCTGGAATCACGATACAGAGTGAGCATTACATTTTGTTTCTAAAACTGCCTGTAACTTTCTCTTCATATCATGTCAGAGCTGGAAAAGACTTTAAGATATTCCCTTCACCTTTAAAGATGTTCATCTGCCAGCCATGCACTAGGACCTGGGCTTGAGATAACAGGAGAACAGGGGGCTTGAATCAGGTTGAGAAGTACAGAAGGAAAAGAAGGAGCTACTGGATATTTCTTTGCTGGGGGAAGAATAAATTTGAGCAGAAAGGGGTTTAGAAATAGAATGGGAAATACAAGTTCAGATATGACCATACTCTAGGATATCAACTTTGGGAATACTTTAGTCAAGTACCCACCGCTGGCTAGGAAACCATGAAATTTTATATTGCCTCAGTAATTGACAACATCAAGGAATTGTTATTAGTTTTTTGTAAGCACGATAATGCTGGTGTGGTTATGCCTTTTAAAAGAACTCTTGGGTGCCTGGGTGGCTCAGTCGGTTAAGTGTCCAACTCTAGATTTGGCTCGTGGTTTGTGCATTCGAGCCCCGCATCTCTCTCTGCACTGACAGTGGGGAGCCTGCTTGGGATTCTCTCTCTCTCTCTCTCTCTCTCTTTCTCTCTGCCCCTCCCCTGTTCATGCTCACTCTGTCTCTCTTTCAAAATAAATAAATAAACTTAAAAATAAAAGAACTCTTATCTTTTAAGAAATGCATACTGAAATATGTAGAAACAAAATTATATAATACATGGGATTTGCTTCAAATAAATCCCAATAATCTTTTCCAAGAGAAGCAGGACAACGTACAGATGAAAGAAGTGTGGCCATGAGTTGATAATTGTCAAGGCTGGATGATGGGTACACAGGGATTCATTCTGTCATTCTACCTACTTACACGTATGTTTGGAATTTTCCATAATAAAAAAAGAGTTTTAATAAAAACAATGCTCCCAACCACATGGAAAACAGAAACTGGATGTATCCTCCTGCCTTAGAAAAATTAGAAAACCAAAAAAATATACATATGACACAATTGTTTTCAGACCTTGAATAATAGGCAATGCATGATGGCAAACAAACATAGTGGGACCTGCCATTGCCCCATTGTATTGCCTGCAGACAGTTTCCATGTGCCAGTACAGAAAGGGAGAACCCAAATGAAGCCCAGAATTCTCACTGGAATGGAGAGACAAAGATTGAAGTTCTTTCACTTCTTTCTCCGTAGAATACACAGAGCAAGGTACTGGAGAAGAAAGTACTGGAGGGAGGGGGAGAGACAGACAGACAGACAGAATGAGAAAGAAAGTCCCATTGCATGTTTGAGAGGAAATTACCGAAGGTCAGTGAAGAAAACACTGGTTGAATGCTTCCATAGGTTGAACACTTCCATAAACCACAACAGAAAAACTGAGTAATATATGGGACATGAGGTAGAGTCCTCAGAAGGGTATTGCCTTAGTAATGGAGCTCAAACAATCTAGACTAAAGGCAGATTTGGAACTGATCTAACAAATCTTAAAAACAACGCTTGAAAGAATCAAACAGATTCCAAGCAATTTAACTGCATGCCAGAACAAAGTCCAACACATTCAAAGAAATACAAGGGCGCCTGGGTGGCTCAGTCGGTTGAGTGCCCGACTCTTGATTTGGCTCAGCTCATGATCCTAGGGTCGTGGAGTCGAGCCCCCAGTCTTAAGATTCTCTCTTTCTCTTTCCCCCTCTACCCCTTCCCCAGATCACACTCTCTCTCTCTCTATCTCTCTCTCTCTAAAAAAAAAGAAAAAAAGAAATACGACCAAAGCCAAAATGCAACAGTGTAAATTCACAATGTCATCATCCCATCAAACATTCCCAGGCATGTAAAGAAGCAGGAAAATATGATCCATATCCAGGGGAAAAATGAATCAATGGAAATGGAGCAAGAAACAACAGAGATGATGTAATTAAGAGATAAGCACGTTAAGACAGGTCTCATAAATACGTTCTAAACGTTTAAGAAGGTAAGAAAAAAACATGAACATGAGGAGAGAGGCAGAAGATATAAAAAGAAGTAAATGAAACTTACAGAGATGAAAACTGCAAGATCAGAAAAAACTTTTTAAACTCACTGTAATTGGAAAGGCACTGAAGAAGTGATCAGTGAATTAAAGACATCGCCGGAGAAACTATCCAAAATAAAGCACAGAGAGAAGAAAAGTTGAAAGAAAATCAACAGGGCATTGGTGATCTGTGAGACAACATCTAGCGTACTTGTCTAGCGTACAAGTCTAGCGTACTTGGAATTCAGGACAGCAAAGGTGGGGAGTTAAAAACTATTTGAAGAACTATTGGCCAAATTTGTTTCAAACTTGCTGAAAGCAATAGACTTACCAATCCAACAAGCTCAATAAACCTGAAGTGAAATAAACATGAAGAAAACAACCCCAAGGCTCATTTACAAAATTACAGAAAACCAGGGCTGAAAAGAAAATCTTAAACGCAGCCCAACGAAATAGATACATTATATACCCAGGAACACAAATAAGAATTTTCCTGTGAAAATCCACGCAAGCCAAGAGGCAATGGATAAACATATTTAAAGAACTGAAAGAAGGGGGGGGGGGGGTAAATGTCAGTACCCTCCAAAGCTATTTCAAACCTGAAGGTGAAGAAAGACTTTTTCAGACAGACTAAAGCCGAAGCATTCACAACAAGCTACGTGGATGTTAAAGAGAGCTCTTGAGGCAGAATAAAAATGGGCCAGATAGATGCCAGATGGAAACTTGAATCCGCACAAGTGAATGAAAAACACCAGGAAAGCCTGTGATTCCCTCTGGGACGGATCCTGCTCTTTGTCTCTGCATTGCTACCTCTGGCCAGAAGGACACTGGTCCTCAGGAAAACTCCAATCTCTGAATGACTTCCCACGTCAGCCTCTCTGCAAAGCCTTCCCTTACCACCCACGCTCTCATCCCCAACCAGGCACTCAGACGCCCTCTTCACTCCCCAGATCCCTGCACCTTCCTCACATGAGCTGCCAGTCACACTACTTTGGGATTGCTCACTGAGACTGTCCCCACCTCAGACGGTGGACATCTGGTGGCAGGACTCCCTCTTACCTTTGTGAGGAGCTCAACTGCTATTGAATGAATGAAGGTTGGCTGGATGGGAACCTGAGTGGAACATTGGCAAGGAGCAGCTCTCTGTCTGTATTTATTCACTTGTTGATTTTTTCACTTACGGAATGACCTCAAATTCATCAAGGAAACAGGGAGTTGATCTGTATTCTACACGTGAAAAAACAAGCTGGCATTTGCAACACCTCTCCCGTGATATAAACCACAAGCTCACCAAGTGTTTGCTTCATGCTATTTGAACTGCACACCAATTAAGACTTTCTGAGAAGCAGATGAGGTTATGGAGGAAAGGAGCCAAAGTGAGCAAAATCTGTTCCTTCATTAGAGTCAAACTGGATAAACACACATACATTTTTCTCATATAATATGAAGTCTGTGGCTCTCAACCCCCTACTGTACTTATATGTTTAGATTGTCTCAGAGGAAATTGTTTAACCTGCTGTACTGTTCCTTTATTTAAAAAAAAAAGAAAAGAAACAAACATTAGGAGCTAAAAAAACATAAAGTTCAAATAATATCTCTATGCTATTTATAAACTTGTTTCTGCATTTGTTTGCTGGGTTTTTTTCCACTTAAAGTACCCGCCTGAGTTATCAACATCCTATTTATTTAAATATGCAATAATTGCATACAGTGTTGACCAGCTCATGAGAGTCTCAGAAATAAAATACGAGACAAAAATTGCCAGTCACATTTAAAAGAAGTGCTAATTTCCATATTAAAAAAAAATGGATAGTATAAACTAGTTAAGAGGTGGATAGTACAGTTATTGGAAGTCATTTTTTCAATTTATTTACTTTTAAAAAAAAAAGTTGCTTACCTGCATCCCTATCTCTAAGCCAGCTCCTTTTTGAAAGGAGAAAGCCACACTTTGTTTTTAAATCTTTTTCTCCTTACACCTTAAGCAGTATGATTATCTTCACATTAAAAAATGAAATGCTTTGCTATTTGAACAGCAATCTTTCTGATTTTTTTATTATTAAATGGTTTAATAATTTGAAAATAACTTCCTCTTTATTTATGATTATTAAATGTTTTCACAAGGTTGGCGAGTAAAAGTTTCAGAGAGGCGGGGATTTTTGTCTGCTTTTTTTATAGTTTTCTGTGAGTCCCTAGAGCCTGGATCAGGGCCTGGCACGGAGTCCATGTTATTACTCCCCAAATGGTGGAATGAATGAATGAATGAATGAATGAGTCGTGCTCAGCTGTGACAGCCCCAGAATCTTTCCCTCTTGGACCACCAGCCTTTGGAGTTAGCTCGGAAGTGATCTCTGGCCATCTGTTCTCGCTCATTCTGTCCACCTGATCTGTTTACAATATGTTAATGTATTTGATGATATTATCCACCTTTGACTAATCACTGACAAGTAGACCCCAATGATTATAACAAAGGGGAAGGAGCTGGAACGCAGTCACTCACATTTGCAGAGACTTCCTTTACTCACGGGGCTCTCAGATTTCCCCACGACTTTCCAAACAGTCACGTTTCACCGCCACCAGGGATTCTGACCTCAAGCGTTTTCCTCGTTTCCTGGTACTGCTTTTCATGTGTTCTTGGGGGCTTAACCTGGAGAGTAACCCCAAAGCCAGACTATATCCCAAACGGAAGTATCCCTCAGCTAACCTAAGCCCACCCTAAACGCTAGAAACTCAGGCAGAGGGGGACCTAGACACCAAAATCCACTTTTTTGCAAAGTCTAGCCGGCTAGCTTGTCTGCCCGGATCCGAGAAGTTCCACCAACAGACTAGGAAATTTCCCTGAGCCAGGGTAAGTAAATGCCTAATTAACTTCAACATGGACTAACCTCCTTTGGGCTGTCCACAACGCCCACAGATTTCTGATACAGGACCTTCCCAGACACCAAACCACAAGGGCAATGAGACACACGTTGAACTCAGCAACGGGATTCCTCCATATTCTGGCTTCCATTCAGAAGTATCCAGAAACCCTAATTCTAGATGAGATGTGTTAATGGACTATATGGCAAGCATTTCTAAGATAAAAATGGGTATGAGTGAATGAGCACCTTTTTTAAACTGTTTATTTATTTATTCTGGAGGGGGCAGGCAGAGAGAGAGGGAAATAGAGAATCCCAAGCAGGCTCCCCACTGTCAGCACAGATGCAGGACTCAAACTTACAAACTGTGAGATTATGACCAGAGCCAAAATCAGGAGTCAGACGCTCAACTGACTGAGCCATCCAGGCGCCCCTGAATCAGTACCTCTTAAATCTCTGTAATGCAGAATACCAACATTGTTTGGACAACTTTTCAAAGCTGCCGACCCGACATTTCTATTAGTTGGTGGTAATGATGTTAATTTACTAAATATCATTTCAAACACCGTGCCCACTCATTTTTTTTTAACATGATCATGCAACCCAAAAAGTACATTTATTTCAACAAGGTTGTTTGGTTCAGAAGAGTTATAAAGATCGTAGTCAAAGAAGATCACTTTTTGCTGTGGTTGCCAAAAACCCTCCCATTTTCATCAGGAGATATTTCCAAGCTGTAAATAAAATAAGCTTTTTAAAAGGACACTTAAGGCACCTTTGTTTCAGAGAAGTGTCCCCCATCCAGGTGCTCCTGGGTGATCCAATCCTTTAAGCCTCTGACTTCAGCTCAGGTGACTTCAGCTCAGGTCATGATCTTGCAGTTCGTGAGTTCGAGCCCGGCGTCGGGCTCAGTGCTGACAGCTCAGAACCTGGAGCCAGCTTCAGATTCTGTGTCTTCCTCTCTCTCTGCCCCTCCCTGCTTGCATTCTCTCTCTCTCTCTCTCTCTCTCTCTCTCTCTCTCTCTCCCTCTCTCTCTTTCTCTCTCTCAAAAATAAATAAACATTAAAAAAAGAGAAGAATCCCTCCATCCTTTCAACGCATTGCTTAGAGAAAATATAAACTTGGATATTTTAGGGTCTTATAAGCATTGGCCGCAGAGCCCTGTGAGATTTTATAGAGAAAGAGCTGTTCAGTACTCAGCACTAACCACCTTTCAGCATTTCCTTGTATCAATAGAAAATACCATATTCTTATAAGCTTCCTGTGAAAGACAAGAAGTTGGGTGTATTGTGTATTTATATATTATGTATTTTGCATTACACATTTTTGACATTTTTATGTGACCTACAGAATTTCAGCTAAACGAAGGTAAGAAGAAAATCACAAAAAAGTTATCCAAAATGATGACTGTTTGGTTCTAGAGTTTACTTCCCTAAGTTGCCTAAGAAATTCACTTTTTAAATCATAAAATTCCCACAAAAAGTGAATAATATGGGAATCTAAATCCACTTTCCAGACTTGCTTCCCCTGTAATATCTGCAATAGAACAATCCTGAATTAGCTGCTAGTTTCCATAATTCTTGTCAGCAAAATCTATCAGTAGTTCTAACTCTGATTATACACGCTGGTAATGTAATTAAACGTGTTTTAAGCCTATCTCTGATGTCAGAGTTTCAAATATAGCCACATAAATTTTAGCTATGAGTATTTCATACATAATTTATATATACAAATGTGTTTGCATGTGTACCTGGATTAAGTATAATAAATGTAAATTATATAATTTATATCTATATACGTTTAACTGTGTTTAGTTTCAATCAGACAATGGTTTGATATATATTTTTAATGAGGGAAGATCCTACTGCAATATTAAGATTTTGTGTTTTGCAGACTTCATTTCTTAGTATTTTTTTAATTAAAAAGACAAATACATTTCAATGTTCTTTTTAGTAAATGTTATGCTTCCTGTTCCAAAACAACCTTAAGTTTATAAATAAGAGTTAATGAATCCAAGAACCATGTTATTCCATGAGCTTGTGAACAAACGGTTTAGAGTCAAACTAGAATTCTTTCCAAGTTGGATTTTCACATGATACAGTTTATAAACAAGTTTTAGGGGTAGAGGGACGGCTTTTGTCTTGTTTTGTTTTTCTATATTTTTAATAAACAAAATTAAAACTCTGCCTTTGAAATGACTTAGAGACGAACCGGATTTCTAGCCCCTCTCAAAAACGAACTTGCACTAAATTGGGGATTTCTCGGCCCATCGAATGCTCATCCTCTGTTTGTTTTTCTCTTTGAGGGCCTTCCAGGCAGACAGGAATGGTTCTGAAACAGGCTGCAGCCACACGCGACGCTTCCCTCATTGGAGAACCAGGGAGCCGACATGGCATCCATTCCTGGGACCTTGATCGGAAATAGATCCTGAGAGAAGTGACACTAACCTTGGACTCTATCACACCGTAAATTGTCTCTTTTGTAACTGTGACAGACACTCCCCCCAGGTTGTCCCTTCCATTCGACTCCCATGATCACTTTATCCTTTCTCTCTCTGTTGCCAAGTGGAGTGGCGTTCCCGGAGTTTTGACACCTTGTAAAGACATTCCAGTGGATTCTAGCACACCCAAACAGATGGTGTGAAAGGAATACAGGGGAAGAAAATACAGACCTCTGCCAGATTCTCATGTATTCTAGGTAACATCGTGTTCCAGGAGAAGAAAAAAATAAAAAGGAACTGATATCATTGTTACTGCCTGCTTCCTGAGCCAAGCAACCATGCTTCTGCCAAAGATAACAACGTCTTTAAGACGGCTACAAAAAGTCCTAACATTGCGTGAGGTAAAAGGACTAGACCTGAGAGGGGGCATAGAACAATAATCTGTATTATTGATATACTGTGTTACATTGACACACAAAACAGTTTTTTCCCTTTTAGCTAAGAATGACATCCAGCTCAAAATAACATTTCTACTTCTTTTGCATGTCCAGTATGCTGGAAATCTCTACTGAGGTTCTTCTCTGAGGCTGGCATTGACTTTCGCCACACATTAAGTCTGGTGACATGAGAACAAAGTACATAAAATAAACATTAAGGAACAAGCAAATGTTTTTTCTTCATATACAACCATACACACACACACACACACACACACACACACACACAAGTGTACGAAAAGATGTTTAATGTCACTAGTCTTTAGGGAAATGCAAATTAAATCCACAGTGAGATTCCACTCTACACCTACCAGAATGTCTAAAATAAAAAATAGTGATAATACCAAATTCTGGCGTGGATATGGAGAAACTGGATCACTCCTCTACTGCTGCTAGGAATATGAAATGGAAACAGTTTGGAACTTTCGAAAACGGCTTGGCAGTTTCTTGAAAAACTAAACTAGCAACTTCTATACAACCCAGCAATTATACTCCTAGGCATTTATCCCAGAGAAATGAAAACTTATGTTCACACAAAAACCTGTACACGAATGTTTATAGCAGCTTTATTAATAATAGCCCAAACTTGGAAACAACCAGATGTCCAAAGTGTGTAAACTGTAGTCAAACAAACCGTGGGGCATCCACACTGTGAAGGGAGGTGGGGTGGCTAAAAGGGGGCAGTAGGAGGGATCCTGGTGGTGATGGAAACGTTCTGGATCTTGACTGCATCCATGTCAATATCCTGGCTGTGAAATTGTATTTGCAAGGTGATAACCATTGTGGGAAACCGGGTAAAGGTTACATTGGACTTCTCTGTGTTATTTCTTATAACCGCATGTGAATCTATAAGTATCTCAAAATAAAAAGTTTAATTAAAAATATAACTCCTGGGGTGTCTGGGTGGCTCACTTGGTTAAGCATCCGACTTCAGCTCAGGTCATGGTCTCATGATTCATGGGTTTGAGCCCGTGTCGGGCTCTGTGCTGACAGCTCAGAGACTGGAGCCTGCTTCAGATTCTGTGTGTCTCTGTATTCTCTTTCTCTCTCCCTCTCTCTCTCTCAAAAATAAATAAACATTAAAAAATTTATATATATATATATATATATATATATATATAAAGTCTTATTAATCTATGTGAGGACACAAAGGAAAATATGCATCTTTTGAATAGATAAATTTGAAGATTATAGTGATCCAAACAGATTGAAGCCTCCACATTAAGATAGATCATGACTGGGGCACCTGGATGGCTCAGTTGGTTAAGCATCGGACTTCAGCTCAGGTTATGATCTCACGGTTTGTGGGTTTGAGCCCCATGTCTGGTTCTGTGCTGACATCTCAGAGCCTAGAGCCTGCTTCGGATTCTGCATCTCCCTCTCTCTCTGCTCCTCCCCCACTCATGCTCTGTCTCTCACTGTCTCAAAAATAAATAAACATTAAAAAATTTATGGATCATGATTTATGTATCTCTCTCTATATATAGATATACACACATGTATACATATATGCATCACAGTAGATTACTTAGCTTTAGTAAAGAAAGGAGCCTCAGTCTCTTTATGACTTTGTGTCTTCATCAACTCATTTACAGAAAAGAAAATTATGGGTACTTTACCAAGGATATAATGGATGGATGATACAAATATCATTTAAGCAGCAATATGTTCTCTGGGTGGGCGTGCAAAGATAAAATTATTGAAGCGCCACTCTCTGGTCATAAATTTGGCTTGTCTAGAGGTCATGCATGCTCTCTCATCCATGTCCCTTGGGTCCAATGACATGAACTATTGAATGGCTCACCAAAAGTAAGGTACAGAATATCGTTAGAGCTGGTATATGACCCACACAGATATAAAACTCATGACCTTGGCCTCATTGCTTTTTCTGCTTGTCCGTCACCCATTTATTATTTTGAGGGATAGAAAGGCCACATTATATGAGTAGGAGAAACCACCTTTTTGCAAGACCTCTGGTTCTTGAAATCCTTACCCAGGTTCTCATGCCCACGTCTCATTTGACATCTTGCCCTTTCTCCAACTCTGGCTCTTCTGGCCTGCTCATTTCTCTTCCACCTCCGGTCTTCTTGTCCTCCACTTCTCCCTCAGTCTAACGTTCTCCACTGACTCATCCCTTGTCCTCTCTTTTCCACACCCAGGCCCTGCCTCTGCCCCAGCTCAATTGCCCCTGTTTAGCTACTGATTTCTTTTTCTTGCATTTGGAACTTCCTTACTCCACAGTTATATAACCAGAACTCAACCACACATAGCCCTAGCTAGCAAGGAACTTATTTTGCCCTTAAGAAGATGCTTTTAACTCTACAAAACTCTATAAATAGCACTGGGTTTTTTTTCTTTTGGATTACATATGATAACCGCCCCCGCCCCCCAGCACCCTACAACACCTTTCTACTCTGGGACTTTGGCCAGAAAGGGTTGATGAGGACACATATCTTTCCAACTGCCTGCCCCGTATTCATCTCCCTTCTCCTTTCTACAAACTCCCCTTCCTCTTTCTGCCTTACCCAGACCTTCCTTGTGTAGAACTTCTTGATTTTTTGTTTCTTACCAAGTATTACACCACACGTTTTGGTTAGAATTATGCGCGTGTATACATACATGCATGCACGCGCGCACACACACACACACACACACACACACGCTAGCAGCAGCAATAAACCTATTTTCAGGTAAAATCAATAAATGATAATCATCTTGTGCTACAGACTCTACCTCTCTGTCCCAACACATATTCTCCTGTATTTTGGGCTCTATAAAACATAGAACTTGTCGGAGGAAGGAGGAGCTCAGGGAGGGGTCATGTAGGAGCTGAAGCCACATAAATAACACCGTTTCCACCAGGGAAAGCTACGGAATGTGCTTCCATTGCTGCCCCTGACCGTCAGCACCAGGTCTTTCTCGCCCAGTCAGTGATGAACACAAACATGAAAAAAGCAAAAAAGCAAAAGAAGAAAAAAAAAAAGAACCTCTGGTTTTCAGCATACCCTCTTAGGCATGCAATGCCCACCAAATCCCTGCTTCATCATTTTACTTTGCTTTATTTTTCACTCAACCGTTTTATGGTCACTGTGACAACACAGTCTAAACAGGACCATTTAGGAAAACAAAATAACCAATAAATCAGTGAAAATTCTTACATGTAAAAATAAGACCACCCCCTTCCAAGAAAGCCATTTGTGTTTTTCACTCTAGATCACCTTCCCTGGAAAAGAAACTTACATTATTTTATCTGAGGCAAGAGATAGGCAACAAATTAATGATTTATGTGATCATAAAGTTGAAAATCGCATGTCTAAATCTTTCCAGACCTGAGACTCCTCAAAAAAAGTCAGTCCTCAGAGTGAGTGCTTGGACCACAGACTGGTCCAACCCTCACTGGTCAACCGGTGATATATGTATTTCCTGTGGGATTCTGAGAACCCAGTGTGGAAGCAACAAATCAAATGAGAGGTGGTTATAAAATAGCTCAACAATTAAATAACTTCAGGATTTTGAGTTGCATGCAGGAAATAATAGAAATTTGTTTTGCCTATAGACACTTGGGGGATAATGTGTCAGTAACTTATTGTATAAAAAACCTAATGGCTTAAAACAAGTCATTAATGGGGCGCCTGGGTGGCGCAGTCGGTTAAGCGTCCGACTTCAGCCAGGTCACGATCTCGCGGTCCGTGAGTTCGAGCCCCGCGTCGGGCTCTGGGCTGATGGCTCAGAGCCTGGAGCCTGTTTCCGATTCTGTATCTCCCTCTCTCTCTGCCCCTCCCCCATTCATGCTCTGTCTCTC
Organism: Puma concolor; assembly: GCF_028749965.1. NCBI lineage: Eukaryota > Metazoa > Chordata > Mammalia > Carnivora > Felidae > Puma > Puma concolor. Next base: position 75,733,526 of record NC_141678.1, read on the forward strand.
TCTGTCCCAAAAATAAATAAACATTGGGAAAAAAAATTAAAAAAAAAAAAAAAAAAACAAGTCATTATTTCTCACAATTCTCTGGGTTGGCTGAGCTCAGCTGGACAGTTCTTCTGCTCCGTGATGCTGAAGCTGAGATCACTCATACGGTGGTATTCACCTGGGAGCTCAGCTGGGGCTAGGCCAACCAAGATGACATCTCATCTTCCAGAACCCCTCTCCTGTGACTCTTCAGCATTTAGTGGTGGAGCCCAAGCTTCTTCATCTAGCAGCAGGAGCATAACAGAGAGACTGGAGCCAAGGTAGAGGCTAACAGACCTCTTAAGAGTGAGTTCCATAACTGGCCCAGTGTCTCTTTTGCCATAGTCTGTTGGTCAAAGCAAGTCAAGGCCAGGCCAGACCAGAAGGGAGAGGACATTGCTTCTACCTCTTGATGGGAGGAGGGACATGCATGTTCACAGATGGGAGTTTTGGGCCATCTTTGGGGGCAATCTACCCATCCTGGGGACAAGATGAGCTGGAGAAAATGCAGACTTCTTCTCCTACAATAAATATGCCACATTTAAAATGGTAATTTTAACTGATCTTGATAACATTCAGAAGTAAATAAAAATAATAATGCTCATTCCCTTGCGAACAGTATTATCTATTTTTCTAAGACTGTTAACAAGAACTCCTCACTGGCCTGCCAATAGGCCCCCAAATCCCCAGTGTTCGAGCCATTCCTTCGAGTTACATCATCTTCAGAAGCCCTACCTCAAAATGCAAACATCTCTAGCCTTGATCTAGTATCAACCACTAACGCCTTCGAGTGAACCAGAAATTAGCAACTAAGTGAGTAAGAGGTCTTTGAGGCAGAGTTCTTCATTGATAATCCATGGTTGGGCTTTGGGCATCTGAAAGACATTGAAATCACTTTCAAAATGTTGTGGTTGTTATGCGCATTTTTCGTCAGTTTCTCAAGTGGGGCAGACACCAAAAAGGTTAAGACTCGGTATACTAAGGTCATGGTCATGAATAAGCCTCATTAGGGAGAAGGAAACCTAACAGTTCTCTTTGGTGAGTACTTCACAAGGTAGGGCTTAATTGCCTTCTAATTATTGAACATCCTTTGCCTTTGTCTCCCCCCCACACACGGCATCTTTATATGTGGAAGGAAGGGTTTTCACTTCTGCTTGTATCCTCCACTGAGCAGAATCCTTTAGAGTCTTCAATGTGTATCTGATCTAGTTCTCGATTCATGTTCCTCAGGATCCTTCTAGAGGCTGAATGAGGCCAAGGAGGAGCATGCTTGAAAGGAGAACCCAAGGGCTGAGTGGGGTCAGGCTTGCCTCATTCAGACAGAGCAACACTACCTTTGACTCTATCTTATGCTGACATATACATTTCCCCATGAAGAATGAGTCTTGAGGCTAAAAGAAGCTTGAGAATTACTAACAAGCCCAATGCCCTTATTTTCCAAGGAATTAAAAAATGGTGTGCAGTGGAATCTCCAAGTCTGGAGTCAGAACTAGACAAGAACTATAATTTGTGTTTCCTGACACTTCATTCTGTAAGTTTTGTTGTCAACACATTACCTCCCCACCAAGGACCGGCCCCACCACCTTCTCTCCAAACTCCATGGCATTTTTTCTCCCAAGCCACAAATGTCTGCAGTCAGGAAGCAGCCAGTTGATAAGTCAGGAACTTAGGAGAAATGCAGCGGGAAAGCAGCCTGAGCTGGGCACCAGAGTGGGATGTGGGATGGGAGAAAAGGAGAACTCCAAGGAGCCCACAGAAGAGGCTAGCTCCACGCCTATCTCATTACTGGACTGTGAACTGACCGTGACTCTTCCTACAGCTTTCTTTTTCTGACAAACAATGAATTTGAAGGAGCAACAAACAGCATTCTTTTTTTTTTCTTATATAATGCAAAAACACACTGTCCCTGATCACCGAATGCCTGACAGCTAGAAAGTACAATTCAAAGTCATACACCACATTCCAAACCTTCCAAAATGCCTACAGGAGAGAAATGCTAGACAAACCCCAATAAAGATATGTGTATAGATTTCTCCACTTGCAATGTTAATGGGCCTTGACTAAGACCACTGTGATTTTAATACAATGTATTGTTTTATTCCTACTGTATTTTTAAATAGAACATCTCAAAACAATTAGATTAATTAAATATCCACGGGGATGCAGGAAATGTTTTCGTATCACACTTGGGGACTTGACCAGCTCAGCTCCTTAGATTTTTTCAGAACCTCTTAATGAAGGATTCTCACTCCATTGGAGCCTTGACAGCTATTTCAATCTGTCATTAGGAAGAACATTTCAGTACCTGGAAAATTTTAAGACTTCTTGAGACTTAAATTTGCCAAACGGAGCTGTTTAGTTTAGGGGGAAGCCATTCTTCGCCATGAGTGGCAAACTTTCAACCTCCCTAGCTTATTGTCTGTGAATGCAAAGTGGATCGTGGTCTTGGGGAGTAAAATACAGGTTAGAAAGGTTAGAAAAAGTCACTGAGCAATTTTTATTGTCTATGTTTCATCAAGATACTGAAAGTTGAAAATTTCACCCCGTGCTAATAACACAGTATTAGTTACACTTGACTGCTTTGTTGGAGCCAAACCAACCTCACTTCTGTTCTCTCAAGCCTAAATTCCAAGAGCGGCCAGCTTTTTAAGAAAACAAAAGCTTCCATAATCTCTAGTATAGGCTGGTGTCAAACCACAGGAGTTCTAGCAAAGACCACATATTATCATGAGCTGCAAACATTAAAGAATTCTGTGGCATGACAAGCTCTAAGAAAGAAACTCTTAAAAGAGACTCATTTTTCTCCAGAATGTCAGCTGCAAGAATAAAGTAGCAATGAACAAGAGGTTAGAAACTAAAAGACTATGGGTTCCTCGGGTTCATGGTCAACTCAGGTTTATAACCTTGGGTGAGGTATTTCACTCATCTAAATGTCTGTACAATGAAACTTGCTGTTTATTCCCTTTGTGCATGGTGGGTTTGCACAGTTGCACGAGAGGCCATTTTTCCTTTTGTAGGATTATAGGGCTGTCAGTGCCCACCAAAGGCTACCACTATTCTGCTGAAGCAATGTGGCAGAGTAGTCAAGAGCACAGATTCAGCCCCAGATGACAGGGCTCCCTCCGCAGCCTGGCTTTCTCCCTGGCAGATCTGTGACCTTGGACAAGCTATTCCAACTTGCCATATCTCAGTGCCTGAAACAGTAAAAGGGGAATGGTAACTATAGTCCTACTGCATTGGGTATAAGGATGAAACACGTCAACGACTTAAACCATTTGGAACAGTGTCTGACACACCCAAAGTGCAATAAAGTAGCCTTTTAGCCTTAGTATTCAGTCAAACGAAACAAACTACTTCCCTTCAGTTTTTAAAAACAGTAGAATTCAGGGCCTCCTTCTGCCCGCCCCTATCCTAGCATTTCATGAACCTCATTGAGGACATTAGATTTTTAAAAACAAATACAAGCCTATTTTTTCTGAGCAACCTCTGGCAACTACATGGTATAACAGAATAGTTTTCATTCAAGGGATGCCTGGGTGGCTCAGTCGGTTGAGCGTCCAACTCTTGTTTTCGGCTCAGGTCATGATCTCACGGTTTGTGGGTTCAAGCCCCGCAGAAGGCTCTGTGCTGACAGTGCAAAGCCTGCTTGGGATTCTTTCTCTCCCTTTCTCTCTGCCCCTCCCCCACTTGCTTTCATAAATAAATACGTAAATACATAAATAATAGTTTTCATTCAAGAATCCAGATCAGAGACAAATTACAGAGAAGAGCAATTCTTTCATTTTTTCACCGCTTAACTACCTGGAAACTCTGAAACCAGCAGATCCCATTGTACTGAAAAGCTGAATCCAAGAATGACCAGAGCTCACAGTATTAAAGAGGTAAAGAATATTAGCAATCATCTAGGCCAAACTCTTAGTTTTACAAATGAGGAAACTGAGGCACAGAGAGGCAAATGGCTCTGGCTCCTTTGATATACCAGAAATTATACGTAATGATGAGTGGTTTCAGAAAAGATTATTAGCGGTGTCCTCCCAATATGTTTACCTAAGTGGCTATAACTTATTTTAGCATTGCTGTCATTATTGGATTGTGTTTGAAATTTTTGCTTTTCATGGCTTGCTTAAGGAAGGAATTCAGCATCTATACTTTAACATTGGGAGTTGTAAGAGTCATAAGGAAGGATGGAAATGGATCTTATCTCTGAAACAGATCAAGCAAGTTTGCCCTTTGTGGTTAGCCACTCCCTGAAATTCACAAGGGTGGAAGATTTCTTTCTTTCTTGTTTTTTTTTTAAGGTTTGTTTTTGGTTTTGGATTTGGGTTGTTGTTGTTGTTGTTGTTGTTGTTTTGTGTGTGGTTTTTTGTTTGTTTGTTTGTTTGTTTGTTTGTTTGAGAAATGGAGCACAAACTGGGAGGGGCAGAAGGAACAAAAGACAGAACCCCAAGCCGGCTCTGTGCTATCTGTACAGAGCACAACGTGGGGCTCAAACTTTTCCACTGTGAGACCATGACCTGAGCTGAGATCAAGAGTCGATTCTTAACCGACTGACGGGTGGTACGATTTCTTAACCATTGCACGGTTTTGTGTGAACACAGGACTCAGGGAAAGTCCAACATCCTTGTCACAAAGATGGTCGCATCTTTGAGGATAATTTAAAAAAAGGTCCCCAAACTCCTTAGACTACTAACTGCTCAGTTCCCTAAAATGATCCCCTTGAAAAAAGGGCTGTCATTTGAGTATTGTATGACCTAGATGGGTTTTTTCCCCAACTCATTTTTCTTATCTTTTATCCGGCAATGATATCATTTTTCCTGGTGACCCCTGTCCTGCATTTTTTTATCCAAAACTTTAAAAAACAAGAAAGTGCCACATCACTGCTAAAGGAGCCCTACACACACTGAGAACTCCATGGACCACATGAACGTCCATCTGAGAGTGCTGAGTAAACCTCCTGTCCTCCATGCAGCCATCATCTTGTTTATAAATCTTGTGCTCGGTGATGTAATCGCCTCCCATTATTGGGAATAGAAAGTGTGATGAACTGAATTTCTGAAATTCACTTGAGTCTTGAACATAGAAATAGTGAGTTCAATATCAGTAGAGAGGGATACTATGTCCAACACAGTATCACTATAACTTCCCAGTGACAGGACTTGATACAAATTGTGTGTGTATGCCTGTGTGTGCATGTGTGGAAAAACTGAGGAGTTTGAAATTTGATTTTCCTGACTGGTTCATTCATTCAGGTTTTCTCTGCCTCTCACTATCTTTGATTAGGCTATTTAACAACTCTGAAAAGATAGAAGTCAACTTATAATACAACTAAACCCTGTCCATAAAAAGCAAAAACCTGGGGGCACCTGGATGGCTGAATTGGTAGAGTGTGCAACTCTTGATCCCACGGCTGTGAGTTCGAACCCCATGTTGAATGGAGAGATTAGTTAAAAATCAAATCTTTTCTTTAATTTTTTTTTAAATTTTTTTTTATTTTAGAGAGAGAGCATGTATGTGAGCAGAGGAGAGGGGCAGAGGGTGAGAGAGAGAAAGAGAGAAAGAGAGAAAGTATGTGTGTGTGTCTGTGTGTGTGTGTGTGTGTGTGTGAGAGAGAGAGAGAGAGAGAGAGAGAGAGAGAGAGAGAGAGGGTCTTAAGTAGGCTCCATGCTTAGCCCAGAGTCAGAGCCTGACTCTGGGCTTGAGTCCACAACCCTGAGATCATGACCTGAACTGAAATCAAGAGTTGGTCACTCAACTGACTGAGCCACCCGGTGCCCCAACAATAAAACATTTTTTAAAAATGCAAAAATCTGTCCAGTGGAGGCTTAATTGACATCCCTCTCCCACTATAAAAGAAGTCAGTTTTGCATCTATTTAAATAAATTCATTTTGGCATTCCTAATGACCTATAAATGTATCTTGTCTTTGGATTCTACTTTGAACCAGTTATAATACTTTTCTGGTTCTGTCATTAATTAAAAAGTTAAATAAAATCTTTAACATGGGTTCATTTTATATTCATATAAGAGTCATGGTTTTACCTTAAGAAAATCCTTTAACATATGTAGATAAATATATGTAAACTATCATTAACTCAGACTTATTTTAGAAGGGAAAAAGAACTCTTTCTGATTTGGGTACGTCCAAAGAAAGTTTTAATGCTTTTAATACAGTTTGAATACTTTGAAGTTTATACTAAAAGGTATCTAATAGAAATGAATATTAAATAAATGACTTATAATGAGTATATAATTTTTCTAAATAAGTTGGTGTTTCTAGAGCATTTAAACACAGCAGCATATTTTAAGTGATTTTAAAATCTTCCTCTAATTTTATTTATACTCTTTAAAAAGAAAAAATATGTGCTACGTAATGAAAGACTTCAGCCCAATTATTCCAAATTACAAATTAGTGAAATCTTACTTTGATGAAATTTTACATATGTAAATTGATAGAACACTGATTCTTAGAATGCTTGCAATTGATGAGATTGACACATAAAACATCAGATAAACCACAAAGCAGGAATCCCTTCTAAATTGATCTTGATGGGTAATCAGCCAGCGTCTGCCTGAACACTTCTATTAGCAGGAAGCTCACTCTTTCAAAGAAGGTCATTTTGTTGTTGAAAGCTTCTATGGTTTGAAAGTTTTCCTTGTAATTAATCAAAATCTCCCTCCTTGAAACATCCACCCACTGGTCTTAGTTGCAGTTTCAATATAAACAGACACATAACCTGTCCTTTATCTTCTTTTTCCTCTAATGGCACAACTTACCTGCCACTGGGGAGTTTATGGGGGACAAAACAGGTCAAGAAGAATTATCATAAAGTAGGTCTCCTGTATCAGCTCAAAGTCAAGTCCTAACAACTGTAGGCACAGATACCTTGGCTACTATTCAAACCAACCCTTCTTAAACATAGAATGTAAATCACAAAGAGGCTACAATGGTATTCCTTAGTTTTCATGGATTTTTCTCGAGGTATTCCGTTAAACCCAGAACCTTTGATTGAAAATGAAAAAGTACCCCACAGCCAAAATGCCCGATTCTTTTGAAACAAAGACGACTAACAGTAAAACAAGATGGTGCCCTACTCTTCTCTACTCTGTAATTCCAAGAGTGTCATGGGACCTCTTTTTATGCATGTATTTTACAGTACTATCATAATTTGTCAGAGAAATAGCCAACCTACTGCTTCAGGGGATACCAAAATAGTCCAGAGAATTGTTTTGTTGTGGCACCCATCATCCAATGTCAAAGCATATTACAAATAATGCAGAGTTTAAACATTAAGACATATTACCATCTCTTCCATGACTTTCTCCTTTCATCCATCTTTCTCTTTAAGAGGAAAGACTCAATATATTGACATATGACTAGAAGTAGATTCTCTGATAGAGGGGACAAGCTGCAGAATGCAGGATTTCCCACTACGTTTGTGAGAAGAGAGAAGTTCCTGCAGCTTTTATGGATTATTTTGCTAGGGAGTAAAGAAAATCTTGCCATTTTCCCTATGTGACATGTAAAAATAAAAAGCATGGAGGAGAAGAATGGGGCCATAAACTTGATACAACGTATTGCAATAGAGTTTCATCAGATAAACTACGGAGACAGTTTCGATGATGCTCTTGTCAGAAAACACATGGTATGATACACTGTATATGTGCCAGATAGCTTCTGCACTTTCAGAAATGTCACTTCTAAAAATGTCTATCCATTTGGAAAATAAGTATGCAATAAATCTGTAAATATTTATTATAAAAGCAATAAGAAAATAGTAAAGAATGAATGCAGCTTCTGACAACACCGCGTAAACTGTTAACAACAGACCTTTGGAGCCGACAGCTCTGTTTCTAGATCAGGGGCCAGGGCTTGAATGTCACAGTAACTGGGGCCATATCAATACGTTCCACACCCACCCTCGCGCTCCAGGAGGCCCACCTAATCAAGATGCCAAAGGATGAGATGTAAAACGTATAGATCTCATGTTTCTGAATCCATATGTCTTCCTCGATCAATGAACCAAAATAGCTACTCTTTGGAATTGAAAAGCTGTAAGAACTTGCTGCTGTTCTTTTTTGTTCTCAGTCCTATAAGGAAAGGGCTGGGAGACAAGAAAAGGAAGAGAATCTCCCCCAAGAAGAGAGAATATTCACACCTCTGCAGGACTTGGGCCGCCCTGAGGCTATTCTCTGAAGGCACCCCTGTCCCCTGGGCAATGACCACTCTGATTTGCCTGGCAACCCAGTCTTCCTCAGCTGATAGAGGAATGATGGTTAGGAGCTAGGGTAGAGACACCAGCTATGAATGACCTCCTCTTTAAAAAAAAAAAAAAAAAAATGTTTCATGTTGGTTCACCTTTTCTAAATAACTGTCTTCTGGACATCTTAGCTCAACGCTTCCTGACAATCCACAGAATTAGAACATCTGCTCTAAATCGAAGATTTACAGAGGGAATTATACCTACTCCATCTAGAGATTGTTTGCCTCTGATGTCATTCTTGATTAGATGATTTTGGAATTTTGATTGCTTCACATTAGATCATTATGATTTCAAAATGCAGCTTGTAAATGTATTCAGTTCATCAAGGGCTATAAATATAAATCTTCAACTACAGACTTCTCCTTTCCTTAGGTCCTCCTCTTAGATGCTCTTAGGTTCATGGGAGACCAAAGGAAATATCTCCAAGAAAAGGTGAGAACTTCCTACATTAGAAATAACTTTCCAAACATCTGGTCTCCTATTCAGAAGTTTGATAATTTAAATTTAAATTAATGGCTACAGGGTAATGAAGTCTTGACTCTTTGGAAAAACAGATGTAAAAAATTTAAGAACTACTCGTGCTCTGTTCAGTAAAATAATTACATGATTAGATAATAAAATTCCTCCAGATTTTTCTACATGGTTTTGGGTTCTACCTTTGGCTTTCTATTCCAAAGGAAACTATCTATTTCCCATTCACACATCCCATAGTGAGATTTGGATTTAACAGGATGAGACTGGGTTGAGTCAGGGAGGGGAGGGAGGGGGGAAATGTATCTACATGAAAAGAGAGAGAGAGAGAGAGATTTCAAAGTTCCTGAGTTAAAATTCAATTTAATGTATTTTAACTCCAAATTCCCTAGGATGTGACTTTGTCCCTAATTTTAACTGAGCATATAAACTCTAAAAATATAAGATTCTATGATTGTACAGTTTTGTGTGAATTCTACATCAAATCGTGTCACTACTCCTATTTGTGTTTAAGAACTATAAGAAAGAGGAATAACAAGATGTGTATCAGAAAGCTAGTGGGTCACTTTGCAGGGAAAGGAGAAAGAAGCATCATTTAGCTCCACAAGGCTGCAGTTCAGCATGAAAACTAGCTTATCTGACATGCAATTACGTGTCATGAGTTACAGTGGTAATTAAGTCTCTATAACAGCAAGCTACCTCGAGAACCCCCCAGGACTTCAGGTGGCTGGCTCCCAAGTCTGAATCATCTAGTACTTCACTGTGGATCATTCATCGACATCGTGCCTTAATTTATCACCATCCTAAGCCAAGGGACTACATTCGGCACTAAAGCACATTTTCTTCTATGCATGCCTACTGGCTTATGTTTCCATTCCCTGAACTTTCTTTAAAAAGGAAGCCCGTTATCCCAGATGGGATAAAACCAAGCGTCTTTATCATTTTCTTTTCTTTCTTTGCCACCCCTCCTGTCTGCCTGACCAAGGGAGTGAGCAGCACCTCAGCAAGGTGCTTCTTTTCGGCCACCCTTGTACATCCTGAGCTCTGGTACATATTGGCCACGGTACTTTTCGTTCATTCGTTCAGCAAATATTTGTTGATGCACCAACAGCTGAGGCATGTAGACTAATTATCTGAGAAGGGAGAGCAAGAAGGAACCAAAGGAATAAAACGAGAGCCCTAAACCCAAAGGGAGATGTGCTTTTAAAGGAACACCCGTAAAGCCTGGCTGTTTTCAAGCTCCTTGGTCTCTGTGTGGCCCCTTTGAAGTTGGCAGCACTAAGCACCCCCCTTGATGGAGTCATAGGTAAAGAGTTAAGCATCAGAGAGGCGTCATGTTATAGGATTTATGAACTTTCTACATACTCGCCCAATGGGAATAGTAAAGAAACACTGAGGGAAGAAATGCTCACACTATACCCAGTAGATTCACGTCTTGCCGCATGGTAGGCAGGAGCAAATCAGTCCAGGTTGTGGCTGATACACCAGTTGTCTGTACTCTAGGCCCCGTCAACTTATACTGGCAATTTTGGAGAAGTTGCTTCTGCCAGATGGCAGCCCGGAAGTAGCTTTCTTGATGAGTGAGGGAAGTCGCTCCCCACTTCCTTCCTTGACATCCACAGTGCAGCCCCCTCCCATCGTCCCCACAGGCTGGGACTGGGCGGTGGGATCCACGCAGACTATGATTAAATGACTCATCTCCTTAGCATGACTTGCTTGTAAAGGTTCCTCGCAAAAACAGCAGCAGCAGGGCCCCAGCTCCGCAGTGGGTGTTTGTCAAAACTGAGTCAAGATAATAGGAGACCACTGAAGGAACACCTACTCTCGGGTAGGAGAGGAGCCTTGTTTGTGACCTGAGGTGATACTCAATTGAACACTTCCATCTGCCCTTTGGAGAAATTTGACCCTTTCAACAGAATCAATTCGTGGTCTGCTGCTAGTTACTCAGTTGAGGCCACAGACTCATCTCTGCCCATGACATTGCCGAGCGTAATGACGTCCACGCCTTCAGTCAAGTCAATAGTGCGCCCGCTCTGCTTCCCCGGGTCCTCTGCTGCTGCCAGTTACGAGAGGCAGAGAGACAGGAGCAGCCCCAAAACTCAAAGCTAAATTAATCCTAATCCACTCAGAATGTCAAAATCATCAAGAAGAAATTAAATAAAATAAAAATCAGTGGATCTCTTGAGTGGTGATTTTCATTTAAGGAGGGCATATCATAAAATAAAACGAAAGCAGCCTATCACAATCTTTTGCCGCAAAAAAGGACTGGAATCATTCAAACAGATGACAACAACAACAAAAAAGTAGTGGGGAATTATTAGAGATTTCCTTTAAAGTTGCTCTGAGCAGATGAGTTGCTCTAGAGGATTATGGGGAACAATCGTCCCAGGAAATGATTCAGAAACTAATAGCTGGAGAGGAGAGCTCACATTTGTTAGGTGCTAACTTATGTCAAGTAGTATGTGACTCCACAGATCACCTTATTTAATCCTTAAAACAGCCTTGTTTGGTAAATATTACTATTCTCAGTTCGTAGCTGGGAATATCGGGACACAGAAAATATTAAATTTAGTATTTAATATGGCATATATAAGAATGGTGAACATTTGCTGAGCATTTGTCCTTATTTGGGTCCCTACCAAGCAAACCTGTTTAGTATTTGAGCGAGCCTTCCCACGTGATTCTTGACACTCCTCTTAAAGCGGCCTCACCAAAGGGGCCGCACAGTTCTCCCTCCCACTGGCACACAGGGCACAGGAATGTGGCAGGCCCATTTCAAAACCCCAGGACTTGCCTCCTGAGTGTTAGATGCACAGGTCTCCCAGTAGGAATATGAAAGTAAAATGAAAGAAGAAATTCTTACACCATATGTGGAGATCCATATGTGGAGATCCAAGGCAGAGTGGAAAGCCTGGTTATAAGGCAGCACTGAAAATTCAACAGCAGAAAAATTAACAATAGACCCTGTGTATGATTAAATACCAAGAGGACAGTATAGGAAATAGTAGTAGGAATTCTGAAGTAGAACTCCCTTTATGAGTTAGAATAGTCAGGGAGAAGTTAATGGAGAAGTTGGGGCTTTGATCGCATCGTGGAGCGAAGGTAGGATTTGGAGAGGAGGGTCATTACTGATTACAGGAAGACCGCACGAAGATGAGCATGGTGTGCTCCAAGGACCTGCCTTCAAAGAGGAATGACACTCGGAAGACTAATCCGAGATTTCATCGCCAGGACAGAAATTCCAAGAGGTGCTGCTACTGAAGGTCGTTCAGCCACGGGGCACGTAACAGGAAGGGGTGCTTTCAAAAGACTGACGGAGCAGCATCAGGCAACGTGAATTTAAGGAAAGAGAGCAGTGACAAGGCTTGTGTTTGGGGAAGAAGAGCGCCCGACCCAGAATCTAGGAACAGGAAGCTAGTTCTAGATGTTCAGTGCTCTAGAGGATCAGAAGACCTGATGAAGAAGCTGCTATCAGCAGGAATGACTTGACAGAAGAACCACCAGGGTGGAGAGTCAGGAAGGGGCAGGAGCTGAGGAGCTCTTGCTCTTTATTCCTTCCACGGGGAGCCCCCTGAGGGCCCCAGACTCATTGGCTGGTCCTGTTCAATAATCCGGAGGCACTCCCCACACCACCACCCCCCCGGGTCCCAAAGCTGAAAGGAAGTCTCTGCTCCCAAACCCCGGCATCCATTTAGTCCTCGCTAAATATGGCGGCCATCTGGTTAGCATGTTCAGGATCATCCTGTCTGCACTTGTATTTTTCTTTAGAATTGGCTAAGACAGTTATCATTTCCCTTCTTCTCACTGAGAGAGGGACTTTGGGATCCAGAAAACGAAATTAGTCTCACGTGCCAGATATGAGACGTTTGTCCAAGGATGACCCTGAGGACTATACTGATGATGTCAGGGGCCGGGGCCAGGAGGGATGGGGGGGGTTAAGATTTCAAACACCTGGTAGGCAATTGCACAATAGTTATGTAAAATATAACCATTAGGGAAAATAGGTAAAGTGTACTGAGGTACTCCCTGTACTCTTTTCACAACATTCTGCAAATCAATAATTATTTTAAAACAAAAAGTTTAAAAAAAAAAGCATCTAAAGCATGTTTAGATGTTAAAAAGGGGAAAGGGAAGGGGGAGGGAGGAAGGAGGGGAGATTAGCTCAGAAAGAAGGCCAGAGGAGCAGACCTCCAGGTCAGAGGCCCAGGCAAATCTTTCTCCAACTCTTCTCAGGGTGCCCTCTCTCCCCGGCATCTCCAGCCACTGGCCTTACTCCCACTCTGCACCAGTCCCCCCTAGACCCTACAGGGCTGTCTTCTCCCTTTGGGGCGCAAGTGGAGGTTTGGAAGGAATTGGTGTAGGGCCTGACCGCGCAGTGTTTTCTGTCCCTCTTCACGCATCAATTGCAATGAGCAGCCGAGGGAATCTACCTAGAGCTGCCTCAGCCCTTCTCCAAGCTCATGAGCCCAGGTCCCTGACAGAATCTCCACACTCAGCTGGTTTTTTGTGGGTGGCACAGTGGATAGTGGAAGGAGGACTCCAGTGGAGGGAGGGAGGGTGGAGTTCTATTCTCAGCTCAAGAGGGTCCCTGGCTAGAAGAATCTGATCTCTTGGGGCCTCCCTCTCCTTATCTGTAAAGTAGTCATATTCAATTACTTGTGAAGGGCTCTGTGCACACTGACAGACTAGGATGTTATGAGTCCCATGCTTCTAAGTATTGCCTGACATGCCCCACCTAACCTGGCAAGCTAACATGAGTAGCGGAATTCCAATGAAATATATGGCACTGGAGGAGGTTATACGTCCCTCTGTGAGTAGTGAACCAATCTCTCTGACTTCATGTCCAAGTCCTGCTCCCCCTTCACACTCATATTCAGTCCACACCCCCACAATGTCTTCCCTGATCATCACAACCAGGTCGCTTTACCTGGGCCTCCCCTTGGCATCAGTCTGCACCAGGAAGGTCATTTTCTCACATGCCTTTCTCCCCGGGCCAAATGGCAAACTCCTTGAGAGCAGAGTTATTCTTATTCATGTACATGTACCCATAGATGGCTATAGCAGGTGCTCATTAAAGGTAAACTGAATGAAGAAATGAATGCATGAGCGATGGCAAAGAATTCAAACCAAAAGGAGACGAAAGGTTGCCTCGGTGCCTTATGTGAAAATTCTCATTTTTGTGCAGGGAAGAAGCAATCTTATCAGAGGAAGATAAATTTCTGGGTAAGTAATCAGAGATGCACATTACGCTCCACACGAATCATTTTGCCAAATGAAAGATGAAAGCCGCGTGAAATAGACAGTTATGGCCAAGCCCAAGTCTCTGGACTAGAAGTTGAAGCTAAAGCAACATCTGCCAATCCTGACAAATGAGTCCACTCAGGCCAAGCTTTGGAGCAGGGTCTCTGTCACAGGGGCTATGGTTAGGTTCAGCTGATCCACTTTAGGAATTTAGGATTCTTTAGGAAAGAATCTTGGTTTTCTACTTGATTTGTGGCGTACTAACAGATCACGACAACCAGCGTGTACTTCTACCCGGCAGGTACATCTCTGACCTGCATATGTGCTTGTATGAGTCATGTGAAATCAGAGAGAAAAAAAACAGCTACAAGACTGTGCAGACTGGCATGCCTGGGTGGCTCAGTCGGTTAAGCGGCCGACTTCAGCTCAGGTCATGATCTCACAGTTCGTGAGTTCAAGCCCCACGTCAGGCTCTGTGCTGACAGCTCGGAGCCTGGAGCCTGCTTCCAATTCTGCGTCTCCCTCTCTCCCTCTCTCTCCCCCTCCCCTGCTCACACTCTGTCCCTCTTTCTCTCAAAAGTAAATAAATACGTACATACATACATACAAGACTGCTGCAGAATGCTTTAGAAAATCCAAAATTATTCTGAATCTGCCCATGCTACTCCTCATTTGGGCAGATAATTGAAACTTGACTAGGTTGTAAAAGAAACATAAAGTGTTGAGCACCGTCTGTTGCTATTCCTGGCTGGGCTGATGGTATGTGCCAACTAAAAGGAACCTCCTTCCTTCTTCTATCCTTCCTGTCCCCCTTCCTTTCTTCCTTACTAATGAGACATGGTAAATACATGCAGTGTGTGGTTCTGAACCAGATCATCTTCAGCTATGAAGAACATCCATGGTTAGGACAATTGGGAAAACCTGAAGAAGGTCTGAGGCTCTGACATTAGTAATAAATCAACGTGAACTTCCTGATGTTGGTGGTTGTATCATATAACACAGGAGAATAGAACATCCAGTTGGCGACTTGCTCTCCTAGGGTATGGGATAAAAAAGTTCTTTACATTTTTACAAAAGATTCATGCAACTTTTGTTTAAGGTGGAAATTATTGTAAAGAAAATAGGGGGGAAAATCTGAAAACAATAATATTAAGAAGCAGAAGGAGGAGGAAAAAGAGAAGGAAGAGAAGAAGCAGTTGACCTGTGAGATCCTCTGAGTCAGCCCGGCCTTCTGGCGCTTCTATTCGTATTAGTGTTAATCCCTAAGGTGTCAGAGCAAAACAGCTGGCCCAACAGCTGCCTGGACTGTCCCGGAAGTCCCTTTCACCATAGCCTGCCAATCCCTCTCCCCTCCCCACTGAGCCCTGTCCCTCCCCTGCCTGTCAGAATTACAGCTCAACCAGGGGCCTTACTTGGAGGCCTGGCCCTCATGCAAAGCCATGGCGCCTTCTCCCAGTGACCACTGGGCACTTCTTCCTTCTTCGTGATCATTTGCACACCTGCGCATTCACAGGCTTCTGCCTTTCAGACGCCAAAGTCTCCCTGCAAACTAGCTCAACAAATTTCTCTCTCTTGCCTGACCTCTCTTCCTTGACCAATCCTGGGTGCCAGCAAACTGCTCCCTGCCTGCCCTGCAGACAGACCTTGGAAACCTCTGTCTTCCCCTGTCTGGAATGCTCTGCTCTCAGAATCCTCCCCATCTCTCAAGGTACATTTCAAGCACCACCTCCTTTATGAAGTCTCCCCTGACCTTCCCAGCCTCCTCTGGATTCCCAACTGCTTATTGTGTGTCATTTGGCTCTGAACCCACGAAAAGTCACCTTTCTCCCTCAACATCTTGGCTCCTCCATTAGGTGAAGGTTTTTTGGGGGAGCAGGGATCATTTCTCACATCTCTATGACTCCCCCACCCCATAACAAGCACCAGCTTAGTACCAGGCTGACTCAGTTTCCCATCCTTGTTCAGCATCTCCTCCCTCAGATCACCAATGTCAGTTGCCATCACTTATTGTGGGGCGGACACACACACACACACACACACACACACACACACATACACACACACACCACACTTCAGCCAAAATGAAAATTAACAGATACACCCTTCGCCCCTCTTAGTTCTCACACTGAGCCAATGAGATTCAATTTGTCCTTTCAAAGAAAGCAAAGTGCTTCTGAACCCTTCTCTCTGATTCAATCTGGAAACTTAGGAAAAACTGAAAATGTTTTGGAATCCTTCTGCCACCCATATCGTTACTCTTTTTTTTTTTTTTTTTTTTTTTTTGAGAAAGAGAGAGCACAAGCAGGGGACGGACAGAGAGAAAATCCCAACCAGACTCTGCACATTGTGAGGCCAACGCGAACCATGAGATCACAACCTGAGTGGAAGCTAAGAATCCAGAGATCAACTCACTGAGCCACCCAGGTGCCCCTCCCTAGAGGACCCATTCCAGTCCAGGTCCCTCCAGGAGCTTGTCTCCCTTGTTGATCCATTACCGTGCCAGCAGCTGGCTACAGCATTATTAGTTGGTGAGGCGATCAGCTCCCAGGAGAGTTTCATGATAAGAGAAAACTAAAGAATGAGGGGTGCCTGGATGGCTCAGTCAGTTTAGTGTCCAAGTTTTGATCTTCAGTCAGGTCATTATCTCGTGGTTCATGAGTTTGAGCCCTGCATCAGGCCCTGTGCTGATGGTACGGAGCCTGCTTGGGATTCTCTCTCCCTCTCTCTCTGCCCTCCCCCACTTGTGCATGTGCGCTCTCTCTCTCTCTCTCAAAATACACACATACATACATACATAAATATACAAATAAAACTTGAAAGAGAAAACTAAAGGATGAAAAATCTACAAAGCCCCATAAACAGAGGCTGTCAGACAAAGAAGCAGATAGCTACTTAAGATAACTGTTGATTCTATTAGCTTCTTCCTATCCAGACACTATACCCCAGAAGTGGGGACTAGCTGAGGGCCAATCAACTAACAGAAAGACAGGAAAAGGAGAAGAATCTTTTCAGAAGGCAGAATAAGAATGAAGTGTGAAATGGGGGGCAATCTTCGTGCCTCTAAAAGAAGAGTGACTTCATAGTTTTGGGGTGTGGGGTGTATCATGAAGCCCAAACAAGCTGCAGAAGCTAAGTCATGGGGAGAGTCAGCAAAAGGAGAGGCAAAGATGAACTACTGGAGCCCAACCCACAGCAGAGGGGGCCCCAGGTGGGTGTGGGAAGCTCATAAGGACACGGCGGTCCCTCTTGGCAGGAGGCAGCATTAGCAGAAGGCATCTTCAATGTCTATGATGCTCACTCAGGATGGCTCAAGGAAAACTGCCACATTCGGGCCTATCTGCTCCCTACATCCCAATAACTATACTCTGCAGATTTAAATACAATTTCCAATACAAAAAAAAAATTTTTTTTTACTATATCAAATCCATAAAACAGACTCTTAACAATACTCTAAGTTTATTGGATAGTATTTAATATGTCCGTGTGCAAATGGCAAATTTAACAACCTGGGAGATGAGTTGGTCAGACTATGAGGTAGATGGCTCTTGGGGTACAGCGTGAACTCTTGAGCCTCCCCTTATATTTCAAAATCCTTCATAAAACCGGTCGTTTGGCGACTGAAAAGAGTCCACACAGCCCTGCAGAAACGTTTTCAAAACTCATTCTGCCTGTCAGCCTTTAGAGCCTGTACAGGCGGCATATGTTCACAGTGGCCAGCACAGCCCTGCTCCTCCCTGAGATTCTCGCCCCCTTTCTCTCACCCAAGACAAAGTAAATGCCTGTCTACTTCAGAGCCGTCCAGTCAGGAGTGAGACTGTGTCAAACCACATCACTACTCCAGCTGGCACAGAGGTGACTCCTCACAGACTGCCTCCATCCACACGACCTCATCTGAGCCCTCAGTGGCTCTCCTGAGGGTAAGGACAATGAATATTTAATGAACCAGATGCAAAGCACTGCGCGGAGTAAACACACATTTTCATTCACTTAATTTGCACAAAAACCCACAAGGCAGGTGTTCAAATCCCCTTTATGACAGATGAGGAAACTGAGACTCCGAGACGTGACATGTCCGACATGTCCCATAGCTAGTAATGGTCAATTTGGGAGGCACAGCTAGGTCATCAGGCTCCAAAGCCCACAGCTGTCTCCCTGGGCCGTGCCCAGTCGGCAGATCGTGTCAAATCTCTCTGCTCTGCCACTGTGCAGTCTTGCACAGTCTCGATGGGTTTCCTCTAGGCCTTTGGGATAGACCACACTAGCAGTTTGGTGGGGAGATGATCGGCCTTGGAAGAGCCTCAGGCTGAGTGTCCGCCTCCATTTTTCTGGCCTGGGGTGGGTGAGGAGGTGTGGGAGTGCTGTTTTAATACACAATGTTGAATTTTGTGAGCGAGAGAAATGGTGTGTGACATAGTAAGGAGAGACCCTCTCAGGTGAACAAGGCAGCAACTTGCGTGGGGCCACCTTTGGCCCAAATGACATAGGTTTCTGAGTACTTGTGTCCTCAAAGTCACCTCATCGTTCCCACTGAGTGCCTTTACTCTATAAGGCAATAGTTCAAACTTCCAAGAAAATGTTATGTATGCCAATAAAATACTATTTGTATATTTTATAGATCAGGGACTTATGTCTTACTTATGTGGGAGAAGAAAAAGGCATCTGCTGCTTTCAAAAATAAGTTGGAAAACATGGCGAGAGAAACAGAGTCTTCAAAGTCACCTCTCAAAGTACATTTCATACGGTCAAACCTTTGATACGTGAATGAACTTGCTTGCTGGAGCTGCTATAACAAAGTACCAAAGACTGGATGGCTTAACAACAGATTTTTTTTTTTTCTCACAGTTCTGGAGACTAGAAATTCAAAACTAAGGTATCAGCAGGTTTGGGTCCTTCTGAGCCACCTTTCTCTGGTTTACAGGTGGCTGTATTCTCTGTGTGTCTTCTGTGTGGTTCTCTATGGTTCTTCTTCTTGTGTGTGTCTGGCTCCAACACCTCTTTTTACAAGGACCCCAGTCATATTGGATTGGGCCCACCCTAATGACCTCATTTTAATTTAATTACCTTCTTAAAGATTTTTATCTCCAAATATAGTCACATTCTGAATTACTGGGAATTAGGACTTCAACATATGAATTTTAGGGAGACATAGTTCAGCCCCATAACCATAACATTGGGTAATCCTGAGCTAGTGTTTAAGCCCCTCAGCCACTATCTAAAGAAGGGATACTCTGTGGTCAGTTAAGAGAAATACAATGTCCTAATAGATAGTTAACCAAACTGGACATGGAATTAACCCATAAAAATGGAAGGACCTGACAAGGACAACGGCTTGAATCCAAAGCTGTCCAGCTCCTGTTTGGGCTGCAAATGAAGGAGAATCCACAAGGAAAGCAAGACACTTTCCCCATGCAAATGTTTCTTCAAACAGTGTATATTTCTATTTATACCTGAGAATAATTACAAAAATAAATCTTTCTAAAATTACGGCCATACATCATACTATCATACATCATACATCATACCATTATACATATTCTTACAAAGTGATTATGACATTCCCCCTCATTGAGAGGTGGGGGGGGTGTCTGTGTTCCCTCCCTTTGAAACTCTTCGGGGAAGTGATGTTATGTGACCTCAGGTCAGGTTCTAGAAGGCAATTCCGCTTCTACCCGATTCTTTAGGACACACGTGAAAGCTCTGAGGCCACTGTTCCACGTGGAGGGGCCCTGAGACTTCATGAAGAGAGAGCTACCAGCTGCCAGCTTGGCTTCAGCCATACCTAACTGCAACATGTTAGACCCAGAGCCCAAACCACTCAGCCAGGTGATGCCCAAATTCTTGACCACAGAATCCGTGAGCATAATAAAATGATTGTTGTTTTAAACCACAATGTTTGGGATAAATTGTTACACAGCAATAAATAACCAGAACGACAAATATTCTGGTGAAGTCTTTCTGTTGCTATATTCATTTTGCTTCTTCCAAAAATTAGTCCAAATGTAAAACGATCGTTTCCTCCTGATATGTCTACAGATTTTTTAATCAGCATCTTCTACCTCTGCAAATGACAAGGCCAAATGACCTATTTGTAAGATCTGTTATGGACTGAGTTTTGTTCCCCCAAAATTCATATGTTGAAACCCTAACTCCCAGTGTAACTGTGTTTGGAGGGGCCTTTAGGAAGGTAATTAAGGGTAAATAAAATCATAAAGGTGGGGCCCTAATCCAATGGGACTGGTCTCCATATACAAAGAGGAAGAGACACCAAGCGTGCAGGTGCACAGAGAAAAGACCATGTGAAGACACAAGGAGAAGTCAGCCATCTACAAACCAGGGAGAGGGGGCTCACCAGAAACCAACAGTACCTGCACTGTGGATTTTCAGCCTCTAAAACTGTAAGGAAATAAATTTACGCTGTTTAAGTACCCCCACCCCCCAGCCGCCATCTGTGGTATTTTGTTATGGCCGCCCCGGCAGACGATACAAGACCTTTCCAAATGGTTATATTTCCATGATTCTGCTTAAAATACAAAACAAAACAAAACAACTAAAACAAAACAAAAACACGTAATCAGTCATGAATAACTTTTTGTGCATCAATCGGTCTAAACTTTTCCAGTGAGAGATCTGATTTCATTGGGGTGAAAAGAGGGAAGGTGAGCAGAGAGGTAGAATGTGGAGTAATCTGAGTACTACAGGTGAGAGGGGCGGGAGGGAGGTGAGCAGGTGGAACATGAAAGGCTCCGTCAGGGCGCCAGTTTTAAACACAGCTCACCGATCTTTCAAGTAAACTGATACAGTTGTCCAACTATCACCACATTCCTATTTAAGAACATTTTTATCATCTCCAAAAGATCCCCTATGCAGTACCCACATCTTAATCACTCAAACCAATAAACTCACCCCACAGTAGGAGACACCACAGAGTGGAAGGCATTGGATGAAGTAATGGGGGGCTCCTCTAGACTGCTGGTGGACATTTAAATTGGTGCCACCACTTTCAAGAGCCATTCAGCCATATAACCTCCAAAACCCTTATATCCAAGGACCCAAGACTTCCCCTGCTGGATATATGTCCTAGATACGCTCTCACATCCGCACAGGGAATGGCATACAGAAATATTCACTACAGCATCATTTGTAAAGTAAACATTTGGAAACAACCCAAATATCTATCAATGTGAATGGATAAGCAAGTTGCAGTATATTCCCATAACATGATACACTTAAACAGCCATTGAAGAAAACCAGTATGGGGGCATCTGGGTGGCTCAGTCGCTGAAGCGTCTGACTCTTGATTTTGGCCCAGGTCATGATCTCACAGTTATGAGATGGAGCCCCACGTCAGGCTCTGTGCTGACAGCTCAGAGCCTGGAGCCTGCTTTAGATTCTGTGTCTCCCTCTCTCTCTGCCCCTCCCCTGCTTGCACTCTGTCTCTCTTGCAAAAATAAGTAAACATTAAAAAAAATTTTTTTTTTAAAGAATCAAGGGGTGCCTGGGTGGATCAGTTGGTTGAGCATTCGACCTTGGCTCAGGTCATGATCTTCTGGTTCACAGGTTGGAGTCCTGAATCAGGCTCTATGCTGACAGCTCAGAGCGTGAAGCCTGCTTCAGATTCTGTGTCTCCCCCTCTCTCTGCCCCTCCCCTGATTACACTCCGTCTCTCTCTCTCTCTCTCTCTCTCTCTCTCAAATATAAACACTAAAAAAAAATTTTTAAGAACCAATATGAATAAATCTCCTATGAGAATGTTGAGTTTTAAAAAAGGAAGTTGCCACACAATGTATATAGTAAAATATTATTTGTGTCCACATTTAAAACCATAAACAGGGGCGCCTGGGTGGCGTAGTCGGTTAGGCGTCCGACTTCGGCCAGGTCACGATCTCGCGGTCCGTGAGTTCGAGCCCCGCGTCCGGCTCTGAGCTGATGGCTCGGAGCCTGGAGCCTGTTTCCAATTCTGTGTCTCCCTCTCTCTCTGCCCCTCCCCCGTTCATGCTCTGTCTCTCTCTGTCCCAAAAATAAATAAATGTTGAAAAAAAAATTAAAAAAAAAAAACCATAAACAACATAGATTTTTGTCGGTGCATCTTGTATTTAAGTTTTATTCCTTTAAACATTCTTTTTAATGTTAATTGTTTTTGAGAGCGACAGAGTGGGAGAGGGGCAGAGAGAGAGGAAGACTGAGGATCCGAAGAGGGTTTTACACTCACAGCAGAGAGCCCGACGCAGGGCTCGAACTCACTAACCATAAGATCATGACCTGAGCCAAAGTCTGATGCTTAACCAACTAAGCCACCCCTGTGCGCACTGAAGTTTTATTTCTTAAAAAAATGTGACACAAATATGGCCTAATGCTGAGATTCTCATAAAAACTTAGCATTAGTATTCTATACTTGTCTTTGTAATCTCTCACGATAATATTGTAAGAAATAAAAGGAAAGCATTGCTTAAAATGACAGAAAAGAAAAAAAGCACAGGATTCATACTTCACTGGGTTCACCATTTCTTAATTGATTCCTTAAATGTTCTCAGGCCATCACTCTGTGCTGACCAGGTGCTGTGCACAGGGTTGGGCCCTCTTGTGAGCCCATCTCACTTCATCTGTGGGTCAGCTCCTCCAGGATCCCACGTCTCCAGGGCGCACTGTCACCTTCCCCGGCACATTGTGTACCTCTACCCCCCCACCCACCCCCCATCGCCATTCCTTCGCTCCAATTCAACAGCCAAATGTCTACCCAAGACAGATGACGTCTTTGTGTTTGAGCAACAGAAACGAGGACTGTTGGGCTCATAAAAAGATAATTAAGTCTTTAACCATTATTGAATGTGGCAGGGGGGAAAAAAAACACAGAGCATTTCCCTAGCCTTCTCAGAGGCCACGCTGGGAGAATGAACAATTCTAAGAAACCTTAGGCCAGACAGGGATGGATGTAGACATCTTTACCTCTACGGGCTTCTACGAAGAGAGAACATTTTTCAATCTCGGATTTTTACATCAACGCGCTCCCAAGTTTTCCGGAGGCAAAGTGTCTCTAATGAGGCACCTTATACATGATTAACACAAAATGTAGGACCCTCTAATGCATTTCAAGACCTGTGCTATCTGATCCTTTAACCCTTTGCTCCATGCAAATGACGGTGAGGCCACAAGTCACACGCTCTCTCTCCTACGCCCCTGTGCTCTTTCCCCGCTGCCCTGTCTCACTCTGTTCCCTCCAGGTTCAGTCCTCCTCCTGCTTCTTCCACACCTCAGCATGTACCCTTCTCCCCAGCAGTCAGGGGCAGCTCAAACGTCCCTTCCTCCTCAAGGCCTCCCCACCCAAAGAAATGTTGAGCTCTGGCTGCATTCGGCCTGTATGTCTGTCGTGAATCAAAGCAGACTTTGCCATATAGCAGTGTTACTCACTTTACATTTTTTATCTTTCCGATTATACTATGAAAACAGGGGAAATGATGTCTTCTTCATTTTTAAATCATTCACATTGCCTGAAACAGAGCATATGATACAAGCTCAGTAAACGTTTGTTCAATGAATATTTCTATCTTAACACGTCTGCACTTCAGGCAGGTCCATTTTCCCACTATAGCAGGTGGGATATGTTGACAAATTCGCTACCTCGGGAATCCAGATAAGCCTTTTGCTTCCTGGTGACCTAAATCTACTTGATTATAGAAATCAAAGGGTCCAGAGAATGTCATTGTTAAGTTATTCTCTTGACCTGTAATTCTCGGCTCTGGCTGTACCTTATAGTCATGTGGGGAGTTTTGAAAAAAAAAAAAAACACCCATATCCAGACCCCTTCTTGAAGTAGTTGATCAGAGATAAGGCCTGGGTGTCTGGAATTCCGACCAGGAATTCTAATGTGCAGACAGGGCTGTGGACCAGCGCATGCTGCACAGCCCTTTGAACTCTGTGGGGCTGAGGTTTGGGGACTGGGCTTTGAAAGGGAGCGTGAACAATGTGGGAAGCAACTAGAACGTCAACCCCATTTGCATCAAAGACCGCAAACTGCTTAAGCACCACCTTCCCAGCAGTTTTTATTCAAAGGATGGATGAGCTCATCCGAAGCACATCTTATCTGTTTGTTAAAGCCCTTCCAGGATTCTCTTAAATGCATAGGCAACTTCCACTTTCCCACTTCCCCCTCGTCCTGTCAGCACTTATGCATGCATTTGAAAGTCATAAAACTCCTTTCCCTAAATAAATTTTTAAAAGTTCTATAAACTATGTATCTCCTAAAAGAAAAGAGTGTTGGACCATGTCGCTATAAGCAAATATGGATACAAAAATCATGTCCAGTGAAAGGCGTAGAATATAAAGTAGCCTTAATGCAACTGTACACGAAGTAATGCAAATATTGGGTGCTTTCATTTACTGGACTTTTTTTCATCCATCAGGTACAACCTACAGTAAAGATTCAAAATTATTTTAAGAGTGTTACATCATTCAGACATTTTCTGTAAGGTTGATTTGCCACCTAATTAGGGTGTATTTATCATTAGTGTTTTTACAACACTCTCCAAGCAAAAGCCACTCTGTGTTTCTGTCTCAGATGAGTTTCTTTCTCAGTTGCTGTATTTTGGCCGTCTCCTGACTGTGGGTTCTTTAGAAGGTTTTAGTTCTGTGATTGTTTCTTTATCTTTCCCTTGAAAGAACCCCTTCTCTGGTGTCACATAATTGGACTCTGTAACTACACTCTTGCTGATCTGCCAGCCTGGAAGTTAATTCCTTGCAAATTTTGTCAACTCACCATAGAGATGACACACGCTTTACCTTAAAAATAAGTTATTTTAGCTTGAAAGCAATTTTGTTTCCCTTTTGTCTTCAGAGGCAATGAAATAGCAACCTGCATTCTTCACTTCACAAAATGCATGTTTTTTTGAAAAGCGGGCATCGATCTGGTTACATTTTAAAATCTTTAGGAAGCCTAGCTAGAAGCATTAAGATTAGTTCATTGGGAAGGGAATAAATCTCTTCTAAATAAAATAACTGCCCTGAATTAACAAGTAACACATGTTACTTTTATTTGTTTCTACCTTTAAACTATAAACTTATAACTGTATGTAACATATAATTCATTTTAATTCAAGTGGGAATGTCAGTGTTTCCATGTTGATCTTTTCAACGTGAGACCTCTTCAAAGAAGGCAGGCAGAAATAAGAACGTCCCAATTTTCCTCATGTTTTCCTTTGCTGATGAGAAAATACAGTCAACATTCTGATATCTGTAAAGCTTAATGAAAGCATTTCCAACCGCTCTTCATGTGAGACTTTGAGATTTTCCTCAGCTTCCTGAGTTCCCAAGAGCTTCATAACCTTGAGTGACTAAAGTATTCACCTCACCAGTCCATCATGAACTAGAGCATTTGCTATTGGGGGACTGTCGCCATTGCTAACAGTAGGAATTAATTTATTCTGAGAGCAGAGAATGAACACTTACCATTGCAAGGCTTGTAAAGATGAAAATCGAGATGCAGGGTCTCTCCCTAAATCATGCACAGATTGCCGGGGCTAATGGTGTCGGATATGTTTGTGGATTTCAGAAGTTCAGTCATTCGGGACATACTGGTTGAGGCAGGTATTCTGATAGTTGCCAACGATACGTTAATAAATGACGTAGCATGCTCCCTGCCCTCCTGGGGATTATTGAAAGAAATAGGTACTAAAGTACTAATCACATAATTAATAAAGTATTTGTGATTTGTAATATGGGGGAGATCCCAATGTTCCCCAATATTTTGGGGTAAAGAGAAGCTGTGCAAGTGGTCCAACAATTCTTTCCATGATCCTCTGGATTTTCTCCCTTTGATTCCTACCATCAGCACAACTTCCACATGTATCCTTGCCTTTCCTGAAATTCCTAACCCAAGCATAAATAAAAATCTCCATTCTTCTATTATTTCATATTTTACAGGCTATTTTACATTTTATGATGAACTAAGGTGTGTGAGAGGAAGTATTACTAAATGGATTTCCTCATAGTATGAAAGAACAAATTTCCAAAGCACAGGTTTCCAACCCTAATAATTCCGACATATCAGGGGGAAAAAAATACTAGAAAGTTGCTGAGACAATGAATGGCATCTGAAAGAAAATAAAGTTGGATCCTTATCCCCACACCTATAACACAATGAATTCCACATATCAAAGATCAAGCATTTAAAAAGAAACCATAAAAATACCTGAAGAAAACATGGGAAAACTTGTTATACTCTTGAAGCAGAAAAAGGACTTTGTAAACAAACAAACAAAAAACTATGAAACAACACAGAAGCCATAAAGTGTAATCAATTCGATTACAGCAAGATGGTACATGTGTCTAGGGGAAAACAAAACCACCACGATCAGAAATCAAAAGACAATCACAAAGGGGAAAATACGATTTGCGTCTCATATTACAGAAAACAGGCTTATTTATTTAATATAGAAAAAAATCTTTACAAATAAAGAGGCCAAAAATTCAATGGAAAATGGACCAAGGATATTGTCACAGTTCACAGTAACGGCAATAAACGATGCTTATTAACAGATGAAAGGGTGCTCAGACTCATTTATGGAAAGAGAAATACAGAGAGAGAGAAAGAGAGAAAGGGAGATAGGGAGATTAATGCCAAGTAAAAGTAAAGTTAAGTGCCAATCACGTACTATGGCGGGGGTGTTAGAGAGCAGATGATCTCATTCATAACGCGGGAGTGGTACTGTAGGCGGAAATATAAAATGGTATAGTAGCAATAGAAAACAGTAAGGTCGGGGCGCCTGGGTGGCGCAGTCGGTTAAGCGTCCGACTTCAGCCAGGTCACGATCTCGCGGTCCGTGAGTTCGAGCCCCGCGTCAGGCTCTGGGCTGATGGCTCGGAGCCTGGAGCCTGTTTCCGATTCTGTGTCTCCCTCTCTCTCTGCCCCTCCCCCATTCATGCTCTGTCTCTCTCTGTCCCAAAAATAAATAAACGTTGAAAAAAAAAATTAAAAAAAAAAAACAAAAAAAAACAGTAAGGTCGTTCCTCAAAAAATTAAGGACACCATTACCATATGATCCAAACGTTCCACTTCTGTGAATATATCCAAAAGGACTGAAAGCACGATCTCAAAGAAATATTTGCACACCTATGTTCATAGCACCAGTATTCCCAAGAGCCAAGAAATGGAAGAAACTTGAGTCTGTTGACAGATGAATGGGTAAACATACTGTGGCATATCCATACGATGGCAAACGAGTCAGCATTAGAAAGGAATTCCGACAACGTGTTACAACATGGATGAACCTTGAGGACACCATGCGAAGTGAAATAAACCAGTCACAAAAAGACAAATACTGTATGATTCCTATATGAGTATCTAGAATATTCAAATTCATAGACACAGAAAGTAGAATGGTAGTTATTAAGGGGTGGGGCCATGGGGGGCTGGTTAAGGGATAAAGAGTTCTGGTTTTGCAAGATGATGAAGTTCTGGAGATTGGTTGCACAAGAATGTGAATATACTTAACACTAATGAATTGTACACTTTGAGATGATTAAGATAGGTTTTATGTTTTATGTTTTTTTACCACAATAACATTTTTTAAAACATTTTTTAAAAGAGTAGGAGTGTAAATTGATACGACTTCTGTGAAGAAAAAATTTTCGAGTATCTACTTGTATATAACATAGCTATCTATTTGTAAATACATAACACCTATGAAAATTTTAAATTGACGTACCCTTTGACTCAGTAACTTACAGAAACTGAAAATACTAATATGCTCACACATATACAAAAGTAACTTATCTGAGAGGATATAAGTTGCAACATTGTTTCACATAGCAAAAGGCTGGAAGCCACTGAGGAAGTCTTCCTTGGGGCCTTTAAACAATAAATTCAGGAAATGTATTTAAATAACCTATCTTTGAAATCGTTCCATAATAACTTATATAAACGATGGTACATCTGTGGAATGTTAAAAGACAAAAATGTAGTGGCTCTCTTTGAGCTTTTATAAAATTATCCCAATTAAATTGTTAAAAGGCAAACGGCAAGGTGCAGGTAGGTGTTCACAGCATGCTACAATATGTGGAGGAAAATAAAGATACAGCTTTATCTTTGTATATGCACATGCAAGAAACTGACAACTGAATGCCTGGAGTACATGAATCAGAGGAAGATACTTTTCACTATGTATTTTCTGTGCCACTTTAGTTTTCTATCACGTATTTTGAATCTGTGTCCTAATAAGACATTGGGCCCCAAATATCCCAATCTTAACAAAAATTTTGCCATCAAAAGTAGTTCTTTGCCTACATGCCTTTCCTCCCAACTCCCTACCTGTCCTTCCCCCTGGTTCCTCACAGATACCATCCTGTCTCACCAAGTCTCAGCACTTTTCCCATCCCTTCTGTTCCTCTCCAGAATCAGGTGAATCGTTACAGTGGTAATTAACTTAAATTCAGCACACAATAATAATGGCTCATGTAAAAGACTAGCCTTTCAGTTTAACAGTATTATGTTATAATTCCTTAACTCTGTATAATGGGATAAAAGAATATACACTAAATTATAAGTATTTGTAATGGAAAAATCATTATGTTTTGCAAATATTTCATTTTTGATGATTTCACAAGCATCTGTAATAATAATGCCAATTGCTTTTCAATTATTTTGGATGCCATGAGACAGCTAGGCTTTATATGGGATATGTATATTTATATGGGATATATATTATATATATGCATATATGTATATTTATATGGGATATATTATATATATGCATATATATGCATATATATAATATATACCATATATATATGTTCCTTGATACACTCATAATACCATGAAAGGAAATTGTTAATACTCAGCAAGCTGTTATCAGCTCAAACTCTCTCGCATTAAGTAATCGGTTATATACTAATTTATATTTTAAAATTAAGGGGACAGAAAATAGAGGAATAAGTATAATGTTCAAATTTACAAGGACAACCAAAGACCAAAAGACCAAAAATAACAAATATAAATATCAAACACTGGGAGGAAAGAATTAGTAAAAATGAGGTAAATTCCCAATTTTCACAGAGGAGAGTCAATATTATTATCTAAGCTGATAAAGCAAGAAATAGCTGTGTAAGCAAACCATCAAGACCACAGCTACTGAGAGAATGACCAGTGAAGTAAAGGCTGAAACCAGGAACAGAGGTAGAGTAAGACACAGTTCCGTTCTGTCATTAGCTCTTTTTCATTATTTGGTGTATTCTCACACACGTATTTTTCTTTAATACATGGTTTGAAGCAGTCACTACATTTTTATTCACATAAAGTCTATTATAAGCCTACAACTAAGTCAGGCATAAAGAGAGTCCTAAAATAGAGAAGCAAAATTAATTTAAAGGAGGTCATGTTCTCATCGAGTCAATATCTGAACCCAGGTGAACATAGATCCATGTACATATGCACACGTCTATATGTGTACAGACATGTATGTGTGTCCTATACATGAGGACTGAAATGGAACATCGTCTGGGGAAGAGGACACCCAGAGGGTGAGAGCAGTCAAGGAGGACATCCCAGGATGGCTGGGTTCTAAACGTTGTGGACAGGGAGGGAGGGGGGATAATGGTTATCCCAGGCAGGAAGTTATGGTACAAAGAATACCATGTGACTAGGAAGCAAGAGCATGTGACTGGAAAACAAGACTCACAGGGTGGCCTGGGGAAGCTGTGAGGGAGCAGACTACAGAAGCCTGTGATATCCAGAGATCTGGACCGAGATCTGGTGGAGGAGGGGACGTGGTGAGTTGTTGAGGTGTCGGGTCGGGGGTGAGGTTGGTCAAACAGTGTGGAGAGGATGCTTCCTCCGAGAGAGGAGGGTCCAGGGTACAGGTGGAAGTAACTGTAAAGTGATAATGACCTAGGAAAAGGGAGAAGGAAGAGAAATGGAGACACTTCCATCTACTCCCTGACCTGGGAGTCAGTAGAGCCCAGAGGGCAGCTCAGTTTTGACAGAGCTAAATTGCAGGGGTTGTTATTCCAGCAAAGGGGATATTCCCCACCCTTCCTTTAGGTGGATGCTTCAGCATCTTCCTGGTCAGGGAGAAAAAATGGAAAATGGCAAACAGCTGAGGAGGATTTGGTTCGATGATCAGTGGGGCCTGGTTTTTGACGCTGGCTGGATGCATGAAGAAAACTGGCAGTCTGTAGGCACAGGTTCAAACCCCAGTTCTGCCACTTACTGGGCTTTGTCCTCTCACGTGTTACTTAGCTTCTCTAAGTTTACTTATTTACAGGATGGCGGCAGTAATGACTTTCTCATAGGAAAGATGCGTGAGAAAATGAACAAAGCACCTACCACGTGGCATCTACAAACTGTAGTAGGTTCCCTGCCCTGGTGCCCACTGCTATCCAGTACCTGCTCCCTGTCTGCTCCCAGACCTTTCTGCTTCTCTGGATCTGACTCCAGCTCCCAATCAGTGAAGCCATGTGACCCAGGCCTACACCAATTAGCATGTCTCATTCTCCTGGCTGCTGTGATTAGTTCCAGGATGAGCACGTGACCTAACTCA
This sequence comes from Puma concolor, assembly GCF_028749965.1. Lineage (NCBI taxonomy): Eukaryota > Metazoa > Chordata > Mammalia > Carnivora > Felidae > Puma > Puma concolor. The sequence goes on from NC_141678.1 coordinate 75,764,045, forward strand.
GGTCAAGGAAAATTAGACCCAAGACTTTTTTGTTCAACTGGTAGAAGGGAAGAAGCTATTTTATACCAGCATACAGAAATCTGCAATGATATTAGCCTGGAGGTACAGACAGCCATTGTACCAACATGTCAAGATCAAAAATGAAGCAATGTGGAGGTGGGCAGAATGGAGAGCTAGAAAGATCCATACCCATTATTGAGGTCCTGGCTAAAGGTATCCTTGTGGCCAGACTGCCCAGGGACTTTTCCTTAAAGGAGACTACAAATTCCCTTTTTTTTTGTAAACCAGTTTGGGTTGGGTTTTTCGGCACTTGCAACTCAATGGCACCAAGTGCTACATCTTCTTTCCCATCCCCTGCCCTTCAGTAACTGCAGGCTCCTGAACTGAAGTTCTTGCGTGGGAAAAGAAGAGGAGTTTTTCTCTCTGTCTTCCCCCTTCCCGGCAATAGAGCAACACAAAGAAACAGCTTGCCAAATGGCTCAGACTTCCCTTCCCAAAGGAACACCTTAAGGTCACGTTGGAAACAAGTCCACCTAGAGTCAAAACTAACCACCTGCTTTTCTGTTCACCATCTTGGAAGGGGTAGGCACATTCCTCATTATTTTCTCCTCGTGCTTCTCCATTGCATCCCACCCCCCTCCGGTTTCGCAGTCAATGAAGGTCGCCATATGGGTACCCTGATTCTAACACCGTCCTTCCTGTGCAGTCTCTCATACTGGTGTTTGTGGCCTCAGTTGCTACAGCCATACGTTTCCTCTCCTTCTCCATATTTCAGGGCCGGAAAATGCTTGTTTAAACATTTGCTCCCAACACCTACCAGTGGATCTTCTTCTATTAAGGAGGGAGATCTGTGTGGTGGCGAGATGGTTTCACTCAACCTTGAATTTATAAATAGCTAACACTCCAATTGGTTGTGAGCCTGGCAGAACGGGTAACATATGCATGCCCCCATTTGAGTGGGCCCAGCTTATGTTATGTTGAGCAATTTTTTCTAGAAATGAATAAAAATTAAATTATGACAACATGCTTTAATTCCCTATCTCAGATGCTAGTTTTTGATCATGCAGTCCATGGCTTTAATCAAAATCCTCCATCATTTGAAGACTCATAGCAACTCTTTCCATAGGAGGGAACTGCAAAATATACACGTGTGCCCTCTGATTTTGTTACAATATATGAAAACTGTAGTTTGGGTTTCCTTTTCCCCTAAAGGCCTGAAATAAAAACAAGATGACAAAACATAAAGCAAAATGAACCCTCAAGAACGGAGAAAAATTTTGCCAAATTTATTTTCTCTTTACTTTCCTTAAAAATATCATCAATCCTTTGGGAAGTTCAGCCAACCTTGCTGTAATCTCCAGTAATTAGGAATGGAAAGAGGCTGAACAAATAAGATTCACCAATCCACCTCTCTTTATCTGTCAGTTGTTACCTCCACTCATGCAAAAGAAAAAAAAAAAAAAAAGAAAAAAAAAATGTCATGCCTAGGAGTAGCCAAATTGACTGACGTTGTTTTTTTCCCCTCTACTCTCAGCCCCTTCAGGTCATGAGGAAGAGACAATACCGAGCAAAGAACAGGAAAGAAAGAATGAAGGAATTGTGGCAATAGGCTAGGATAATCTGCTGAGTCTCTAAACTGAAAACTTGGTTCCCAGACAGTTGACCTAGTTGAACTTAGTAGATAATTAGCCCAAGGAAGACAAACATGCAGCCCTAGAGAGAAGCCACGAGGAAGCCAAAAAGCTTCTATGCCAACGGAAGGAAAATTCACCACCGAGGGGAGAAAGTTTTCCTTTGAAACAAATTGTTCCACCTCATACTCACAGGGTGTTTTTATAACTACCTAGAAGCGAGTTATTCTTATAGTCATGAAATGCTACATACCTGGCTTGCCCAGCTCGTTAGTGACCATGCTGAGACAAGAGTCTGGACTCCCGACCTCGTGAGTGGGTGCCCCCTGTGATCCTGCTCTCCCTTCTCCCTAGGAAACACCTGCAGTGTTTCCAGAGATTCTGTCTGGGGCGATGTGTCCTGGCCATTTAAATATCTCTCTTTCGTAAGAGTCTTCAAATGTGATTAAAATGAGAGGAGAAGAGAATGAGTCTCCTGGAAAGATCACTGGCTCAGGAGTCACGGGATCCAGTTCAACCATGGTTCTAAGGTTCGTTGAGCATCACCTTCTCCTTGCTCTGCTTTGCTCAGCTTTAAAATTAGGGTTCTAGGGGTGCCTGGGTGACTCAGTCAGTTAAGCGTTCGACTTTGGCTTGGGTCATGATCTCACAGTTTGTGGGTTTGAGCCCCGTGTCAGGCTCTGCACTGTAGTGCGGAGTCTGCTTGGGATTCTCTCTCTCTCTCTCTCTCTCTCTCTCCCCCTACCGCCTCGCACATGCACATGCTCTCTCTCCCTCTCTCTCAAAAATAAATAAATAAACATTAAAAATAAAAAATAAATAAAATTTGGATTACATTTTCTCTTCTCTATCAAAATGGCCAAAGGGCAAAGGATGCAATCTTAGGCAGCATTCCCAGGGCCATTATTTTATTATTATTATTATTATTATTATTATTATTGAGATCTAATATATAACATTGTATTCATTTTAAATGTACAACACAATGATTTGATGTGTGTTCATTGTGAAATGATCACCACAATAAGTTTAGTTAACATCCATCACTTCACATAGCTACAAAATTTTTTTATATGTTGAGAATTTTTTTTTAACGTTTATTTATTATTGAGAGACAGAGCAGGAGCAGAGAGAAGAGGAGACACAGAATCCGAAGCAGGCTCCAGGCTCCGAGCTGTCAGCACAGAGCCCAACGCGGGGCTCGAACCTGTGAACCGTGAAATCATGACCTGAGCTGAAGTTGGATGCTTAACCGACTGAGTCACCCAGGCGCTCCTATATGTTGAGAACTTTTAAGATCTACTCTCTTACTCCTAAAAACTGAGAACAAACTGAGGGTTTATGGGGGGTGGGAGGAGGGGTGGGTGGGCGATGGGTATTGAGGGCACCTGTTGGGATGAGCACCGGGTGTTGTATGGCAACCAATTTGACAATAAATTTCATAAAAAAAAAAAAAAAAAAAAAAAGATCTCTCTCAGCAACTTTTTTTTTAAGTTTACTTATTTATTTTGAGAGAGAGAGTGTGTGTGGCATGCATGCAGGAGGGGCAGAGAGAGAGGGAGAGAGAATCCCAAGCAGGTTCTGTGCCAACAGTGCAGGTATGGGGCTTGATCCCACAAACCAAGCGATCATGACCTGAACCGATATCAGGAGTTGGATGTTTTGCCAACTGACCCACCCAGGCACCCCTCTCTTAGCAACTTTCAAATATATAACACAGTATTGTTAACTAGAATCACTAGGCTGTACATGACACACCCAGGATTTATTTATTCTATAAATGAAAGTTGTACCCAAAGCCATTCTTTGTCCATTATTAACTATGGCTTAGCAGGCATAACCAAAGCAAAGGGCCATCTTTACATGCAAGAATATAAAAGTAAAGTTCAGGTAGAAGTTCACAGTATAACTGCTTACGAAAATAATAATTTTAGGCCTTCCAACTATCAAGACAAAGCCATATTGGGGGCTCATATATTTTAATGCTAAAACCAATCGATGTCCAAGCAGATGATACATCTTCTAGTTATTCTTAACCAGATTTGTGTTGATTTCTGTTCTCATTAGTACTCATTTGCTTAATCAAGTCTCCCACCTCAGAACTGTTAGCATAAATGCAAAATTTGTGAAACCTAAATATGATCAGGAATTATAATCACTCTTAAATGTACCTATGGCCAAGTAATAAAATAGATTCTCAATAAGCTTTAAAAATAGTCATATGTTTACCAAAAAAAGTCAGAGGTACCAGGATGCAATTTGTGACCGTGCCAGGTTGTAAAAATTAGTGACATTCAGTCTTTGGCCACAAGAAAAATCTTGAGAAATTAGGATATCAGATCTAACCTACCTCAAACCCAGTTGAGAAATAAGCAGAGTATGAATAAACGCATAGATTAGGCATAATATTTCAAAACTGATTCCTTTCTGGACCCGGCCCTTTCTGTCAGTTCCTTATTTACATCAGTCCTGGACTCCACACCCTGCCCGACTCTCCTCCTGAATCCGCCTGGTGTGTGTCCCCCTCTCCTCTTCACGTCCAGAGGGGTGTCCACAGTGCCTGATAGCGTGGATTCCCGAGTCAAATCGCATGAACTCAGGCGCCAGCTCTGCCTTGTACTGTGTGACCTCGCTCAAGTTACATAACCTTTTAAGTCTCTATCATCTATCAAGTGGAGATAAGAACAGCGTCTATCTCATAAGACCATTGCAAACGAAAGTGCAGATCGTAGGTCCTGACAAGAGAAAGGATCCAGTAAATTCTAATTATTGTCGCAGCAGTGCTGGTTCATGCTTAGACTCTTCCCTGGCATCCGTCCTTCAGACTCTACCCATTCCAGTCCCTATGGGGCAATTTTTTCAGACTGTCTCCCATTGAGCGGGTGGCAGCACAGATGCGAGGGGGCTCCCCCGAACTGTCTGTGGGCCATCTCATCTCCTGGAGACACAGACAGTGAACCATGGAGGACCTCGAACTACCAAAGAACACTGGAATAGCTGCCAGTGCAGAGCTGAGAAGCAAAGGAACCCGAGCCCAGCTCGCTCTCCCCAGCCTACCTCTGCCCTATGCTTCTCCGGCCCCATCTTGGGACCTTGGATCAGGGCTGGATGCATAGCCATCAGCCCAGCCCTCCACACCACCTTATTCACTTGCTCTTTGTAGAGAAGAGCTCCTAAATGGGCATTTTAGAATTGGATTAGAATATGAGCTCTCTATTCAGAAGTCTACAACATGTATATCACAGCCCCTTCCAGAGCAAGGTTTCTTCTGTTATTTTATGCTTCTAAAATTAGCCATTTTCCCAGAAGACAGTGCCATAGATTGACAGAGCCCAAACACATGCTGGAGAAGACCTCCTATGACCCCCTCTTTGGAGATGAAGGGACTCAGGCTGTCTACAAGGTTATGATGCTCTTAGGGTCATGGCGATTGGACCCAGGGACAGTCGATCTGATTGTCTTTCACCACGGACATGGGTCTGCCATGTTGGTTGATGCCCAGGCAGTCAGTGTCTTGTATGAGAATTCTCACTACTTTTATAGAATAGCAATTATAAAATAATTTCTAATTTTCTAAATTATCTTTATCTTTTATTCTCTCTTTAGTGGTTTTATTTCTTTGTTCTTTAAATAGATTTACAGGGTCTGACAGACACTACAAAGTTATGCTTACTGGTCATTGTAACATTTCTCTATTATTGCTGTTTTTTCACTCTTAAAGTTATAACACAATTATTCTGCCTTGTGAATATGCATATTAAAATATTTTTAAATGGGGGCTCCTGGGTGGCTCAGTCAGTTAAGCATCCGACTTCGGCTCAGGTCATGATCTCACGGTTTGTGAGTTCGAGCCCCGCGTCGGGCTCTGTGCTGACAGCTCAGAGCCTGGAGCTTGCTTCGGATTCTATGTCTCCCCCTCTCTCTCTGCTCCTCCCCTGCTTGCACTCTGTCTCTCTCTCTCTCTCTCTTAAAAATAAACATTAAATAAATAATAAACAATAATCAATCAATCAATAAAATATTTTTAACTGAGCTGCATATTTTTATATAGGAAGGTATTTATACCATAGCACTGAATGAAAAGAGTTTACAAAATAACATGTATCCTTTGATCTTATATTCATTCTTTTTTTACATTATAAAATCTGAAACATTGGTTATTAGAATGCCAGTCGTAGTTATTTCTAGAAGGGTAAGATTCCAGGAGTTTTTTTCTCCTTATTTCAAATAAAGTCATACATATTTTTCAATTACTTACATAAGTAAATACATTTATGCTTTTCATTTTAAATAAACATGAAAAGAATATTCCTAAAGCACGTTTCATACCACTCCTCTCTTTCTGCTTAAAATTGGCTTGAAAGTATGAGTCTTGCCCCTGCCACAGAAGACCTCAGGAAGCCCACTGGTGTCAGGAAATCTGTGCTAAAACCCTGCCACTGAGAACAGCACCTTCTTTTCAACTCTTAAGGTGAAACTTAGTAATGTATTTGTCTGAATTAATCACTTCGTGCTTGCTGCCTGTCTGTAGGCTGTTACCCGCAGCGCTTTTCTCTGAAGAAGGAAGTCTTCCTGACTCTGATGGACGGGGACAGCTCACGCACCCCACAAGGTCCACCCCTCCGCTTCACTCTCTGCCCCAGCGGAATTAATCACCCTCCTCCGCATCTGCCCACACCCCTAGGGACGCGTTGACCATGACTTGCCAGTCTGTCTCCCCCATTCAAATAGAAGCCCCTTGAGGACAAGGCCTGGGTGCTTGGGCTGGGTTGCTTTTCACCGTCTCTCCCAGCATGCTGTGTGGCTGTGATCTCAGCTCAGTACCTGTCGGTTAAATAAATGCACTAGATTGATGGATCCATCTGGCAGACCTTTCCTGGCTCCCCAGAGCAACCCTAGTTACAGGTGAGTGGCATCAGAAGGAAGGGAAGGGTTACGGGGCACCTGGGTGGCTCAGTCCGTTAAGCATATCGGACTTCAGCTTGGATCATAATCTTGCAGTTCGTGGGTTCAAGCCCCCTATCGGGCTCTCTGCTGTCAGCGTGGAACCTGCTTCAGGTCCTCTGTCTCCCTCTCTCTCTGCCCCTCCCCTGCTGACTCGCTCTCTCTCTCTTTCAAAAATAAATAAACATTAAAGAAAGAAGGAAGGAAGGAAAGAAGGGAAGGGTTAGATTCATCAGGCTGGAATCACAAATAGTTAAAATCACACTTCAAAATCTCCCATGAAGCTTTAGTACATAGACTTTTGACTCAAACCCACTTTTATAATGCACAGTATAAATTTATGAAATATACACTAACATACAGTATATGATAGAATACGTATAGAGATAGAGCTGTCCAGAAAATTTAAGGGAGAGAAAGCAGACTCTGCTAGATCTGACTTGTGCAAATTAAGTATCATTCCATTATATGAATTCCCGTGTCCTTATAGCACCTTGAGTTTTCTGTGATGGCCTGTATCACACTGTTTTATAATTATTTGTCTACATATCTGTCACTCCCATGTTTTCCTTTTTGTCCTCAAGAGCTTAGCACAGTGCCTACCGCAGCTCAATAATGATACCTAAAGCTTATTGAGCACTTACTATGTGTCAGGCACTGTACCAGGTGCCGGTACATTATTTCATGTCATACTTCAACAACGCTAAGAGAATTATTATCCTAATTTTACAGAGCAATTAATTAACTTACATAAGGTGACCCAAGTAGTCTGGGAAAGGCTAAGATCCAAACAGAAGTCTTTTCTGCCTCCAAATCCCATTCTGTGACCCTTGTACTATTCTTTGTCTCCATTATAAAAAATGGGATTTAATGAACACTGAATGAGCATTCACTAATTTATAATCACTCAATAGAGAAGTTTAGTGTAAGGACCTACTAGAAAAATTAATAACAAAGATGATCGACTTGACAAGAGTAAGAAGACCTTATTAAAGTCTTGTCAGAAACAAGAAGAGCATCAGGGGTGCCTGGGTAGCTCAGCAGCTTGAGCATCTGACTCTTGACTCTTGATTTCGGCTCAGGTCATGATCTCAGGGTTGTGGGATCGAGCCCCTCATTGGGCTCTGTGCTGACCATGGAGCCTGCTGAGATTCTCGCTCTCCCTCTGCCCCTCTCCTCTGCTCATACTCTCTTTCCCTCTCTCTCAAAAAAAAAAAAAAAAAAGCATCAGCGGGGCACCTGACTGGCTCAGGTGGAGGGTGCGTGATCTCAGGGTTGTAGGTTCAAGCCCCACAGTGAGCATAGAGATTAAAATCTTTTTAAAAAAAAAGAAATAAGAATAGCATCGGAAATATAATTCAGGGAGAAGACGGTCACACTTAAAAACAAACGATTGCCTACCATCCTTTGATAACACAACCACTACTTGAAGCGGAGGTATTGCATGCGTAGGAACAAAAGCTACCGTATGAAAGAAGCACAAATCCAAATGGAATAAGATCCTAAGGTATATTGGGAGTGGCTGAGTGGTGTAGGTATATTTTGTCTCTGTCCCCCCGTGATAGGAAAACGTGGCATCAATCAGGACAGAGAGGAACGCGTCAGATATGTTATTACCGTAGTTTATTTTGGAGAGGGAGGGACTCAGCCAGGGACTGGGAATCAGAGCCCCAAGGTCCTTTCTGCCTCTCCCACAGTTAACTCCACGAACTTGGGCGCATCCCTGAAGCTCGTGTTACCCATCTGTGAACGTGAGATAAATTAAAAGTTTCAGAGTTGTTTGTAGGCAGCCATATGCTCCTTTTCTCATATTGCATCTCCAGTGGTCCTATCACAGGAACCACAGTCCACGGCAGAGCACGGTGGAAGGCGACCCAGCCCCCCCCCCCCCAGCCACAGCTCACCTGCACGAAATATATGCGGGAGTAATTGAGTTTCCCCAGAATAGAAGGTTGGCGAGGTAGCTGGCGTGCTTGCTGAGAGGACGCAGATGCAAAGCACGATGTATACGTGAGCACAGAAAAGTGAGCACCCTTTAAAACAAATACTCATATACTACATGCATGTGCATTTCCCCCATTTATTAATTATGTGTATATATATCATACCCCTCAGCACCGCTCTGGTGTAAGCAAAATTCACAGCTTCTTGCATTTCATACTTTGTGCTTGGGTGAATTGGCTAAACATAGAAAATGTTCAAAAATAACTTCTGGATCCACTTGAAAGGCACTAGAGGTTTGTACTTGCCCAGGGAAGTGACTGGAATACAGAAACCTGCTAAGGGGTCAGGGTTAGGAAGCAGCCAGGAGAGGGAAGGATTCCTCGATCCCAGGATCACACCAAGGCTGAGAATCCAGTCTGTACATAGGTCTTTCTTAGCCTCTGTCCCTTTCTCTTCTGAACCCTCTGCTTTAACTACTGGACTCCTGCACAGCACAGCGGGAAGAGGGAAAAGAACGAAATTGAAAACCACATTGATTAGTGTTGTTTCTTGTTAGCAGTTGTGAGAAAACTGGGATCAATCCCGCAGCCTCCGACATCGCTGACGTTCCCTGGATGTGTGTTGGTTTAATGCCACTTCTTTAAGGCAGCCTATAAATCAGTTCCCAGAAGTGGCAGGTATTTGAAAACACATTGACAGTCAAGAATGGTTGTGAATCAGAAGCACAGCTGAATGAACTGATTTAAACTAGTCGTTCTACACCTGTGTCCCTGACTAGTAACTAGACTCAACTCTCCGCATCTGTGGGTGTATCGATCATCCACTGATGCAGTTCCAACGATATTTGTCGAGCAAGCACATTATGCCAGACACGTGGCAGCTTCCACACCCACCTAGTCAGAGAAATAGCTCAGAAGAGCCTAGAAACCTGGGGTCGGCCTTGAACACAAAGATAGGCAGGAGACTCTCCACACCAAAACTAGAAAACGAGTCAATAAAATGGACGCCAGCAGCGGGTCGAAAGGGTGACCTGGATTTGAGGATGGAGCGCTGACCTGGGAACAGCCCCAGTTCCGCCACCTTGAGTAAGTCAGGTTGCCTTTCTGCCTTAGCTTCTTTATATGTAAAATCAGAGGGTTCGTTGTATGTAATTGATTTTCGCTGATTATTTACCCCATACTTCCTAAGAACAAAGTTCTATATTCGTTGGTGGCAGGGATTCTATAAAATGTACGTGAAAGGCCTCAGAAAAGTCTAGGAAGGTGCTGTTACAGTCGTTAAATATTTTGACAGTTAACGTTTCCAGGGCGCTCTGTGAAACGTGCAGACATAAGGAATAGACGTGCGGAGCAAAGGAGAACATGTTATCGTGGCAGAGAATCAGTGAAACCCATGGGGAATTTTCCAGGCCATGACAACAGAGGAGCTACGGAGGTGTCTCAGTTGGGCACACAGATCAGGGGAAAGAAGAGAAAGTTTACAAGCTGACAAAGGACAGAAAACGAGAAATTTCAGCACAAGAGCCTGAGACAGTTGCAACACAGGCCCTGCCAGTTCACGGAAGCTTTTTGGAGCTGGAAAGACATTGTAAATGCTGAAATGTTCCCACCATCTCACCTAATGGATGAGGAAACTAGAGACCAGGGAAAGGCAGTGACTCACCCAGCGGGGTGGCTGCAGAACCGGGACTAGAATTCCGTCACGTTTCTCAACTCTCAGGCATCTTCTCCTCAAACTGCAACGAAAGCTTCACGTTTTTAGAGAGATGGTTGTCGTTTTATTATCCATTGCTGAGCTAGGATATTGCCTAACCCAGGAAGGCGGTCATTTTGAAGTTTAAAAAAAGAGAGGAGGAGCCTGGGTGGCTCAGTCGGTTAAGTCCCGCTAAGTCGGACTCTTGATTTTCAGCCCAGGTCAGGATCTCATGATTGGTGAGATCGAGCCCCGTGTTTGGCTCTGCACTGACAGTGCGCAGCCTGCTTGGGATTCTTTCTCCCTCTCTCTCTGCCCCCCTCCCCTCCGCTCCCCGTTCACATGGACTTGCTCTGTCTCTCAAAATAAATAAATAAACTTAAAAAGAGAAAGGGAGAGAGAGAGAAAGAACAGGGGTGCCTGATTGGCTCCATCGGTGGAGCATGCAACTCTTGGTCTCAGAGTTGTGAGTTCGAGCCCCACGTTAGATGGAGTTAAAATCATTTAAAAAAGAGAGAGAACAAATTCTCAAAACTATGAATAGAGCCATACAAATTATGCAGTAGATGACTAAAGAGACGTTTTAAATCATGGAGGCCTCTAAAAACTCACTTAGGTGAAAACCAGGAGGTTTATAGAAAGCTTTCTGGCAGTAAGGAGGAAAAACCAGTATTCTATCTATTATAAATGCCACTGCTGCACTTAAAAAAATACGATACAACAAATTTCGGTACTAGAAGACTGGAACCCAGATTTCCTAACCTGCCTCCGGTCATTTATGATGTGCTTGGGCAAACTGTGGTCACCACCGTGGAAACCAGAGAAACAGGGAAGGCGGTCAAATGCTCAGAGGTAACCTGGAAGGTAAATCCGTGCCATCAGTGAAACTGAGGAGAGGGAGGAATGGAGTGACAGCACACTGGCCTTGGTAATGACCCTTCCGCCTGCTGGCCCAAGTAGTAGGAACAGAGCTGACCCTTCCCCAGCTTCTTGGAGCATCCCGGGAGTGCCTATAGCATCTCCAGGGTCCTCCCACGAGAAGGAGTTCAAGCCCAGGCTCCCACCTCCAAGCCCCAGCTCCGCCACGTGAGCTGTCTGACGTTTCCTCAACAACGAAATAATGACAATGGTATCTATTGTCTACCTCGTACAGCTGAGAGGACTTTTTTCAGGTACTGTGCATAAAGTGCTTAGAACAGGGCTTGGCATATAGAAAACCTTCCATCGACAGGAGCTGCCGTCATTAGCTGTTGCCCAGGCCCGAGCCTTTCTACTCTAAACAATAACCATTTACAGCTGTTAAACCGGAGTTTGATTGAGGTACACAATGAAGATACAACCATAACTCGTAGTGTACTTCGCAGTGAAACTGCACAATGAGTGCAGGATTCCCTACCCGTGGGCTGCACTGAGAGCCCCGATTCCTTTTGGCAAAGACGAGGCTCTCGTCTTACGCCACTTCTCCTCGTGTGCGTGCTTGGGCTTGATCCCTGCGTCACCGGGCAGGCTGCTGAGGAGGGTACCTTAATCACTGTGCTCTTGGAGAGGCTCGTACAAAACTGTCAATCCCCAACCACCAGGATCTCCTGCCTTTCCTGTAAATGCTCATAACCTCACGCCCTCCCTCGTGCTGCCTGCTGCAGCTACTTCATCGACTGTGCCGGAAAACACAGACCGTTTCTAAGCATCTCTGTTTCCCTGGCCCGCCCCAAAGAAGAGAGTCCTAGGGGCAGATGGAAGGCCTTTCCCGGCATGTCTCTACTGCATTCTAGCCACCTTGGCCTCCTGATGCCTGATGTCACACACGTTACGCGCAGGATCCTGGGATCAACTAGAGAGGCCCAGTGCTTGCCCTCCTGGAGCTTCTGTCTAGGTGGAGTCGAGATGACAGGAGGAAGCAGGCAACTACGATGACACCTCCTAAGTGCCACAGTGATCTGGGGGAGGCTTGGGAGCTCAGGGAAGGCTTCCAGAAGGAGGTGATTACTAAACTGGGATTGAAAGCAGCGAACAGAATTAGCCAGCCCATCAATTTCTGTCCATTGCCTTTGGCTATTTTGCGCACGCCTGCCCCCTTTTGCCTTGGGCAGAAAAGAAGTGGCTGGGGACAGCAACGTGGTAAGGGAATATCTCTGGGGAAAGGGGGGGTCCAAGGGACACCCTACCCTGTCCTCTCAATGCTCCATCATTCTCCTCCTCCGACAAGCAAAGCAGCAGAATCTCACGGCTGAGAGCAGAGAGTGTGCCCAGTATTTACTTCTAACCATGACCGTCCACTGCCTGTGCACTCGAAAAGCAGGGTAACTTGACAAAAGTCAATTTGACTTTGTTAGGAAGGCAGTCTGATAAGGCTCAGTTCCCCTTATTGCCCACCATGTGGTTACCCGTGCCCCTGGCAGCCAGTCGGCCCCTTGCGGCCCCTGGCCAGACAGTCCCACATCTCCCACAGGGGCGGCAGATGTTGCTGCTCTAATTTAGGCTGCGGCCCGAGCAAGTGAATTGGAACCAACGGGCCCCACACCTTGTGGGCCAGCACCGGGACCTTGGCTGCCTGCCTCCCTTTGGGTCAGAGTCCTTGCAACTCTTTATAGCACTTTACAGTTTACGAGGCGTGGGTGGCTCTTGCTCTCTTGTAGTCTGAAGAGCTGGGGGCCTTGAGACCATGAAGTGAACTGTCAAAGATCACACAGCAGGAAAGAGACAGTCTGGACTGGGACGCGGCTCTCTCAAGACTCCGTCCACTCAAAGGGCCCAGCTGCTGCCCAACTGGAGGGCGGGGGCTTGGGGGTCTCTTTTAAAAGAACAAACTCTAAAAGGCTGTGGTTTCTCAAGCAAAAGACACACGTGATGCATATTCTATTTTTTTGAATCCTTAGGAGGTTGGGGGACAGAGAGAGAGAGAAAACAGTAGAGAATAGTGGAGAAAGAGAAAATGTAACATTTGTTTGATCCCCAGTGAAAGCGACGCCCTTCCTTATGCCTGACACATCACTGACGCTCAATAAATATTTGCTGAATGAATAAATCCATCAAACACATGCCACAGATAGTGGTAGAATTAGTAGAAGACGTTTTGGTTGAGGCTTGACTATTAGGTAAGAATGACAGCAAGAAAAACAGTCAAGAAGCCCATGAAGTAACTCTACTTCTGTGTTTATAGTTCAGTTTCACTGTGTATTTCTATCCCACTCTATACTTTCTCCTAATATAGTTCAAATTTGAAAGTACCAGCTGGGCCACACTTCCCAGTGGTATATGACCCAAGAGATCGAATATTCTCCCTAATTACTACTGTGCTTTTCATACATGAGAGGTCACTTTTGGTCTGTGATCAACACAGAACTTGTTAGCTAAACAAAAAGTCACCTCCTTCGCTTGAAGTTTAAGTGTAGGCTAACAAATCAAATGATTATTTGCTCTCCCTTGCTGTCAGCATTTGGTCTTTAGCTCTGATCTGCATTGAAATCTATTGTGTGAATGGTACACGCACGCATGTGTGTGCACATGTGTTTGTGTGTGAACGTATACAGCTCTCTCTTACACGCACTGCACAGACACATGCAAATGCATACAGATATCTGTGATTCTTGGGAGCAGTATAGTGCCATATTCTTATACAGCTATTGAGATGAAACACACATACCCTCCAATTTGTACAGCTTCTCAGTAGGGGAAAGCTCCAGAGCAGCATGAAAAGTCACACCAGCTGCTGAAGAGGAAACTGCCTGGGCTTTGAAACACTGCCGCAATTGGCCTAACAGCTCTGATATTATGTCATTAATAAAAGTCTTATCACCCCATCCTTGTGCATCTGAATCTCATTTTTTAAATGTGCTTTTAATTTTTGTCCCCAGACTAATCTGCATCTCCCAGGCCTTGTTGAATTCTGGGTAGAAAGTTAGAGAAGAGACGGGCCATGCCCCCCCCCCACCCCACCCCCTCAACGGGCCTGTGACAGGCCCGGAGAACTTAGCAGGCATTCAAGCTACCTAAGGAGAAGCCTGGGATGTTCCAGATCGTAACACATGATAACATTTTATAGATTAAAAAAGAGAGAGAGAGAAACAGAAAAACCCCAAAATGTAATCAGATCAGGTTTTGATGTGTGCAGTTAACTTTTCTTTACTGGCAACTAAAACTCATCGTGTATTTAAGAACATTTTGAAATTTGTCCCCGTAATGTTTTCAATTAGAAGCTATCTTGCATGTGACGCATCAAGGGAAAAACAACACTTCGAGTTAGAACGAAGGTACTCCCAGAGACGAGTATGATTAATGGGATAATCTTGTAGATTACAATAGTTAGAGGCAGTTCCTGCCATTCCCAGCTCTCCAAGGACTGGGACGATTCACTCCGATACGAACAGCTGCACATTCCCCAGTCCCATTATTATCCAATGCAAGGCCGCGTTCAGCATGTTCAAATTCCTATAATATCCACATTTGGCAATTTCCTATTGTGCAACTTCAGTTTCAGAAGTTAAAGCTTCGCGTTCCGTGTGATTACTTGATAGAGTTTACAAATGGAATTGATTTTCTAAAGCATCATTAAAGGTTGCTCTGTGAGAAACCAGACAAAACAGTGCCCCAACAAGCCAAAAAGCTTTTATGTGGCACTTTGGAAACATAAAGGGCAGCCTGTCATCTGCCAGTCAGTCCCCCGGCGTCGCCCTGAGGGGCAGGTGAATGTTTTTATTCCTGGTCGACAGAGAAGAAACAGCCACAGAGGAGTTAAGAGACCCGGCCCGGGGCTTGCTGCACGATTGAGGGAGTTAGGATTAAGAATGCCCGGTTCCCTGCCTCTGATTTCCATGCTTAGCCCACGGGGCAAGCTATCACTTTCTGGGACCCCAGCTCAGCTGCACAGTCAGTGGAGAAAATATAAATTCCCCTATGTCTCCGTAGCAGATGCGGCTATAGTGATATTGGTTGAAATCTGATTATAACCTTTCTGTTTTCTAGAAGAGATGGTGGAGTTAAAGCCTGCAAAGTACCTTGAGTAAAAACATCTAGACAAACGATAATTCCCCCCTTATATGTGTCTCACTCCATCTTCCAAATTAGATTCTCTTCCCTATCGTTAATAGTTTGGGACACGTTGACTAATCTTCAATTTTTCACCTCTAAGCAAAGACTCTTCTTCCCTGTTCAATATGCTGCATCCTTCAATATTTTCGCTGTTTGCCCACGAGCTTTTAGGCTTTGGATGTTCCTCTGCAAATTGTCTCAGGCGAGGAAGACATAAAGCTCACACTGAGTAAAATCGTAGCTCAAAGGGAGTTTTAGGTGGGGCCCTTCTCCCTCTTGGTTGCGCTGTTTTCCTCTCAAAGCCTGGAGAGATCTCACCCCACCTGACGGTCGGCATCTTGAGTCTGCTTTTCTGTAAAAACAGAATAATATGTAACTGTTCATACTATGACATAAATAACTGATGGCAGCTTAAAGTGCTCGTAGCCATGTGTGTCTGGCAAGATCCAAAGCTTTAAACTACAGAGAAGATGTTTAGTCCAATGAAAATTCAGGTGCGTAACAGGTGGAGGGAGATTTGAATGGTGTGGAGGGAGGGAGAGAGAGGGGGACGTTACTGCAGCTCCTGAAATCATCCTGAAAGCAGACCAGTGGTTCCTAATCTTGAGTGTGGATCAGCATTACCCGGAGGGCTTGCTAAACCACAGATTGCTGGCCCCATCCCCAGAGTTACTGACTCACCAGGCGCGGAATGGGGCCCAAGAATTTGCACGTGCAACAAACCCCCAGGTGCTGCGGCCCATTGGTGATCCACACTTCGAGGTGCCACGGACACGGACACCGCGTGCTCCACGGACACCAGAAGACAGTCTCAGCAAGCACTTCTGATGCCCACAATCCAATGAGTCAAGCTTTTAAAGAAAGGGTGACTACCCCAATCTGAGTAGGTACAATAAGCTAAGAAAAGGTGAGTCGGTGGGATGGAGATTTTGGCTAAATGGCCTTGCTTTGCCGTTCTTTCTGACGCAGGCCATCCAGGACAGGAGACCCGGGAGCTGGAGGCACTTTACAAGGACAGCTTTTCAGGGTGTTTGGAAATGAGGAGTGTTAACCAGCACTCTAATTGACCTCAGCTGTCACAATGGTAAACAAAGAGATGTAGCCCGGTACCCAGGGATCAACCATCGGGGGTTTGTAGATCAATATCCACACCTTGAACTGCGCTTGAAAGCAAATTAAAAGCCAGTGTGGACTGCACAGTATACAACCCAAGGTGTAAGCAATGATTTGCAAAAATTCTTTAATTGGAGTCGATAGGAAATGTCTCTTGCTTCTTTTTTTTCCTTCCATTTCACCTAGCTTGCTAGTGATTTTATTTTTCTTCCAGACATCACAGATGTTGGCTAGCGGGATGGGGCAACACTGATAATCTAAACTCTTGGACTCTCATTAACTTATACAAATTGGAACCTATTACCACAAAGAGAACATGTAAGTCAACTTATGTACTTACTATAAGACCAAAGAAGAGAAAACAGTTACTAAAATCCAACTGGCCTTCCGTATGAGCGTTCGTGACATCACTCTACGTCCATAGTATACGGAAGTTATGAGAGAGAAAGGGAATATATATATGTGATACATATACACATATGCACATACGGACTGCCTTCTTCCCTCTCCACCTGTAGCAAAAGTAAAGAACATGTTTCCATTGCGTACAGTAAAAAAATTAAAAAGAAATGTGAGACTGGTTTTCAATGTCTATAGTATGTCCTTTGATATAAAATACACCTAAATTAAATTTTTGTCTCCCCTGGAGTTGGAGAGTACACCAGAGATATTTTTAGGTTTAGAAGAGCACAGTTTGTCTCTGGCCCTCTCCCTTCAAAAGAGAACTTCCTCAGGAACTCTTAAAAGGCAGGCTTGGTTTATAACTTCTGTCCAAATACATATGTAGACTTTTGAATGAACATAAACATCTTCATTACATGTGTTTTCCTCTTTTTTTTTTTTTTTTTCTAGCTACGTCCGCTGTGGTTTCAGGCTTCTCAATGCCAAGTTGTGGGCAATCAACTTCTAAGTCAGTTAAAAGGCCTTTAGGTTAAGCAGTAATTCAGACTGTAATAGTCTGAGGTGGTTTCCCAGTACAGCCCTGTGGAAGGAAAGAAAACACATCAGTTCTCTGAAAGTTGGCTTCTCTTTCTCCAGAGCTCAAGTGCATTTTAGGTGCCTTAAACCATGCATACCCCAGAATTACACAGTTGGGTGGAAAATTAGATCAATTTCCTTTTTATATATTGTTCATATTTTAGAAAATGAATAACTTCCCCTTTCTAAGCTGGAAAGTGCAAACATGAATGGATACATCAGTGTGCTTTCAGTGAAAATGTTTAAGTTTCCTGAGTCTGTTTAGATGTACAAATAAAAGTCAAGACCACCACCATTAACTCACTGTTATAAAAATCCTGAAGTGGAATCTTCTCTACTCCACTGACTTCTCTAATCAAATATTCATTTCCTTTTGGGGGGTTGGGGGGACGGTTTTAAGAAGACTCCCAAAAATGGCCATGTAGTCATTTAATAACATTCAGAAAACTGAATTCATTTAACCAAACAAGTAATCGAGAACCCATCACATGGTAGCTGCTAAGGAAGATGTTAGGTAGGATGGACTTAAGTACTAGTGTGTGTTAGGTACTATGGGAATTTCAAGGCCTTTTTTTAAATTAAGTTTATTTATTTTTGAGAGAGAGAGGGCACAGCAGGGGAGGGGTAGAGAGAGAGGGAGACAGAGACTACGAAGCAGGCTCCAGGCTCCAAGCTGTCAGCACAGAGCCTGATGCGGGGCTCAAACACATGAACTGTGAGATCATGACCTGATCCAAGGTCAGTTGCTTAACCAACTGAGCCATCCAGGCGCCCCTCAAAGCCTTTTAAAGAGACCAGATCGGGGGTCCTGGGTGGCTCAGTCAGTTAAGTGCCGACTTCTGCTCGGGTTATGATCTTGCAGTTTGTGAGTTCGAGCCCCACATCAGCCTCTCTGCTGTCAGCACAGAGCCTGCTCTGGATCCTATGCCCACCCCCCTCTGTGCCCCTCCCCTGCTTGCACTCTCTCTCTCTCAAAAATAAATTTTTTTTTTTTTTTTCAACGTTTATTTATTTTTGGGACAGAGAGAGACAGAGCATGAACGGGGGAGGGGCAGAGAGAGAGGGAGACACAGAATCGGAAACAGGCTCCAGGCTCTGAGCCATCAGCCCAGAGCCCGACGCGGGGCTCGAACTCACGAAGTGCGAGATCGTGACCTGGCTGAAGTCGGACGCTTAACCGACTGCGCCACCCAGGCGCCCCTCAAAAATAAATATTTTTAAAAAGAGAGACAAGATTAGCGCCAATGCAAAGACTAGAGAATGAAGAAAGATGGGATTTCATTAGGTACTACACTGTGAGATGCTGATTATAAGGAAAAAAATGAGAGTTTAACCTTATAAAAATTCCAAATTTTGCATCTAGAATCCAGATCCGGCTTTCTTCTCTCTTACTTGGCTGAGAATGAATAGAAAGCACAGGTGCAGGGTGGAAAGCGGGCAGGTTTGATACCACAGGCACAAGATGGTGTACGCGTGCTCAAATTCTGTAACTTCTCTAAGCCTCAGTAGTTTGACCCATAAAACAGAGATCATAACCCCTCCCTCATGGTGTAGTAAGGATTAACTCCATTAAAACCCACAGTACAGAGCTCATCATAGAAAATGAAGTAAGTGGTGGCTATTATTATTGAAGCCTGGGTGGCTCAGTCGGTTAAGCATCCGACGCAGGCTCAGGTCATGATCTCACAGTTTGTGGATTCAAGCCCCGCATCGGATCTCTGCTGTCAGCACAGAGCCTGCTTCAGATCTTCTTTCTCTCGCTCTGCCCCTCCCCTGCTCTCTCTCTCAAAAATAAATAAACATTTAAAAAGATAATAAAGTAAGTGATCATTATTACAAGAGGAATCAATCCTTCTCATCAGTTGGCCTAAAATGCTTTGGGGGAAGAATAATTTACCTCCCCAGGTACTGCTGTGGATTTCTGGTGTGGGTTGAAAGACACGGACCGTCAACACCCTCTCTCTTCTCCCAAATTATTTCTGTTTGGGATTTTATATACGGAGTGTTCCATGCCCCTACCTTCACTCCTTTTCAGATTTCTCTCTCAACACTAGATTCAGAAGCTCTCTTCAATCCTTCTCTCTTGAACACCCAATTAATCTTTGAAAGAAGAATAATTACTTCCTGCTGAATGGGATGTCTGACTTTCGAAGTGCTTGTATGCCTTGTCTCATTTTATTCCTACAAAGCCTTGTGAGAGAGTTAAGAACAGTATTAGTTTTCTCATCTATAAAGTAGGAATAGTGGGGCACCTCGGTGGTTCATTCGGTGAAGCATCTGACTCTTGATCTCAGCTCAGGCCATGATCTCGCGGTTTATGAGATTGAGCCCCGCATGGGGCTCTGCAAGGACAGCTGGGAGTCTGCTTGGGATTCTCTGTCCCTCTCTCCCCCTCGCTCTCTTTCTCTCTCTCAAAATAAATAAACATTTTTAAACAATTTTTTAAATTTGTTAAGCAGGAACTGTAAGGCACAGAGAGGTTATCCAACTGGCCTGCAGTCACACAGTGAGTCTCTAGCTGGGCCTGTATGACACCGGCTCTTCCCATCCACACTTCTGCATGATTTCCACTAGAATTTGCACCCAGAGCTTTGCCTGATCATTGCCTGATGTTGCATGGAACCGGTGAGACGGTTTGCATCCATTCACGTAGTTCCTCTGTAAATATGTCCCGGGTGCTATGTGCCAAGCACTCTTCCATGCACCAAACAGCTCAGTAAACAAAAGAGCCATGATTTCTATTCTCATGAAGTCTACACGCTGCGGGGAGAGACAGACAATAGACAAGAAAAAAAAATATTTGGTTTCTTAGATTGATAAAGAGAGAAAGCAGCAAGAGGAGTGGAAAGTGGGGGAATCGGTGTTGGGGGGATTGTAGTGGGGAGAGGGGTGTTGCGATTGCAGGTGGGGCAGTCAGGAAGAGAGCAAATGAGAAGGTGGCGTTTTGCGTAAACACAGAAGCAGGTGAAGGGCAAGGCTTGGAGCCATCCGGGAGAAGAGAAGGCTAGAGCGTAGCAGCACCAAGGGCCAGAGTTGGGGCTCTTCCTGGAATAACCGAGAAACGGCAGGTTGGCCAGCGTGACTCTGCCCCACTGAGCTGCACAATTCGAAGACGGGAGTGGGAGGTAGAGTCAGAGGAGCGAGGGGGCGGGGCGGGCAGGAGCCAAACTGGGGGAGGGGCGGGGCGCTTGTGAATCACTGTCAGGACTCTGCTTTTGCTCGAGTAAATCTGGAGCCACTGCAGGGTTTGCAGCAGTGGAGTGTTAAACGACATTAACAGCTGCTCCGTTGAGCATGGACTCCGAGGGGATGGGCAGAGTGGAAGCAGGGAGACAGCGAGGAGCCATTTCTATAATCCAGGTGCAAGATGATGGCGGTTCGGGTGGCGCCCTCGCCTCACACCTATTCCATGGTGAACCACAGTTAACTCAGTGGTGCTAATGAAGTCAAGGCCAAGGGATCCTGGGAGTATCCATTGGGCCAGTATCACCAACCTGAGCTTCTAGACTTTTGGAGGTCCTTAACTGGTTGCTACATGTCAACACCCCTAAAGGAGACCTTTTGGAAGGTTGCTCAGGCTAGGACACCAAGTTTCTTTGCAACGAGCTGGATTTGCATCACCCTGGCTCTGTACGCTGATCAGAAGAGCGATGCCTGTCTTTAATTTTTTTTGCGGGCGGGGGGGGGGGGGGTAGAAAAATAAATGAATATTTGACAGATGGGGTTTGTTTTGTAGACATGATTTTTCAAAGCATGGGGCCCACTCTAGGTGGCAGTTAATAGGTTCATTTCTCGGTGATAAAATAGGAAAAACCCCTGGAGTAACTGATGGCAATAGACCCCTTTCCAACCCACACAGCCACCTCTGTTCTTGATTCCCCGGGGCGGAGGCAGATGAAGGTATGTGTCTGGGTCAGCAAAGATGTGGGGCTGAATTTGCAGCACACGCCCTCTGGGAAGGAGACAGCATGGTGGAGGGACAGTGTGCTGCCAGTCAGAGCATGTCACTCTGGGCCTCAGTTTCCCCATCTGTGGAATTAATTTGAGCTAAGTGACCCCCGTGGTCCACCTGGGCTCTAGGTGTCTGTGATATTGTGGGTGGTCTCTGGCCTTGAGGAATGGAAGAGAGAAGATTTCGTTTAACATCTGGTCCAGAATCCAGGTAACCAGTTCAGCACTGAACTCTTTTGTGCACCTAGAAAATGTGAGCACAAGTAAATCTTTCTCAGTCTTGGCATACGGAGGAGATTTTACATCCATCTTACAGGCTAACCATGGTGATGTTTTCCCAAACTCTGAGATGAGAAAGATGTTATAAAACCTGCCTTTTGTTGAATGAATGTGATAGTCAAGTCATACTCCTGAAATATATTGGGGTCAAGGTCTTTGGGTGGGATTAAGTCATGGCTCAGCTGTAATTTGTTTTGTTTGGTTTTTAAGAGCAAAGAATATGTGGAAATACTTTGTTTTGTTTTTTATCAAATCTCTGGAGCTCAAGCGATATACTTCAAGGGCCAGCCATACTCTGCGGCTTATCATCTTGGCAGAAAAAGCAACTGTTAGGAGGTCAAACGAAGGCCCATTTCATCCCCTGCAGGAAAGCTGACACCTTCCATTCCCACACTGACTCTTATTCCTTCAGCTTAGCCTTGAGGCGTTGTTCTCTAAGAAAATGCAATGCGTTAAGAAGATTGTCACTGAAGTTACTCCCAGATTTACTTTTTAAAGACTGAGTCAGATCAGCTTTTGGTTAGAGGAGCAAGTACTGACAGCATGTTTTCTTGGGAGAGAAGAGAGGGGCCCCTGGGACAGAGAGGATTCAGGAAGCAAAGGCTGGATGCGCCAAAGTCCAATGGTGCCTTCTTGCCAGTGTTTCCCAGGCAGTCCTATCGTAATTCCCCTGTGTGGCTTCAAGAACCCAATTGTCCCTGGTCAAGTAAACTCAGAGTCATATTTGTACTTACTGAAGTACACGTTGTCAGCTCTTTCCCTGTTGCCTTTTTGGTTGTTAAATGATGGATATCCCCGCGTATAGGATTGTGGGTCTGGGAATCTTAGAGGTCACATAGTCCAGCTTTCCACTCCAAACAGAGATTCTTTCTGGCCCACCGAGGGCCTCTCTGTTGGTGCTTAAGTCTTTCCAGCGACAAGGGACACAGAGCACTAGGTTTAAATGATGGGCTGTTTTATATTTAGAAAGCTCTTCCTTATATTGAGTCAAATTCTCTCTCCCTAACCTTCCAGCCATCCACTTGTCATCCTCCTGAATTACTCTGATTAGTCGGTCTCAGAGTCTACATTCAAACTTCCTCACCTGATCATCAAGGTCCCCCCACCCTCACTTTATTGTTCCTTTCACTGACATAATTTCATGAAAAATCCTGTTAAATCCTAATGACTGCACATGGGACAAGCCTGTGCCTATTTCAGAAGGAAAGGAAGGCTGGGGATCCTAAGCTAACCTTAGTCCTGGGCAGACCTTAAGCACAGCTTGGATATTCCATGGGGCAGACCACATTCTCCCTGGAGGTACTCCCAGTGCTTTTAATATGTGCATTTCCCAGGCTCTAATAACCGGTCGCATTTTCTAATAGTTTCTAATATCTTACTTAAAATTAATCCACAATGAATATTTTGACACAAAACCCCAAAGGAAATTGCTTCCTATCCAAATTAAGTACAAAATTGGGGAAAACTTTTAAAGGTTCCTTAACAGACCGTGCTCAGGAAACTGCCTACCATATTTCACTGGGCTCTTCATGACATCTAGTGGTAAAGGCTGGAAGAGTTTACGGTACTCTGAGAGCTACTGAGAACGTGGGAAAAAATCTTAATCTTATTTAATATCTGCTTTTTGAATATTTTATTTTGTGAAATTTTAAACTGAATTCATTTTTCAATCTGCTATAATGATATACTCACCCTTATTTTAGGCATCTCTACCGCGTTATACCTTTTATATCTGAGCTTATTTTGAAATCAATCAAATCTCTTTTTTCACGGATTTTTTTCACAGAGAAACACACCATCCTCCTTTAGAAAAAAAGCCATTTTGGATCAGCATAATAACTATATTTTGACCGGGAAGCATACTACAAAAATGTTTTTGCGTAAATGTATTCATCTTCAAATGTGGTTTTAAGACTTCGGGTTCCTGTGAAATCTGAGTCATTTATAGCTAACCTTGAATGTATTGTTATTCACAATTAGAAGTAGATAAATTTCACAGGCATAGAAGCTGACAAGTCTTTAAGACTTCACACTTAGTTTTGCAGGAAGAGCTGAAGTTAATTAGAAGTGATTATACATACATTGCATGTGTGTGTGTGTTTGTGTTGTTGCACACAGACACCACAAAGGCCTCAGGAAGGTTGCATTTTTTTACGTTTTAAAAATAAACATAATCTCCTTCCCATGTGTTGCCATAAGCCCAGTAAATCTAGGAAGCTCAGCAGTATTGAACAAGGTCATTTCTTGTCAGGACTCCAAGGGGGAGCAGGAATCAGCCCTGTGTATCAGATGCTGGCCTTCTAATCCCCGCTCGGCACTGGCTTCCCGGGCATGGGGGACGGGGCGTGCCAGCGGCGACACTCTGGCAGACGGAGGCTTTGACGTGAGCACTGTCAGCATCAGGACTGTGGCTCTCTACCTACAGAGCCCCTTGTAAGATGGAAATATGTCCTCACCTTGGTAATAAAGGCAAAGTGAGTTTATTCACTTCTTGGTTCTGGTGAAGAGGAAAGTAATCATGAAAAGATTTATCCAATCACTACCTCAAAATCAAAGAGGATTCATTTATTCTGGTGTTTGTGTGTTTAAATATATACCTAGTATATTCTTCAATTAAATACATGTATTGAATTCAATGTCAAAGCCTTTCACCAGTCAGCTTTTCCAGAGATCCAGGGTGGGCTGTCAGTAGCTGTTCTCTGAGGGGCTTGCTGCTAGAGCCTTTGGGTAGACAGGGCTGGTGCCCGGCTCAGCAAGTGGGAGGTCTGGTGGGTTCACTGGGTCGGGCCTCACGTTTAAGCCTCTGGTGAAGAGCCTGGGACCTGGGTGTATGGGGGTAGACTTGGATCCTGGGTCCACAGGAACCAACCAGGCACTGAGGACCATTGGGACAGACCAGCGTCTAGGTGTGTGGGGGCCAGTCTGAAACTGGAATGAGCCTGAATCCTGCTTTCACCCAAGTGGTGCCAGAGGCTGGGGCCACAGGGGCCTGGTGCTAGGCCAAGGCTGGAGCCTGGAGCTATAGGCATTGGCCTGTATAACCTGGGGCCTTAGGGGCCAGCCTGGATCTTGATCTGCATGGGCTGTTTTGGCACTGGGATGGCTCAGGAATCTGGGTCCATGGTGCTGATCTGATGGTGGGGCAGCAGGTCCGTAGTTTAGGTCCACGGGGCCAGACTGGCACTAGGGTGGGCTGGGAATGTGAGTCACCAGAGTTGGCCTGTTGCTGGGGCAGGCTGGCTCTGGGGCCCACATGCTCACTCCGTTCTCTCTTCCACAAGCAGGGTGTCTCTCTCCATGCTGGGCTGCCCAGGCTTGGAGCATGGGGGTAGTGTCAATCGCTTTCCTACCCTCGTCGGTGCATCTTTTCTTATGTCTGTGCTTCACCCACGTGCTATAGTCCCTCACCTGGAATCCTTGGCTCTTGCGACGGTATATTTGAATGTGGATACTTACTCAAACTGATGTTTCTGGGGGCTGATGAGCACTAGAAACTCCTATGCCATCATTTTGCTAATGTCATTCTAACTCCTATGAAGAACACTTACAACTTAGGGCACCTGGGTGGCTCAGTTGGTTACGCGTCTGACTCTTGATTTTGGCTCAGGTCATCATCTCATGGTTCTGAATTTAAGCATCGCATCAGGCTCCATGCTGACAACATGGAGCCTGCTTGGGATTTTTTCTCTCCCTCTCTCTGCCCCTCCCCCTACCACTCTTTTCTCTCTCTCTCTCTCTCTCTCTCTCTCCCCCTCAAGAATAAACTTTTTTTAAAAAAGAACACATACAACTCAATATCAATAAAAAAACTAATTTTTTTAATGGGCAAAAGTTCTTTCTTCAGTGAACTGGCTAATAAGCACATAAAAAGATGTTAGACCTTGTTAGCTATCAAAGAAATGCAAATCAAAACCACAATGAGATATCACTTTATGCCTATTAGGATAACTAGAATCAAAGAGACATAAAAACAAGTTTTGGTAAGGATATGGAGAAATAAGAACCCTCATACATTGCTTGTGGGGATGTAAAATGATGTAGCCACTTAGGAAAAGAGTCTGGAATTCCTCAAATGATTAAACATAGAATTAGCATAGGAACTGTGATTCCACTCCTAGGTATATCCAAAAGAAATGAAAATACATGCATATATAAAACTTAGATATGAATTAAAATCAAACAAGCAAAAAACCCCAAAACTTATATATGAATATTTATAGCAGCATGTTTATAACAGCCAAAAATAGAAACAACCCAAATGTCCATCAGCAAATGAATACATAAATGGATGTAGTATATGTACACAACAGAGTACTATTCAGCCATATAAAAAATAGGGGACTTTACCACCCCACTTACATTGATGAGCATGTCATCCAAACAGAAAATCAACAAGGAAACAGGGGCTCTGAATGACACACTGGACTAGATGGATTTAACAGACACATTTAACATTCTTTTCAAGTGCACACAGAATATTCTCCAGAATAGATCACATATTAGGCCACAAAACAAGTCTCAACAAATTCAAAAAACCTGAAGTCATACCATGCATCTTTTTCTGACCACAAAGCTATGAAACTAGAAATCAGCCAAAAGAAAAAAATTTAGAAAGAACTCTCACACCTACATAGAGGTCAACCAAGAAATCAAAGAAGAAATCAAAAATTACATGGAAACAAATGAAAATGAAAACACAACAGTCCAAAATCTTTGGGATGCAGCAGAAGTGGTTCTAAGAGGGAAGTTTAGAGCAATACAAGCCACCCTCAAAAATCAAGAAAAATCTCAGATAAACAATTTAACCTTACATAAAGGAGCTAGAAAAAGAACAAACAAAACACAAACCCATCAAAAAGAAGGAAATAATAAATATTAGAGCAGAAATAAATGAAATAGAAATTTTAAAAATATAGAAAAGATCAATGAAAACAGGAGCTGGTTCTTTAAAAAGATCAACAAAATTGATAAACCTCTAGTCATACTCATCAAAAAAGAAAATAAAAAAGGAAAAAAAAAAAGAGATAGAGAGAGGATCCAAATAAACAAAATCACTAATTAAAAGAGGAGAAATAACAATCAACACTACAGAAATACAATTGTAACAGAATATTATGAAAACATATATGCCAACATACTGGACAACCTAGAAGAAATAGATAAATTCCTAGAAACATACAACCTACCAAAGCTAAAGCAGAACAGAAAATTTTAATAGACCAATTACCAGCAATGAAATTGAATCAGTAATAATAAAAAAAAAAAACTACCCCCAAAAAACAAGTGTAGGTAGGATAAGACACCTTCACAGATGAAGTCTACCAAATATTTAAAGAAGAGTTAATACCTATTGTTCTCAAACTATTCCAAAAACAAATAGAAGGAAAACTTCCAAATTCATTCTATGAGGCCAGTATCATCCTGATACCAAAAACAGATAAAGGTGACTTAAAAAAGAGAAATATCGGCTAATATCTCATGAATATAGATGTAAAAATCCTCAACAAAACATTAGCAAATTGGATTCAATAACATATTTTTTAAAACCATACATCACAATTAAGTGGGATTTATTCCCAGGATGCAAGTATGGTTCAATATTTGCAAAACAATCAGTGTGATACATCACATCAGTAAGATAAAGGATTAAAACTATATGATCGTTTTAACAGATACAGAAAAAAGCATTCAACAAAGCACAACACCCATTCATGATAAAAATTCTCTGCAAAATAGGTCTAAAGGGAATATACCTCAACATAATAAAGGCTTTATAAGAAAAACCCACAGTCAACATAATACTCAGTGGTAAAAACCTGGGAGTCTTCCCCCTAAGGTCAGGAACAAGACAAGCATGTCCACTCTTATGACTTTTATTCAACATAATGCTGAAAGTCCTAGCCACAGCAATTAGCCAACATAAAGAAATAAAAGGCATCCAAATGGGTGAGGAAGAAATAAAACTCTCACTATTTGCAAATGACATGATACTATATATAGAAAACCCTAGAGACTCCACCAAAAAAAAAAAAAAAAAACTACTAGAAGTGATAAATGAACTCAGTAAAATCACAGGATACAAAATCAATGTACAGAAATCTGACTGCATTCCTACACACTAATAATGAAGCAGCAGAAAGTGAAATTAAGAAAATAATCCCATTTGCAATTGCACCCAAACCAATAAAATATCTAGGAATAAACTTAACCAAGGAGGTGAAAGATCTATACTCTGAAAACTATAAAACACTAATGAAAGAAATTCAAGACAACACAAAGAAATGGACAAGTACTCCATGCTCATGAGTTGGAAGAACAAATATTATTAAAATGTCTATACCATCCAAAGCAATCTATACATATAACGCAATCACTATCAAAACACCAATAGCATTTTGCACAGAATTAGAACAATCCTAAAATTTGTATGGAAGCACAAAAGACCTCAAATAGCCAAAGCAATCTTGAAAAAGAAAAGCAAAACTGGAGGTATCACAATTCCAGACTTCAAGTTATATTACAAAGTGGTAGTAATTAAAATAGTATGGTATTGGCATAAAAACAGACATATAGATCAATGGAATGGACTAGAAAGCCTAGAAATAAACCCATAATTATGTGGTCAATTAATCTTCGACAAAGGAGGAATGGATATACAATGGAAAAAAGACAGTCTCTTCAACAAATGGTACTGGGAAAATTGAACAGTTACATACAAATTAAACTGGACCACTTTCTTTCACCATACACAAAAATAAACCCAAAATGGATGAAATGTGAAACCTGAAATCATAAAAATCCTTGAAGACAGCACAAGTAGTACTTTCTCTGACATTGGTCATAGCAACATTTTTCCAGATCGGTCTCCTGAGTCAAGGGAAATAAAGGCAAAAATAAACTACATCCAAATAAAAAGTTTCTGCACAGCAAAGGAAAAAAAACTAAAAGGCAATCTACTAAATGGGAGAAGATATTTGCAAATGACATATCCAATAAAAGGCTTAATATCCAAAGTATATAAAGAACTGCTACAGGGGCTCCTGGGTGGCTCAGTCAGTTAAGCGTCCAACTTCAGCTCAGGTCATGATCTCACAGATCGTGAGTTCGAGCCCCGCATCAGGCTCTGTGCTGACAGCTCAGAACCTGAAGCCTGCTTTGGATTCTGTGTCTCCTTCTCTCTCTGCCCCTCCCCCACTTGTAGTCTGTCTCTCAAAAATAAATAGACATTTTAAAAATTTTTAAAAAAAAACTGCTACAACGTAACATCCAAAAAATAAATAACCCAATTAAAAAATGGGCAGAAGACATGAACAGACATTTCTCCAAAGAAGACATACAGATAGCCAGCAGACATATAAAAAGATGCCCAACATCACCAATCACTAGGAAAATGCAAATCAAAACTACAAGATATCACCTCACACCTGTCAGAATGGTTACAATAAAAAACACAAGAGGGGCGCCTGGGTGGCGCAGTCGGTTAAGCGTCCGACTTCAGCCAGGTCACGATCTCGCGGTCCGGGAGTTCGAGCCCCGCGTCGGGCTCTGGGCTGATGGCTCAGAGCCTGGAGCCTGTTTCCGATTCTGTGTCTCCCTCTCTCTCTGCCCCTCCCCCGTTCATGCTCTGTCTCTCTCTGTCCCAAAAATAAATAAACGTTGAAAAAAAAAAAAAATTTAAAAAAAAAACACAAGAAACAACAACTGTTGGCGAGGATGTGAAGGAAAGGAATGCTCGTGTACTGTTGGTGGGAATGCAAACCGGTACAGCCATTGTGGAATAAAGTATGGAGGTTCCTCAAACGTTACAAATAGAAATAACATATGATCCAGTAATCGCACTACTGGGTATTTACCCCAAACATACAAAAACACTAATTCAAAGGGATACATGCATCACTATGTTTACAGCAGCATTATTTATAATAGCTAAACTATGGAAGCAGCCCAAGTGTCCATCAATAGATGAATGGGTAAAGATGTGGTGGTATGTATGTGTGTGTGTGTGTGTGTGTGTGTGTGTGTGTATATATATATATATATATATATATATATATATATATATATACCAGAGAGGAGGATGGGTGAAGTAAGTGATGGGGATTAAAGAGTATATTTATTATGATAAATTTTTTTAATTAAAAAGACATTAAAAAATATAGTAAGTACTGATATATATATGGATGCACCTTGAAAAGATGTTAGGTGAAAGAAGCCAGTCACAAAAACCACACATCATGTGATTTCATTAATATGAAATATCCAGAATAGGGAAATCTATAGAGACAGGAAGTAAATTAGTAGTTGTGTAGGAGTGGGGGTAATGGAGAGATAGGAGGTTGATTGCTAAAGAGAATGGGGTGATCTTTAAAAGTTTCTCCTATCCTAATCCATTCTATCACTAAGTAACATGTATCTTTCTTAGTTGAATATTTACATTTTCTTAAACTATTTTAAAACCTTATTTTTCATGAACATACATCTCTATCAACCTAAATGATGGGCCTAACTTTAGACTCAAATTATTTTTTACAATGGATTAAACAATCTCAGGCACAGTCTATAAATAAAATAGCATCCATTTGAAACTTCCACTTCTTATAATGACACCAGAGGTAATTCAGATTAGTCACCCACAGGTGATGACTAAATATGCCAGACAAAATGTTTAGAATCTTCTTGAAAACATCAAAGAGTTTAGCCAAAATCAACAAGACTAATTTTCCCTGAGGGCATTTGTCAATACTGGGTGAAGAAGCTATGTAATTGAGTTGCATTTTTGCACCCTCCTGGGGAAGTAGCTATGAACCTTGAGGGCATATCAGGGGCAAGAACAGTAAGAAACCATCCACAGGCCTGAGCAGGAACCACAAAACACACAGTCCCCTTGGGGAAGAAAGGGAAAGAAGGCATGAAATAGAAGCAAACCTATCCTAGACAAGAGAGTTAATATATTACATTAAAAACAGACAAACTAGGGGTGCCTGGGTGGCTCAGCCGATTAAATGTCCAACTTCGGCTCAGGTCCTGATCTCATGGTTTGTGAGTTCTGGCCCCGCGTCAGGTTCTGTGCTGACAGTTCAGAGCCTGAAGCCCACTTTGGATTCTATGTCTCCCTTTCTCTCTGCTCCCCTGCTCATGCTCTGTCTCTCTCTCCTTCAAAAATAAATAAACATTCAAAAAGTAATTTTTTTAAATAAAAGAGACAACTAGACTGTAAAACAAAAAAGCATGGTTAGAAATTAAATTCACTTCTTACATATAAAGTTCAATTTACCAGGAAGATAGAGCATGGCTAAATCTGTATGTATCTAACAATGTGATAGCAAAACTAAAAATTAAAAACTGACAACACTTCAAGGAGAAACACCCAAAGCTAATAGACATGAACTGTATCCAATAATTAAAGAATACACATTCTTTTCAAGCATATTTTCAAAAACCACATTTACAAAACATTTACCAAAAATTACATTATCAATTATATTATATTAATATAA
Source organism: Puma concolor (assembly GCF_028749965.1). NCBI lineage: Eukaryota > Metazoa > Chordata > Mammalia > Carnivora > Felidae > Puma > Puma concolor. Next base: position 75,795,102 of record NC_141678.1, read on the forward strand.
ATTATTATGTTAAATAACTGTACTAAAATGTATTTTAATATGCATAGGGCCACAAGTCAGCTTCAACAGATTTCAACAGATATCATATAGAATATGCTTTCTGACCTCAATGTAATTAAGCTAGAAATCAAAACTGAACACCTATAAAACCTCCCATTTGTTTGGAAATGAACATATATTCTTCCAAACAGCTCATGGGTAAAAGAAAAAAATAGAAAATATTTTGGCCTTGACAACAAGAGCTTGTGGAATACAGTTCAACCAGTTCTTAGGAATACATAGCTTTAAAGCATATATTCTAAAAACAAAGCTGAAAATTAGTGAGATAAATCTCCACTACAAGAAGTAGGGAAAAAAGTAAAATAAATGTAAAGAAATCTATAGGAAAAGAAAAAATAAAGATAAACATATAAATTACTGTATCAGAAAAAAAACATGCAAAATAGAGATTCAATAAAACCAAAGTTATCTCATTAAAACATTTAATGAAATTGATAAATCTTTATGTGACTAAGAAAAACCAAAATATTGATCAACAGGTGAATGAGTAAATACATTTTGATATAGACAGTAGAATACTATTCAGCATTAAAAAAATACTGTAAGTATACATAACTTACAGTTATGGACGACTCTGACAATAGTTTGAATAAAAGAAGTCAGGCATTCTGCAACCAAGAAACAGACTCTTACCCAGACACTGAATTGGTGGACATCTTGGTCTTAAACTTACTAAGCTCCATAGCTGTAAGAAATACATTTCTGTTGCTGATAAGCCAAACAAACAAAAAGGTCAAAGAGAAAAGGTCATATGTATAATTTTATTGACATGAAATTCTTAAAAATGCAAACTAATTTATAGTGATAGAAAGTTGATTGGTGGATGGCTGAGGGGGAGGGTAACAAGGGTTATAAAGGGCTCTTTTATGGAGTAACTTGTAGCAAACCAATGCTCCCATGAAAACAGGAAAACCAGATAAAACGTGACTGCATCCACAGGAGAGAGCCTTTGAGGCAACCGAGACTTAAGAGGCTAAGGTCACAGATGGAAGAACTCCTGAAAGGAGTGTCAACAACCTTGTCACACTTTTAATTGCTGCATGAGGCTGCAAGTCCGGACAGGTTACAGGCAAAGGCTTTTGCTGGGAAGCAGAAAAACTAGAACAGCTTTTGGCTATCTCCCAGAACTGGACAGACAGAGATTTGAGGACCCACGATCCCAGTGATAAAGGAGGAACAGAAAACAAATCTTAACCTACAGCTGAATTTTCCCTCAAGACTTTAGCTACATTATGAAGCTACATGGAATTAGAGATAGGAAGTTAGAGAATCTCTGAAAGCAGAGTGCTCATTAGTCTCATAGTGTTAAGGAGGTAAGAATAAAAATTCAAATCTTCCAAGGGGAGGGGTCTCAGTAAATATATTGGGCTGCTTGAACTCAGCTTATCGGATAAACCCATGGGTAAAGTAATCTACCCCACTGTGTCCGCCTAACCAAGGAAATTGTAAACTCACTGTGAAAGATGACAGCATCATCCAAAGGCTTGACTAACTGTTCATTCACACTGTCTAGCATGCAACAGGTATTAAGTAAATATTAATCAAATAGTATCAACTATGTCAAGAGATAGGATCAAATGACTGAAATCAAGGGGAAAAAAGATAAACAACAGAAACAAACTGACAAATTATTCAGATACTGGAGTTAGCAGGACTTTAAAATAAGTACAGTTTTGGGGCACCTGAGTGGCTCAGTTGGTTAAGCATCTGACTCTTGATTTCAGCTCAGGACATGATCTCATGGTTTGTGGGTTTGAGCCTCATGTCGGGCTCTGCACTGTCAGCACAGAGTCTGCTTGGGATGCTCTTTCTCCCCGTTTATCTGCCCCTCCCCCGCTCATGCTGTCTCTCAAAAGAAATGGATAAACTTAAAAAAATTTTTTTTAATAAGCACAACTTCTTTGTTAGAGAAAAAAATGAAAATGTTTTAAATGGGAAAAAATAGAGAATATCACCAGCAATTTAGCATCTTTTGAGAAAAATCCAATCGAAGTTCTAGGAATGAAAAATGTAATACCGAAATTAACAACTTTGTAAGTTTAACAGGGAATCATGATACCAACAGAAAGGCTAAAACAACTAGAAGAAGTGTCAGTAGAAAATAAGTAGATTGCAGTGCAGAAAGTAAAAAGATAAATACAGAAGAAACAGCAAGACACAGTGAAAACGACTGATGTGTGGAATGGGAATTCAAGGACAAGAGAGAGAAAATGGACCTAGAAGTAATAATTGAAAAGGTAATGGCAAGTAAAGTTTACAACTGTTAAAAAACATTAAGTACAAGTTACAGTATCATATTATGGGGTTTATAACTTGTAAATACAATATAATGTGACAACACTACCACAAAAGATGGAAACTAAAGAGAACAACAGTCCTTCAACTTTCCTTTATTTTGTGAAGCACCATGTTAAATCTAAGGGGTATATAAAAGATACATAATGCATTCTCTAGAGTAGCCACTAAAGAAAAAAAATTTAATTCAATTATGAAATTTTTGTTTAACACATAGAAAAAGATTTAAAAAAAAGAGAAAAGAACTAAACACAGATGGGACAACTAGAAAATAAGTAACAAAATGGTAGACCTAAATAAGTCATATTAATCATCAATCTAAATGTAAATAGAATAATTCCAATTAAAAGGCAGAGATTGTCAGACTGGATTTTTTTCTCAATGTTTATTTATTTTAAGAGAGAGAGAGAAAGAGAAAGAGAGGGCGGGAGAGAGGGAGAGAGAGAATCCCAAGCAGGCTCCATGCTCAGCACAGCTGGACATAGGGCTTGAACCCATGAACCATGAGATCATGACCTGAGCTGAAATCAATGGTCAGTCGCTTAACCAACTAAGCCATCCAGGCACCCCATCAGACTAGATTTTAAAATACCCAACTAAATACATTCTACAAGAAAGATATTTTAAATACAGATACACTGAAAGTTAAAAAGTTATAAAATCTATGCTATTCAAACAATCAGAAGAAAACTGGAGTGACTATCTTAATTTCAGACAAAATAAACAAACCTCAAGAGAGGGAATATTACCAGATATATAAAGAAACGGTTATGATAAAGGGTCAATTCATCAGAAAGACATAATGTATATGTGCTTTAAGTCAAACATACAATCAGAGTTGGAGTTTGTAACACTACTCCCTTAGTAATTAATAGAATAACAAACAATAAAATTAGTAAGGCTGTAGATGAGCAACACTGCCAACCATCTTGATTTCACTAATATTTATAAAAAATACCAAACTCAACAACTGCAGAATATACATTTTTTTGAAGTGTTCACAGGATATTCATCAAGATAGATTATTACTCTGGGACAGAAAAAAGTCTCAAAAAAATGCCAAATGATTGAAATCTTAGAGTATGTTCTCTTACAAAAACAGAATTAAATTAAAAATCAACAAAAGGAAGATAATTAGAAAATCCCCAAATATTTGTAAATTAGGCAATATAATTCTAAATTACCCTAAGTGAATCAAAGAATAAATTATAAGAGAATTTTCAAATATTTTGAATTGAATTACAATAAAAAAAATAAAAATTTTGGTATTCACCTGAAGCACAGCTTAGCAGGAAGTTTATAATTTTAAATGCTTATATTAGAAAAGAAAATTTATGATCAAAGTTTTTATATTAACGGTAGACAAAAGGAGCAAATTAAACACAAATTAAGTAGATATAAGGAAATAATAAAGAGAAGTGTATAAAGAAATACAATTTAAAAAATAACAAAGCCAAAATTCATTCTTGGTAAGATTAATAAAATGTATAACCCCAATGCAATATGGTTTTACAAAAAAGAGAGAAAGAAAAAAAATTACCAATAATGGAAATGCAAAAGGTCTACATAGATCTTTCAGGCATTGTAGGGTAACAAGGGGATATTAAGAAAAACTTTGTTTTACTAAATATGACAACTTAAATGAAAAATAAATTCCTTGGAATAAAATTTACCAAAGTGGACACAGAGTGATATAGAAAAGCTCAATAATTCTATTATCTATCGAGTAAATATTTAAAAATATTCCACTAGGGGCGCCTGGGTAGCTCAGTTGACTTTTGATTTCAGTTCAGGTCATGATCCCTGGGTAGTGGACTTGAGCCCTATGCCGAGGTCTGTGCTGAAGGTAGAGCCTACTTCAGATACTCTCTTTCTCTCCCTCTGCCCCTCTCACCCATGCACTCTCTTTTTTCTCTCTAAAATTAAATTAAAAAAAAAAAAAATATATATATATATATATATATATATTCCACAAAAAACTAGTGAGTTCTACTGCACATTTAAACAATAACCAGCATAATCCTGATATTAGAAACTGACAAAGAAATTATAACATAAGAAGAGTAAAAAAAAATCCTTCACAAGTATAGACACAAAAAAGCCTCAGCAAACTAATTTAGTTAATTTAATCCAGCAACATATGAAAATAATAATACATCAGGACTAAGTGCAGTTAATCCAAGAAAAGCAAGGTCGGTTTAACATTTGAAAATCTATTTATATTATTCACCATATTAAAATAATAAAGAAGGACACATGCATAATCATCTCAGTAATGCAGAAAAAGTACTTGGCAAAATCTATCACCCATTCGTGATATTTTTAAATTCAAGCAAATAAGAAATAGAAAGGAACTTCACCAAGTTAATAATGGACATTGTTCAAAAATCTGCGATTAATACTAATGGTGAACACTAAATGCTATCCCCCTAAGATGAAGAATTTAAGCAAGGATGTTTACTCACTAATTCTATTCAACATTATACTAAAATCCCTAGGCCATGCAATAAAGCAAAAAAAAGGAAAGATATAAAGTCTGGAAAGGAATAATTGAAACTGTCTCTATTTGCATATGATGATTGTTTACATAGAAAATCACAAGAAATCCATTAAAAAACTACTAGAACCCATAAAGAGTTCATGAAAGTGCCAACACTAGTGGGTCAATATACAAAAATTAACAGTTTTACTCTACGGTAGTAACAAACAATTGGAAAATAAAATGTTTAAAATTCCATCTGCAATAATGTCAAAAACATCAAATAGCTGACAGTAAATCTAGTAATGAAAGAAGGGCTTCCATATGGAAAACTATAAAGTTTTGGCTTGAGAAATTAAAGAGGATCTAAATAAATGGAGATATTGTGTGTGTGTGTGTGCGTATATATACGTGTGTATATATATATATATGTATACTGTTCATAGATTGGAAGACTTAATATTGTTAAGATGTTACATTCAATGAAATCTAAATTGATGAACTGATTCTGAAGTGAAAATGCAAAGAATCCAGAATAACAGCAACAAAAAATCTTGATTAAGAAGAAAGTTGGATTAGGGCACCTGGGTGGCTCAGTCAGTTAAGCACCCAACTCTTGGTTTCAGCTCAGGGTCATGATCTCATGGTTCGTGATTTCGAGCCCTGCATTGGGCTCTGCACTGCCGGCCGCAGAGTCTGCTTGGGATTCTGTCTCCTTCTGTTTCTTCCCTCCCCCACTGTCTGTCTGTCTGTCTCTCTCTCTCTCTCTCAAAAATAAATAAATAAACATTAAAAAAAAAAAGAAGAAGAAAGTTGGATGAATTATATTATCTGATTTCAAGATACACTACAAAGCTCAAGTAATCAAGACAATGTACTGGTCACATAACAGTAGACAAACAGATCTATGGAATAGAATGGAGAGTCCAGAAATAGGCTTATACAGTTCATTATTTTCAACAAGCATGATAGAATTATATGTCCGTAGCAACAGCTAATTCCTGAAATGCCATACATATATTAGAGTCCCAGTAACAATTGCAGTAGGGTACTCCGAAAAGCAAGTTGTTGGACCAGAATTTTTAGCATTTCCCAAATTCAATGGATTCCATATTTGATAAGCAACAAAGCAAAAGCTTCCTCTTACATTGTGGATTAAGAATTCTTAAGTTCAAGGAAAAAAAAAAAAACAAACAAACTGTTTTAAGAAAACCAAAATGTGAACATCCAAATATCCTCCCCTTGCAGTTGCTAGCCTCAGTCAAAACTCAGATGAAGTGACACCAATTCACCTTACCTTTTAATGGACACCAATTTAACTTCTGCACAAGCCTATCCCAGTGGTTTGAACTGGCCTATCCACTTATGCCCAGGCTCCCTGCCATTGTCCTTTTTGAGTTAGATACTCACTCATCTTTATTATTTTTTTTAACATTTTTTAATGTTTATTTATTTTTGAAGGAGAGAGACACAGAGCATGAGGGGGGAGAGGTGGAGGGAGAAGGAGGCACAGAATCCGAAGCAGGCTCCAAGCTCTGAGCTGTCAGCACAGAGCCCGACAAGGGGCTCGAACCCACAAACTGTGAGATCATGACCTGAGCCAAAATCAGACACTGAACTGACTGAGCTACCCAGGTGCCCCTAAATACTCGTCTTTAAACTGAAAAAGTTACCTGCAGTTAAAGCTGAACTCATGCAGAAGCATTCTTAATACTGTCAGTGTGCTGACTCCTTTGAGAGAATTATGTGGCCAGGGAAATAAATGAAACAGCAACACTATTTTTACTATCCTTGGTCTATAAGGTCAGTCAGGGAGACTACAAGGATCTAGTGAAGAAATTCTATATTACTCAAAAACTCAGAACAGTGATTTTAACAACGTATGCATTCAATACTACCGTATAAAATTACAAGCCTTAATTACTAAGAAACCTAAATGACCCATCCAGGAGTCTGACAGAGGAATTACCTCTGTGAAATAAGGAACTTTTAAGAGAATGAAAGTAGTCATGAAATAACATTCTAGAATGACAGCTGGGACACAATTTACAATTACAAACAAAACAGGAAAAAAGGCACCTGATTCTAAGAACTAAAGCCTTTAATGACAACTTCAAAGCAGTGTTTCATATTCTCTTATGGAATGTTGCCATCAATCACTACGCCTTGCTAATTGTCATGTAAAACTGTGTTCAATGGTAGACTATGAAAGCTTCTAAATTTCTTTGCCAGAAGGCTTTCAGAGTCGTCCTGTCTGCTGACTCCCCCTTCAACCATAAGATTATTAATATAATCAACGGTTCTAATAATTAAGCGCTACAAAGATTGTTTCCACAACTTAATTGGTTGACAATTGGATAGGTCTACCAATTTCAATATTTCTACATAGAACGATGACTTACTCCCTCTTGAATTCATTTCACACCGTTTTACTGACTCCTCCTGTGATCCCTTCTACATTCCTGAATACTTTGCTTTTCAGGCTCCTCTTCTAATTCCTTAAGATTTATTCGTATTCCCTAGGATTTGCCACTTTTCTTCTTCCCCTTTACATTCTCTCTAGATACTCCCATTCATATACCTATTTTCATTTTCATCACCTAAATGACTCCTAGTTCCCCGTCTCTAGCCCTAGGCTCTAAAACCACATTCCTGCCTGTGAACCTACGAGACATCTCCACCGGAAGGCCGAAAAAGCATTTCAGATATATTGCTATGGCAAAAGCCATATTCATTTCCCCTCCAAACTTGCTGCTTTTCCTCAGAACCAGTACTTCTGCATCCAGCTGTAAACGTGACCCACCTGTCAGTGTGGGCTCCTCTCTCTACTACCTTCCTCCTCCCATAAACTAAGAACAGTCTGATCTCTTTGACAGGACAATAGGAGCTTCCGGTCATGGTCTCTACTTGGCTCTTCCAGCAAGATGGCACATAAATCGTGTGCATTCTACCAAATCTGCACTTTTCCTTTACTACTGTGAGATTCTCTTCCTTACCTTACTCTGAAGATTCCTAGTCTCTCAGACCTCAAGCATCTCTCTTCTTGGATCCTGAGAATTTGCTCACTGTTGTTTACTGGTGACAGAGATCAAAGTGACTGGTCTGGTAATAGGGAAAAATCCTTGCATGACTGCTTCTAAGTTAGTAGAGCAAATGAGACTACAAATAACTACAGTGTTGCTTGCTAAGTACCAGGACGAAATAACCACAGGATGGTATGGCAGCAAAGGAGGCATACAATCATTGTGTTACCACTATCAGTTTTGCTTCGACTGAGCCTCCTAGATAAGCAGAAGTTCATCAGGTGGACCAGTTAGGTCAGAGAAAGGCATTAGATATCAAGGTACATTCTCATAACTGCTAGTGCCGTGCAGCAGATGGAAATGAAGGGGTGAGGTAGAAGGCTGAGAGATCACATTATGAAGATCTCAAAAAGGAAAGGTAACTAGCAGCCATATGGAGGACACCTTACAGAAGCCAGCTCAGAGGCCAGGAAACAATTAGGAGGCCTCTGCATTATGCCTCCCAAGAAATGACAGCCTTTACAAAGTAGTGGCAGTGAGACAGGACAGTTGGGTACAGAAGGAACACTCACCCTCGCTGGAGATACAAAGTAACACGCATCTCATCTTCATAACCCGCCTAAGAAGTAATGTTCCCACTTTTACACAGGAGGACCTGAAACTCCTAGTATGTTACATGTTCAAGGTGACACAGCTCACAAGTAGGGGAGGCAGAGATTCAAACTCCAAGGATCCTGTTCCAAAGTAGCATAACGGGCCAGTAGCTCAAATGCATGTCCAAGCATAAATCACCAAATGACATTTTCACAACTAGTTCTCTATTCAACCTACCAGATTTAATTCCTAAATAAACTTCCTCTTCCCACAGAGAAGCATAGCAAGTGTAGAGGAAGGAAATACACTCTAGCAAGCCTAGGGTTACGTATCATAAGATTTTAGTATTATGTATGGTATCTATAATTTTAGTAGTATATCCAAATTCTAAAGTTATTTTATGGATACAATTTAGTTACACATTCTCCCAACTGGTAATTTTGCATGGGTCACAAGGTTTAAAGGTAACTTATTCACCTGTAAAATCTCCACTCGGCCCACTTACAGTGCTGAGCATGTAGAAAACAAAGTATTGATCTAAAAATAAAACAAAGCGAAAATGTTTAAAATGACATCAATACTCTTCCTTAAGCAATATAGGCTTAAATGGGGAATAAAAGATTCAGTATTTTAAAATTCATTTGCCTAACAAACATGCTATATGTATGTTATAGAACATACATGTAGGAAAACTTTGAGAACTGCAGAACACCTCTAGTAACGGTGTTAAAAGCCAAGTGAAAGCAATGTTCAAGGTTTCCCTTTACCGTTCAGTGAGTGGATTTTATTGTTACTTTTCATTAAAAAAAAAATTATCTAAGGTTAGAAAAGACCAATTTTATATATATATAATACACACAAAACCCAATATACCAATTTGAAGCCTATAAATGTTAATACAAGCAACAGGGAAGCCCTAAAGTTCTTTCATTTTCTTAATGCTTACAAAGGAGATGGTTCAAACTAACTTACTCCGGTGCTTTCTTATTTCAGAATTAAAGATTTATTTTAGACATTAAGAGGAACATGAGAAGATCTGCTGAACCATTTTAGGTAAAAAAGCCTCCTACCCTCCATCTCAGGTGTATTAACAGCAGCCATAGGGGCGCCTGGGTGGCTCAGTCGGTTGAGCGGCTGACTTCGGCTCAGGTCATGATCTCACAGTTCGTGAGTTCAAGCCCCGTGTCAGGCTTTGTGCTGACAGCTCGGAGCCTGGAGCTGCTTCAGATTCTGTGTCTCCCTCTCTCTCTAGTGTCCCCTCCCGTTTGCGTGCTCTTTCAAAAATGAATAAATGTTAAAAAAAAATTCTTTTTAAATAGCAGCCATAAATAAAGTGCTGAGGCCAAATGTGCAATACTAGCACCCCTGTGAACACTGCCAAAACTATAGTATAGATCCTCGAGTCTTGAGACAAAGATGGAAGACAGGTTTCAATTCACCTGTCAACTCCTACAGATTAAGAAGATACCTCCAGCACAATGAGACTGGGGGATGCTTTGGCCAAAATAGATCATAAAAGTCCGCCATGGGCAGAAGAGTAGCTTACCCTTGATCTCGGCCTTATGCTGCAAGACTCTGTACTCAAAATATTTTTGTTTCTATTATGGATTATTTCATTATTGTTTCAAATCAGATGATGCATCCTGATGTGCAATATAATATGCAAAATCAAGGGAAAAGTTTTTTGGGGTGTTTTTGTTTTTTCTGCTATGTGCTATGTCTGACAAAACAAATAATAGACCCAATATTAAGGGCGCCTGAGTGGCTCATTTGGTTAAGTGTCTGACTTCGGCTCAGGTCATGATCTCATAGTTCGTGGTTCAAGCCCTGCATCAGACTCTGCTGACAGCGCAGAGTCTCCTTGGGATTCTCTCTCTGCCCCTCCCCCACTCAGGCATTCTCTCTGAAAACAGGTAAATCTTTAAAAAATAATAATAATAAACCTAATACTAGTTTTCTAGAAAACACTATCTCAGGGATGGTTTTGGTTAAAATAACTAGCATTTTTCAAATGCTCCTTTTATTCATCTGCAAAATTCAGTGTATATATATGTAATATATATGTATATACGTGTGTGTATACACACACACACACATACTGTTTTAGGAGAAAATAGCATTTCAGCTTGGTGATTTAAGTAATGTCAACTACGTATGTTTATTTGTAAAACTTCCCATAGTGAAATGTTATAGTCACCTACAAACATTCATTTTTCACGATTTACAATTTGAATAATCATGGAATGTTTGTATAATGCAACCAGTTGTTATAGAAGAATCACACAAACAATGTAAATCTGATCCCAATCCTTTACAAATATGAAATTACTTTCACTGGTTTTCAAACTGTCAAGTATAAACAGGATGATGAGGTCAGCAATACTTAAGATGAGGCACTTTAACAATTACCCAAAAAAGTATACAAAATGTCAAACAAAACTTGTTCTTAATCGTATCTCTAATTTCAGACGTGATTAATCTGAGATGCTCTATATTAAGGAATGTTATAAGCTTTTATTTCTTGCACTTTCCCTACTCAGCTCAAGGCAATGTAATAACTATGAATACATAAGATATATAGACATTACCACAGACCAGTTAATGTGCTTACATACAAAGGAACTAAACACTATCTAATGACACTGGGGTTTTAGAAAGTGACCGTTTTAACACAAAACTTCTGCATAATTTTTTCATAAACATGTATACATTGGTCTCCCAAAGGCAAAATGCTATCTCAACCATATTTCTACACAAAAATGCCCTCAAAGGTATTAACTGAATCAAAATTAATAGTCTATGTACTCTTTTCAAACATTTGAATTTTTAATATTCAGAAGTTAAAATTAAAATTTCATTTTAAAAACAGAGAAATTAAAATATTAAATGTACCATACTTTCTAGCTTAGTTTTAATACATAAAAAAAGTAGTAACATGTTTTGTTTTGCTAGCCTTTCGTGAAACACCTTTCAAACGTATTATTTGGCCAATTCACTTACAACCTTCAATCCCATTCTCTGTATATTAACACACTACCTTTTTTGTAGTTAATAAATACTTGATTAAAAATATTAATTCCTGTTGCTGCATGAACTCACAGTACTGTATTTTCCCCCATGGTCAGATTTCAACATACCTCTATTAGTAAAGAAAATGGCTGACTCAAATTTTTAAAGGTCATCCAGAAGGGATTAAAGTCTGTGGTCCCATTAACAGTTTTAGGTGAGAACAGTTAAATCTCTTTAAACTTATTTCTAGTAGGTTATAACTTGAGCAATTTCTATGGCTCAGATACCCAAATGTTTAATAAACATGAGTTAGTACTCATTTTACCATACTTAGCTGTTCTAAGTCCATTTATCAAAATCACTTGCTGTGTGTGTACATGAGCACACATGTACTCCTTAATTCCCTAATAAAACAGTCTTGCTCCCCTACAGAAAGAAACTAGCTTTGAATCAATGTACTAGCAGACACGTAAGTCCTTTCTAAAATCAGAAGTGTGCCAATTTTCAAATAAATGAAAAGAGAAAATACTTATTTAAAATGACAAAAATTAAGCTTGGCAAAAGTAGTGACTTTTATTTACAACTCCATGTATCAAGATTACAATAAAAACACTAGTGATACCATCCGAACAAAAGCAATGATTTATTGGTAATGGCAATGAAGGGAATATTGACAGTCTCTGGCGAGAATCAAGCGATTATCCAGGAGCTGTAGATCTGATTGCAATATGCTCTTCCAGTGTCTTTTGTACCTTAGTGGCTTTCTCCTTTTTTGCCAACTACCTAGAAAAACAAAAATAACTTTACATGTACATCTTATTCATTTAGAAGTATGTGTTATTTTCAAAATATTACTAACAGGTAATCATCTTTAAAACCTGGTATTAATTTTTGTCCCTCCATTTTATTTTGGCATGCAGTGTATTTTCATTGTTTGAAGCACACTGTGACCGTCCCTTTCCTCCCAGCCTCAAGGAATTAAAAATAAAACACATGCAGGCTATTTTGGTTTCCCACACTGTTTAAAGGAAAAGTAATGCAATTTTTCAAAACAAGGTTGACAGTTTAGAGAAGTTAATAAAAGGACGATGCTTTATGAGTGAACTATATTTGGCAACCTATTTTTAGGCAATTAGAAATCAAATGTCGATCACAAAATACTCTAGAATTAAAAGAGTATGCTAAACTTATGTCTAAATGCCCAAGATGACAGGTTCCTAGACTTTCTCTCAATATGTAGATTTGCAATGAAAACAGATTAAAAATGGCTAGTTTTGCCTAGTTTCTATTTTTAAAAAAACCCTGGCTGCCACAAATGTACTATAAAAAACATAAAGAATAAATCTTGTTTCTGTCAATTATTAGGAAAATTCTCTACTGGAGGGCCTACTTGCTACAAATGTGGAAGCATAAAAATGTAAGAATAAACTAGGTTTCTACCAACAGTGCTAGCAAACAAAACCTCTGTGGGAAAGTTCTACAACTAAGTTCTAAGCAAATAATTTACTTAAAACCTGAAATTTATCATTAGATAATGTATTCTCATAGCAGAAACGCCACTGAAGAAATGGCAATTGCAAGCTATTGAGTATATATTTGTATACAAGATTTCTATGTACATTTATAAGTGTAATTTTCATATTTTAAATTGATTCTGTTCCAAACGGTAGTCTGAATCAAGCAAAATTCATAAAGGTCTTCTGTACATGCCTGGTCTAAAATGGAACATGGCTGGGTCAATGTCACTCATGAGAGAAGATTATAAAAACCCACTTCATTCTCAATCATATGATGTTAAACATGCTCTTTTCCTGACCTTGAGGAAAACCACTTTTATTACTTTAAAAGATCTCCTCTCTGATCTACAAAAACCATGTGTTAGCCTAAAAAGCCATAAAAATGCTAAAGAGACAGTCTCGTAAAAGTATGTGGATAAGAGTAAAAAAAAATTCAGGGCCAAGGGGAGCCTTCTTAAGAAAGAAGGGGAGCTGGCACTATCTGTATCACAAATGAATTTAAGCATATAAACACTGAAAGCATTACTGATCATCATTATCACTGGGGAACACACAAAACACAGAGCTATTAGATTAAGCAAAAGAAAACAAAAACAACTAATATTAAAAATTAAAATTTTAGCAGATGTGATACAGTGGAAGACACAAATCTGCATACTGTTTCACAGGTTGATAACTCTCAACTTGCCAATGTGTATTCTCTGTAAAAAAGAAGAAATTCAGCATTCCAATATGGATTTTCTCACCCCAAAACATAAAGAAGCTCTTTTATTCATTTTTAAGTGTTTATATTACACCTCAAACAATAGTCTAGGTACATCAAAATTAGGTGTCGAAAATATTTATTCAGTAAAGAGTCCATTGATCTTCTATGTGAATAGTTTAACCCAGCCTAATATTCAGTCCGTCTTTCAACGCCTTGAGCTCACTTGGGTTGGCAAAGCAGAGAACGTGCCCATAATTACCCAGCAAAAAGCCTTTGGGGCTACAGTTCCATTGGGTAAAGACAAGCAACCTATTATACTAATCAATATATTATGCTAGTACTAGTATAAAAGAAACATATGAAACTATTCTTATTTGATTTTCAAAATGATTCTACAGTTCCCAAAAAATAAAATTTAAACCTTAGACTGGATTAAAAAAAACAACTACTAGTTAAGTCTGAAAGCATTACTAACAACATTTTATTGCAATATTATTTCTCAAAATGTAGTACAAAAATGAAATATGAGACAGGAGAAAGTAAAAAAAGTAAAAGTCAGGGGAGCAACATGGCATAATAACGAAATTAAAGCACCTAGTTGCACGCCCAAAATAAAAACCAAAACAGAAGGCCAACAGAGCATGGCTAGAATAAGACTTGAAGAAAGAGATGGTTGAGGAAATCTAGGTAACAAGAAGGCTGATCCAGATGATGGAAGCTGTAGAAATCTTGCACCAACAATGGCGAGAACATGGGAAGGGTGAGAGCAGACAGGTGCTATATGGATGAGCAGAGAAGCAAGGAGGGGAGTAGGGTGAGATAAGGTCAATCTTTATATTACTTCATTTTTAAAAATCTTCTGTTTTTAGTTCATTTGAGTTGCATTAAAAAAGCTGAAAAATAAACAGACAGAAATGTTACAAAAATAGCTGATACGGTGAATGGCCAGTTTAGAAGTCTATTTTTATTACAGTGATAGAAAACCTTCTCTGCTTTTCACATGCACCTCATTCCCTAAGAAGCAGAAGCCCCTTCAATTTTGCTCATTTTGTCCGCTTATATGTTATTACTTTTGTATTAAAATAAAGCAATCCATGTATAGAGCATAGTTTAGTAAAGAAAATATCTACTTCCAATTAAGATGGCAAGCTTTTCATGCTGCAACACAAAAAATCCATTTACAACAACAAATAGCCCAAGTGTATATTATAATGTGTGTACAATGCCTATAATAGCCAAAAACAGACAAGTGGGAGATGTGTGCTAGTCTACAATATCCTACAAGTATAACCTTTAAAGTTGTAATAACATGCAAGGTGGTCTAAGATTTCTATCCAACATCCAAGATTCATCAGTATTACCTTAGCTTCTGTCATCTTAGGGACATAAGGAGAAGATCAATGACACTCTGAAAACTAAAATTATCTAGAAACAACTCACACAACATAAAAATGTAAACTGAAAATGCAAAACAATTCTATTTTATCATTCTTTAAACCATTTTATGTAGCTCTTTTCACTACACAAAGTATCAAAACGTTCCTCTCTGTGCTGATAAAAATACATGCCAAATCTATTTTGAAATTTTAAATTCTAATTACTATATGTAATCCCTTTGAAATTCAGACTGCCGAAACAAAGTCCTGCACCTTTCCATTTTCATGCCCAAATCCTTATTTTCCATTCTCCCTGGAGTGCCCACTGCTATCTTTTCCTCTATCCATATCTACTCCCAGTTTAGTTCAAGACCCTCTTCCTCCACAAAACATTCTCATTCCTTTCCTAGACATTCTTGGGAAAGAGGAAGTATCACTGGGCTAGGAAAGTATGAGAATATTCTGTACAGGGAGAGACTTGAACTTAAGCTTTGATTAATTTTGATTAACTTTTCAAATGTTTGTGCATTCTCCTTTAAGAATATAAACTCGCTATGAGAGGGACTATGATCACACGTGGAGTAGTACTACATGGACCACAAGTACTATGCCATGTATCTACCATTTCCTTTTCTTTTTTTTAAATTTTTTTTTTTAAATTTTTTTTAACATTTATTTATTTTTGGGACAGAGAGAGACAGAGCATGAACGGGGGAGGGGCAGAGAGAGAGGGAGACACAGAATTGGAAACAGGCTCCAGGCTCTGAGCCATCAGCCCAGAGCCCGACGCGGGGCTCGAACTCACGGACCGCGAGATCGGACCGCGAGATCGTGACCTGGCTGAAGTCGGACGCTTAACCGACTGCGCCACCCAGGCGCCCCTCCTTTTCTAGAAACAAAAGTCACTTGCAATTTTTAGTAAGCGACTCATCAAGACAAAATCTAAAATGGCCAAATTTTATTGCAATTTTCCTACATTGATGTTGTCCTAGCATCATGCCAAAAGCACTGAAATATTAGCTTACTTTTGAGGAACAATTCAATGAATGACACAAGTCTCATTCAGAAACTATTAAAAGGAAATGTAATGTAATATTAACATACACAAATAAGAAAATCGTTCAACCAATTCAAATTTATCAAACATTAAAAGCAAGGGTCAAACACCAAGAAAGGAGTCCATGACAGTATTAAATTATTCTTGAAGCAGTTCTCAGTGCAATCTAGGCTGATGGTCCCCGAGACCCTTTCAGGGAGTGTTCAAAGTCAAAACTATTTTCAAAACAATGCTGAATTGTTATTTGCCTTCTTAACTCTCATTGTGTTACAAGTGTACAATGGAGTTTTCCAGAGGCTACATGATCTGTCATGGCAAACCTGACTAAATGGAGAAATAAGAGAATGAGAGGGGTCTATGAAGCCAGATGATAAAAAAATTTGTAAAGCAGAAAACAATGCTCTTCTTGCTAAATTGGTTTTTATTTTGGAAAATATGTAACTTAAAAATATTGTATGTGTTAAGACATAATGAGTTTATTATTTGTAAATAATTTTTAAATTTCTCAGTTCCAGTTTCTTAAAGGGTAAATATTAGATAGATATAGCCTACATTAACAAAAGCTCTTTCTGGTCCTCAATAATACTTAATAGTGTAAAAGGGTCCCGACACCAAAAAGTTTGAGAACTACTGCTCTACAGTAACGTTAAATAACGCTATAAGGTATTTAGCTAAATGAACACATAGCCAAATTACGTAACAAACACAAATACTCTCAAGCAAGAAAAATCTAACACCTTTGCTATCCTAAAGACAGTCCAAAACATGTAGTCTGGTAAGTCAAAAGAGAGAGAGAGAGAGGAACTAGGCTAGACGGCATAGGAGAGGGAGGATATTAGGAAAGGGAGGATGTTAAAACCAAACAAGTGGAGACAGATTCTTAGATGGACAACTATTAATGCACATTAGAAAACTTGACTGAAGGGCAGGCTGGTAAGAAGATGGTCAAGATGGAGCAGTGGTTACTTACAGAAAAAAATAGAAATCAAATAGCATGAGCTGAGGTGAAAAGCAGGGAACCTGAACTGAATTAATGGTATGAGGAAATAATATGGCTTAGAGTAGATCTTACGAAGGAATTAAGCTAAAAACAAACTATGCAAGGCAGTTAAAGCCAAATCCAATGGCATTTAATCCAAACAGGCAAAGTAACAAAGCAGGCAGCCAAAATGTCTTTGGTGCTCACACATTTTCCCAGTACAGCATATCTCATATCATAAAAATGTAGATGTTTAATCTCTGCTTCTTCTGACCTGTCATTACACATATGTCAAACATCTGACATGACAGGTCTAAGTACAGAATTGTCCTACAGCTCCCAAAAGTTAATTATGTTAGGAGACAGGAAGATATAGTAGTCGAAAATGACCAGTTAAAAGATCTATGGTCAAGGTTATCAATTTTGTAAAAACAGCATACAATTTTATAAGCTTATCCACAATTATGCAGTTTCATGAATTTTTCTGTAACTGAATTAAAATTAGATCTGTAGATCCCATCAAAAAGAATAAGAGTTTTCAGGGTGCCCCATGGTTTCAAGTCCCCAAACAGGAGTCGAAATCGTTCAGCAGAATACCTCTTCCTCCAGGCACTGGCAGCCCTGGGGAAACCTCCTGTCATATAATGACCTCCTTACACTCACTTCCCGTTCTAGACGGCTGCCAAGGATCCATCGGAAACACAGTGATACCTCCATCTCCTGTGCTGCTGCACTTAATCTGTGTACTGCTACTGGGTTCTGTTCTGATCAAGCTCTCGGTGGCACTGCCCTGATCTGTGGTTGTAAGATCTTAGGAGTCACCCTAAGGAAGCAAGTAGCAGCAGTTCCACGAATGTACAAAATGTTCTCATTCCTAAGAGTCCCATACATGTTACAAATTCTTTGCAAACCTTAGGACTGCGTTCACAAAATAAAACAAAAACATACACACATACATACATATACAATCTGCCTGTTCACTGAAAATTTATTTGCTTATGCAACGTGGTCTTCAGCACACAGGTTTAAAAGCATCCCAGTGTCGTAAAACTTTTTGATTAAAATCATTCACGTGATTTTAAATGTTTTCATCAGAAACTATATAATCAAAATCTTAATATCAGCAAAATTCCTAAAAATTCACTTATAATAATGATTTTAACTTACTCCTATTTTGACATTATTCCTAATTACTTTCTATAACCAAATATTTATTTAGTTTGGTTTAGGTTTAAATTAATTTCCTTTTATTTACCTTTACTTCATTACAGTTAGGGATCTTAATATGAAGTATGGCTGATACACAATGTTATATTAGATTCAACAGTTCTGTACATTATGCTATGTTCAGGAAATATTTTCACCCTCTTATTTGGATACCATTTACTAATACATACTGTATCAGTAGGACTTAATTTTATTAGAAATATCCTTTAGTTAGATATCAAAAATGTGATTAGAAGAACCTACTGTTCTAGTTTAACCCCAAATATCATGACATGGTATGATTTTGATCTTAATGAAATTATTTCTTTAAAATGATATTTTTACTTTCCCTAAATACCAATTAAATAAACTTACTCGTTTGAAGTCATTCATATTTGTTGCCTGGACTGGTGTACCAATAAAAGTAAAATATGAAATTCTTGTTGTTTCCTCTTCACCTTGATTGGACTGAACAAATATCTACCCCCAACCAAAAAAAAAAAGATTTTTTATATTAATGATTGTAATCCTTTTTTCATATACATGCTTTAAATTTAACTGGTTTTGTTAGATTATTAATAAAAATACCTCCGACTCTTAGAAGTACTAATCCAAACTACACTTAAACTACTACTCCTATGGGACTATGAATTCCACTCTTTGCCCTGCTAGCCTCACCTTCTCCAGGATGTCACAGCAAGACACCTACATATAGAAGTTCCTGATAAGTTAGTGTCATGGTGTGGAGGAGTCACACTTAAACTCTTTAGAGAGAATGTTGAAAGAGTATGAAATTCATTACAGAGGACAGACTGCTGTTGAAATTTTATGAAAATTAGTTTCTGACTGAGGAAAGTCTCTGCAGCTATTTTCTGATACTCATCCATTCATTCTATTTCCTAAAATATTAAAAGAAAAAATATTGGAAATCTGCTCCTAAAATTACACTATATTATAGCCTGCATATTTTATTAAGCTTGACTCTTTACATTTTTTAATTAATTTATTTGAGAGAGAGAGAGAGAGAGAGAGAGAGCGAGCATGCGTGAGGGAGGGGCAGAGAGAGAGGGAAATCCCAAGCAGGCTCCGTGCGGTCAGCACAGAGCCCGACACGGGGCTCAAGCTCATGAATCGTGAGATCATGACATGGGCCAAAATCCAGAGTTGGCTGCTTAGCCAACGGAGCCACCAGGCACCCCGACTCTTTATACTTTCTCTTTATA
Organism: Puma concolor; assembly: GCF_028749965.1. Classification (NCBI taxonomy): domain Eukaryota; kingdom Metazoa; phylum Chordata; class Mammalia; order Carnivora; family Felidae; genus Puma; species Puma concolor. Next base: position 75,814,626 of record NC_141678.1, read on the forward strand.
CTTTCTATTTAAAAACTCCCTTCAGCATGATACTAGACAGCAGCTTTACTCACAGATCCTTTTTCAACTTTTTCAATATATTGGATTTTCTTTGTGTGTGTGTGTGTGTGTTTGAATGGCTAAGCTGGAGTTTATTTTTTCTTTTTTTTCTAAATATAACTTATTGTCAAGTTATCTAACATACAGTGTACACAGTGTGCTCTTCGCTTCAGGAATAGATTCCCATGATTCACTGCTTACATACAACACCAGTGCTCATCCCAATAAGTGCCCTCCCTCAATGCCCATCACTGCCACTCATTTTCCCCTCTCTCCTCACCACCCCCATCAACCCTCAGTCTGTTCTCCATATTTAAGAGTTTTTTATGGTTTGCCTCCCTCTGTTTGAAATTATTTTCTCCCCTTCCTTTCCCCATGGTCTTCTGTTAAGTTTCTCAAATTCCACATGAGTGAAAACATGATAACTTTCTCTGACGTGTTTCACTTAGCATAATACCCTCCAGTTCCATCCACGTTGTTGCAAATGAAGATTTCATTCTTTCTCATTGCCAAGTAGTATTTTTTTTAAAAAACACGTTACTCTAGATGCTGTCTACTTAAGAATATTGCCTCTCTAGGTGCACCTAGGTGGCTCAGTCAATTTAGCATCCGACTCTTGATTTCGGCTCATCATGACCTCACAGTTCATGGAGACTGAGCCCCGTGTTGGTCTCTGTGCTAACAGCACAGAGCCTGCTTAGGATTCTCTCCCCACCCCCCTTTCTGCCCTTCCCCTGCTCACACACAGGTGTGGGTTCTCTCTCTAAAATAAATAAATAAAACATTAAAAAAAGGAAAAGAATTTTGCCTCTCTTGATTTAGACAACATATTTCTTTCATTCTCTGATGGAATTAATCAGTTTTTGGTATTTATAGGCAAGCAGAGATTCATCTCAAACCAAGCTTATCAATTAAAAATTCCAAGACTATAGGGGAGCCTGGGTGGCTCAGTTGGTTGAGCATCTGACTTTGACTCAGGTCATGAGCTCAACTTAATGAGTTTGAGCCCCACATCGGGCTCTGTGCTGTCTGTGCAGAGCCTGCTTCGAGTCCTCTGTCGCCCTCTCTCTGCCCTTCCCCCACTTGTGTTCTCTCTCAAAAACAAATAAATGTTTAAAAAAAAAATTCCAAGACTATAATAGGTAAACTATTAAACCAGCTCTCCATTTACTTGTAATGCTCTTTGAATCTTATAAGGCACAACAGTTCATATTCACTGCTTTTAAAATTCATCTTACTTTAGCCTTTCCAATCAAAACTGTCATTTTGATTTCAATTTCATCACCAAAAAACTGATAAGCATGTCTGATTGAGATAGGACACAGTACATAAAGACTTGAGCCTATCACAAGATAACTATGTATAGCGATTCTCAATGACAGAGATTAGGTCGGGATGTTTGGGTTGAAAGGGCTTTTCCAATAAACAAATGCCTCCCTTCTATCACTAAATAAAGCAACACGTATTGTATTAATGGTACAAATGTAGGTCAGAAAAATATCTGATAACCAATATTCTAGTTTAATATAATCATTTTCTTCGATTTCATTTGGATAAAATATTCCAAATATTGAAATCTCAATGATAATCCTTCCTTCATCTTCCTACTAAGAACATTCTGTGAAACTCCAGTGAAAACCTCCTAAAATGAACACATTATAGCATTCTTCTAATTTACAAAATCCAGAATCATTTCATTAAATCAAGAAAATTACATTAATTTGGCCCGACTTGCTCTCAGTGACTCTGTGCTGGTTCCCACTGTTTTTATAGGTATCCATTCCACTATTCTCCTTTAACCCTCCTACTCCCTGCTCTGAAAGACTGGGCTGGGAGGGAGAAGGAGGTGGTTGGGAGAACATATGCTGGGTTTCGTTACAATAATTCACAAAAGCAATTAATAACTGCTAAGAAGCAGGTGACTTAATGTAAATTAAGGTAATGTAAAAATATCTTTTTAAAAAATCATCTGTATTGAGATCATGACCACTACACTATTAAAAACTGTATGTTCTACAAAAGTAAATTGGATTTTACAACTGAATCATCACTCATTACCAGGTATGAAAGATTATGTACAAATATCTTCAGTTTAAGTCTAAATGGTCTATAACAAACTTTTAACAAGAACTGCCAAATAGACAAAGTAACTGACATATTCACAAATTAAAAAAAAAAAAAAAATCAACCTGTCCTTCCTTTTCAGAACACACAGATAAATTAAAAGAAAATTTAATTAGCTCATTATATTACTCATTTCAAATTTTTTCACTCATTTCAAATCAAGAGGACAAAAAACTACCTTAAAGGATCATTTAGAATCACCCAGGATAGTGAAGATAGCATGAACGGTCACCCAAACACCCATTAAATATAGTTAAAATACTACTTACAGTTACACTGTTAACATTCTGAAATTTAACGTAACGAAGTGGGACAATACCATCTTCTTTAATATCATCCTCTGTTAGTTCCAGAGCTTGAGTTGGTTCACTTCTTTCTGCTTCTTCAAAATCCATAGATCGGGGTAGATTGATAAAAATTTTTACATATTTAGGACCCTGACCTATAAAATGGTAGAATAAAATTAAATGTAAAACCAAACTTGCAATACTTTCTTCGTTTCACCATTACGTTCAGTCTATACAACCAGATACACATTCAAATATAAGCACATACCTACATGCATCTTCAGGAATTTTAAGAAATTCTGAGTATTTTCACAGACATTCTTTTTTTTTTTTAATAGACATTTACTAGTGTATTCTTGGCCTGCTAGCCTTATACTAAGAACTGAGAATATTAGATTAAAACACACATGCACATATGCATACACATATACATTCACAGACTTCTTGACCTCAACTATAAAAGACACTCTGTAATAATGCAACACTACTAATGAGGAGACGCAGGGAAGGTGGTAAGAGTCTGACAATGCACGCAGGTTAACAAAAAGTTTCATAAAAGGAATTAACATTTGAGCTGGGTCTTGCAGTTGCCAACAATTGGTACATTTGTTATTTAGGAGAAGAGCATTACCAGTGACAACATTTAGCTAAAAGGAAATTAATTCTACAAATTGCCAAATTTCATCTTAGGGATTAAGATGTGCTGAGTGGTTAGATCACATTTAAATAGGATGTCTTAGTCCCTTTAACCTCAGGGTATAATCCAAAACTCATTACTTCGTGGCTAGTTAAGGAATCTTAACATATTCATGTTGCTTACTCATCTCTATAGCAACTGCTTTCACAAATACTGAGTATTTCCAGAAGATATAATTTTATTAATGAAAAATACTAATACATAATCATTTAAAATAACAAATGAGAAGGGAATGCTATCTGATAAACAGGGTGCCTACTGCTTCTCCCAATTAAAAAGAAAACAGAAAAAAAGTCCTAGTCCCCAAGACTCCCCTCCCAAAAAAATCAATTAAGAACAGGAAAAAGAGGGAGTATAAATAAGGAAAATTCTTCATTTAATAAGAGAAATGCTAAGTCTGTACAATCATGTTTACAGTATCATAATATATAAAGATGAAACTAATAGGTCACAAACAGGAAGATACAGAACCTTAGTTTTATCATCTGTAATAGGAGGAATGTGAAATAAATTTCTCCCAGTTGTGATCCCGAAAAATGGCTACTTCAAAACTGGAGTTTCAGAACAAGAATTGGAAGAGTTCCTTTGTTTTCAGATTAGGAGGGGAACTTAAATTCTAAAATAAAAAATTTTAGAAATAAGGTAAAATTTGTCATTTCATCAGTTCCTAATAATCTTACCTTATTTGCACATTCATTTGTCCCCTTGCTTTGTTCCAGAAACAATTTCACTCTTTCCCAACACAAGGAATATCTACCTCTATTATTTCATTAGTTTTAAAAATGCGCTGACAGATCCACAGAGCAGAAAGTTAAAGGGCTACCCACTACTCACCATTATCTGGCCCTTGAAATTTCATTGAATAAAGCTTAACAGGTTGATTAAATGCCACAGTAATGAGAAGCTGTGAAGAAAATAATAAGTTTTATTTTAAAAGGGCTCTTGAACACCTTGAATATACACAACAGCTAAGCAGAGTTAAAATGATTAATTCAAAGGCAGAAAATATTTAACTCATTTCACAAAACCAATGTAATATTAAAAAATCAGTAAATTGAAAGTAATTTAATTAGACTGACATTTGAGAAATACAATAATCTATTATTCACATAAGGGAATGATGACAAAATTTAAAGGAATAAACTAAACTAAAAACATGCGAGATCCTTGCTGGCTCAGCGGATCATGTGATTCTTGATTTACGGGTTGTGAGTTCGAGCCCCACCTTGGGTGTAGAGCCTATAAAAAAGGAGGGGGTGGGTAATGCCTAAGATCCTAAGGTCTTGTAACCTGTAAACTGGCAAGCATTTTGCCTTCCAAAAAATTAAACAAAATCCCCAAAGTAAGATAAAATTAAACTATATATTTTAGAATATAAGCTGAACATTTTGTAGGATGGTTTTTCAAGCATGTACCCACATCATCTGATAATATGAAGACACTGCACAGATTATGTGAAGAAACTAGCTCTCAAATGCACTGTACATGATCCAAAACTCAGAAGAATAAGACTTTTAATAGCTCTATGGTAACCTCCAAACCTCTATCCTAAACTTAATCTGGCTAACTGAATCTAGAAGGCCACATAAGGGAACCGGGATAGGAAACATTGTCAGGATGCCGATCTCTAAGAAACCATGAGTCATTTGCTCAGTCTTCTTTCCAGCTAAAATTGTGTATGATGTACGTATCTCTGCTTCTACCCTAGGAGGAAGATTTTCCTGGCAGGAAGATTTCAGGGAAGCTGTGGTCAGTTCTGCTGATATGCATCATCACATTATATTCAGGGCACCATTTACAAGGAACACAATAGTGAACAATATTCTTAAAGCTGTTCAGTAAGGCAGCTGTAGTGGGAGGCAAGATTGAATTTGGATTTATGATTTCAGGATCATTGTGGTCTGTGTGCCTAAGAAAACACCCAGACCATTTCCTCTGGTTATATAAATACTCCTTATACTTGGCCTGTAAGAGTGTGTCAAAAAATAATAAACATGACATATTTAGAGACTTGAACCACAGGTGAGGAGGAGATGAGAATGGAAAGCTAGAAACAGATCAAGAATCTTGAATCTCTTCCTGAAAACTGTGAAGAATCATGTAAATCTTTTGAGAAAGAGTGGCATGATCAGATTTCTATTTTAGAAGAATAACTTTTGGGGATTCCTGCATGGCTCAGCCAGTTAAGAGTCTGACTCTAATAATTTTTTTTTTATGTTTATTTATTTTTGGGAGACAGAGAGACAGAGTGGGGGAGGGGCACAGAGAGGGGGAGACACAGAATCTGAAGCAGGCTCCAGGCTCTGAGCTGTCAGCACAGAGCCCGAAGCTTGACTCAAACCCACAAAGCACGGGATCAGGACCTGGGCCGAAGTCACTGAACTGACTGAGCCACCCACGTGCCCCAAGAGTCTGACTCTTGATTTTTCAGCTCAGGTATTAATCTCAGGGTTGTGAGTTCAAGCCCTGCGTTGGGCTCAACACTGGATGTGAAGCCTACTTTAAAAAAAAAGAAGAAGAACTTTTGTGACCATGTAGAAGATGAACTGGAATGGGGGACAAAGCAGAGACAACAGATTAGAAAGTAAATTAAGGGAGTGCCTGCGTGAGTCAGCCAGTTAAGCGTCTGATTCTCGATTTTGGCTGAAGTCATGATTTCACGGTTCATGGGATCGAGCCCCGTGTCGGGCTCTGCACTGACAGCATGGAGCCCGCTTGGGATTCTCCCTCCTTTCTCTCCCTTTCTCTCTCTGCCCCTCCCCTACTCGTGCATGAGTGCTTTCTCAAAACACATGAACATTAAAAAAGGAAAGAAAATTAAGGAAAATAACAGTCAAGATGAAGGTAATGATGGCTTGATCAAGGCAGGACTACACTACTTCCTCTGTGATGACAATGCAGGGAAGTATAGGGAAGTACGATACAGGTTTACAGCTGGGAATGAGGACCGCACATATAGGGAGTACTCATCTAATTATTCTCTATTTCTCAGATACAGACTCATCTGGGTGGGTAAAATATAGGGAAGACAGGGGGCGCCTGGGTGGCTTAGTCGGTTGGGTGTCCAACTTCGGCTCAGGTCATGATCTCGCGGTCCGTGAGTTCGAGCCCCGCGTCGGGCTCTGTGCTGACAGCTCAGAGCCTGGAGCCTGTTTCAGATTCTGTGTCTCCCTCTTTCTCTGACCCTCCCCCATTCATGCTCTCTCTGTCTCAAAAATAAATAAATGTAAAAAAAAAAAAAAAATAGGGAAGACAGGTCTAGAATGAACAAAAGGATTTAAGAACAGTCAAAGCTCAGCTCAACTCAACTCAGCAGTCAGGCCAATCCAAGAATTCTAAGATTCTGTATAATGACCTTGGCAGCTTATACAGAACAGAGTAAGGAGGTGGGTCTATATCGCCAAAGAAACTGAAACTTAAAAAAAGGAAAGGAAGTGGTCATCTGGGAAGGAGAAACATAAAACCATGAGATGGAAACATGATAAAGAACCCAGAACAGGCATAAACACTGATGATCCCTATAAGCTTTAACTGGGAAGTGTCAATTACCTGTTCATCACAATCAGATTCCAAGAAGGTCATATCTTTACGTAAACAGTTGTCAAATCCATGCTCATCACTTTCATTAAGACATTCACAGCCAGCTTTGTTAATAAAAGGCATTAAATCCATCTGAAAAAATTAAATCAAGACTTTAGGCAAAGGATTTCGATTTGGTTTAACAATCTTCATCAGAAACGTAAATACATGATTTTCTCTAGGTTAGACAACTTTAAAAAAACTTCTCTTTTAAGATAGCTACTAAAACTTTTATAATAAGGCTTTCATTTGAATTTTTGACTGAGACCTATCACTATGAAAGCCAAATCTAGGCTTTGTCCACTTGACAAAGTATCAAAAACCAAGTCTTTAACACGAAGATTATAAAATGTTGACATTTTTTGCTAACAGTATTTTGCAGTGGAAAATATACAAATTAAAATATCTGTTAAGATCCAAAGGGAGCCTACCTCCTTCCTCTAGTGGTCATGTGCTCTTTAAACCTACATCCATAAAGAGTTTACATTTGAGATGAATAACAAATAAGGATTAAAACGTTTTTTATTATGGAAAATTTCAAACATGTATAAATAGAATACTACAGTGAACCTCAGGTAGTCAGTCTTTAATAATCCCAGCTACAATAATCAGCTCATGGCCACTCCTGTTTCACCTTTCTCCTGCAAGCAGTCCCTACCCTCCTGTTTTCAAATACATCTTAGACATTTCTTCATTTCATTCATGAACATTTCAGTGTGTTCATGAGCATTTCTGAGAGATAAGGGCTCTTTAAAAAAATTTCTCAATATTATTATCACAACTAAAACAATGAGTAATACTTTAGTTATCAGCAAATATCTGTGTCCAAATTTCTTGGTCTTATAAATGTTTTACAGTTGAACTGTTAGACTCAAAACAGGACTCCAAATAAAGTATGCCATATTTGGTTAATGTCTCCCAACTCCTTTAATCTATGGTCATCTAGTGCCTACGGATTTCTAATATTTTGGATTTTGCCGATCGCTTCCCTGTGGTATTTAACATCTTTCTGTCTCCTGTGTACGTGTTGGTTAATACTTCCAACACACGGCCAGAGCAGTGACTGTGGGCATCCTTGCATGGTCTCTGACTTTAGCAGGAGTGCCTCTAATGCTCTCTCATTTAGATTTTACGGACGGTTTTAAAAATAAATGGGTACTGAATTCTGTCAAATGCCTTTTCTCCGTATTAGGAGATTATAACTTTTCTCCTTTAGATTGCTGGATTTTTTTTTACTGATATTTTAAGAGTTTTACAATTGGTCCTAATTGGAACTGGTCAGTGGTTTTTTTGTTTTTGTTTTGTTTTGATGCACATTTTGTCAGATTCTGGGATCAAGGTCATATTTACTTTAAAAAGAAATTTAGAAAGTTTTCTCTCTTTTTATATGGTCTTAAGTAGTTTGGAATAACACTAGACTATCTGATCTTAAGATCTGGTAGAATATCCCTGTGAAGTCATCTTGCCCTTTATGGTACAGGTCTTCGACTATTTTCTCTACTTCCTCTATGGTGACTGGTCTATTTAGGAGTTCTGCTTCTACTGGAGTTGATTTTGATAAACTATTTTTCTAGAAAAACATCCATTTAATCTACTAAACAAGGACTAGTTTTAAGTTTACCAAGTATTTTAGATTATCAGTTAATTGCATATTCACCTTTCTATCATAAAGAGTATTATATTTTGTATACAGAGGATACTAATACATGTATGTATCATTCTTTTTTTTTTTTTTTTTTTTAAATTTTTTTTTTTCAACGTTTATTTATTTTTGGGACAGAGAGAAACAGAGCATGAACGGGGGAGGGGGCAGAGAGAGAGGGAGACACAGAATAGGAAACAGGCTCCAGGCTCTGAGCCATCAGCCCAGAGCCTGACGCGGGGCTCGAACTCACAGACCGCGAGATCGTGACCTGGCTGAAGTCAGACGCTTAACCGACTGCGCCACCCAGGCGCCCCTTTGTATGTATCATTCTAAAGAAAACTTTTTTACATGTCAAATAATTAGCAACATAATTATCAATAATTATTAGAATAGATCCTTAATTATTCATGGAGGGGCCTAAATGCTTTTAAAGCCAAAATGCTATTTTGAATTATATTAAATGTTATATTGCATTAGATGTTGAACATATTATTCAGGGTATCATACCATAGCCAACTTAAAAACAGTGGGGGTTGGTGTGCTGGCACTATAAAACAAAGTTCTACTATTACAGAATCACTTTGAACTTTAAGAACATTTCCCTTGAAAGGACAGTTCTAACAAAATCTTTAAACACTTATGTCTTCCATCCTACCAAGATGCCTCTTCGATGCTGTATCTAGGACTATGATCCCAGGCATGAAGACAACACTGAAATCATGCTTGCAATATCTTAATGATGAAAAATAAACACGTGATTTACCTGAAGTTGTTTTTGTATTTATTTATCGTGGGGCACACAAAACAAGTTATCACACTCAAACAGTTGCATTAAAGTGCTTTGCTACACAACACTGTCTAGGACAAATTGGCATTATATCTGACTTAACTGCAAATTGACACATTCCAGAAATACGCAATTGGAAATAAATATCACTACCTATGTAATCAACTTGCCAATGAGGAAAGAATAATGAGAAAACAATCAGACAAATCCAGATTGTGGGACAGTCTATAAGACAGATGGTCTCAACCTACGGTGTACAAGAAGATAGCCATTAGCCACATGTGATAATTTAAAATTAAATTAATTAAAAGCAGATAAAACTCAAAATTCAGTCCTTCAGTTGCACTAGTCACATAACAAATGCATAATAGCCACATGCATCTAGTGGCTACTAGATTAGACTGGTGCTGGTTTAAACTTTCAAAAAAGGTAGTCATGAAAGGAAAAAAGAGCAGACAGAAGTTTCTAGAACACCAAAGAAAAACAACTTAACTGCAACGTATGATCCTTGACTTGATCCTAGATGGGGGAAAACAGTTATAAAGGATATTTTGGAGATAATTTTAAAAATGTGAATGTAGGCTGTAAATACTAGAGATACTGTAAACCACTGCTAAATTTCTTAGGAGTGCTAATAATATCATGGTTATGTAAAAGAATGTTCTTGTTCTTAGGAGCTACCTGCTCAAATATTTAGAGATGAACCATCATGATGTTTATACCTTACTTTTTAAATGACTCTGCCAAGAGATAAAAGTATATAAACACCTATCAAGAAAGCAAAACTAGGGGCGCTTGGGTAGCTCAGTTGGTTAAGCATGGGACTCTTGATTTCAGCTCAGGTCATGATCTCACGGTTCGTGGGATCAAGCGCTACATTGGGCCCTGCGCTGACAGCGTGGAGCCTACTTGAGATTCTCTCTCTACTTCTCCTCCCTCTACCCCCCCAGCCCGCCACCACCAAGAAAGCAAAAGTAGCAAAATATTCACAGCTGATGAACATAGGTGAATGGTATATATGTTTGTTATACTATTCCGTCAATAGTAGAACATTTTTTATGTTTTTTTGTTTTGTTTTTTTACAGGGGAGAAAATCTAACACAAGACACACAGAAAGTTAGAAAACCCTTTCCATGCTTCCAATTTTGGTTAAAGAAAGATCTGTCTTACTACACAGATGAGGGTCATTTAAGGTTTCATTTCATTTTGTTGAATGATGACAAAATTTGTACACTGAAATCTATAGTTCAGTGGTCAGAATACTGAAATACACTAATAAGCCTCAAGATTCAGAACATTATGCAAATCCAAGTTCAATCCCGGAGTGCCTAGAATTCAAGCTTGTGGAGAGGAAGACTTATTGATAGCCCTGTGGCTATGAAGCAATACTAGGTATTCTTAATGAATATGAAAGAAAAAAAGAATGATTTAAATTTTCCTAATTTAAATTTAAATATCCCAATGCTTCAATAAACATTTTACAAACTAGAAGTCATTATATTTACAAAAACACTGTCTTATTTCTGAATAAGAACTATTACCATTCTTAACCTACATCTATTGCAATATTTCAAACTCCTCTAAAAGAGATACACGTACCTCTCATACTCTGGCTTCAATCAAATTTGGAGTTCCAAAACTAGGATGTATAAAATCAGTAACTATATAGTCTCTTTGTGTGAAAAGATAACTGAAAGTCTTTAAAACCAAAATTTTATTTAAAAACTGGCAACACAACTATATGCTGAGATATAAATTTTTAAAAATTATTTTAAAAATCCAATTAAAACCTTTTTTAGCTTAAAAAAAACGGGCAATACATTTTTGCAATGCTTATACTTAAATCTGCTTAAGACACAGGCTTTCATTCACTGATTCTTCCTCCTGTTAAGTGGCTATTTGTGCTGTGAGAATGATGACATTCTTAGAAACACATTACCGATCTTACATAATAACTTTGTAGGCATAATAGTTCAAAACTTTTAATGTCTTGATTGACACCAGATGGAAAAAATGAAAATGTTTTTAATAGCTTTTCACAGTGCATTCATAACATGTGCATGAAAACGGAATTTTTTTTAATTTCTTAAAACTTAAGTTTTTCCTGCTTAATTCCTACCTGAGGCCAAAACACTGGTATCACGCTTAGCTGATGTGTAAATAAGTAGCCCTCTAGCTAAGCAGCAGGACTGTTCCGCTCTCATTAAGACTTTTTCATGCAAAAACCCTTCACAAATAACGGGGAAAAAAATACAAAGATGTAAACAAATCAGTTTACGGGTCAAATTAATTTCCAAAATTTTCCAAAAGGTGTCACAACCCTGACTTACACAACATGTTCATACTTTCCAACTGGGTATCGCAATTTCAAATGATTACGTAACAGTTCTGTTTTAAACAGATACTAATTGCGCCTCCCTAACTTCAAGTAATTAATGCCAGTACCACACGTTAAAGACACTTTTTGAAGATACAACCCCCACCCCAACACTCAAAGAAAAAATCTCTTGTATTTATCTAACTACAGAGTCTCCTTATTCAGTATAAATTTAAGAGACTTACAGAAAGGACTTGTCGTCCGTGATACACATTCTTTCATATATTAGCTTTAACTTGAGGTAACAATTTTTTTTTTTAAAGTTCATTTTTGATCTGCCAATACCATTAACTTTAAAAAAGAAAAATTAGGAAAGATACATACAAATATATATTTTGGTATGCAGGATTAACCAAGTTGCATTAACAAGTCAGCTACTACAAAGTGAATTTCTGAATTTTGTTTGGTTCCTTCCTGAATAGCTCTCAAATGATAGATACTGAATTATAAAATTTTATTATGTATAATTTTCAAACACTTTTGTGTTCCTAAGTCTTCAAGTTATTATTTGAATAATAATTCTTAAAACTCAGAAAAACATACCTAATGGTAAAATCACACATGATCCTAAAATAACTAGATTTTTCAAACAGAAAAAAGAGGTGCCAGAAAAGAGGGGATACATTTAAAAAGACGGAGAAAACTATAGGGAATTTTAGGAAAGGGAGTTCAGCATAAAATGGTCACACATTAAAATTTACATGTCATTTTACACAACTGTTGAAAAATGGAAAATTTTTCCAATGCACATTTCTTCACATTTTGGGGAGGGGGAAATATATAAATATGTAATTTTAAAAGTACGCATACATAAAACATATACATTATATACAATAATAAAATCGAATTAAATGTATGTATATAAATATACATTAAAAATGAGTGAATGTTTAAAACTGGCTATTAAGACAATTCAGAAAACAGACTAAAAAAAAAACAAGTGGCAAAAAAGATTAGCAGAGCAAATTTAGGAAAACTTGTTTTTGATGAGGGCTTAAGGTGATAATATATACAACAGAGACAAAAACCAACAGTCAGCTAAGGAAGCTACTTTTAAAGTTCTTATCTGAAAGTATTCTTAACCAGCAAAAGATAACAGACAACTTCACTTTAAGCAAACGGTGACAAAAATACATCATGATTTCACTTTTAAGTCTACCTACATAGCCTTTTGGAATATCTGTGTCCTCATTGCTTCCAGGGTCATTTTCTAAGTGCTGCTTGATTTTTTCTTCTAATCCAACAGCATCTGCTCCTTGATACTGATCAATTCTCACTTTGTTTCGAAAAAACAGAAATGTAGGTGTTGCTGATATATTGTTGGTGGCAGCTGTTCCCTAGAATTGGCAAGTTAGATGACGTTAATGAATTAAAATTAATCATTTTTAAACCACTTAGAATATTCATTCTACATCTCTATAGAAGTTAAATATCACAAGCAGAAGCAAAAATCACGTTAAATAACGTATTCCCAATTGTTATTTAAGAAAAAGCAGGCCTGTTACTGAGGGCACAACTACATGACCCTTACATTCCCAATGAAGAACCTCCATTTTAAATCAGTTTTAGTATTAAAGACTTCACCCAACCAGCAGAATAGCTTCCAATACAGAAATTATGCTTTACAACACTAGCTAGCTCCCTCATAAGTACATGCTATTTCTTAAGTGGCGAAACCAAAGAGGGTATTGATCAGTCAACACAAAGCAGGGCTACTAGGAAAAAGTACAGATCTGAAAAACAGCAGCCCATCTCTCCATGAATATGAAGTAACAGCCTCACCCAACTCTACTCATAGAAATGACTTCTGGCCTCCCTCACTGCAACATCTACCTTTTAAAATTCTGCTCCAACTCCACAATATTATAAAACTAAGTAGCAAGCAAATAGGTATCAGCTAATTAATGATGGACCCATAGTCTAAACTTTTCATAAGTACAAAGGAAATAGGAAAGCAAACATGTCATCTTGCGTATTCAAATACTATGAAGAGGTACCACTATGTTGCTTAAAAGTTTACATAGAGATGTCTTCTGTAAACCTCAAAAATTAAACACAAAAACCTGACTGACCTTTTAAAACAGTGTTGTCCAAAATAAGACACAAATATAGGCTATATATGTAATTTTAAGGTTCCAATATCCACAACAGAAAAACAACTGAAATAATTTTAATAGCATATTTTAGTGAATCACTATCTGCATTTTCAACATGGTCACTATAAAAAGTTAATGATGTATTTTACATTTTTTTCATACTAAGCCTTCAAAATCCTATGTGTATATCTATAGCACTTCTCAACTGGGACTGGCCACGTTTCAAGTGTGCAATAACCACATGCAGCTAGTGGCTATCATACTGCACAAGCAGCTCCAGAGGAGAACACTTCTAGATTAGAGACAGAGACTAGTACAGCCCAGTGCTACAGTCCACTAGTATGCAACAGAAGTACAAAGCAATAACACAGGGTTTATACCAAACCTCAAATACTAACTACAAACTAGGTAACATTAAAAAATTTTTTTCACTCAGTAATGTATCAAAGACACAACCTCACCAAAAAGAGCAGCTACAGTTATTCCTTAGTCAGAACTACATTTTTAGTGTTGGAAACAACCTTCAAAACATTTTTCCTTAACTCCTCCTCCATATTCTCATATATGCAAATGTAAAACTGTCACATGGCCATTCCAACTAAGTAATCGGTATCCCCACAACACTGTGTCTCAATCAACAGTAATCAACACTCTAAAGTTTCTGCTGAGTATGCAGCTTTGAGGCTAAGATTACACAATGATCAATTCAAATCAAACTATAAGCAAGAATTCTCTGCCAAGGCTTGCTAATCAACCAATGCCCCAGTAGAAGATAATGTCGATTTGCGAAAGATAAACAAAAAATGTAAAACAAAAAACTGCCAGGTGACCAATTAAGTTGAACAACTTATTAGTTTTACATCAGAAAGATATTAATGTAAACAAACCCAGAAGCAATTAATATGGGACTACCGTTTTTAACTAATGTAGCCACAATAACATTTGTAATAATTCATGTCAACGTAACATTTCCCTATCTTCAAAAGAGTAAGTACTATGTGCATAAAGAGATAAACGAATGAAGGATGACATCAATGTTGAATTTCAAACCAATGTAATTTTTTCTGTTAAAAAGGACTCCTTTCCGGGGTGCCTGGGTGGCTCAGTCGTTTAAGCATCCAACTCTTGATTTCGGCTCAGGTCATGATCCCACAGTTCTTAAGTTTAAGCTCCCCATTAGGCTCTGTGCTGACAGAGGAGCCTGCTTGGGATATTCTCTCTCTCTCTCTCTCTCTCTCTCTCTCTCTCACTCTCTCTCTCTTTCTCTCTCTCTCTCTTTACCCCTCCCCTGCTTGGGCTCTTTCTCTCTCAAAATAAACAAACATTTAAAAAAAAAAAAAAAAAAAAAAAAGGATTCCTTTCCCTTACCTGACACTGATGTACATCTACTTCCAAGAAAACTGCCTGTGGATACTTATTACTCATAGAACTGAATGCTGGGGCAATCCTTAAACATGGTCCACACCTGTGAGAAAGTAAAACGCATGCTTGGTAAAAACACACAAAAGACTGTATTAAATTATACTCTAAAGAACCTGTTAATTAAAATATGAAATCAAACAAACTCTGATGATCCTGGCTTTAGTTGTTCTAATGTTTTCCACTAGATTAATTTAGATACACTTGCATCAATATCACATTGTCCTAATGACTACAGATTTATATTAAGTTTTAAATATAATAATGTTAAGTCTCCCAGCTTTGTTCTCACTGAAATTAAAGATCTAAATAAAAGGAGGAATATGCCATGCTTATAAACTGGAAAACTCAACAGCATCAAAATGTCAATTCTCCTAAATTTGATTTTTTGAAGTCAATGTAAAATCCCAGTAGGTTTTCTTGCAGAAGCTAACAAGTTTAAATTCTAAAACTTACAGGGAAATACCAAAGATAGCCCAAGCCATCTTGAGGTTCAAAGCTGAGAAAATTACATTACTGAATATTAAGAATGATCACACAGCTTTATAAATTAAGAGTGTTCAGTGCTGGTACAATGATAAAAAACAAAAGAAAACTGACCACTGTAAAAGAACAGGTCCAGAAACAAACCCATCCATCCTATCTGCAGCAACCTGATTTATCAAACATGTGACACAGCAGTGCGGTGGGGAAAGGATGGTCTTTGCAATAAGCAGTGCTACGTCAACTAGATAGTCACATGAGAAAATAAATGAATCGTGACCCCTATACCTCACACCATACAAAAACCCAATTCCAGATGGATTACAGGTCTAAGTGTGAGAGGTAAAACAATAAGGGTTTTAGGAAAAAATACAAAGGATACTTTCAAATCTTAGGAACAAGCAAAGATTTCTTAAAACACAAAAAGCACTGAAGAAAAAAGGAAATAATTGATATATTGTAATATACTTGATAAATTAGAAAATATTAAGACCTTTTCTTCATTAAGATACAAAGTCCCCACAGAGTGGTAATAAATAGCTGTGAAACATATCAAAGGACTTAGACTGCTAATATGTAAAGAATTCCTACAAATCAATAAGAACAAGACTGACACTCAAAAGAAAAACGGGTAAACTCTTAAACTGGTACTTGACAAATGAGGTTATCTTCATAACAGTCAGTAAATATGAAAAGATACCTCACTTCATTAGTCACAAGGGAAACCAGGGAAAGGAAAATTAAAACTACTTCCATCAAAATAGCTAAAACAAAAAAGAATAAACTATAGTCAAGAATGTGGATCAACTGAACTGTTAGTGACCATGCAAAATGGTATCACCTCTTTAGGGGAAAAGAAAAGAACCTGGCAGTATCTACTAAACCAAGATTTGTGCCTACCTGTCAGCATTTCTGAGTTATATAACCAACAGAAGTGTCTACATATGTTTGCTTTAGGGCATTTGAAAAAATACTGATAGTAGTAACACTTCTAATAACCAAAAGAGGAGACTATTCAAAGTCCTATCAACACAGAATGAGTATATTAACTGCAGTTGCTCATACAGTGGAATACTATACAACAATGAAAATGACTGGTGTAAAACTTCATGCAAAACATGGGTTAACCTCATAAATAAAACTGAGAAAAGTAATACATTATATGATTCCATTTATGTATGGTTCAAATACAGGCAAAACAAGTCAATGGTACTACAAATCAGGACATAGGTTACCTTGAGAGTTAATGACAGGATGGGGATATGCAAGAGATTTCAAAAGGCTAGTTATATTATTCTATTTGTCTGGAACCTGATTACATGAGTGTGTGTGTTCAGTTTGTGAAAATTCAACAGGCTACATATTTATAATTACACACTGTTACATCTCAATAGAAGTTCAGACAAAAATCATAGCAATAGCAGATAAGAACACAAGGAAAAGCAAATTCTGAAGCACAAATGTTCATGCCCAAGCTGTGACTGTCTCTCCATTGTTAACATTTTAATCAGTATTTTCATCCTGTGCCATCTATAAACCTCACACCAAAAAGCTAATAACGAATTAACTTCTTAAATATTAAATTTGGTGCTTCTGAAAGTAGGTTTTTGTATCTAACAATCCTCAAATAGGCCCGGAGACCAAATTATAAAGAAACAAACATTTATAGTCACTAAGTCTATGTTTGGTTTAGCAAAATACTTCTAGTTATCAATAAGTCTTAAACATTATGGATGGGAGTACAAATTGTTAAATCCTTTTTGAAGAGCCATTAATCACTCTGTCAATTTTAAATGAACACAACCCAAGATTCAACAATCTTACTTCTATACATCAATCCTACCTTAAGACTTAACTCAGTTTCACAATATGTATACAAAGTTCAATGCAATGTTATTAATAGTAAAAAATTAGAAATAATCTAAGTGGCAATCAACAAAAATAGTTTCAAATGTTATGACACATTCATACCAGACGATAAGGATAATTTGTAAATTTATACTGTTTAAAATAAAACTAAGTCTCATGATAAAATTCTCTATTACCACATGAAAAAAAAGTGTATACACACATTAGGTGCGTCACACAATAATCAGTTAATTACTTATGCAAAGTGGGACTGGAAAAGGAAGAGAGAAAATTTGGAGGAAACTTTTTAAAATTATTCATACTTCTGCATTTTTGTTTTTTTAGGATGAACAGGTACTTTGATCTTAAAATATTAAATAACTTGAGATTACAGAATTTAACATTAATTGCATTTAAACAGGTTTCCCAAATGAAGCACAGTGATTTATGCTATACCACAATATATTCATTCTTAAAAGAAATCTCCCTTCTGCACAAGCATGCATTCAAAATAAGACGACTTACGGGAAAAATAAGATCGAGGCAAGCCATGTAAACCCATGCAACTTTGTAAACATATCCCCAAGAAAAAAAAACAATAACGTTCTGAGGAAATACTTGGACAGCCAGGCAGGTGGCTCAGACCTAGGGGATACCTCAGGGAATATTTAAAATGAATAAAACCGATGGACTGTAAGTGCTATGACGATCCAGGTGGAAGTGAAGCTCTGAAGCAGTGAGGCTGCACAGAGGAAGCGTAGCCCTGAGAATGAACCCTCGGGGAACAAGTGCTGGGTGCAAGTGCGTGTGTTTTATTAACTTTAACGTCATTAAAATAAACTTGCAAGGGAGCTTGCCTGCATAGCTGAGGGCTTTTCTCTTTCCTGCTAAAGATTCTATTTCTATTTCTGCTCTTCACTACCTAGGAAAAACAGAATGCGAACCAACAGGACTTGCTCATTCTACTGACATCATCACACTATTCACCAGTCACGTAGGAGTTAACCGGTCGGTGTTAAAAAAACAGAAACAAAAACAAAAACAAAAAACACTTCTGGCTAAAATGACTGTACTAAGATTAAGTGTTCCCTTTCAAAATTTAACCTTATCTAGATCCCTGTTTAATTTTAGTTAGCCATCACAGGTTGTAACTTTAGTAAAAAATGAAAATAAGTCACAGAACACAGAAGCACAAATAAATACAGTGGCATACTTTCACAATATAATCATCCAAATGAATTGATCAGTTATTTTAAGTAAGATGTTTGCCTGCTTAATATCAGCACTTAAGAGTATAAATTTCTATTATTAGCTGAGCTCAGAACAAGTCACCTGATTTCCCCGTATAAAATGGGAAGGGACTAGATTTTCCAGGACCTTTGTCATATCCAAAATATTATGCCCCACATATTTCAGGATCTTCCTTTTTTCCTCCTGTGCAGTCTTGTTTCACAGCCCTTAAATAGTATATAACCACAGAGCCTCTGAACTTGTAAAAGAGACCAGAGATCATCTAGTCCACACATTAAAAAAAAAAAAAAAAAAGCGTTCTTTTGCTACTTCTCTTTGACAGGAAGCTTATCTGTTAAACATGTAAAATGGGTATGTAAGGATTCTGACTTACGCTTTTTGAGAAAAAACAAAGCAGACAACTCTCCAGCTTTTTGCAATACATAAAGAATCAAACCCAGAAAACTCAAACTTTAAAACTGACCTAACTTAACACAACTATTTGGTAAGTGAGAAACGAAGACCAGAAAAGTTAAATCACTTGCCCAAGATAAGACACTCTAGTAAACGAAAGGGCCACAACAGAACGGTTAACTCCTAACCAATCCAAGATCATGAAAGCACCAAGCTAGGTTCTAAGTATGATTTTTGTTTACAGTCATTATATAAACAAATTCTACTTCATGAACTTGCTGTCCTTCCCTGTTTGCTAGTCAGTGCTCTACCTTGAGCAGTAACATGTGTAAACACATGGCTGACATAATGGTAAGAAAATGTATGTGCTTTCTGTAGAGATATTTTAAAAGTCTATTTTTTCTGTAGGGCACAACCTTAAAGTAGGTAATGTCTAGATTAATTATATTTTAATTAGGGCAGACATAATCATAACTGGTCCTATTAATAACACAAAATGGCTAGCATACACTGAGCATTTACTATATGTTATACAATTTACAAAACCCTTAGGGGCGCCTGGGTGGCGCAGTCGGTTAAGCGTCCGACTTCAACCAGGTCACGATCTCGCGGTCCGGGAGTTCGAGCCCCGCGTCAGGCTCTGGGCTGATGGCTCAGAGCCTGGAGCCTGTTTCCGATTCTGTGTCTCCCTCTCTCTCTGCCCCTCCCCCGTTCATGCTCTGTCTCTCACTGTCCCAAAAATAAATAAACGTTGAAAAAAAAAAAAAAAATTTAAAAAAAAAAAAACCCTTAAACTCATTTAAACCCTACATTTCTCATTTGAAAGTCAAGAACAATGCAGTACAGTGCTAGAATTTGATTACAAATCCCAACTCTTAACTGCTGTTCCAAATACCCCAAAACAGGGGCGCCTGGGTGGCGCAGTCGGTTAAGCGTCCGACTTCAGCCAGGTCACGATCTCGCGGTCCGTGAGTTCGAGCCCCGCGTCAGGCTCTGGGCTGATGGCTCGGAGCCTGGAGCCTGTTTCCGATTCTGTGTCTCCCTCTCTCTCTGCCCCTCCCCCGTTCATGCTCTGTCTCTCTCTGTCCCAAAAATAAATAAAAAACGTTGAAAAAAAAAAATTCAAATACCCCAAAACAGCGGCTTAAACACTGCTTTCTGTTATTTCTCAATTAACTGCCAAGATTAAAATGAATATGCTCTTCTTAAAAAAAATCCAGACACATACCATTTTATAAAGTTCAAATCCAGGCAAAACTAATTTACAGTGTTAGAACTCAAGAACAAGGAGGGGAGCCTGGGTGGCTCGGTTGGTTAAGCAGCTGACTTTGACTCAGGTCATGATCTCACAGCTCATGAGTTCAAGCAAAGCATCGGGTTCTCCACTCAGCGCAAAGCCTGCTTTGGATCCTCGGTCTCCCTCTCTCTCCCTCTCTCTCTCAAGAAAAAAAAAAAAGGAATTCAAGAACAAGAAGAAAGCAGGCATGGGGCAGGGGTGGTCTAAGGTGCTGGCATTCTTGATCTACATGTTAGTTACAAGTGTAACCACTCTGAAAATTTATCAAAGTATACACAAATGATTTGTGTACATTTTGCATGCATGTTATATTTGAATTAAAAAGTTTGCTTTTAAGAAAAATTCTCTGTATGTTCTTTGAGACCTCACCATGTCCTAGTTATCTCTCGTTATCTGCCTGGTCCCTATGGACTGCTGGGCCTGCTATCTTTGTAATTCAGTCTATAGCAATTTTGAACCATATAATTAATGTTATCTATATCTATAATGTATTAGTTGGACAAGCTACCATAACCATTAGAATTCAACATTCTAACCTACACTAACACTATTCTTGGATGGTAATAGTAACACCTAACCAACAACAAAGTAGGACTTGCTTTAACAAAACTGAACAGATGATAAACACATCTGTAAAAGTGATACATTCATGAATTCAAGATAAAAATCATTCATACTCCATATAATTTCACTTACATGTGGAATCTAAAAAACACACACACAACACAGCAACTGCACTACTTGGTATTTATCCAAAGGATACAAAAATACTGATTTAAAGGGGAACATGCACCCCAATGTTTACAGCAGCACTATCACCAATAGCCAAATTGTGGCAAGAGCCCAAATGTCCATCAACTGATGGGTAAAAAAGGTGTGTTGTACACACATAAACACACACAAAATGGAACATTACACAGCCATCAAAAATAGTGAAAGTTTGCCATTTGTAACGACTTGGATGGAACTAGAGTGTACTACGTTAAGCAAAGTCAGTCAGTGAAAGACAAATATGTGGAAGAAACAAAACAGATGAACATAGTGGAAGGGAAGGAAAAGTAGAATAAGATAAAAACAGAGAGTGAGGCAAACCATAACAGACTCTTCACTACAGAGAATAAACAGGAAGGCTGGAGTGGAGGTATGTGGGGAGATGGGCTAATTGGGTGATGGACATTAAGGAGGGCACTTGTGATGAGTACTGGCTGTTATATGTAACTGATGAATCACTAAATTCTCCTGAAACCAACACTACACTGTATGTTAACTAACTTGAGTTTAAATAAAAAGTTGGAACAGAAACAAACACACAAACGAAAAAACCAGAAAGACTCATAAATACTGAAAACAAACGGTGGTGGTGGGGAGGGGATAGGTAAACAGATCAAGAAGCACAAACTTCCAGTTATAAAAAAGTCATGGGGATATAAAGTACGGCATACGGATAACACTGTAGTAACTTTGTATGGTGGAAGATGGGGACTATACCGTGGTGAGCATTTTGTAAAGCGTATAACCATCAAATCATTATGATGTACACCTGAAACTAATATAACATTGTATGCCAAGTATACTTCAATTTAAAATAAAAATCATTCACACTGAGTTTTATGGGAAAGAAAATGCATATTCTTTTAGCATTGGGGCTTACCTACTAGTGATAACAACAAAACTGGCACTGTTTATAACCATTAAATGTATATTTAAAGAGTAACAGTATGGAAATAACAGTTACAAAAACACATCACCACAGTATATAATTCATATATATAATTTTATAGTCTAAACAATGCTGTTAGGTTACGTGTTAACATCCCCATGTTACAGGTGGGGAAAGAATATCACAGAATGAACTGAAATGTCCTAGGTCATAAGATTAGTTTGCAAGCAGTGCTGTGGCTAAATAATTCAAGGCAATATTTAAAAAAAAAAAAAAAAAAGGTCAGGTTGTGTGCAATACAGGGATGAACCTGCATTTCCTTTCTATTTAGGCTGGGAAAAACAAGGACAACACTTTACACTTCCTGCAGTGCATTCAGCAATGGGACCTTAAATTATTCAACCTGTGACTCAACATCCTCATGTGTAAAATGGGGATAATTTCAAAGATTATTTTGAGGACTGAATAAGTCAATATAAGTTTTTAAATAAGTCTCTTACAAAAGAAATAATATGTAAATGTTGGCTATTTTAATTATTTAAAAAAACAACAACAACAACACTGGAGAAGGGTGCCAAGACTATTCACTGGGGAAAAAACAGTTTTTTCAACAAATGGTGCTGGGAAAACTGGATAGAGACATAGAAAAGAATGAAAGTGGACTTTTACACCATATACAAAAATTAACTCAAAATGGGTAAAAGAATTTAAAAACTAAAATTACAAAATTCCTGGATGAAAACATAGGGGCAAATCTTCATGACACTGGATTTGACAATGATGTGTGGGATATGACATCAAAAGCACAAGCAACAATAGAAAATATATATAAACTGGATTTCATTGAAATGTAAAAACTTTTGTGCATCAAAGGACACTATCAAGAAAGTGAAAGGCAACCAATGGGAGAAAATATTTATAAATCATTTATCAGGTAAGGAATTGATACCCCAAGTATATAAAGAACTCCTATAGGGGCATCTGGCTGGCTCAGTTGGTAGAGTGTGCAACTTCTGAGGTCAGTGTTGTGAGTTCAAGTCCTACGATGGGTGTAAAAATTACTTAAAAAAAAAATCTTACCAAAAAGAAAGAAAGAAAGAAAGAAAGAAAGAAAGAAAGAAAGAAAGAAAGAATTCAAGAACAAAAACCCAAACAGTCTAATTCAAAATCAGTAAAGGGCTGGAATCAGCATTTCTCTAAAGAAAATAAATGACCAATAAGCACATGAAAAAATGCTCAACATCATTAGCCATTAAGGAATTACAAACCAAAACCACCAGACCACTTCACACCCATTTAGGATGGCTATTTGGTGCAACTGAATTCCACTCCCAGGTATATACCCAAAAGACTTGAAAGCAGGGACTCAAAGATATCCTTGCATACCAATGTCAGTAAGCGGTATTACTCACAATAACCAAAAAGTGGAAACAACCCAAGTGTCCATCAACAGATGAATAAACAATATATAGTATATGCATACGATGAAATTTTTAACTTTAAAAAGGAAATTCTGATACATGCTACAACATGGATGAATCCTGAAAACATTATGCTAAGGGAAATAAGCCGGAAACCAAAGGATAAATGTTATATGACTCCACTTATGTGAGATAGCAAAAACAGGCAAATTCATAGAAACAGACAGATGTTACCGGGGTGGGGGACTGGGGGTATTGGGATTTACTGCTTCATGGGTAAAGTTATTGGTTAATGTTTCTATCTGAGATAATGAAAAGATTCTAGGAAATAGTGGTGATGGTGGTACAACACTGTGAATGTACTTAATGCCACTGAACTGTACATTTAAAAATGGCTAAAATGGTCAATTTTATGTTACATATATTTTATTGCAATTAAAAACACTGAAATACTGGAGAGCCACTGAAGATTTTTAACCAAAAGAGTGACAAACTATATAACATTTTAGTAAAATTAATGTTAGATATAACATGGAAGTGAAGAAAACGGAGTAAGGCTTAAAAGTAGGGTTGGAAAAGAAATAAAGAAATAGGTGACAGAGAAAACTATGTTCTTGGCCTAACATGGGACATTAACTTTGATCTAAGAGGTTTCCTACATGATCTATTGGATACAGTTATTTTGAGGGTCTAATACCGATGCTGAGTTATGAAAGTCTGAGGTCACAATCACATACAGTTTGTGGAGGAACACATTAACAGCCAAAATATTACAGAACTTTAAGGCAAATACAATCTCAACAGATTTATAAATTACCTAAATATGCTTTGGAACTTAAAAGCTTTCTAAATTCAAACTTTTGTTCTCAGTTTTTACCATAAAAAATTAAATTCTCATTGCATCAAAATACCTTTTTAAAAACTAACACAGAGCTTTGCCAATCGATGTCTGCAGTTGTTTATGGTTATATGAAACCTCACTGTTAACGGAAGTGTTTCCTTAATAGCAATGTTTCCCCACTTTTCTCACTTCAACTAATAAATTATTTATCACTGTCTGTCATCTCTTCTGCTATGGTAAGGGGAAAAGAGAGTATTTCATTGAGGGACAAAAGTCTATACATTCCTACAGACTAGAATTAGGAAAGTGAACTAAAAATGAGAGTCATTGTTAAAATCATCTCTTCCCTTTTCCAACTCTGGCCTAGGCACTTAGTAAATGTGCTTAGTATGTAGGATGTATTCCCCATATTAAGAATATAGACATTGCAGGGGCACCTGGGTGGCTCAGTCAGTTGAGCACCCAACTTCAGCTCAGGTCATGATCTCACGTTTCAGTTAGTGGGTTCGAGCCCCGTGTCGGGCTCTGTGCTGACAGCTCAGAGCCTGGAGCCTGCTTCAGTCTCTGTATCTCCCTCTCTCTCTCTGTGCCTCCCCCACTCATGCGCGCTCTCTCTCAAAAATAAACATTAAAAAAAAAAAAGAATACAGACATTGCAAAATTGCTAAAGCTGAGAAGATATATTTATAGAATTTTGACATTCCTTTTACACGTCTTTATAATGAAATCTTTATCTTCTCCAATTTAATAAATGTGAAAGTCTACATGTCAAATTGGTACTCTCGGCCACCCTATAAAATCCAATATACTCTGCCTTTTCAATTCTGTATGAGACAGATTGATCCAGGAATAAGTCTTTAATTGTTATCATCTCTATCTGCATCCACCCAAGCCCTAAAACTATCTAATCCTAATGCCACCACTTATATACTCAACATTTACTGAATCATGTTCAATAACCACGAATCACTTTTTACCCTCAAAATACTGCCTTATGTTTATATAGTTACCTGGACAATTGCAATGGGTTACATAAACAGTAATACCTGCAAGTAAATTTCTCCAGCTCAGGGTAAATGTAAATAACTCGGAGGCTAGGGGGTCAAGGTAAGTCAAATGGAGACCACTAATTCTTAGAAGGCACTAACATACACAAAGGGAGGCCAGTAAATACACACCCTGGCTGAAATCTTGGTTCCAAAGGCCTACTTCCAACATGTCACTCTCACACAGGTACACTGCACACTCAAAATGGAAAATCCACCAGCTCTGCGACCAATAAATCATGTTGAGATTTACCAAAGTCGACATCTCTGTCCTGTTAAACCATCAAGTCAAAAATGGAGTCTATATGGCCAAACCCAGATGTCTGGATACCTGCATTGCATATATACCCACTGTAATTTCTGTGATCAGATGCAGCCGCATACATAAGGGAGGCTAAGTTACAAAGTTACTAACCAAACGAGTAACAAGGCCATTAAGTAAAAAGCACCGGACTCAACATTAATTTAAAACGCATTAAATGAGCGCTACGTGGATTAGTTGGATAACCCCAACTGAAGTTTCTAAAGGTTTTACAGAAACGCAAGCAGTGAAGAAAGCCAAAGTGTTCGGAAAATTAAGATTTTAGGTTTTCTAAGGTGCAAGTGACAGCTGGCTCCCCGGAAGAAATGGAACAGGCAAAAGCAGGAGAGGCTGCAGGAAGACTCCCACAGACTAGAAGGAACAGAGGTGGGCCACCCCAAGTGGCCTCGTCCGAGGATTCAGAAGGGACGGGTGTAGATCTCCCGGGCTGGAATTCGCGGTTGGCCAGGCCTCCGTGCCCTCCAGAGACTCCCTTGCGCACAAACAGGGGAGCTGAGGCCTAACTGGGCAGCGGCCTGGGGCTGCGGCCAGCGCGGGACATTCCGGAGCAGCAGACGGCAAGAAGTCGGGATCCGGAAAAAAAGTGAAGGGAAAGCAGGCACGCACACGAGGGGCCCACAGGGCTCGCGCCCGGCCTCACCCTCGCATGGTGAACTTGACCACGGCGAGTCTGGAGCCCGCGCCGCTCAGCTCCGGCTGGAAATCCGGGTCGCTCCCGACCGGCTTCACTCCCACCATTCTCAGCCCGGCAGGGCGGCCGCGACGCCACCGGCTTCAAAACTGAAGAAGGCGACCCGGGAGAGGAAGAGCGGGAGGCTCAGGAAGGCCGAGGCCTGATCACAGGAGGTGGCGACCGCGGCGTCTTCCCCGGGACTCTCAGTGCCGAGTCACGCCAGGGAGCAGAGCGGCCGGGGTGGGGGGGTGGGGACGGGAAGGGGGGAGGGGAGAGGCGAGGGAAGGAAAGGCGTGCGGCACCCAGCAGCCACCGCGCGGCAGGGCCGCCGGCGCTTGCGCACGTAGGCGTCATTTCCGCGCCTTCTGTTTTGGCTCCCAGCGCCCAATCCTAAAACGCGACCCCTGGCCCCACCCTCGGCTGAGGAGCCAGACCCAGGCTGTCAGGAGCTGCGCAGGCGCGGAGGAGCAGCAGTCGCAAGCTGAGATGTGCAGTGCGTTTTAAGTTCGCGTCATCCCTCCGCGGTTCCGAGACCCAAGCTTCTACCGAGTTTCATGGGGTGAGAAAAGTAGGAAGGGAATTCCTTTTTTCCCCGAGGTTCAGTGGCTAAGGTTTTAAGCCTCCCTTCCCCAGAAGTGCTTGAGGGAATACTTTGTCTCATATTCCGGGCAAATCGCCACACTGGACAAAATGGCTTTAGGTACATTGATTTACGGCTCTCGTGACACAAGGGTGCTCTCTGTGCAGTCATCCACAAACTGTCATGCACCTGTCTTTAAGCTGCGCCTAAAAAAATGAAAGCACCATCCATCCTTCTAGAAACACAGTCTTGTGATAGACACCAGCAATAGTTAACAATAACAAGTTTGCAAAGGAAACGTTGGGACAAATGGGACAAGAGGATGGGACGGGGTAAACTTGTTGGAAGTTATGGCCCCTGAACTGAATCTTGATGGAAGATAGCCAGGTGGTGAGAGGTGACGGTGTATTACCGGCAGAAGAACCAGCAGTGCAGATTTGTGGTTTAGGGGGGCTGATAATAATAGCTAACAGCTGACAAATTACTCGCTAGACAAGATACGTGCTCTTTGTGTATTTTAGCTCATTTAATCCTCCCAACAACCTGTGAAGTAGGTTCTATTATTTCATGGGTAGACTAATTTCCCCTAGTTCACACACCTCATAGGAAGTCAAATCAGCATTTAAGTTAAGGTAGGCTAACATCAGCGTGTTCTTTTAAGTGTCAGAGTAGGTGACAAATGATTTGCTTTTGAATTTCGCTGGATGATGAAATTGAAGAGCAAAGTGGAGGTCTGATCATGCCTAGCTAAGGAATTTGTATTTTAACATGAATGCAATGAAGTAATCACCGGAGGGCAATTTTTTATTATTATTATTATTACCCAAAAAGGGTGCCTTTAGAAAAAGTCCCGAGGTAGCAGTGAGGAGGATGGAAGGCAGTGAGACAATTTAGGAGGTTACTATGGTAACCCAGGAAGTGAGTTGTGAGAGCACCCTAAGTGGAAATAAAGAAGACTTGATATATTTGAGGAACAATTAGCAGACAAAAATCATAGGATTTCGTGACCAATTGGACCAATTTAGTGAGATGAGAGAGGAAGTAGTCTAGGATAGCGCAAATATTTCAATCTTGTGGCTTTTTGTACTGGGTTAAGATGCCTGTATGACATCTAGGTAAGGGGCATAGTAGACGGTAGGAAGCTTGCGTCTGGAACTAAAGGAAAACAAGTGGGCTAAAGTTGTAGACTTGAGAGTCATTGGTTTGGGTGGAAATTGAAGCCAGGAACACAATTGTCTCTGTTCTGATGACAAGGCTAACATTCAGAGAAGTGTGTAACTCGTTCAGTTATACAGTTGTGAGGCTGCTTAGCCCTCAAACATTACACCCAACATTATACAGAAACAGACTATATGTATACATAGAAACTTTCATCAGATGTTATTGCAAGATGATGCTCTATTGAGTGACTTTTTTTTCTCTGTATTTTCTAAATCTCTTCAATAATTATAAACAGTATACACAATAAGAAAGAAAGCACAGCTGGGAGAAAAAAAAAAGTGCTACACAACAATGCTACAAAAAAGGCCAAAGTTTCTTCCCTGCCCTAAAAACAAGAATAATATTCACAGTTAACTGGTCTCCTGTGAAATTTAGGTAATGGTTAATATCATTGAGAAGAAAAAAGCTCTTGGTAGAAGAAATTTCCCCCCAAAATGTTTCTTTTTTCTCAATTTGTATGTACTACCCTGAAAACCCCATTTTCTGGAATGTCCATGAAAATTTTAGAAAAAACTTATTACCATTAAACCTCTGCAAGGATGACTTGTGATTATTCTTTTTTCTAAAAGTTCATTTATTTGAGAGAAAAAGGAAAAGAACATGAGTGGGGGAGGGGCAGAGAGGGAGAGACAGAATCCTAAGCAGGCTCTGATGTTAGCACAGAACCCTACGTGGGGCTCGAACTCATGCACTGTGAGATCATGACCTGAGCCAAAATCAAGAGTTGGACACAACCGACTGTTGGGCACCCTGACAGGTGCCCCAACTTGTGATTATTCTTTTTAAAAAATTTTTTTAAGGTTTATTCATTTTTCAGAGACAGACAGAGCGTGAGTGGGGGAGGGACAGAGAGAGGAAGACGCAGAATCCAAAGCAAGTTCCAGGCTCTGAGCTGTCAGCACAGAGCCTGACACGGGGCCTGAACTCACGGACGGTGAGATCATGACCTGAGCTGAAGTCAGCCACTTAACCGACTGAGCCACCCAGGCGCCCCAAATTGTGATTATTCTTAAGAGGATGATATACTTTCTCCATTCCTGAGGTTAACATATTCAGAAACGCCAAATGTGCTGCATGTAAGCTCCTCCCACCCCATCCCTTACTTGGTGGGCATCACTATTAGATGACACCGTTTCCCGGGGTCTATCCAGCCTCAGCCTCAGAATTCCAGTCAGTAGCACCCACTACCAGAGTCAGGATGAAACCTATTATTTGCCATCTCACATCTTGCTGTAATTGTTACATCTGGAAATCCATGGTTCTCAAATGGTAGCGAGCCCATTAAAATGTGAGTTTCCAGTTTCACACCCAGAGATTCTGACTCAGTAGTGCTGGTGCGTGGCCCAGGAATCTGAATTTCAACAGGCATCCAGGGTAACTGAGGCAAGGAGTCCATATTTTGAGAAACATTATTTGATGCTACCTGTCGTGTACCATTTACTATGCATTTGGTATGCACAAGGTACTGTGATAATGCTTTGAAACACCTTTCTTCCAGGGACATCAAAAGGGAGATAAGGCACTTCTACAAAAGCTAAAAATAAACAAGGTAAAATGTGGTAAGTGCTATAGTAGAACTACAGATAACATACCATTGTGGTTGAGAAAAGGAAGAGAACATTTCCAGCTGGAATGAGCAGAGGATGCTTTATAAAGGGATATGTTCTAATACTCAGACCTAGATAAACCTAAGAAGGAAATGCATAAACATCTTCATTCACAGAAATGACTCCCGGCTTTTCTCTCAACTCATCAAGAATATAGTTTGCTTTAGACTCACCCATTTTTTATCAGTCTCAGTCTATCACTGGAGGAAGGCTTTCTATCATGACTTGTAGCTGCCATGGGCTCACTTTGCTGAATTTAAAAATAGATGTGATAGAGGGCACCTGGGTGACTCAGTCGGTTAAGCGTCCAACTTTGGCTCAGGCCATGATCTCAGTTTGTGAGTTTGAGCCCCACCTCAGGCTCTGTGCTGACAGCTCAGAGCCTGGAGCCTGCTTGGGATTCTGTGTCTCCCTCTCTATCTGTGTCTCCTCCAATCTCTCTCTCTCTCTCTCTCTCTCTCTCTCTCTCTCTCTCACTCTCTCTCAAAAATAAATAAGCATTAAAAAAAATTTTAATAGATATGATGGAGATATGTCATCCATGACTTTCTCTCTCCCATAGCCCTTTTCACGTGGTAGATACAAAATAAGTATTGATAGAATAAATGAATGGCTAGGAAGCAAAATGCATATGAGTGTGACTTAGTCCACAAAATGCAGCAGTAAAAGAAATGTTCTTTTGTGTTATATAACTCAAGTTCATTTTGACTCTGAATCCTCACCCTCCTGCTGTGTCCAACTAGAACAAAAACAACCTCATCTCCTCCTCTGCCTGATTTAGAAATTGTACCACATATCTGGGTTTAGAGTGGGAGTGGGGCTTTGGAGTGTAGACGTCTAGGAGCCCTGTCTCTTTCTACATACCCTCTTGAAGTCTAGCCCTTTCTGTTTCATGTGACTACCTCAGGGATTGGGAACTTTGAAGCTGCCTCTGGACCCATCTGCCTAGGTGCACCAGTGTGACATTTCTCCCTGGGTTTTTACTTCTTCCCTTCTCCCTTCCATAAAGACTTTCCCTTATGTTTTTATTAAGAGTTTTATAGTTTAACTTCTAGATTTATTTGATCCACCATCCACCTTTTTGAGCCAATTTGATCCTAATCACTTAAAAGTATTCTCATGATAGAAAATAAAGACACAGTTTTCCAGTTTCATATGTATTTGAGTGTTTGTTGGCAAGGCAGTATGCAATAACCATACGATCTCTGGTGTCAGTTGTTCTTTAAATGTAGTCCTCTTGTAAAAAGGTGGGGAAATACCACTTTCTGATTTTTTTTGAAAAGCAATAGCAAGAATATAATGAAGAAATAACTTGTATTCTACAAAAGAAGTCCTCATAAATTCCTCTGAGATATAATATACCTCTTTAAATAACTGAATTTGTATTTGCAAAAGCCCAAGGATACAGATTTATTGAATTCCATAAACCATATGAAATTCCCCCATTAACTTATCAAAGTTACAACTACCCAAAAATTCTGCATAAAAATAACATCTGCGTAATAGTTTATTGGTAACTAATTCCTGAAAAAACAGAAAACTTGTAATATTTTATATCAGCTTAATTCTTTAATCAACTGGGAAATTTATTTAAAAAATGATTTTAGGTAAGTTTTGTTTTATTTCTAAAGTCTTGAGGGAAAAGTATGTAATGTATGTAATATAAATGTTAAATAGAAAGGACGTTCTTCTTCATCATTTCCAAACTCTAGGTTGCAGCCTATCGAATCTGAAAATTGAATACCATTTCCCATGGCTGTCCCTAGGTGGCGCAGTGTCTTTCAGTCAAAGGAGTATGATTTCCCCGTGGATATCAAATGCTTCTTTCTGTTAAGTCCCCAGACGTTTGTCCCACCAACACTATATTCCTTAGTTTTGGACACTAGGCAGTGTCTTGCAGGAGTGAGTTTTCTAGGAAGTCACAAAGTGACCTATCACTGTCATAAATCTCCTCCTGGAACATACTGAAGAAAGTTGCTAGCAATTCTGAGAGTCAGTTATGGGTATTTCCCAGAAATGTAAAATAGTTTTTTTATTCTGAAATTTATATCTGAGGTTCAGAAGTCATTAAACTGCACAGAGTTGCTATTAAGAAGGACAGACAGACAAATATTTCTATCACTTAAGCCTCTGAATAAAAATCCATATTTTAATTGTTTTAAATAGTGAGTTGGAGGTTAGAATTAACTCTTTGAAACTACAAAACTACACATGGCTACACATAACTATGTGTTCACTTAGTCACTCATAAAGAGAGTCCTTTTTTTGGCTTGTGGTAGTATAGTAGATATTGTCTGGCTAGAATGTACAAGTCAGGAAGAAATGTCCCCCAATAAAGACTTTTGCTGTATTCAAAGGCCTTTCTCAGTTATGCCCTTGAGCAAACACATACACCAAACATACACATCCTCATCAATCAGTCCATGCTTGAGTGGCAATATGTGCATACTCTCAGTACCTCCGAGGGCCACACACTGAAGACAGTGAATGAAAATAAAATGCAAGGGAGTGGCTATTTACACAATATTTCCCACCAAAATTCAGCATACTAGAATCAGAAGAAGGTAGGAGGATCAGATCCAACTGGTAGAAAGTACCAAAGCATAGCACTTCTCACATTGCATGGCACTCATGGTGGATGTAAGCTGTCTCCCTGCCAGACTGTGAGCAATCTGACCACAGAACCCAGTCTTTGTGCTATCTGCATGGCCGGCTCAGCACAGTGCCCAGTGCCACTGGATGTTGAGTAAATGACGCTTTCCACCGTGGCAAATTATATTTAAGATATTTAAGACACGCAAAAGAAATTACTATTTTATGAAAATAGAAATTAAGTTAAAGTGCTCATAGCCACTGCCCCCTCCACCCAGATTATTGTGGAGCAAATGCCAGGTATCATATAATTTCATCTGTATTATGTTAGCCTACCTCTCTAGAAGATAAGGATTCCTTTAAAAAATCACAAGCGGGGCATCTAGGTGTCTCAGTAGGTTAAGCATCCGATTTCACCTCAGGTCATAGTCTCACAGTTTGTGAGTTCAAGCCCCGCATCATGCTGTCTGCTGTCAGTGCAGAGCCCGCTTTGGATCCTCTGTCTCCCTCTCTTTCTGCCCCTCCCTCGCTCTAATGTGTGTGCTCTCTCTCTCTCTCTCTCTCTCTCAAAAATAAACATTTTTTAAAAAATAAATAAAAATCATAACCAAAATACCATTATCACACTTAAATGTTAACAGTGCTTCCTTAATATCATCAAATATCCACTCAATGTTAAAATTCCCCATTTTCTCTTAATTTATGGCTCACTTGAATCAATATCAAGAAAAGGTACATACATTGCGTTAGTTGATATCTGTCTCTTAACTCTTTTTTATTACAACTTTATTTCTTTTTTTGTGAGTTTTTATTTGAAACAATTCAAATGGACAGAAAATTTCAACAGCAGCAGCAGGAGTCAAAGAGAAGTAGCAGTAGTCAAAGTAGAGGAAGAGGGAGAAGATGGTAGAGTGAGATGAGAAGGAGGGTCCACTTTCTTGCTAATCGTTGACTGGGGAGTCCCCACCCAGGAAGAGTGTGCTCTTGGCTAACTTTGCCGTGCTCAGATATTTGCCAACGCGGCCCCAAGAATAGGTACCCCCACTGAAAAGCTGAGGAGACCTTGAAGAAGCTAACAGCAGAAGCAGGAAGCAAACCTTCTCCATGCAGCTGGGAAGTGGATTTTCCCAGAAGGAGAGTCTGAACAGCGCATCTTGGTGTCTGCCACGGTCCACTCTTTGTGACACATGGATCCTCTTTTTCCCACAGGTTTGGGGAACAACCCTTCCAGGGCTCTTGTGGTCCTCTCATCCTGACAGGGAAAAGAAGAGAGAAGTTAGTAGAACAGACTACAGCCCTTGTTGCTGCAGGACGTGACAAAGCTACAAGTCAGTCGTCACCTCCTTCTTTACTATCCTGATTTCCCCTTGCTGATCCTGGTAGCTTCGTGAGGGGTCCCCAAGCCCTTATTTGTGAGGAGCTCAAGCACCCCCAACCTTAACACCTTCACTCCTTCCTAAAAGGTGTAAGTATGGAGCAAATGGAGATATTTCTAGAAAAAGACATCCTGTTACTTAGAAGAAATTGATTTAGCAGAAGTCATGAGATAGGAGAAAAAGAGAAGTCTCACCAATTGACTTTTGTGTCATGTAAGAAAGTGCAAAGGGGAGCTGTAAAAGAGGATCACACAAAACCATGCAAAGAACGCTTCCTCACTCACTTGGGGCACCTGGGTGGCTCAGTCAGTTAAGCATATGACTTCAGATCAGGTCATGATCTCATGGTTCGTGAGTTAGAACCCTGCATTGGGCTCTGTGCTGACAGTGCAGAGCCTCCTTTAGATTCTCTATCTCCCTCTCTCTGCCCTTCCTGCACTCCCTCAAAAATAAATAAATAAAACTTTTTTTTTAAAAAAGAACACTTACTAAATTATTCTGCTGCAACATGATAAAGTGGGAGGGCCCCCAGTAGTAACATGAAGCCCCCAACCATGACATGACTTTTAGGCAAATGGGTCCACTAAGGAAAGGACAGAATTAGCAAAGTATTAGGCCCTACGGGGAACACCAAACCACAGATTTATAATCTAGAGGAGAAAAAATAATAGCACACATGAAACAACCTGGAAATGACAACAATAATGAAGCCACTGTTAGACCACTGGGCAAAAATTCATAAAGTGGAAGAACAAATTTCCTTGCCTTTTGAAGAACTAACTTGGAACTTAGGAAGTCCAGGAAGTATTGGTGTGTTATAGGGTAATTGCTACTAAGCTCTAAAGACAGAGTAATACTTAAGTTTTTGTTTTTGTTTTTAAAGCCCATACCTTTAAAACATGGCATGTGGAAATTTTTGACCCTTACCCCGTGGTTTCCATTTACGGTTCATTTCTGGTAACAACTGTACATTTTTGGTTAAAACAACAGTGATGACAACTTCTTATTTGTCTTTGCAGCTGTCTGTCTTTCCCACTCAGTGTCCATGATGCATTGCTGCCAGCTGATTTTTGTGGCCAACACATCGTACAGTAACTGCCCAGTGAGCCACACTCTGTACAATCCTCTCTCTCTGAGCACACGTGACATCTGTGACTTGCTTCTAATCAGGAGAATATGGCAACAGTGAAGGACTGTCACTCCCTTCATTAGGTTACTATCTACAGATTTATCTATATCTATCCATATCTATAGCTATGTAACTCCAACTTTCTTGCACACACACTAGAGAGATCCTTTTTGCTGGCTTTGAAGAAGTGAGCTGCCATGCAGTGCAAGGCCTTTGGTAAGGCTCAGGTGGCAAGGAGCTGTAGGTGGCCTGTAGGACCTGAGTGTCCTTAGTCATTTATCCACAAGGACATGAATCAGATTTAAATTCTTCCCAAGCGGGGCTTCCAGATGAGATTGCAGTGTGGCTGACCTCTCAACTGTAGCCTTGTGTGATCACAAGCAGAAGACCCAGTTAAGCTGTGCCTGAACACCTTTCCCATGGAAACTGTGAGACAATAAATGTGCATTGTTTAAAGCCACTAATTTCGTGGAAATTTGTTTTACAGCAATAAACGCAAATGTAATGTTGTTAGGAAAAACACCACTCTACGTATCCATCAAAAACCTTCAGTACCTTTTCATTTCCTTTGGAATAAAGTCCCAAGAGCCCATAAGGGCATTTGAGGCCTCTCCTTATCTGACCTTATTCTATTTTTCCCATGTCATTTTTTATTACTGAGTTTAGGCTGAATCTGAGAAAGACTATATCAACCTCTGAGAGCGTTCCAGGGCAAATATCACCCATTGAAGGAGTCCTTCACAGGGCAGAAATAGCAAAGTCTTAATACCACAGTTTCCCTTCGCATCCCCTTGCTGTCCCCTGTACTTCACTTCCAATTTCACTTTCTGTTTATTCTACCTGTTTCTATACATTCATGGTTTACATTTCATATGTTATACACACACACTCACACTCATATTTTACTTTTCATATATGTTACATGCATACACACAGTTGTTTTTCATTTCAAAACTAGCAACAAAATTGTTTTCCTTTCCCAATTCTTCCTATTCTAAATCCTATCCACTTTTGTAGACCTCTGTGGAATCTGATGTGATTATCCTTCCTCACCTCAACCTAGAAGCAACTCGTCTTTTTTCCACGACTCCTTATGTACTCCTTATTTCTCATACTGTGCTATATTATAGGCTTATATCTTGGGTGGGGGAGGATTTTCCATTCTTTCCAGCTGCCCAAACACTTTCCAATTTTGAGAGAATTCCTTATTTTCTGAGCCTTGGTGGGAAGCACAGCCTACTTTCCTCTATAGAACTGAACTTGCCAAATTCTTGCTTTCTCGGCTCTGCTTTCAGTTAAGGTTCAATAAATACATGTTGAACCGAATGTTTTGGTTGTGCAAATCTTTTCAGATTTTTATATAATTCCTCCAGGTGACAGGAATGAATAAATTATTTATTAAAAAAATATACTCAGGATCAGCTTACTGAAGGTACAAATCTTAACTTTCAGGAAGGTTACACATGGAAAACATATATACGTGCATATAAAAATGTGTGAATTTTTCTGAACCAGAAGAATTTTATTCCTTTTGAATCTTTATTTTAGTTCTGCAGCTCAGGAGATTACACGCATTTATTTATATACAGACTTTGGCAATACATTTTGTAAACTTGGCAGAGAGGGGCCAGAGTGTTAGTAGTCAGAAAGCTTCTCACTAATCTTCCTATTGACCTTTTATTCCTAGGAAGGTAGTTGAAACACAGTAATTTTGTAAAGTTTAATTAATATTTGTTGAATAAAAGTCAGCTTTATCTAGGAGAGATGTTTTATAGATTTCCTTTACAAACCAAACAAGCTTTAATGAAGTCTAAGCTCGTCCCGTGGTAACCATTCTGTGCTTCCTATATTTCCAAATAGTTCTTGTAATTTGTAAAGGAGATCATGAACTTAACAGTTTAAATGTATTCATCATCACAACAGAGGAAGTGAGTATATGGAACCAGCTGTCCAAGGAATTAATTTCTTCTATTTAACACAATTTCCCTGCTCTTCCCTTGCCCCCATGTGTTTGGAAGGCAGATAAAGTTGAGGAAAATTGTAGAATCCCAATTTGCAGTATAAGACAATTTCAGAATTGCTGATTATCAAGGGTTCTATTGACTTCCCTGGTCAACATTATGATTTAGTTTTTCTCCTAGTGGCAGCAGAGCTGGTCTGTACAAATAAACAGCATATAGGAAACAACACCCAAGACCTAAAGAATGCTTAAAAGGCCTAGTGAAGGAAGAGGGGGAATGCCCCCCAGAACACTGATGGGTCTGCGATGTGTTGCAGGGAGGAGATTGTCTAAACTGGAAAGAAGGGAAGGGGGGAAGGTTGTCATTTGCAAGAATTATAAACTGACAGAAAGCCTTTTGACCAAACCAATTCCTAGCTCTCTTTTGATATATTGGCAAGGAAATGCTCCTGTCTCAGGGAGTTGTTTCTGCCCTGTTCTAATCCCCTAATCCCCTGCTTCAGACCCATCCCAATAGGATTTCGCTGTTCAAGGTTCAGTCCAAGGACCAGCGGCAAAGGATGTTCGTTACCTGGGAGTTCGTTAGAAATGGGGGATCTCAGCAACCCACTTCAGACCTACTGAATCAGAAACTTCATTTTGACAAACTCCCCAGCTGATTCCTACATACATTTTACTTCTGAGGATTGCAATAGAATTCTTGTCCTATAAATCCATTAGTGAGATTATGAAGAAAAAACAAAGCTATGGAATGAAAATCTTTTCTGTCCTTTTAACATAACTGACCATTGGCCACCAGCATTGCACCAGTTTTTCCCTTGGCTGCTGTTCATTCATTCAACAAATATTTGGGAAGAAGATAGGCAAACATAATACATAACTAACATTTATTGAGCTCGCTTAACCTCCTAGACACCCATGGGATTATTATGCCCACTTTTTTATGTGGGGACATAGAGGAGAATAAAGAGAAGCAGCATCATGCCCCAGATGACATTAAGAGTGTGCAGTGGAGCACCCGGGATCCCAATACAAGCCTCTGTGAATGCAGATCTCACGCTCCACTAGGCTCAACCGCCCACACGGTGTACATCCATTCCCTCTCCTCTACAGGAATGTTGCACAAGGTCAGACTTCCGTAGCCGAGCAGCAGAGTTCCTCCTCTGGCCCTCTGCGTCGTGGGCAACAGCTGAGTTCGAGGTCAGAAGGAAACAGTAACCAAATTCCAGAGCTAACACTTTCTAAGTGTCTGGACCGAGTCTCGGGGGCGGAAGAGTAAACTTGCGACAGCCTGGGAACACCTAGACTTGCCATTTCATTCTTCCCTCCATCTTGGTCCTCCCAGCATGGGAATTGGAGGCGAGATGAGAGCCTAGACCAGACTTCCCACGACCAAAATGGCGGCCGCGCACTCTTTGCCCAGAGTCGACAACCCTAGCCTCCGTTCGGTCTCCATGGTGACGCGGTCAGCTTCTCTGGCTCCAGCCTAGGCCAGGCAAGTATGGAAATGATGATCATTTCCCTCCCCCTCATTTTTGCGACAGTTGCAGCGAAAGTCACGGCAGTTGGGTGTCAGCTGATTTACTGCAGCGGCGGCGGTGGCGGCGGCGGCAACGGCGCCTTGCAGCCTCGGTGGGGACACGCCGGCTGGGCTCGGGTTGCGGTCCCCAAAGGTTTGCCTGCGCTGATTTGAGCACCCCACATCCTTCCCACAGAACGTTCTCGCCTTGTCCGCCTTTGCTGGGGCACCCGCGGGCGGTGGGACAGACAACATCGCGGCATGAGATGAAGCTGTGACAGGTAAGGGGGCTTTCCAGCCACCCCAGGGGGAACGTTCCCCCGGCGTGGGATGTGCCCGCGACGTGGAGGTCGGCGGCCGGGGGTCAAGGGTCACAGCCCGTTCTGAACGTGGGCGGCGCCAGCTGTTCGAGCGCTGCTGATGGAAGTTCTGTTCTTTGCCGAGCTTGCAGGTTCAGGCCCATAGCTAGGCGCGTTTGCCTGGAGCGGGGGTTTTGCCTGGGGTCTTTGGGGCTCCTTGGCCTGGTGTATGACATTTGCTTTTGGTGACACTGGCTTTGGTCATGAGATGGGACCTCCCTGCCCGTGCTGGCAATGTAAAGGGAGTGAGGTGGTTTGTGATGAGGGGTGGGTGGCTACTGACGGTGCTTTTGGGTAATGTGCTTGCTTTGGGGGTAAGCACGGTCTCTCCTGACCTATCGGTACTCCTCTCTAGTTTGTTCTTGCCTAAGGTACTGACGTCTGTTACAGTTTCATTTTTGAGGTGCCACCTGCTCGCCCTCATCCCTTTGCCATCGGACTTGGTCTAAGGATACCTGCTACTCCCACTTACTTTTGGGTCCCAGCGTTCTGTACGTTTGGAGTCAACGCTGCCTTTGATTCAAAACTTTACTTTTATGTTTTGACTCACTTGATTTGGCAGTTTCTGAGGTTCTAGGCAGAATTTGCTTGTTCTTATAGTTTGAAATTATGGCAGGTACGGTTGCGTCTTGACCGCGTTGGCAATTTTGGGATGCTGCTGATTTTAGGATTCATTGAGAGCTACAGCTTGGTTTCATAGTAACATTTGCCGTAAGCCAAAAAAAAGGCAGGGTATGACTCTTTCAGATGATGTTGCTTAGGACTTTATGGATAAGATGGCAGGAATCACATGTTGTCTAAGAGAAATTGATTGACTTGAAATTTTGGCGTAACATACAAATTTTCTTGCTTTATAAGCTACTTGTGGCAATGGAGGTGGAAGCCGGTTTAAAGGTAAAAATAATGTATTGAAATACCTTAATTTACAAAGAATCAAAAACTTCCTTGATTTCAGTGAAAATAACAGGTCTTAATTATTTCAAATTGGGAAAACAGAACATACATAGATGGTAAATCCCTCATTAATTTCAACAAGAGATTATTACGGAGACATTCATTTGATTAAATGTCTATATTTTAAAAACAGTCCAGAGCTCTACCTAACAAAACTAGACAGTACACTTTATTTTTTCTTATTGCCACCTATACGTAGCTAAATATTAAAAGATCTTGGTGATTAAGTAAATCTAAAGGACTGGGCTTTGCTTTATTTGAGTATCATCGAAGGAACTTAAATTTTGAGTAGTGAGCCTTGTATCTTACAATTTCCTTTTATTTCTATCTTGGATATAAGTTCTGTTTTGAAGCAATGTAAGTGGAGTGGTTTATCCATGTAACGGGCTTAACGTTGAAAACTTGAAAGTAGTGAGCTAGTTTTAATGCCTTTGTCATGAGAGCATTGAGCCTTAGTAGGGTGCTCTGTTAGGTATGAGCCCTTAAAGTTTGTTTTGGACCTCAGGTGCAGAGGATTGAATGAATCATTCTCAATTCACTGATCATCATTGGCTGTTCAAGGTGTGTCTCCTGGTTTGTTTTTTTTTCCCCAATCGTCTTTTATTTCCAGTTCCCACCCCATTCCCTTGTTCATCAACCCGTTGGAAGCCATTTTAGCATGTGTGATACGTATCCTTCTGTTTGTAGGTGTTATTAAGTATATATTGTCTTGGGTGCCCACATTTTTAATTTTTAGGGATATCATGTTATATATTAAATATTATATATCATATATGCTGTATAATATCGTAAATTGAAACTTTTTCTCCTTGCCACATTAAAAAAATTTTTTTTTAATGTTTTTTTTTTTTTGAGAGAGACAGAGACAGAATGCGAGTGGGTTGGGGCAGAGAGAGGGAGGCACAGAATCCGAAGCAGGCTCCAGGCTCTGAGCGGTCAGCACAGAGCCTGACGCGGGGCTCGAACTCGTGAGCTGTGAGATCATGACCTGAGCCGAAGTCGGCCGCTCAACGGACTGAGCCACTCAGGCGCCCCTCCTTCTTACCACATTTTAAAGAGCTATTCGTGTCACTGTCCATTGCATCTGACTGCTGCAGAGTGTTTCAGGGTGTATCTACTACAGGTTATCAATCTGCTCTCCCATTTGTGGATACCCATTTTACCTTTATTTTCCTTCTTCTATAGACAATACTGTATAATAAATATACATCTGAGGCCTCCATGATGCTTTCTTTTTTTTATTTATTATTTCATTTTTATTTTTTAGCGAGAGAGATTGAGAGCAGGGAAGAGGAGCAGAGAGAGAGAATCTTAAGTAGGCTCCATGCTTAGCATGGAACCTGATGCGGGCTCAATCTCACGACTCTAGGTTCGTGACCTGAGTCAAAATCAAGAGTCAGATGCTCAACTGAGCCACCCAAGCGCCCTTATGATGCTTTCTTTGAGATCTATATCCAGGATTGTGATTTCTGGATCATAGTGCCTTCTGCATTCCTATGTTTTATCAAAGGACTGCTGGATTGTGTTCCAGAACAAACTGCAACGGTCTGTACTCCTGTAGAAAGTTCTTGACCGCTTCTGTGTCCTTGGATCTCCCTGGATGCTTAGTGTTATCCAGTGTCCTAGTTTTTCCTGGCACTAATTGATACAAAGTAAAATCTCATTTTAAGTTACATTTCACTGTTACTAAGGAGTTTGAGCATTTCTTCATGTTTATTTTATCTTTTCGTTTTCCCTCTTGTAAAATTGTTCATCTCTTTCTCATTTTTACTTTGAGGTTTCATTACTTGTTAATCTGCAGAAATTCCTTGTATTTCCTAGATACTGGTCTTTAAAATATTTTGAGTGTTCTTGTTTCTATTCTATCATTTGTCTGTAACATTTTTCCTGATGGGTTTCACTGAACAGAAATCTTCAATTTTGATGTAATCAGATTGGAAAAAAATTGCCTTCTGGTTTGTGCTTCCGGGGTTTTGAGAAGTGTTTCCCTAAATTTTATGTCATAAAGTTACTCTTATGTTCTACTAACTTTATAGTTTTCTTTAAAATGTATAGGTCTTTAGTGCATCCAGTTTTTTTTTTTTTTTTTAATGTCACAAGGAAGAGATCCAGTTTATTTTCCATGTAGTGTGCCAGTTTTCCTAGAAGCATTCTCTCTTTTCCCCTTACACAAGGGATGCTACCCTTATTGTAGAACGAGTTCTCTTACATACTCTGAACACTCTATTCTGATCCTTTGGTTTATTTCTTTGCTCTTGCTGTAATATCATATGGCTTTCACACAATGCTTTGTATTATTTTTCTTTCTCTACATGAATAATTCTTCCCATTTTCTCTTAGTCTTGTTTTGAAATAATTGTAGATCACAGGCAGTTGCAAAAATAGTGCAGAGAGGTCTGATTTCCCCCAATGGTTACATTTTATGTAACTTCAGGCAATTCCCCCCAGTGGTTACATTTTATCCAACTACAGTACAATAGCAAAACCCAGAAATTGACATTGGTGCAATGCCTGAACATGGTTCTATGCCATTTGATCACCTGTGTACATACCTGTAACTGGCACTGTGATCAAGGTAGAGAACTATCCCATCATCATGAAGATCTCCTTCCTGCTATACCTTTTTAGTCAAATCCATCTCCCTTCAATCCCTAACCTCTGGTCACTAATCAATTTTCCATCTCTATAATTTTATCGGTACAGGAGTGCCATATAAATGGAATTACACAACAGAAAGCTTTTTGAGATTGAGATTCGTCCAAATTGTTGCATGAGGTAATTTTTGAGATTCATCCAAATTGTTGCATAATTTGAGTAGTATTCCATGGTATATATGTACCTCAATTTGTTTAACCATTCCCTGGGACGTTGGGGCTGTTCCCAGTTTTGGGCTATTACAAATACAGCTGCTATGAACATTTTTGTACAGTTTTTTTTGTGTGTGTGTTTGGATGTAAAGTTTCATGTTTTCTGGGATAAATGCCTTGGAATGTGATAGCTGGGTGGTATGATAAGTGTAAGTTTAGTTTGTGAAGAAACTGCCAAACTGTTTTCCAGGGTGGCTACACCATTTAACATTTCCACCAGCCGTGTATGAGGGATTGAGTTTCTTTGCAGCCGTGCCAGCATTTGGTATTATCACTATATTTTTATTTTAGCTGTTTAGATGTGTAGGGATAACTCTAGGGAGCCTGGGTAGCTCAGTTGGTTAAGTATCCGACTTCGGCTCAGGTCATGATCTCACAGTGTGTGGGTTCGAGCCCCATGTTGGTCTCTGTGCTGACAGCTCAGAGCCTGGAGCCCGCTTCAGATTCTGTGTCTCCCTCTCTCTCTGCCCCTCCCCTGCTCATGCTCTGTCTCTCTCTGTCTTAAAAAGAAAAAACAAAAAACAACGTTAAAAAAAAGTATGGGGTTAGTGAAGTTTGTAGGTTCGTTCCCATTTTGTCCCCTTCATTGTTGCACTTTATAAAGAGTTCAAGGTCTTAGCTATGTGCATGCCATTGATCACAGGCAGAACCAACTGAGAGTTTTCCTACGGCCCAGTGAAATCCTGTTATCAGTGAGGATACCTTATGTCCCTACTTACAGATAATATGATTATGATGTCAACTTCGAATTTGAACCCTGTGCTTGTGGTTCATTTGCCTTGATCTGTATCTGATTTCTTAAAGCTACTTTGCTGAGAAGACCACAAAAATTTATGTTGGAAGAAGTCCTACATCATGACTACATTCAGAAAGTC
Source organism: Puma concolor (assembly GCF_028749965.1). NCBI lineage: Eukaryota > Metazoa > Chordata > Mammalia > Carnivora > Felidae > Puma > Puma concolor. The sequence continues at coordinate 75,857,950 of NC_141678.1, forward strand.
CTTGGCCAAGTAGAGTTTTTATTTCTTTTCTATTAACATATATACTGTATTCATGAAATATCAAACACTTCAAATAAAATTAGGCATCTTTTCCAAAATGTGTTGGTGATGTTTAATGAACATGTAGGTTTTCTTTTGTTTTGTTTTGTTTTGTTTTGTTTTGTTTTGTTTTGGCTGATAGTTGCTTGGGTTAATGGAAGTCAGAAAATGATGGAATAATAAAAAGTTAGGGCACTGGTCAGTTTAGGGCAGAGAAAATTGCTCAAGTGCCAATGGTTATTCTGCAGGCTCTTTTAGAATAGAAAATTACTGGAAATACATGACTTTTTAACCACTGTCTCCCATTCAGCTTAGCAATTGTAATTTATGACCTTTCAAGCTCACTGAAGGTATTTTACTAGCGTTTTGCACATACATATTTCTTTCTGAATGTTGGTAGTTAATATATGTCAGTGATAACAGACTGATAGAGTGTGCCAGTTAGCTTCTGTTCTCACATTCAAGTTATTTATTTGGCTGTCTTCCTTAAGGGCTCTTCTTTTTTCTAAACATTTCAAATATAAACAAACAGTAAAAACCACCATTAGGGGGAGTGAAAAGTTCACACTAATAAAAGATCACTTTACTTAGTTTAAGAAACAGTTTTCTGACTCATTAACAGGCCTTCGTGAGTGTAGTAGTGATTAAACCATGTCAGCTAATTAGCTGCATGGGTCCTACGACATGTCTGGTTGTGTATGTGTCACAGATAGAATAGAAGAGGAACAGCCTGCAGCTTAGGAAAAACAGTATGTTAGCAGGGATTTGACTAGGGGGACTTGTATTAATTGTTGCAATTATTATAGAAAATTAATTGATTAGCAACTCTTCAGTGAAATCCAGAGCATGTAAAATCAAGACGTATTTTCATTTGCTGATGGATACAACTCTTTTTTAAGCCAAAGCAAATATACTTTATTCACTTCTTTGTTCGTGTATTCAACAAGTATTTGGGTGCATGCTACGTGGCAGAAATTCTGGGCACTGGAAATACAGTGTAGAACAAAACAAACATCAATCATCACTTTCAAGTTTACATTATAGTGGGAGAGCCAGAAGAGAAATAAGCAAAACGTCTGGTATGTTAAAGGATTGTAAGTGCTCTGGAGAGACAGGATAAAATACTGTTAGGATAGTAGATTTTGTCATTTATGTTAGTTGGGAAAGGGCTCGCTGAGAAGAGACCTGAAGGGGGTCAGGGAGTGTGCCCTGAAGACCTGCCTGGGGGACACTGTTCTGAGATAAGATCCTGCCTGATGAGTTGAAGAAAACCAAGAAAGAGTCAAGAGCGGATGAAGAGAAAGCATGGGAGACAACAGCAGCCTCATTCATGTAGGATAGGCAGTTGTATAATTTGGCTGTTACTCTGAGCGAGACAGGAAGTCATGGGAAGAATTCCGAGCAGATTCGTGATGCAATGTGATGAAAAAAAAAAAAAATAGCGTCATTCTGCATGCTCTGTTGAGATTGCAACAGGAAAACAGGGGGACCAGTTGAGAGGCTATTGTGTTATTCATGGTGGGAGATGCCAGTGATTTGGAGTGGGGTGGTGGTAGTGAAGGTGTAGAGGAGTCTTACGGCTCCGGATAGAGTACTTTGAAGGTATTACCGGTAGTGGTTTTTTTCTGATGGTGTGGGGTGTGGAATGTATGTGAGGGGAGACTCAAAGATGATTCCAGGATTTTGGCCCGTGGAGCTGTAAAAATGGAGTTGCTGTCAACGTAGATGGTGAGGATTGTGGGAGGCACAGGTTTGGGCAAGAAGACCAGGGACTCACTTTTGAACAGGTCAAGTTTGAGAAGCTAATTGGCTATCCAGAGGGAAATGTTGAGTAGGAAGTTGGATATGTGAGTGTGGAGTCAGAAGACAGCCTCAAGCTGTAAGTTAGGAATTGCCAATGGGTAGTTGGTATTTAGGCCATGAGGCTTGGTGAGATCATTGAAGGAGGGAGGAAGGAAGGGAAGGAGGGTTGCCAGAAAAGTGCGAGGACTAAGCTCTTGGAATGCCAACATTTAAAGGTCAAACATGAGGGAAAATGAAAGACTAAAGCTTGAGAGGTGTCAGGAAGGAATGAAGACCTGGAGGCAAAGAGAAGTGTTTTAAGGGTGAGGAAGTATGAACTATGCCAAATGCTGCTAGTAGATCAAGAAAGATGAAGATTCGGACTTGACATTGGATTTAGTAATGGAGAGGTCATTCGTGACCTTGTCAAGAGCAGTTGTGACAGGTAGAACACTTTTCTGTGGTCTCTAAGGAAAAGGGTAATGTTACGAATGAGGGCATTCTGACTTGGAGAGAGGTTACATATTTCCTTAAGGTTTGTAGTTAGTAAGTGCAGGAGCTGGGACCGTCCCTTGCCAGAATGACTGTCAAATCATCGTATTTACTCAGCATACTTCACCAGTCCCCAGAATAATGTGGCAATTCAACTTCCAGTTTGGGGCAGCATGTTTGTTTCTACTTCTGGGTCGTTTAATTTATGAACAGTGAAAAACTTCAGTGCTCAATTTAGTTTTGATGGCAACATGAGGGAAAAAAGTAGGAATAACCGAGAGGCAGGTGAGATTAGAGGAGAGATTTGGTTCTACCAAATGGGGTCCCTGTTGCCTAAAATTTAGGGGCTCGATGGGCATCGTTTGCTTTTAGCTTAATCGTAGCTCTTGAAACCGAGGCGGGTTGGTGATAGAGCAGAAGTTGAATTCAGACATCCTGATGGCAGCTGTAGAAATTTAGAAAATGACTCATGCCTCAACATCTATGAATCATTTAAAAAATTGTGATATATTTTTGACCAGATAGCTCTACAGTTCTTCAAAACCTGATTCTCATGTGCTCAGGGCTGTTTTGCAATGAGAAAGAAGACTGTGTTGTCTTCCATTGCCATCTGCTCATTGCACATGTCCTTTTGAACAGAATATTGGAACTCCTTTAAAACAGCAGTCCTTAAGTTTCAAGTTCATTGGGAGTAGGTTTCTTGCCACTCAAATAATAAAGTATAATGTTGTCAGTTTAGAGACAAGCTGAGTGTTCAGAAGGTTGTGTCCCTCACAGCTCTCGAATTCCAGAAACCTTTTGTTCTGAGTAAGCAGCTCAATTATTTCTTAGTACATTTTATGGCCTAGCTGTCTTATTGCTTTATAGTCAAGAGTATGATCTGATTCAGTTTTTTCCAAGTCTTTAATCAATTGGTATCAAAAGCACAGCACAAAGAAAACTCATAGTCTTAATAATCACTTCCTTCATGACATCATATTGTGAATTTGACTTGAACACACTCTTCTGACAAATGAAGTAGGAATATTCTATGAGAATCTGAATAAACCTTTACAGACTTTCCTTTTTTCTTCCCTTGCAGCTGTGGCAAGTAAGGTTGAGCTACTTACGGTCCTTGTTTCTTGTGTTCCCCGTCAGAAGGTGGGTAGTGTAGGCTGTTCATGTGTGCCCATTCTCATGAGAGAGAATTTGAGTTTGTTGCTCTGTAAGTCTCAGGGGGCCTGCCTGGCACACAGGAAGTACGCAGACTGAGATGATATTGGCTCTCCTCTGAAAATGCCCGTGTTCCTGGGATAGAAATACACCTTGCTTTTGCATTTCAGAGTTAAAATTTATTTGTAATGTTTGTTTATTTTTGAGGGGGGGAGGGACAGAGAGAGAGGGAGACACAGAATCCAAAGCAGGCTCCAGGCTCTGAGCTGTCAGCACAGAGCCCGACATTGGGCTCGAACTCACAAACTGCGAGATCATGACCTGAGCCGAAGTCAGACACTTAACTGACTGAGCCACTCAGGTGCTCCCGAGAGTTTAAAAAGCAATGTAGAGAAATTAACATTGATCTCATACTCGATTTTTCACATGTTGTCCTGTTTTATAGCTTTAGAAATCACATGAGATATCAGTGTTATATGTGATATCACAGAACAGCATGGTCTTATCACAACATCACTCCATAGGTTATTGATGGTTTTAAAGGAGGAAAAAATAGTTACAGTGGGGATATCTGGTAGTCAGTACCTTAATCAAATGGTGTAGGACAATGTGATGTTACATGCCTCCTGTGGTGATGTACCATGAAGTGTATACAATGTCATCTATGAAGTATTCTTGCCCAAAATGTTTTACTTGAGCCTAGTGATGTTTTGGGTTCAAATTCCAGTTTATGGAAAAATAGGAGATAGAGAAACAAGCTAAATGACATGAGAAAAAAAAAATCACACAAATCTAAAATGTGTAACATTTTATGAGCAATTCATTTTGTTTTGTTTTGTTTTTTAATTAATATGAAAAAAACAAAGTTGGGACTGTTTTAGAACTAAAGACCAAAGAGACATAACAACCAAATGCAATGCATACAACTTGAATATTTACTGGTTTAAAAGAAGTTACAGAAAACATTTTTTAGACAGCTAAAGTAATTTGAATATAGGCTGGATTATAGATGCTATTAGAGAATTATTATGGTGTTGATAATGGTGATTGTGATAATGGGATTGTGTTTATGAAGGACAATTGTCTTTATTTTTAAGCTGTATATTTTAAATTATTTAGTGGTGAATTGTCATAGTGTGTGTAGATTATTTTCAAAAGGTTTAGCAAAAAAGAATATGTATGTAGGTACATACATACACAAATGTTGACAAGGGAAATATGGTACCATATTATTCGTTGAGTGAGTTTTATACTCTTTTTTGAACCTTTTGTACCTTTGAAATTTTTCATAATAAAAAATTGGATCATAAGGGGAAAAGTAAATTTCATCCTAAGGTTTTTATTAAAAGAAAAATCAAATTAAATAGTCCAAATCCAATGAAAAACAGAGATATGAGATCTTCCCTTGTCCTTTGAATTCTTCCTAGGGCTTTCTATGCCTTCATATATCTAGGCAGAAGAAAGCTGACAAGATAGAGGATAATTGTGGGAGAACTGAACCAGACACCGAAGAGAGACGGTTGAGGATTAGAAAGTGATCGGCCATGTCAAACCAGCAGCTTTATAAGACTGTAAGAACTGAATAAAATTGGTTGGATTTAGAAAGAATGGAAAGAATAGGTGTCAACAGTACATTATTGTCAAAGCAGCCTCTCTTTCCTCACGTCTGTCCAGGGCATTGCTTCTCTCTGTTAGTACTGGAGAGTTCTGCCCTGGAGTGTCAGAGAAATCATTGATCTCTTCATGTAGAAGGAGCTCTTGAGTCCTTAGATCCTGTTTGTGGATAGAAACTCGAATACCTGAGACCTTTTGTAGTGAGAAAAGGGAAACAGGGAGTCAAAGACCACAGGTTTCAAAATGTTGATTGTAATTAGAATGACAGAGACAGAGAACTAGATTTACAACCAGGCGTCAGTAACAAGGGAAGGTGTGTTGGATAAAGATGACATGTGAACATGTTAGAAGGACAAAGGCTAATTTAGTGGACATTAAAATGGTAGACAGGTAGAGGATGACTAAGGGAGTAAGATTCTTGAAAGAGTCCAGAAGGAGTTCGATTTAACAAAAAAAGGGTCTTCTCTTGCTTGGCAAACAGAGCTTAGTAAATGCTAGGTATCATTATTCTGTTTATTCATTCAGTAAGTACATATTGACCAGTAGTAGAAGTCAGGAGCTCTTCTTAGTGTTGGTGAGCCACTGCAGATCCCAGTAGAATGAAGTTTGCTTGGTGATGATTAAATAGCAAAGGTGGCGGGCTTACCCTTGAGGAACACAGATTACAACTTTCTTTTTTTTTTTTAATATTTTTTTAGATGTTTATTTATTTTTGAGACAGAGACAGAGCATAAATGGGGGAGGGTCAAAGAGAGAGGGAGACACAGAATCTGAAGCAGGCTCCAGGCTCTGAGCCGTCAGCACAGAGCCCGACGCGGGGCTTGAACTCACGGACCGTGAGATCATGACCTGAGCCGAAGTCGGACGCTTAACCGACTGAGCCACCCAGGCGCCCCAGATTACAACTTTCTAAACAAATTACACATAAAGCCGTAAGTATTATGTGCCCGTATATAGAACATGTACTGAAAATATGTTTGCAGAAGTAGTGATTCATGGGTTTGGGGACAGAGCGCTCACAGCAGAGAAGAGCTAGGATTTGAAAGATTGTACACTTGGGGCGCCTGGGTGGCGCAGTCGGTTAAGCGTCCGACTTCAGCCAGGTCACGATCTCGCGGTCCGTGAGTTCGAGCCCTGCGTCAGGCTCTGGGCTGATGGCTCAGAGCCTGGAGCCTGTTTCTGATTCTGTGCCTCCCTCTCTCTGCCCCTCCCCCGTTCATGCTCTGTCTCTCTGTCCCAAAAAAAATAAAAATAAAAAAATAAAAATAAAATAAAAAATGAAAGATTGTACACTACAGATAGATTCTTGTTAAACATTTTTTGGAAACTCTATGCACACGTGCATCATTCAAACAAAAGAAACTGGTGAGTCAGGGCCATTTTATTTCATTATTTATTAAGCTATAGTTTGGAATACAGTGAAGTAGCCAAAGGGAAACTTTAAGACCAATGAATTTATCTTGAGAATTAGGATTCCCACTCAATGTAGCCTCTTCTTAATTTCCTTCTTCATAGATAGTTGTCATTGTGTTTTTTGTTTATTTTTGGTTTGGTATCATTAGAGAATTATTCTAAATGTTGTATGCATATGTATGCGTGTATACATGTATATAGATACACATACATATGTCTTCCTTTTAAAGCCCAGAATGGGAGTGTGTTTTAAACACTACACTGTATCTTTATCTCCCACTATATATTTTGGAGATTATTTCATATCTCACACTGCAGCGTTCCATTGTAAGGCTCTATCATAATTTAATCTCTTGATTGGTGGACACTAAATTTTTTTCTATGTACCCTTTAAAAATGAGAGAAAATTTGGGGCACCTGGGTGGCTTAGTTGGGTAAGCGTCTGACTTCATTTGGCTCAGGCCATGATCTCACAGTTTGTGAGTTTGATCCCTGCTTCGGGCTCTGTGCTGACAGCTCAGAGCCTGAAGCCTGTTTTGGATTCCATGTCTCCTTCTGTCTCTGCCCCTTCCCTGCTTGACCTCTGTCTCTCTCTCCCTGTCTCAAGAATAAATAGACATTAGAAACAATTTTTAAAAATTAAAGACAATTTTAAACACAAACAAATCAAGTAATGTCATGAATCCTCTTGTACTAAAAAGAACTTCAACACTCATTTTTATAGGCTGGGTTCCTTGGTGAGCAAACCCTGAGATGGAGATTCGCCCTCAGGTTTATTAGGGAGTGCTCTCGGTATCAACATCCAGGGAAAGGAAGGACGGGAAGTGGGTTCTGCCAAAGGGAGAAGTTGAGTTATGATGAGTCTTAGTGGAATCTCAGTTGACCCCGGGGAGTGGGGTGGGGGGGGTGAGGGGAACTCTGAAGATGGAATGACCCTTTAGGGCTATTCTGAATGGATACGAGAGGACCTGGTTTTTATATCCCTGAATCGATCAGTCATTGGATATGGGCTGTCCCAGGGGAAGGGGGTAAGAGCTTGAGTAAAACATGTCCTTTTGGCTAGGGCATTTCCTTTCTCCCTCTATATGCCGCTGAGCCCTGACATCGTATCATTTTGTTCATAAATATTACAGTTCTACTTACTTTTGATTAACGTGATTTAGTAAAACACATTGATTAACCAAGTTGAGTGAAGAATGACGTTTTCTGGTATATGGAAGTTTTTGGCAAGTGAAGACAGTATAGAATAGTGAAGAGTGTTTCATTAGGAATCAGGAGGTCTGTGTATGCCTGTGAGCTCAGTTTGCCATGCGATTTTGAGAAAGTGGCCAATGTATCTGAATATCCACCAAAATAAAAACTGTTAGATGGCAGATGAGCTATATTCTCTCCATTTCTAAATCAGGAAGCCAGTTTACTTATTTATTTATTTTTGGTCAACTATAAAAGTCTTTCTTTTCTAACTGCTTAAATGTAAAAAAACAAGCAAAGCAGCAGGAAGTAGACCCATTTTCCTCAACTTTTGCAAAGGTTTGGTTTACTGATATAGGCAAAGGGTGCTTGCACTTCTGTTGTTCCTGTGGAACACTTTCTGTTGAATTCTCTGGTGCCATTTTATGAAAATATTCTCTGACTTACAATTTCTTGAGACCAGATTAGCTGTCTGTTCCCCTTCTGCCTCATTTATGTTATCACTTCCCTTCCTCCCTCCTGTCATGCTCGCTTCCTCCCTCTTTCCTCATCACTCTGCCTAGAAAATAGGTCTTTTTCTTGCCTCTAGCCTTACATATTGCATCAAACCCCATGATTTATTGTTCTTCTGTATCGTCTTGTATTTTCTTTTTCTTTCAAAACTCATAATTTTAGCTAAGCTTCTTCTTTGTGCGCACCCAGCCTAATTGTCATAGCATCATATTTGTTTTCCCTCTCTGTAGTTTTTTCACTGCGTAATCCAAACTTTATACTATGTCACAGAGTTTTAGCGTGTCGCTTCTCTGTCTACTTAATGGGACCACTAAGTCACATTAGTCTGATCCTGCCCAAGACTAATGTGAAATCTGGTAGTATCTTCTCCCTTCTCAAAATCTATTTTGGTTAAGTGTAGACTCATTTGTCCCATATATTAGAATCTGAATTTGTTAATGACTTCACTGGGCATCTGTAGTGTAATAATAGTGCTTATCCTTTACGTAGAAGGCTTTTAATACTTCAAAATGCTTTTCTTTTCTCTTGTCCTTGTAGTACCTTTCTGTGAAGCCTATTTCGTAGTTCATGCGCATCGCTATCAACTTGGTGTGAGCACCAAGTCCTATCTGTTGTGTCTTCGAAATAGCTCTCATATTCCTCTGGTTATTGCCATTCTCACTATTACTGTCCTTCATCATATATTCATTGGAGACAGCCTATGTGGCAGAAACCATGCTAAGCATGATGTGGTGAATACACACACACGGTTCTGATCTTAGGGAACACGAGCATAAAGAGTAGTAGCGGAGAGTAGAAGACGTTTGTTGGTGAAACAAAAAAGCCAGAAGTAAGTAATGAGAGATTGTGATAAATGTCAGTACCATCATTTCTTACCAGCAGTACTGCAGCGGCCCCACTGTCTTCAGACCCACAGTGTTATCCCTATTCATTGTATTGCGGCTGGAGTGATCTTTCTGAAAAGCAAATTCGGAGGTCAAACTCTTGACCTGTTTCCTGTTGCTGTCAGGTAAAACTCTACACTCCTTCAGATGGCTTATCAGCTCCTTTATCATTTGGTGCATATTGACCTGTTGTTTCTTGTGTCATCATTTGGCCTTTGTGTTCTGAATGCCACCTCTCCTATTTTCACTGCCAAGAAAGAATTGAGCTTTCTTATCTATGGGTTTTAGAACATGCAATTCCCCCAGCCTTTTCCTGGGTTAATTCTCACCATTATTTCTCCAGAAATCCTTCCTGGACCCACCAAAGTGTAGGTTAGGATGTCCACCTTTTGTATCTCCATGGGTCTCGAGATTTCTCCTGTATCACACTCTATGGTAATTGTTTGCTTGCTCATGTATATGCTCTACTGGATAGTTGAATTGTGTCTATATTATCAGCTGTTGTAATGCTGTGATACAGGCACAAAATTAAAACTTGGGAAATGCTTCTCTGAAATATATACTAATTATTATTATTATGAGACAGAATTTAATTTAAAAGCTGTTTTAGTATCACATAGGAGGTTGCAGTATTACTGCTAAAGAAGTCATGCAGAACCAAATTGTCATATTTGCAGATAATAGAATTGTGTCTGACAAACCTATACAGTGGTACTTTTAGGTTATAGCAGGAAGTCATTGAAAGATCATAACCTTATTAAAAATCCAACTTTATTAAATATGAAATGGCACTGCTGGAAGAAACCAGTAGATGTGGAGGCAGAATGTGAAAAAGTCGGGGCGCCTGGGTTGAGCTTAGGACTTCAGCTCGGGTCATGACCTCACAATTTGTGAGTTTGAGCCCCACATCAGGCTTACTGCTGTCAGCACAGAGCCTGCTTCAGATCCTCTGTCCTTCTCTCTCTGCCCCTCCCCACTTGCATTCTCTTAAAAATAAAATAAAAATATTTAAAAAAATAATAAGAACGTGAAGAAGTAGGAAAATCTGTGTTTTTTAAAAATTAGTATTTACTGAGCATCTGCCATGTGCTAGGCATTTCACTAGTTGCGTTATGTGCATTTTTTTCTCTTAATCATTAGGATGGCTTTCCTAAAAGACGGTATTATTGTCCATCTTTTACAGATGGGGAAGCTGAGACCCAGAGGGGTAACTTTTTCAAGATTCCATAAAAGAGCCAGGATTTGAATACAGTTCTTCTAATTGTGAGTTCAGAGTTCTTTCAATTATGATTATTTTTGTTCTTCTTGTTGACTGAAGTACAATTGTATTTCTATGCAGAACTAAGAAATAGGGGAAATTCAGTGAAATAGACAAATACATGAAATTAAAGTAACCAAAAGAGATGACTTAATTTTTACCTCTAAGATCCTTGCTCTTTACGATTTGAGGTTTTTGACTTCAAAGTGATGCAAAATTAATTTTATAAATAACTGTTGGGGAGAAAACTAAACCTCAGAAATGATATGACCAAAGACTACATGTTTAGTGGTAGAATGAGGTGTAGACTCTGGAACTTCTGCTATTTGGCTGTAAAACTTTATCACTGTAAAATTTTTATTTGATATACAATCTCTAAATGTAACTTTAACACTGATTTTGATATAAACATGAATGAAAATGGAATGTTCCTAATCTTCTTCTTTTTCTAGAAGTATCTAGTCTTAGAACATACCTGTTTGTGATTTGAAAGCCAGCATTTTCCCTTGATATATTAGTGACAAAATATGAATATGTTGTACACAATATTTTGGAGAGTTGGATAATTTTATTCAGAATTTCTATTAAAGTTAATACTATGTCAGATTAATAATTTGTTCAGTCACTTTTGTTTTGGGCCTTTTCCATGAAAATATGAATTTTAAAATCTCAATCCTGTTCTAGGACTTTCATTTCCATTTAATATAAAGCTTTTTTGGAATGTATTTAATTCCCTTCAGACAATAGATGATAATGTTGCAAACAAAGACTGGATTATTAGCTAATCAATAGAGTGGTTGAGTGATGATGGTTGAAAAACTGCATACTCTTGATTTATATTGCCTTTTATTGCTCTTAAGTCATGTGTGGTGCCAATTTAGAGTGTCTTGGCTTATCCGTTACTCATTTTATTTTATTTTTTTTACATATACATATATATTTTATTTTTAATTTAATTTTTAATTTTTTAAAATTTACATCCAAGTTAGCGTATAGTGCAACAATGATTTCAGGAGTAGATTCCTTAATTCCCCTTACCCATTTAGCCCATCCTCCCTCCCACAAGCCCTCCAGCAACCCTCAGTTTATTCTCCATACTTATGAGTCTCTTCTGTTTTGTCCCCCTCCCTGTTTTTATATTATTTTTGTTTCCCTTCCCTTATGTTTATCTGTTTTGTCTCTTAAGTCCTCATATGAGTGAAGTCATATGATATTTGTCTTTCTCTGACTGACTAATTTCACTTAGCATAATACCTTCCAGTTCCATCCACGTAGTTGCAAACGGCAAGATTTCATTCTTTTTGATTGCCGAGTAATACTCCATTGTATATATATACCACATCTTCTTTATCCATTGATGGACATTTGGGCTCTTTCCATACTTTGGCTATTGTTGATAGTGCTTCTATAAACATGGGGGTGCATGTGTCCCTTCAAAACAGCATACCTGTATCCCCTGGATAAATGCCTAGTAGTGCAATTGCTGGGTTGTAGGGTAGTTCTGTTTTTAGTTTTTTTGAGGAACCTCCATAATGTTTTCCAGAGTAGCTGCACCAGCTTGCGTTCCCAGTCTGTTACTCATTTTAAAGAAATTCAAACTTAGATTCCTGTGTCCTACCTAATTACATTGCTAGGTCGTGGCTGATTTGCCCATTTTTTGTTTTAATCAGTTGTTTAGAACTAGGTTACCACTTGTTACCAAGCGGTACTCTCATTTAATCCTTCTTAGAAATACTTGTCTGTGATATAAGCCTTGTTATCCTTTATTTCACATTATTTCATTAGTGCTTTTAGTGGCTTTTCTAAAGTTTCACTTTTATTAGATTTTTAAGATAGTAGACAAAATGTTTTGAAGCATTTATATTTTTGATGGAACGAGATTATCATTTTTTTCTTATATATATTTCTTTTTTTAAATATAATTTATTGTCGAGTTGGCTATTGTATATATTTATTTGTATTAAGAATGTTCACACAGTTTGCTCATATAATGAACTGAAGATTCCTCATCCTGTTCCTTGGTTCGCTTTCTTTCTTCTTCTTTTCTTTCATTTAAGTTATATACTCACACAGTATAGGGTCAAGTAGATCTAGAAGACTTTATTACACCAAAAAGCATGAGAGAAAAAAAAAAATGTTGAAAGCCAAGAGGTTTATGGTATAATGATTGAGGATTATGTGAAAGTTTAGGTAATTCACAGGACATCCATCAGTTTGGTTGCAAGTGACAAGTACCATGGAAGGCAAAGACTGTCTGTCTTAGTTTAAGGTGAGTCTCTAAAATGGCCCAGGTTATTAAATAAATACCAGTGACTTAATTATTGAAAGCATCTGCTAGATCAGTAGATGTTCAAGAAATTCTTATTGCTTAATTATTACACCATAGCCAGATTTCTAGGTTTTAAGGAATTGAATATGTCTTTTCTTTGATTCAGAAATTCAAGTTAGGGGAGTTGCCCCTGGGTGGCTCAGTTGGTTAAGCAACTGACTCTTCATTTCGGCTCAGGTCATGATGTCACAGTTTGTGGGATCGAGTCCTGTGTCAGGCTCCGCGTGGAGGGCAGGGAGCCTGCTAGGGATTCTCTCTCTCTCCTCTCTTTTCCCCCCCCTTCTCTCTCTCTCTCTCTCTCTCTCTCTCTCTCTCAAAATAAATAAACATTAAAAAAAAATTCAGGTTAAGATTTTGTAGTCTCTCAAGTTGTCATAAATAGAATGTGTTTGTTGTGTATGCTAATGGAAATTGTAAGCTCTTAGGAAAAATTACCTATGATTCAAGAATAATTTGTTTCAGTGGAGAGTATGTTACTATACCCTAAAAAAGTAAGAATACTTGTTGTTTTTCAAAATTAAATTAAAAGTGTATTCATACATTATTAGGTACATGTCCAGCTTAGCATGTATGGCATTTAATTTTATGTATATATGTGTATATATGTGTGTATATATATATATATTTGTATATATGTATATATATATACACACATATATATATAATACACATACCTCACAGTGTTTTTGTCTTCTCATAGGTGAGTAGATACATTAGTATTTTTAAGGAGAAAATAGACTTTTTTTTGTTCTTCCATGTAATTTATTTTTAAATTTTTGTTTAAATTCCAGTTAGCATAGTGTGTAATATTATTTTCAGGTGTATAATATGGTGATTCAACACTTACATATAACGCCTGGTGCTCATCACAACGGCACTCCTTAATCCCTGTCATCTGTTTAACTCACCTCCCTCCCCTCCTCCCCTCTGGTAACCATCAGTTTGATCTTTATGAAACTTTTTGTTTTCTAGAAGAAAAGTGTTATTCTCTCAGAAAAGTGATAGGAAGAATTCAGAACCTTTTAGGAGAGAGACACACAAATTATTTGATTTCTATTTGATTTTCTCTTTTGTTAAGAATTAATTTTGTCTGGTTAACCTTGTTGGACCAACAAGGTCCAAATTAATTGGATCTAATTTATATTGAAAAATAAGAGTGATGGAATCTCATTAAAAAGCCACATGTGCTACTTTGACAATATATCCCTTTAAGAAGTAAGATTGCTTTTAGAATACAGCTTTGCATTAGTAGTATTTCGTTGCAACTAGAGGAGTCAGTGCTCCCCAAATTGATACATGAATTTGATGCAGCTCTAGTCATAATCTCACCAGGCTTTTCTGCAGACATTTACAAGCTGATTTTTAAATTTGTGTGGAAGTTAAGAGGACCCAAAGGAATATCCAAAGGAATCTTGAAAGTAAGAACTAGCAAATTTCAGTGCTGAAAGGAAATATTTATGTGTTCTTTTGGTGTGGAGATTTCTTGAATTCTCTTAGAAATTAAGCAGGATTAGCTTTTACATATTGGACTTATATGAAACCGAAACATATATACATTTTACAGTGACCTATCTAAACCATCCAAGTTCATCTTTCACGTGTTGGTCAACTGATGATGAATTTTAATTATCTTCTAGTGTATGAATGGGCCTGGCCACAGGATGATGGTTGTATTTGTCTCCCTGCCCCCTTCTCGCCCCCAACAAACCCTCCTCCCCCCGCACTTTGTAGGGGCCTTAAGATTTTTCCTTTATGCAATTGTTTGTCAGTCTTCTTACCACATCATGTATGCCATGGATGTTATCCTTACAAACTTTGGGGGTGTAGTGTATCTGAGTGTGCAGTGAGGAAAATTGTACATTTATGTGTAACAAAACTTGAAAAATGTGGCCTTAAACAAGTGGAAGTTAATTTATCCTATGTAACAAAAAGTCCAGTCTAGAGTTCGAGAAATTCTGTAAAGCCTGAGCTCTCCAATTTTTTGAATTAATGCAACATCAGTGAGGATGTCTCCACGTCTGGGGTGAGATCACAGAGCCAGTGTTGAGATGTCCCTGACAGTCTTCTCTGCCTCCAGCTTTTGAACATTCCCCCAAACCCACTTCTCCACAGTCTGCCCCCAACTCCGATTTAATACCCTTGTGTCTAGGAGGTTTTAACATTAAGAGTGTTCTGAAAGTCAGGAGCACAAATCCACTTCTCCACATGAGTCCTAAATAAGACTTTGTCTCTTCTCCTCGTCCTCTCACCCTCACCCCTCTCCCCGCACCCACTGCCCCAGACATGTTCTGATATTGTATTGTTCTTTTCTTGATTTTATTTTAGGGAGAGAGAGAGCGAGCGAGCGAGGGAGCGCGAGCAAGAGAGTGGGGGAGAGGGGCAGAGAAAGAGAATCTCAAGCAGGCTCCATGCTCAGTGCAGAGCCCTACGCAAGGCACAATGTTATGACCCTGGGATTATGACCTGAACCAAAATCAAGAGTCAGACACTCAACCAACTGAGCCACCCACGTGCCCCTGTATTCTGTTTTTTTCAATACCATCTTCCAATTGGTCACCAGGTCCTTTTGATTAATTATTATTTATTTAGAAGTTGTCTCTGTTTATTCAGAACCGCCCTAGTCCCAGCAGCAAGGACGTATCAATAGCAGCTACTGATTGTGATATCCATTGCGGGTTCATGTTTCATTTCAGGTCTTCTTTATGATTATTTACCTTTTAAATATTTCACTTAACAGATACTTTCTATTTAGATCTTTTAGGGTACCAGCCAAGAAATAGCATTGGGCATAATTTAAAGACCTTTGACAGGGCATATATACCTATGGGTCAGGACAGGTTAGTGTAATTTTTTTGAAAATACAGCAGTGAATTTTGGAATCCGGTTCCTGCTGCACCCTACCTCCTTCCGCCATCCCCAACATAAGACATAAGATGGTAACTCTACCTTGGTCAGACAGAACTTCTTACATTATTCCTCAAATGAGCAGTTAACTAGCTGATGTAATATCCCCTGGAAAAGATGTAGTTAAGTTTTTCTTTTTTCTTTTTTAAGTTTATTTATTTTGAGAGAGAGAGAGAAAGCATGAGTGGGGGAGGGGCAGGTCTGTACTGACAGTGTGGAGCCTGACACGGGGCTTGAACCCATGAACCGTGAGGGTATGACCTGAGCTGAAGTCAACCCTTAACTGACCGAGCCACCCAGATGCCCATAGTGAAGTTCTTTACCATTATTTCCTGAGAGGGAGAGAGCATTGCTTTTTGATTGATTAATTTTAGTATTATAAAATTCTTTTAAAAGAACATATCCCGGTTATGGGTTGAGTTGTGTTCCCCTAAAATTCAGATGTTGAAATTCTAACTTCCAAAACCTCAGAATTTGACTTCATTTGGACATAGGGTTTTTATGGAGGTAATGAACTTAAAAGGAGGTCATTGGGGTAGGCCCTAAACGAATATGACTGCTGTCCTAATTAGAAAGATATTTGGACATACAGGGAGAATGCCGGAAGAGCGTGACGATGGCCTTCTGCAAGCCAAGGAGAGGGACCTCGAACAGATCCTTCTCTTGACAGTCAACCCTACCTATACCTGATTTCAGACTTTTAGCTTCAAGAACGATGAGACAATAAATTCTGTTGTTTAAGCTACTCAGTTTGTGGTCATGGCAACTGTAGGAAACTGATCCAGTTCTTTATGAAAATCCTTCATTGCCCTTAATGAGAATTCCTCTCAGATTCTGGTCGACTGTCAATTCTTGATTTCTGTGAGAATGTGGGGGATTTTTGTAATTATTTTAATAATTTCTGGAGAAGCTGAGTTAGAGATTGATGTGTTTTCTAAAATATATACCTTCATCATGTTATGGATGATCATTTTCACTTGTTTTAAGGGCTTTGAAATTGCATTGTTCTTCTAGGTTTCCTTGAGTGCCTTGTCACCTGAATACCAGAATGTTCTTTCCTGTTCTGTTGCATCAGAGCAGGCACACCTCCCCATAGCATACATGTTCCTTAGTCCTTAGTCTCTGTGTTTGCATTTTCTTTAAGCAAAGCAGTATGCATTGGATATAAGTCCTCAAATATCTAGAGAAATGATGTTCTCTTCAGATTTCACATATTGCATTCGATGCTGTGAGCTTATTTAACTGAGAGAAATCTTTGGGTGATATAATTTAATACTGAATGTTGTCACCATGGAGAAATGAATTCCTTCCAGATTCCCTTTTTGAAAAAGTCATTGTTGGGTATGTTTTTCAGCCAGGAACATGCTGTACCAAATTTATTAAAATTGGTTCAGTGCTTTGTTTCATTTTATAATATCAAATAGAAATACGGAAATTAAAAAAAGAAATATGGAAATAATTATGTCATGGTAGCCTATGAAATGGTGAAAATGATATGTATAAGGTTTTATTAATAGGAAGTGAACTTGGAATTTTTTTCTTAAATGCGTACCTTTTACTTGTAACAAAAGATGAAGTTTTTGGGGGTGCACAAACTGATAAGAGTCATGTATTTTTTTTTTTAATTTTTAATGTTTATTTTTGAGAGAAGTAGACAGAGTGTGAGTGGGGGAGGGCCAGAGAGCAAGGGAGACACAGAATCCGAAGCAGGCTCCAGGCTCTGAGCTGTCAGCATAGACAGCACAATCTTAGCATTCTAAAGAGTCTATAGTTACACACATACCAGTTGTCACTTAAAAATTGGGGGCAGAAAAAATCACTACAGTGACTATTTCTGATTGATCGTTTGTCAGTTCTGTAGGTGACCCGCTAGTGTCTCATAAGATCTGGTGGAGTCTTCTGTCTTCTGTGGAGCCCTCTTTGATTAGTCCATTCTTCATTTCTTTTTAACTTCTCTGAGCTAGTATTTAAGTTTTTAGCCACACAAGTTTATAACACTTAAATCTAGTTGTTTCACCAACTAGATCTTGATTTTGTCATGTGAAGGAATAATTCCCTGTATGTGTGCTGTCCTGCCAAAGGTATACTCCCACGTACACTACTTAATTGAGTATTCATCTCAAATTTGAACCCCTTTACCAGAACTAAATTTTTATTATGCAGAAATGAGTTTAAAGGGAAATCCTTTTTCCCTCAGTGTCGGAAGTTACAATAAAAGACATTCATGATCTTGAGACATAATAAATACAGTTGAATGAGTTTTCCTTTGAACATACTCTTTGTGTGTGTGTGTGTGTGTGTGTATAAGTTTTATTTTGGGGGGTGGGGGAGAGACAGAGGGAGACACAGAATCCGAAGCAGCCACCAGGCTCCAAGCTGTCTGCACAGAGCCGGATGCGGGGCTTGAACTCACGAACCACGAGACCATGACTTGGGTTGAAGTCGGACTCTTAACCGACTGAGCCACCTGGGCACCCCTGAACATACCTTTTTTAATGTTTAGCACACAGTGAAACAACCTTTTTCTTGAACATCGCTATTTATTACTGGTTTGGAGACCTGACAAGATTTACAGACCTCACTTGTCATTGGTAGCATAGCAGAATGAATAAGATGACAGCATCTGAAGTCAGGCTTCATGGGTTTTGACTTGGGCTCCATTATTTCGCTTTTCATCTTGTGACTCTTTGTGACTCACTGTCTGTATCTGTGAAAGAGAAGTGATAATAGTACTTGCTGCATGATTTATTGTGAGAATTGAGATTTTAATTATATTTTATATATATAATGGAATTTTATGTATTGTCCTTTATGTGTGTCGTGTATATGATGTCGTATATATGATGTGTCGTATATATATGAGAATCTTGGCACTCAGGAAGTTCAAGTTGGCTTCATAATACAAATGTATATGTTCTACAAGGAAATAATATAATATTTGACATTATTCTTATGACGTTTCTAGGTTTGAAAACACAATGGCAGGAAACAGCCTTGTCCTACCCATTGTTCTTTGGGGTCGCAAAGCACCAACACATTGCATCTCAGCAGTACTTTTAACAGACGACGGGACCACGATTGTAACTGGATGCCATGATGGACAAATATGTCTCTGGGATCTCTCAGTAGAATTGGAAGTGAGTATTTGAAATGGATATTGTATTTTTTAGAATCAAGGAGCTTCTTAATCAAAAATAACAGTCCCAGAATAATATTTGGCCTCATAACAGGTTTTCTGTGAAATGTGTTGTGACTAAAATTATTATTATGTAGATTGTTAATTTGTATTATTCGTCAGAGTTGGTTTCTGCTGCCTTTTGGCTGTTTCCAGTTGTGTCTACCCTAGGTGGGTTCATATGTTACATTTAAGATTTATCAAAAGATTTTTATTCATACTGAAGGAAGTTTCCAGAAAGGTATTAAAAACCGATTTTGAACATTTTTACCTTCTAAGGTGAATGTCTCGAAGACAGCAAAACTTTTTATAAAGCATAAATTTGATTGTATTTATTACGTATTATCATTCTTTCTTACTATGGAGCGCTCAGTGTGCTGTGGTTCGAGGCCTTCTCGGTGGACAGGCCAGGGAAGTAGGAGTTGGGGATATGCATGCAGAGTTCACACTGATACCTCCAATTCTGGGATAACACCTCAGGGTTTATTTTCCTTTTTTCCTCATATTTTTCATCTCCCTCTCTGATAATTTTCCCCAGGGATTTTTTCTGTCAAGGGTAACAGAGAAAATGGGGTGGTAGGTGGCATGGCATATAGGGCAAACAAGTTGAGGTTTTTTGTTTTTTTTTTGTAATAGCCTTATTGAGATAAAAATACAGTTCACTCTCTTAAAGAAGTTGTGTTATTTATATATATATATATGTATATATATATGTATATATATGTGTGTGTATATATATGTATGTATATATATATATATATATATATATATATATATATATATATATATATATATGATGCAGTATTATTCAGGCATGAAAAAGAATGAAATCCTGCCATTTGGGACGACATGGATGGACCTCAAAGGGCATCATGCCAAGTGAAATAAGTCAGACAGAGAAAGACAAATAACTATGATCTCCCTTACATGTTGAATCTGAAAAATACATATATTTTAAAAAATGAAGCTCATAGTGAACAGATTGGTGGTTGCCGGGGGTGGGGGTGGGAGAAGTAGGTGAACTTTTCTTGTTTTTGTTTTTTAGTTTAAATAAATTAAAAAAATAAAGTGTACATTACTACAGTCAATTTTACAACATTTGCATTACCTCAGAAACGCACCCTGTACTCTTTAGCTGTCATTCCTAATACCCCCGTTTCCTCCCAAGGCAACCACTGATCTGTTTTTCTGTCTCGTTTTACAATGTGCAATATACATAAGGACGTTAATTTGATACGATAAATGGTCCCGTGTCCCATATGTAACTCCTCTGTGGGTTTCCCTATTCTGGACATTTCATATACTTGGAATAATATGTGTTTTTTTTGTGTGTGTGTGACTGGCTTTTTTTTTACTTAGCATACATAATCTCAGAGTTTACTGTGTTGTAGCATGTATCAATACTTCATATTTTTATTTTATTTTTCAATTTAATTTTATTTTTTTTAAAGAAGTTTTTAATAAGTTTGTTTATTTTGAGAGAGAGAGAGACAGAGGGCAAGCAGGGGAGGGGCAGAGAGAGAGGAAGACACAGAATCTGAAGCAGGCTCCAGGCTCCAAGCTGTCAGCACAGAGCCTGACATGGGGGCTCAAACCCATGAACTATGATATCATGACCTGAGCCAAAGTCAGATGCACAACTGACTGAGCCACCCAGGTGCCCCTATTTTATTTATTTTTTTAATTTATTATTGTTGTTTTTATTTATTTATTTATTTTTTACTGATTATTTGTTTTTGAGAGAAAGAGAGAGTGCAAGCAGGGGCGGGGCAGAGAGAGAGAGAGAGAGAGAGAGAGAGAGACACACACACACACACACACACACACACACACACACACACACACACACACACAATCTGAAGCAGGCTCCAGGCACTGAGCTGTCAGCACAGAGCCTAATACGAACTTGCGAACCGTGAGATCATGGCTTGAGCCGAAACTGGATGCTCAACTGACTGAGCCACCCAGGCACCCCTATATTTCACATTTTTAAGTGGTCAAATAATATTCGATTGTATGGGTGTGCTAAATTTAACTTACCAGTTGACGGACATTTGGGTTGTTTGCGCTCTGGGCCATACTGAATAATGCTGCTGTGAACATCGGTGTGTGCGTTTTTGTGTGGCGCCACCTTTTTGTTGTTCTTCAGTACACACCCAGGCACGGAACCATTGGAACTGGAAAATCGATGTGTACACTTAGATGACATGTAAAGGCTGGGTGTACATGTTGGAAAGTAGCTGGAGAGAAGAATTACAGGATGTGATACACCTTCAGGATTGGTAGTAAACTAAATATGAATCAGCAGTGAAGTCGTGAGGAGAAAAAAAATCATAGCACGTTTTACTGGAATGATTACAAGCAATGAGACTTACTTATGAGAGCTTAGAAACAATTCTTTCACTATTTTTTTTTTTTTTTGCATAGATTTTACTGTAGTGTTATATTTATTTAAGTTCAAGTAAGAGGGAGAAAAGTGACTGGGGGGAGTAAGAAATGAGCGTGGTGGGGTAGGGCTAGGAGAGAAGTGTATCTTTTGAAAGACATTAAGGGAATTGGACTATTTACCCAGGGAAAATGAAGGCTAAATAAAAACTGGCTTGGTTATTGTGTTTGATATATGTGGACGATCTTTAGTGTCATACTTTGTAGCAGCTATTTATTTTTTATTTATTTTTTTCCAATATATGAAGTTTATTGTCAAATTGGTTTCCATACAACACCCAGTGCTCATCCCAAAAGGTGCCCTCCTCAATACCCATCACCCACCCTCCCCTCCCTCCCACCCCCCATCAACCCTCAGTTTGTTCTCAGTTTTTAACAGTCTCTTATGCTTTGGCTCTCTCCCACTCTAACCTCTTTTTTTTTTTTTTTCCTTCCCCTCCCCCATGGGTTTCTGTTAAGTTTCTCAAGATCCACATAAGAGTGAAACCATATGGTATCTGTCTTTCTCTGTATGGCTTATTTCACTTAGCATCACACTCTCCAGTTCCATCCATGTTGCTACAAAGGGCCATATTTCATTCTTTCTCATTGCCACGTAGTACTCCATTGTGTGTATAAACCACAATTTCTTTATCCATTCATCAGTTGATGGACATTTAGGCTCTTTCCATAATTTGGCTATTGTTGAGAGTGCTGTAACAGGTATTTTATGCTGATGAAGGGCCAATGAGAAGAAATGTAACATGGCTGGGGGAGGCACAGAGTGTCTTTTCTTGAAGTCTTGGTGTCTTCTCTTCTTTTTCTCTGAAAGGGTTCAAAACTGTAGCTAAATTTGTGCCATCCACCTCTTGATCTCCTTTTATCTGTGAAAAAGTGCAGCCTGGTCTAACATGGTGGTAATAAAATGTCCGAGGAAAATTGTAGAAGCAGTTTAGACAACCTAGTGAGTATCTAGACAGATGGTGATCAGAGTAAAGGAGGAAACTTGTTGATGTAGATACTGTCTCTTATAAGCAATATTTGTAAAGCTCCATTACCTATAAAAGTTACAGGATATTTATGAGACTGATTCCTGTCTTCTTAAAGCTTTCCATTCTGTTAGGAAAACAGATCTTTTCTGAGAATAGTATCATCCTCGTTGTTGAAGAAAGAAGTAAAACGTTATGGTTAGAGCTTGGCCTTTGGAGTTGGGCAAACGTGGCTTGAACCTTGGCTGCTCTAGTATCTCGCTGTGTGACTTTGGGCAGTTTACTTGACCATTTTGAGCCTAAGTCTTGCCACATTTAAAATATGGTGTACCACACAAGGTACACCTTGTGTATGTCATGTCACCTTATAGTTGTGATTTGGCATTGATACTAGGCATAGCTGTATTTTTAGATGATTATCTGTGTATGATGATTACTCTTCCTCTGCTTGCCATTTGGTAGTCATTCAGAGCCACTTCTTAAAGCCATCTTTTTTTTTTTCTTTAAACTCCAGAAAATGTCTTTTTAATGAATTGAATAAGTTTCTGTTCATTAAAGACACATGTTGATTTATGAAAATATTATCTTAAAACTTTTCTATTTTTTTTGCTAACTTTGTACTTATGAAGTAAGTAAAAAATATAGTTTCATTTACACATTTTGGTGTTTTTTGTTTTTGTTTTTTTTTTTGCTTTCATATGACAGTGGGTGGCAGAGCCATGTATTCTGGTTTTATTTTACAAATGTTCATTGTCACTATTTAGAAATACAATTGCTTTTTGGTATTTTGACTTGCGTACTGTGACTGTACTATATTCCTTTTTGGTTCTGGTAGAGTCTTTTTCTAGATTTTTTAGATTTCTAGTTTAAGGGTCAACTATTTTATTCTTTTTGATTCTGTTGTAAATGTGATTACTTTCTTAATTTCTCTTTTTGATGTTTTGTTGTTAGTGTATAGAAATGTAACTGATTTTTGTATGTTTATTTTGTATCTTGCAACTTTACTGGATTTGTTGATTAGTTCTAGCAGTCTTTCAGTGGTATCTTTAGGACAGGTGGGATCACATCATCAGCAAACAGGAAAAATTTTACTTTTTCCTCTCTGATTTGGATGCCTTTTATTTATTTTTTCTTGCCTAACTGCTTTGGATTAACTATGCTGAATAGCAGTAGCAAGAGTGAATATTTTTGTTCCTGATTTTAAAGGAAAAAGCTTTTAGCTTTTCACTGTTGAGTATGATAGCTGTGAGCTTGTCATATATAACTTTTATAAAACAGGTACATTCCTTCTATACCCAATTTGTTGAGTCTTTAATTATGAAAGGATACTGAATTTTGTCAAAAGCTTTTATTGCCCCACTGAGATGATCATGTGATTTTTATGCTTCATTCAAATATTTTTATTTTTCTAGATTATGGTGGGAGTAAAGTCCAATTCTAGTTACTTGTTTTGGCTGAAAGTGGAATTTTCCAGCAAAGCCATGTACATTTGAAATAAAGCTATTGGTAAAGTTGATTTTCTTGGGAGAAATTAAATAATTGACCAAGAGCATATTTTTTAGTGGAAGATTACTGAATCTCTGTATGCAGGTGGGGTTGGATGTGTGAGAAAAATTTTGATGTATGGGAAAATGTTCTAGGCCCTTCGTAACTATAAACAATGATTGATTCTTAAAGTAAATAATTAAAATAAAAATTTAGCCTCTGAGGGAAAAAATGCATATTGTATAACTAAGGAAAAAACAGATTAAAATTTTCTCTTAATTATAATTATACAAAAGATAACTAAAATGAATTTTATTTGGAAAATCTCTTCCATTGCCACATATCAGAACTATAGAACAATGTCTGTACTCTTTCTGTGGAATATTTGATTTTGAACAGTTAGCTTTACTAATAAATTAGGATGTGTTCTTTATAGCATATGCAGATGTTATCAATGTTTGTATGTATTAAATATTTAATTAAAAAATATATTTTGATAACCTAAGGCCCTGAAGTTACCTGAAGTAAACGTAACATTCGGTACAAAGTAGATAAATTTGGGAGCTGATTGCCAGGTTAGTTTAGAATAGTGGGTATTAAGCCGTCCTTCCTCTGAGGCACTATGTTGTTACTAAATCATTAGTCTGTGAAGGTCGTTCTTAGTTGCTGATAGTTAATGTTGTTATCAGCATTTGGAAGGGTGCCTGTCCTCTTATTTTTTGAGTTTTGATGGTGTCAATCTAGAGACTCTAAATGTGTTTTCAGGTCAGTGAACATACTGCTTAAAAAATAAGTGGGGTTAGGGGCGCCTGGGTGGCGCAGTCGGTTAAGCGTCCGACTTCAGCCAGGTCATGATCTCGCGGTCTGTGAGTTCGAGCCCCGCGTCAGGCTCTGGGCTGATGGCTCGGAGCCTGGAGCCTGTTTCCGATTCTGTGTCTCCCTCTCTCTCTGCCCCTCCCCCATTCATGCTCTGTCTCTCTCTGTCCCAAAAATAAATAAATGTTAAAAAAAAAAATATTTAAAAAAAATAAGTGGGGTTAAATTACTTTATTTTATATACCAACGTTCTTAACCTGATTTTTCAGTTCTCTATAACTTAGTGCTTAAGACTGCCCGCTTGGCTCCTAGCTCTGTCGTTCTCTGTAGGATGCTGGGCAAACAGTGTTACTGGTTACTGGTCGTTCCAGTTTGACTTTAGAACTACCTGGCGGGGTGACTGTTGAGCATTTAATAGGTAGGATTCACTGTTTTGTGGCTTTTAGGTTTTGGTGTTCTGAGCAATTCTTATCAGGTCTGTATTTTATATTTATATTTACTATTTAACAGGATTCCTAAAAAAAGATTAATTTTTAAAAATTTGATACTTGCATCAACATACTTGTGTATTTCTAGGTTAATCCTCGAGCACTGTTGTTTGGTCACACAGCCTCAATCACCTGTTTGTCTAAAGCTTGTGCTTCTACTGACAAACAGTATATTGTGAGTGCGTCTGAAAGTGGGTAAGCATTTTGTATTCACTTTTTTCTTGATAAGTCTTTATTGCAAATAGTACCGGTGTGTTAGTGAGAAGGGAAGCTTTTTTTTTTCTGGTGAAGTATCTTTTAAATAAATTCTTAGGTTGCCTAAACTTAACAATACTTAAAATATGGTTTTATAATTGTGAATTTTCTTTATTAATGATTTTATAATACTTTTATTATAGTTTATGATTATGTTTTTGCCTTGCTCTTGAGCAATTCAGAATAGCTTACAAGTTAAAGCCTGATCATTAATCTCTGTGGTGTCTTTACTGAGTTGGCAGACAACTTTGAGAGTTTTAAAGAACCTGAATGATGGGTAGGCTAAAATAAATTTGGAAGATAAAATCATGCAAAGTTCATATAATGTCATATATGTTAATATACTTATGTAATTATATATGTTCCTGAGTCTTAGAATATAACTTGTTTTTGGAGAGAGAGGCAATTAGATAGTAGTTGTAGGGTTCACAGGCGTTTTTAAAACTTTTTTGGTGCTTAGAAAATTATATACATAATATGTTATTGGAGAGAGTTGGGGACCTGGAAGAGAATTATTTAAGAAGTTGTTCCCTCCCCTTCACCCCCCATAATTTATGAATTTGAAAAGAACCTTATGTAACTTGTTTGAAACAAGAAGAGGCAGCTCTAGGTAAAAATCCCTTTTGGACAGTTAAAGGGTGATTCACACTAGCATGCATATTCTAAATAAGATTGACCATCCTTTGAAAAATTGTTTCACACCATGTGAGATCTAAGAAAGGGCATCTTGAAGAAAGCCCTAAGAATATTAGCACCATTGCTTTTTATTAATGTTGTTTTTTGTATTTCAAAGATCATGACATATTTCTAATTTTGAATGTTGTATCCTTAGTTTGAAATTTGAGCCTTTTTTTTTCTTTGGTATGCACTTATGCAATAAATACAGAACCAAAATTGGAATATTACATTTAACTTGCAAAGGTTTGGAATTCAGTTGACTTTAATTTTTGTTTTGTGCTGGGCTAAATTTTCTGGCTATGCTCATAAGCAATGGAAGATTCTGGTGGTTTAAATTAAAGGCTTATTTCTTACTTTTGTCACTTGACCCTCATATGTCATTTGGGGCTCTGCTTTGTTATTATTGTGACTTTGAGGTTGAGGGAGCAGCCATTGTCAGAAGCAGCCACTGTCTGGAATGGAGGCAGATGAGAAAGAGAGATCTTGAGGCCCTCACATCATTTGTGGCCAGAACTACTCACATGACTTCCCCAACCAAAAGGGAGCCAGGCAGTGGAGCCCTACCATGTGCCCAGAAAGAATGTGGATTTAGGTGGGGGTGGTCAGGTTGGAGGGGAGGTTGGGATGGTGAGTGAGGACCAGAATTTTTCACGAACAGCAATAATGACTATACGTTACTTTTTCTGACATATATCAGTTTTAGTGGAAGATTTATTTTAAAATACTACAAAGTTGGACAGTGCTTGTAAAAATCAGATTTAAATTTAGCTATTATTTTGTTTTATAGAGAGATGTGTCTTTGGGATGTGAATGATGGCAGATGTATTGAATTTACAAAATTAGCCTGCACACATACAGGCATACAGGTTAGTATCTATTTCTATAACTGTCCAAGTCAACACAACTTATTACAGGTATGCAATTAAATGGTTTTTCAGACATTGAGCCTATATTTTTAAGTGAAAAATGGGTGGAGACAAGGAATAGGACAAGACCACAGTTGGGGTAGTGAAAGTATTCCTCATCAGATGGTATAGTAGGGGTAGGTAGAGGTGACTGATGGGGAAAGGTGGAGGGTAAGCCACTTGTGCCCTTTCTGGCCGTCCTGGTTCCCCCAGTGAGAGCCCCTTTACTAATTGGCTCAGTGCTCTAGATCCTAAATAATGAAATTCTTTCATGCTAAAGCCTTCACAACTCCATTCATGATTGACACAAATCGACCCACTTTACAGATCATATCCTGTTTATTGCTTGTGCAATTGGCCCTTGGGTACATTTTTTGACATTTTTACTCTGTTGAAGAAATGGCGATTTCATATGCCTTCCTTACACAAGAATTTACGTAGGAATTTATAGTTTCTGACTTACATTCTTGGTATTCTTTCTTACTCTTTCATAATTGCTAAGTTCTTTGTGCTTCAATTTACGCGTCATTTACCCTGCTGCGTGCTGGGAAAGTCATAAGTCTATAGAAAATGTGATTTGTGTTCTCAGTGGGGCAGGAGAGGGAAGGGAATACTGAGCACATATCGTATAGGAATTTCTCTTATGGTGTTTCATTTAGTCCTCCCCACATCATTCCAAATCAAGTAGGAGTATACTCTCTTACGTGTAAAGAAGCTGAGACCCAGAGTGATTGAATGACTTGCCCCAGTCTCACAGTGAGTCATTCCTGGCCCAGGATCAGAAATCAGGTTTCTCTTTCTGTTCTTTCTGTTACATCATACTGCCTCCTTTAAAACAAGTGAATACCGTCATTTGTTGAGAAAGAAAACTTGTGCCAGCAAAGATTAGAGAAGCAGTGAAATACGTAGAAAACTACTTAGGGCTGAGGTGGCGGTTTGTGTATTTATAAAGGTCTTTTTTTTGGCCGTGATCTGATGAAGACCTTTTAAAACTTGCTTCTTCAATGCTGTTAGGATGTATACTTTTTATTTAAGGGGCATATATTATTTTTTATGATATGAAGAATCATCAGGGTTTATATAGAGAAAAGGGATAGTAAATGATATACCAGTTAGTGGTTTTATAGATAATTTATTGAAAAATTATATGTAAATACCTTGAGCTCATTGAATATCAATATTTTGATTATTGTATAATTCCATGATTTAAAAAGTTTTGGTTTACATTTTAGGAAAAATTATCTTTATTCAACATAGTTTTAGTACCTATTATCAGATCCCATATTGGACCCTGTATTTAAATTGG
Organism: Puma concolor; assembly: GCF_028749965.1. Taxonomy (NCBI): domain Eukaryota; kingdom Metazoa; phylum Chordata; class Mammalia; order Carnivora; family Felidae; genus Puma; species Puma concolor. The sequence continues at coordinate 75,886,042 of NC_141678.1, forward strand.
CAGCCATCTGTCTCTAAGTAGATGATGCTCTTTGGCTGATTCACTAGTGTGTGACAATTGATCCCTGTGTGATCTTCAACCTCTCAGGTCCAAGAGCAAGTTGTTTGTTTATATAAGCAGAAATGATAAACCTTGATAATACTGGCGCGTACTGAAGTCATGAGAAATGCCAGCTTATTAAAATTATCACATAATATTTGGAAAACTTGTTTCTCCATTCAGGATACTTTCTTTGCTAGTATGAAAGTGTCTAGGAAGCTAAATTTTAGTGGTCAGAAGATTATTTGGGAGTATAACTTGAAAGCAAAAGGTGGGAAGCATTTCGTCTGGCAAGTCTAATAAAATATCCCCGCCCCCAGGGGAGAGCTCTTCTCCAGTGACTACAGTGCACATGTCTGTCCCGGCTGATGTTAGGTGGATACTGCCAAAGTTTGCTTCTCTGCACCCCTCTTTTCCTCCTTGAGACCCCTCCCCTTTAATGGGTCAGGAGTACCTGTGGTCACATGATCACATGTGAGTGACTGGCAGTCCTGAGACCTCCAGATTGTGTGTTGTGTTTTTTGGATCAACCTTCTAAGATCTAGGGATACCCTCTGGGGTTGTTTGCATTTAATTAGACCCCCCTCTTGGAGTTTTAGTGATGCTGCCTTGTCCTCAGTTAATGTGCTCCACTATCAGTGTTTTTGGTAAGAAGTTGTGATTCTTCTTATACAGGGTACCCCATAGTTGAGGAAAGATCATATTCCTTCACATGCAGTGTTGAACCTGAGAATAGGACTAATGAGTGTGGGAGCAGACTGGACCCAGGTTTCTCAGTTATTTCCCCAGTGGTGGAGTGGTTATAGCAGTGCCCTTTGTTTTCAGTCTAGCTTGCCCCCATGTAATTCATATAAGATCCAATCATTTGGGAAGTAATAGTCTGGATGTTAGATTTCACCTTCTAGAAATTCTCTACAAGAATCATTCCACTAAGAGTCACTTTTTTTTTTTTTTTTTGAAGCTAAGGGGAGACAGGTCCTTTGATAAGTTGTTGGTCTTGTTTTGATAGTTATTCTTCCTCTGCTCTTTGGTTGATGGAAACCCATCTTTTCCTTTTGAGTTACTCTTGGAATGACTAACATGTAGATCATGATTGTGTTGGTTCTTCTATTTTTCTTCCACAGAGTATAAATGTGCATTATGACAATGGTTTACGTGATTGTCTCATGCTCTAGTTTGAAATAAAACACTTGGATTAATCGGAATTCACTGCTGATTATATATGTTTGAACAGCAATCGTCTAATAAATTTTATTTGGTCATAACTAGTAATTATAAGTCTATACCCACCTATTCCCATTCACTTAAAATTCATATTTTTGCTTTGCTTTGTGAAGAGATTCCTTTTGCTTTGCTTTGTAAAGCTGATTGTATTGAGGTGTTTTATGAATTCATTCAGTAGTCCTTTTTTAGATGCTATAGGGGGATTAAACATGAAGAATTACGATGAATTCAAAAGGGAGGATTTTAGGAAAAGAATAATTTTTGTCAGATATTTTGAAGTACTAACGTAACCTGATGGATGTATGTGTATACACATATAAGAATATGTGTATATATAAGAACCTTATAATCTGCACCACGTAGTCTATGTCTGGAAATATTACTGGAGAGACTGAGCGCCGTGACAAGCTTGATGAGGGCTTGTGATTCAAGTCTCTCAAGTAAAGGAGAATATTTAACACTCTTTTTCCTTTTAGTTCTACCAGTTTTCTGTTGGAAATCAGAAAGAAGGAAGGCTTCTGTGCCATGGCCACTACCCTGAAATCCTCGTTGTGGATGCCACCAGCCTTGAGGTGTTATACTCCTTAGTATCAAAGATCTCTCCAGACTGGATTAGCTCCATGAGTATTATTCGATCCCATCGAACACAAGGTCAGTGTGTGGCGTCCTTTAGGAACTTCAGTACCCTGACGTTGACGGGTGGTTTCCTGTAGAGTTTTGTAATGCATTGTATGTGATACAAACCGTAAGCATAATACATAAACAAGAAGTTTGAGGGAAGGAGAGGGGGCATCAGAGGTTGACAGAGTTGGCGGGGGTGGGGCAGATCATGGAGGACCTTGTGTGCTAGCTAGGGAACTTGGGTTTAGTCCTGTAGATTGGGTTTGGCAGACTTGTACTAGAAAGGACCACATACTAAATATTGTAGGTTTTGCAGGCCATATGATGTGTGTTTCAGTTCTGCCAGTGTAGCACAAAAGCACATAGATAGTACATAAGTGAACGAGCCTGTCTGTGTTCCAATAAAATGTTATTTAATTTAATTTATTCTTTTTTTGAGAGAGAGTATGAGTGGGGGAGAGGGGCATATGGAGAGAGAGAATCTTAAGCAGGCTCTATCCCATTGCCCTGGAATCATGACCTGAGCCGAAATCAAGAGTCGGACACACCCAACTGATTGAGCCACCCAGGCGCTCCCAAGAAAACATTATTTACAAAAACAGCCAGTGGGCTAGATTTGATCCATGAGCTGTAGCTTTTTGGCCCTGGCAGTCAATGTTGGGCGGTGTCTGATGATAATACTTGAAGGGACTTCTGTTTTAAACATCACTTTGGTGCCATTGTTGAGAATGGTTTAGGTGGGAGATGGTTTTAGTACCCCCAGGTGACTGGTGCAGATCTGAAGTCCAGCAGTGGCTGTGGACATAGAATGGATGGGTTTGCAGCACTTCCCAAGGCTCGTTAAAGAGTGTTGATTCTGAAGGGTGTTAATAGGTATTAGTGAAAAATGAGGGTCCAGGTCAAATATATTAGGGAGATGTTCAGTGAAATAAAATTGAACAGACTTCTTTAATGTGGGAATTTCTCATGTAGAGGCTTTTTTTTTTTTAATGTTTATTTATTTATTTTGAGAGAGAGTGTGTAAGTAGGGGAGGGGCAGAGAGAAAGGGAGAGAATCCTAAGCAGGCTGCACACTGCCAGAAAAGAACCTGATGCAGGGGCCTGATCTCCCAAACCGTGAGGTCATGACCTGAGCTGAAATCAAGAGTTAGATGCTTACCTGGCTGAGCCAGTCATATGCCCCTCAAGTAGAGGCTTTTTAATGCCTATTGGAGAATTACTGCTTTATTTCTGAACACAGCAGTGAAAAGTATTTTTTTAACCTTCACCTTCTTCATTTTCCAGGCAAAAGGGAGCTCCTTGTTAGTGCATTCCCCTTAATCTTAGTTATAATCAACATTTTCTTTGAAAAAAGGACTATATTTGGGGTGCCTGGGTGGCTCAGTCGGTGAAGCAGCTGACTTTGCCTCAGGTCACGTTTTCACGGCTTGTGAGTTTGAGCCCCCTCACCTGGCTCTCTGCTGTCAGCGTAAAGCTTGGTTCAGATCCTCTGTCACCCCCTCTCTCTGCCCCTTCCCGGCTTGTGCTTGCCCTCTCTCAAAAAATAAACATTAAAAAAATTAAAGAAGCAGTTTGCACGTTTGTTTTAAATTTTTGCACTATTTCCACATGAGGTACACTTACTTGGCTGTGGTCTGAACAGGATAGGATGTAACTTTGATGAAAGCTTTGGTGCTGTGCATGCACAGTAAATGTTACTATCATAATGTTGCAGCATATGTAATTTTTAATCTGCAGTTGCCATAGTATTCTAGTCTGTGGATATTTGAGCTTTTTCGATATGCTAGGATGTTCCACTTTTACTATGGATTGACGGGCTTGTGAACAGTTGTTAGAGCATCTCTGTACAGTGTCAGGACATGTAATCACTGTGTTCCAGGGCCTTGCCTTGCCTACAGAACAGTCTAATATGATGAGGTTTTTATTTAAAGACAGCAAATGGTTCTTTTTAATAAAAGTAATAACTCCTCTCGATTAATATGCTGAATGCTTATATCTGGGGTGTGTCTTAATTTTCATAACAACCCATTAAGCTAGATACTGTTGTTATTCATTTGTATTTGCTTACAGATAAGCATCTCAGATACACAACCTAACCTTACACCTTAACAGCTAGAAATAAATAAAACCCCAAACCAGCAAATGAAACCCCAAACCAGCAGAAGACAGGAAATAAGATTAGAGCAGAAATCAATGCTATCGAAACCAAAAAAAACAGTAGATCAATGAAACCAGAAGCTGGTTCTTTGAAAGAATTAACAAAATTGATAAACCACTAGCCAGCTTGATCAAAAAGAGAAAGGAAAGGACCCAAATAAAATCAAGAATGAAAGAGGAGAGATCACAATCAACACAGTAGAAATAAAAACAATAATAAGAGAATATTATGAGCAATTATATGCCAATAAAATGGGCAAGCTGGAAGAAATGGACAAATTCCTAGAAACATATACACTACCAAAACTGAAACAGGAAGAAATAAAGAATTTGAACAGACCCATAACCAGTAAGGAAATCGAATTAATAATCAAAAATCTCCCAAAAAACAAGAGTTCAGTGCCAGATGGCTTTCCAGGGGAATTCTACCAAACATTTAAGGAAGACTTAGCACCTATTCTCTTGAAGCTGTTCCAAAAAATAGAAATGAAAGGAAAACTTCCAAACTCTTTCTATGAAGCCAGCATTACCTTGATTCCAAAACCAGACAGAGACCCTACTAAAAAGAACTATAGACCAATTTCCCTGATGAACATGGATGCAAAAAACCTCAACAAGATATTAGCCAACCGGATCTAACAATACATTAAAAAAATTATTCGCCACGACCAAGGGGGATTTATACCTTGTCTGCAGGGTTGGTTCAATATCCGCAAAACAATCAATGTGATTCATCACATCAATAAAAGAAAGGACAAGAACCACACGATCCTCTCAATAGATGCAGAGAAAGAATTTGACAAAATACAGCATCCTTTCTTGATAAAAACTGTCAAGAAAGTAGGGATAGAAGGATCATACCTGGAGATCATAAAAGCCATATATGAAAGACCCAATGCTAATGTCATCCTCAATGGGGAAAAACTGAGAGCTTTCCCCCTAAGGTCAGGAACAAGACAGGGATGTCCATTCTCACCACTGTTACTCAACACAGTATCAGAAGTCTTAGCCTCTGCAATCAGACAACACAAAGGATTAAAAGGCATCCGAATTGTCCAGGAGGAGGCCAAACTTTCACTCTTTGCAGAGCACATGTATTTGCTTACAGATAAACAGACTGAATTTAAGACAGATTAAATTACCCATAGTTCATTGGTTAGTGAAGAAAATGTGATTTTAGCACATATCTCCCTCTTTCTGGAGCCTGCATTTACCTGCTTTTCAGTGTCTCTGCTCACAAAGTTATTTATGCTGTCATGGAGCTATGACTGCTTCTTACTGGAAGCTTATGAATTCAGATTTTATATCATGTCTTCTCTTGATCACAGTCTATAGAGGGTGTAATGTGTCATAAAATGTTAGAAGGCAGGCAGGTGGATGGGAAAGTGAGGAAATGTGTGTCTTCAAGAAATTGAGTGTGCTCATCCATGATAAGTAATTACAAATTGTGAATTTGGAAGAATAAACCTTCATTAAGTCATCACGTAATCATAGTGATCAGGAACATTTGAAATTATTAAAAGCTAGTTGATCAGAAATAAAAGAATTCAAGCTGTGTACAACTTTTCCTTGACTTTCAAATTTGTGAACTGTTATGTTTCAAAATCTGTTTTTTATTTCATGAAATATTGAATTATGTTTTTATGCCAGTTGAAAAGCATTATTACTTAATTTTATTAACTTGAACCATGTTACTATTTAGAAAGAAAGCATATTATGTTTATAACCTTGGCTTCTTCGTCCCTCTCTACTTAGAGGATACTGTGGTAGCCCTTTCAGTGACGGGCATCTTGAAGGTGTGGATTGTCACCTCTGAAATAAGTGGCATGCAGGTGAGGCAAATGTTCTGTTCTTGCAGTCTTCAATTTTAGTGATGATAGGCCCCTCCTTTTTTTCTTTTTTCTTTTTTTTATTAGAGAGAGAGAGAGAGAGAGAGAATGAGAGAGAAAGAATGAATATCTTAAGCAGGCTCCACGCTCAGGGTGAAGCCTGATGTGGGGCTCGATACCACGACCGTGGGATCATGACCTGAGCAGAAATCAAGAGTCGGATGCTCAACCGACTGAGCCACCCAGGCGCCCCTCCCTTTTTTCTTAAAGCGCAAGGAAAAAGCTATTCTTTTTCGAGAGCCTTCTTGCCATAGTATTAGAACATCCCCTACTCTGCTGTCTCTGTAAGTGCATTATGTTTTTCACTTTTGATAGCAGACATCTGTTCTGTCAAGGACATGAAATAGAGAAACATACTGCATAGGATATAAAGTAGAGAAACCTAGAAGAGCTGGGATTTTTCTCAGTTGCTTCTATTAAAGTTAAAAGATAGTTTGCTTGAGGGGAAAAAAAAAATAAAGTAAACCAACACAAAAAGTATGTGAAGCCAATTTTAGTTTCTCTCTCTCTCTGTTCTTTGGGCTTGAATTCCTTGTAACTTTTTGTCAGTAGGAAAGGCAGATCAATATTCTGACAGTATCGATGCTAATCTCTTCAGCTAGGGAATCTTTACACGTTGAATTTGGGAGGACCTAGAGGAATTGATCAGTTTTTGTTCTGTTTTTTTTTTTTTTTTTTTTTTTTTAACCCACAAGGACATACAGATACAGAGTTTAGGATCAACTCAAACTTTTATCATCTGTTATTGTCGTAGTGATGACACTCTGATTCTCATCAGTGTTTTAATCTTGAATAGCTTTGTAGCAAGGCATAGTGCCCAGATATTTTTGGAGTGTATCTTTGCTGCTTTTTATTATCTTGGTTCTCACATAAGTGGCTAAAATGATGAATATACCAAGTGATGTCTTTCTTTCATTTTATTTATCATTGTATGATAATTTTAATCAACAGCCAAACCATTCCTGAAGTTCTATAAATCTTTCTCTTTTCAGGATACTGAGCCAATATTTGAGGAGGAATCCAAACCAATTTATTGTCAGAATTGCCAAAGCATTTCTTTTTGTGCATTCACACAAAGATCGCTTTTGGTTGTGTGCTCCAAATATTGGAGGGTAAGATAACTACATAAGTAAGAAGCTGTATTTTTACCCTTCAAGGTGTTGGTTTATCAAACTTCCAAAGACAATTATAAGGAAGAGCTTAGTGCAAGAATATTTTAACCATTTGGAATTCATGTGTGATTTTGATATCAAATTTTTAGGTGTTGGGGTTTGGCTGTATATAGTTATCTTTTTGTATTTTGGTTTATAGAATGCTTCAGAATAATGATTATTCTGTTGATCTTAATTTCGTCCCTTTGCTACTGTTTCAGTCATTATTTTCTCAGTGCAACGTAAGCAGTGGTGGTGAGTTTTCTGCAGGTTGACCCGTCTTTGTTGTTATTCCCAGTTGCCGTTCCCTTCTGCTTTCTTGGATCTGGCATCACTTCTGAGCTACTGATGGCAGGAGTATATTACTTCCACATTGTGAGACTTCAGTATTTCCATAGTAGAAAAAGAGCCAGCATGTTTTGACCACTCGTGCCTAGCAGAGTTTTCAAAGCTTTCCCTGCATTATTTCTTTTAATCCTCACAACTCCCTGAGGGGAAGTCTATTAGTTACCTAATCCTGCATAACAGATTACTTTAAAACTTCGCAGTTTCAAACAATAAACATGTATCACCCCCCCATCTGGTTCATGTATCGCCACCCCCGCTGTGAGTCAGGAATGTGGGCACAGCTCAGCTGGGTGCTGTGGCTCAAGGTCTCCCACAGGCTGCAGTCAAGGTGTCAGCCAGGATGACAGTCTCGTTCCAGGAATCACCTAGGGTGGTTCTGCTTCCAGGCATACTCACTTGGTGGTTAGAAGGCTTAACGTCCAGCTAACTTGGCTGGAGGCATCAGTTCCTTGCCATGGGGGCCTCTCCCAGCCTGGGAACGGTCTTCCCTCAGCTTGAACAAGCAAGAGAAATTGTAGCCAAGACCCACCTGATCTGGCGACTGCAGTCTCCTCTCTTCTCCCACATTCAGTTGTTTAGAAAGTCACAAAATCCTGCCTGTGCTCAGGGGAGAAGATTGCACAAGGGTATGAGTACCAGGTCGGGGCAGTTTTGGAGGCTGTCTGCCACGGCAGGGATTGTTACTTTCCCCATCTTGTAGGTGAGGCGCTGGGGGCTTGGGGACACAGAAAGCTTGACTAAGGTTGTACAGGTGGTTGTGGAGTTGCTGGGTTACAACTCAGACGGCCTGACTGCAGCGGCTGCTCTCATCGCCACCATGTGATATGCCTCAGAGGGCACCGGCTTGGTAGCGACGGACCGACTAGGGCCGCCGGTGGTACCTACCTTAACCTTATCCTTGCCACTGCTACTGTCCTGGAATCAGATTAGAGGAGAAGCTAGCAGTTGCTTAGTTACAGTAAGCTCCATGGGATCCTTCGTCTTAAAATTTAAAGCACTTGTAAGTGGTAAAACACCAGAGTGCAAGAGGACACAGTGAAAAGTATACATCCTTTTCCCCTGGTACTTTTCCTTGTCCTCCCCAGAGGCAGTGCTAATACCAGTTTCTCGTGTGTTCGTAATAAGCATCTTACAATCACGTGAGAACAGAAGAAAAAGACAATCCAGTAGGAAAATGGACAAAAACGTTTCATGAAAGGAGGAAGTCGATGGATGATAAATTTAGAAAGGTGCTCAGCTTCATTAACCATCAGGGAAAAGCATAGTAAAACAACTGAGGTAGCACTAGTAACTTACTAGAATGACTTTTCCAGATATTTATTGCCAAAAAGAAGTTTTCTGTTTTAATATGGTTACATTATCATCTTTTATGGTTTCTTTTTTTTCTTTTCCTTCTTTTTATGGTTTCTAATATAATTTGTGACATGTTCTAAAGGGCTCTTCATAAGCTAAGCTTTAAAAATTTTTTATTTCATTATCCCTAATATTTGTATAGTTTTACTTTATATACCTTTGAATATTCAATTTGGAATTTATTTTGTATAAATTGTAAGATGTAGGTCCAATTCATTTTTATTCCTGATGGACCCCCAGTTCCTGATGCCATTTGTTGAATAATTTATTTTTCTATTGTGATGCTTTTATAATATATACTCTCTTCCTGTAATTACCGGAATCTGTTTCTGAACTTGTTAGTTTTTCTGTTTATGCATCAGTACGATATTGTTTTATTTTCTGTAGCTTTATAATTTGTTTTAATAGATAATAAGGCTGGAGGGTGGTCTCCAGTCTTTCTTGGACTTGGCTATTCTTGTAGTGTTAATGTTATAAATGATAAATATGTCCACTCTTGGTAAATTCAGCTGGGATTTTTTTCAGTTTCAAGAAAGCTGTGCATGAACAATTTGATTGCTTTTTATTTAAAGAAAACTAAAATAAAAATTCTGGGCCATTGAATTACTTATTTCTCCTGGGGAAATTTTTTAGCACTGTAAAATACACTATCACCAAATATTGAAAGTGGTAGAAAAATTCTTCTAGGAATTATGAGGTAAGGGTTTTAGTCCTAGCTCTGGCACTTACTAGACATGTGACCGTGAACAGGTGATGTAACCCTTGTTTGTGTCAGTTTGTTGTTTGTAAAATGGGATATAGCAATGCCTGCTTTTTTTTTTTTTTTTTGTGGGACTTTTATACTTGAGGATTATTAAATAATAAAACTGAGTCCATTAACTCCTATTTACAGTACTTCAGCACCTGGATGAAATAAAGTAAGGTAATTCCCATATTAATAAAGAGATATTCTGATGTCTGAGTTTATCAGAAATGGAAACATAGCCATGCATTCTAGAGGCTGGTTCCCTATTACCTAGAATTCTTTGATGGAATGTTCCTCCCTTTAGATAAAAAAGGGTAAGGATTCTCTGTCCCTGTGGCAGGCAGTATGTCTGCTCCACTTGTCACTCAGTGTCTGACTCCCCCAGAGGCACACAGCTGGGGACCTTCTTCTGTTTTCTCTGCTGAAGGTGACTGTGCCCCACAGCTCACTGACACAATGGCTTTAACTTGAGGTAGTGAACTTTACAAGGCCTGAGTTTGTTAAATACACTTCTAGAAGTTTTTGTTTTGTTTTTACTTTAAATGTCATTGTATCTTATTTAAGTGATACCAATTATATTAGATTGTGAATTTCTTGTCCCTTGTAGGTATTTGATGCTGGAGATTATTCCTTGCTGTGTTCAGGTCCTAGTGAAAACGGACAGACGTGGACTGGAGGTGACTTTGTATCAGCAGATAAAGTAATCATTTGGACTGAAAATGGACAAAGTTATATTTACAGACTACCTGCCAGGTACTCAATAAATAACAAGTTAGGACTTTAATATAGTCTGAATTTGGGGTATAACTTGAATGTATGAAAATGTATAGAGTAAAAATAATTCAGATAACAAACTTCAGAACTTAAGTTAGATTTGTAATTCCAGTTTAACTTCTAAGTACAAAAATTAGGTGGATCTTTATTTAAAGTAGTGTATTTTAATGACATTAATGACTACATTAAATTAACTATAATTTGAAAATCCATATTTTGTCCATTGTCCAAAAATCTTCATCATATAGTATGATAAAATATTTAATGACAGTATTTTAGTTGAATGTTGTAATTTTTTCATTTTCAGTTGCCTTCCAGCTAGTGATTCATTCCGCAGTGATGTGGGGAAAGCAGTTGAAAATTTAATTCCTCCCGTACAGCATAGCCTCTTGGATCGAACAGATAAAGAGGTAAAGTTCTTCAGGTACCCTTTATACATGATAGTGACATTGAAAATGTTTGACAACTACATTTATGGGTGTCTTTTGGTAGCTAAGTATTTGAAAGATTGAGGGCACTGTGTTAAATGTTGTAGAACATTTCTACATGGTCAATGGTGAGCACAATCTTGAAATTTGTGTATCTTAATCATATAATATGCTTATAGTATTCACCTTTCTCTAAGAATACAGACGATCTTATGCTGACTACATATCGGAAATGACTTTTTGATAAAATTTATATTGGTGGTACCAACTTATTTTATGCTGTCATGTAATTGTAAACATAGTGACAGATGTAATTTTAGGAGGACTAAGATCATCGTGGAATACTGCTGATTAGTAATAGTTCCTTACTTGAATTGGCATTGCTGTCTCTCCCCAAAATCATACAGTGATTTAAATTATTAGGCATTAGAATTAAAGAATAAGGGGCTCCTGGATGGCTCAGTCAGTTAAGTGGCTGACTTCGGCTCAGGTCATGATCTCATGGTTTGAAGGCTCGTGAATTTGAGCCCTGCGTTGGGCTCTGTGCTGACAGCTCAGAGCCTGGATCCTGCTTCCGATTCTGTGTCTCCCTTCTTTCTGCCCGTCCCCTGCTTGCGTTCTCTCTCTCTCTTTCTCTCTCTCTCTCTCTCTCTCAAAAATAAATAAATATTAAAAAAAAATTTAGAATTCATGAAAGATTTTTTTTCTCTATAAAAACCAAAATTTATTATGATTTCTAAAAACCTACTTACCAATTTAGAATTGAAATGCAATGGCACTTAGTACTAGGTTTTTATCTCCAGATGTTTTGAGCATTAAGGATGAAGATCTGGTTTTAGAAATAAAGTTTCCTTTACTTGTATTCTGGGTTTCCACAGCTTTTCATTTTGAACATTTTGTTCCATTTTTATGTGAAGGTATGGTGAGGGGAAGGGCATTTTTTTTTAATATTTTGAATTTATGGAATTTATACATCTTTGTACAGTTAAGATGCTCCATATCTTGTCCTTTATTCTCCTAACTTAAACTCCTACTTACTGCTGTCCAGCCAGTCACTTTCAGGTAAACTCGGGGATAATGACTTGCATAAAAAACATACATAAAACAGAACAACCACATTATATTTTTAAAATATCAGCCTAATATGTTTTTTTTTTTAATTTTTTTTTTTAACGTTTATTTATTTTTGAGACAGAGAGAGAAAGAGCATGAACAGGGGAGGAGCAGAGAGAGAGGGAGACACAGAATCTGAAACAGGCTCCAGGCTCTGAGCTGTCAGCACAGAGCCCGACACGGGGCTCGAACCCACGGACCGTGAGATCGTGACCTGAGCCGAAGTCGGACGCTTAACCGACCAAGCCACCCAGGCACCCCTCAGCCTAATATGTTTAAGTTAAGATACGTGTATTATATGATGGGAGATACACTGTGGTATATGGAATATTGGTTATATAGGTGCTGTAGCAACTTCTCCATGTTTGGTATATTTTTTTTATAAATGACAACATTTAGTAATTTCCAGACTTCAAGTTAAATCACATTATTGATTATGCTTAATATATGTAGTTTCAATAGGCTCGTGCTTTTTTAGGAAAGAACTAATACAAAATACAGTAACTATTTGTTAACTATAACTGTCAGAACTGAAGTTTATTTTTTTACTGCTTTTCAGGATACGATTCTATGCTTTAATATTCAAGTGTTTATGGATTGATCATCTTAATTTTAATTTTAGGAATCCACCACTCTTTAGTATTTTCATGTAAGTGATATCACTGAAGGCACAAGATCTTAAGCAGAAAAATAATCTGTTTTAAAAATAAAAGTGTACCCAAGAGCCTAATGAGTGGTTTTTGTTCCTAGTAATTTATAGCTAACATATTGAGCTAGGCTCAACTTGATTACATAAATGTGACCAAGTAAAATGTCATGCTATTAGTTGAAAATATACTGCTTAAAAAAATGGAGTCCTGTACTTGTGAAATCTTGGTAGTTTAATTTTGTTGCTATTCTTAGTGACTAATCAGGAACGAGCAAAAAGCTAGGATTACGGACTTCTCCTTTTTTGGCCTTTAAGGTGGACACTTCTTTTTGGTAAAGAGTGATGTATCTTTGTATTAATTATTTAATAACAGTTAAAAAAATTGCATTACGGGGTGCCTGAGTGGCTCAGTTGGTTAAGCGTCTGACTTCGGCTCAGGTCATGATCTCACGGTTCATGAGTTCGAGCGCCGCGTCGGGCTCTGGGCTGACAGCTCAGAGCCTGGAGCCCGCTTCAGATTCTGTGCTCCCTCTGTCTGCCCCTCCGCTGCTTGCACTCTGTGTCTTGTATTGTCTCAAAAATAAATGGACATTAAAAAAAATTAAAAAAAAAATTGCATTGCTGTGGTGAGTAATCAGTTTTTCTAAAGCAGAGAAAAAGAATAATAGAGAAAGACTATAAATGTCCTTTTCATTTCTTTTCATATTTGTATTTACTGGATTTGAATATTAGCTGACAGGTAATTAATGCTATAAAATTACACTAAAATATTGTTGAAGACTCCTGCTATAAACACTTTTTATTGATTTATTTTTTTTTTTACCCTGGTACTGAGGCAAAGTACTTAACATCCCTAACTGAAAAAATGTTAATAAGTGAAATATTTTCATTAAAAAGACAGCTATGGGGTGCCTGGCTGGCTTAGTCAGTAGAGCATGTGACTCTTGATCTCAGGGGATCGTGAGTTCAAGCCTCAGTTAGGGCATAGAGATTAATTTAAAGAAACAACAACAAAACAGCCAAAAATATTTGAACTTTTTTTTTTTTTTTTTTGACAGTTACTAATTTGTCCTCCTGTTACTCGGTTCTTCTACGGATGCAGGGAACACATTCATAAACTCTTAATTCAAGGTGATTCTTCAGGAAGATTGAATATTTGGAACATATCAGACACACCTGATAAACAGGAAGGTAAGGAAGGTAGTAATAAATCATGTGCAGCAACTTCGTAATTCTTTTAATTTAGCAACATAAATACTAAGCATAATAAATTCATAATATACATGTCATTTTATCCTTCGAATTATAGTTTGTGACAGTTATCATTCTTCGATATATATTACTGAATCAAGTGTAAGTACTTTTATTTTACTACGTTTAATTTTTTTCTAACATGAACAAATTTTTTTCTTTTTAAATACAAAACAAAACCTCCGCAGAGCTGAAAATGACAACCTCTATTAGCTTGCAAGAAGCATTTGATAAACTGAATCCTTGTCCTGCTGGAATTATAGATCAGCTGAGCGTGATTCCCAATAGTAGTGAACCTCTTAAAGTCACCGCAAGCGTGTACATCCCGGCTCACGGACGACTCGTCTGTGGCCGTGAGGACGGAAGCATCATTATTGTGCCCGCCACCCAGACGGCCATCGTGCAGCTGCTGCAAGGGGAACACATGCTCCGCCGAGGTATACTGACCGTCTGCCACCGTCTAAAGTGTGTGCAGGGCCCTGTGCTGCCTGTGTTTGCGCTCTTTGTGACAAGTGCAGCGAATCCACGTAGTCGTTAGCATGCCAGGACTTGGCAGAATTTACTGTGCATGTAACAAGTGCTTGGTACCTGTTTTTGGGGTACATACCACGTGGTACATACCACGTGATAACTGTGCATAAAGAGGCATCTGATTTTCTCTCTTTGGTATGTGTTAGTAGTTTCGTTTATTATCAGTTATCTCTATGGTTGACTAAACACCGTATCATCAGTAATGCTGGTAATCTTTTAGAACAGTGCTGTCCAGTAGAAATATGTATGTATAACAATATGTGATTTTCTATATCCGCATTAATAGAGTAAAAGAGAAGCAGATGAAATTCATTTTAATAGTCTTTTATTTAACCCAATATGGCAGAACTATTTTCATCTCAACTTGTAAAATTGAAGTTTCAATTTTACAATATAAAATCAATTGTAATTAATATAAAGAATTACTAATGAGATATTTTACATTACTTTTGTGCTGAATCTCTGAAATCTCATGTGCATTTTACACTTACAGCACATGTGAATCCAGACTAGCTATGTTTCAAGCGCTCTGTAGTCTCCTGTGGCTCGGAGCTACTGTATCAGAGCAATTTTCGACGATAAAATTAGAAGTTTTTTTCTATGATCAAATGTATAGGTATTCTGACGAGTCATATTTGCTTTTATTTGTTGAAACTTTGTAAGACTTTGATTTTCCCATTTTAAATCCAAAACCTCATTCACAGGTTGGCCACCTCACAGAACACTCCGTGGTCATCGGAACAAAGTCACATGTTTGCTATATCCTCATCAGGTCTCAGCTCGTTATGATCAAAGATACCTGATATCTGGAGGTGTGGATTTTTCAGTCATAATTTGGGACATATTTTCTGGAGAAATGAAGCACATCTTCTGTGTGCATGGTGGCGAGATTACTCAACTTCTAGTTCCACCTGAAAACTGTAGTGTAAGTTGATCATAAAAGATTATTTTATTTGTGGTAGTGCTGAATTCTGTTGCTCTCAGGCATAATATAAAATGGAATCTAGAGTAACTGAAAGAAAATGTGACAAGAGAATTAACAAAACCTTTTCAGTTTTTAAAACTAGATAATGGTAACATATGCTATTTCAGCAGAATTGTAATTATTTACTGTTGGGCACAGAAATAGAAGATCCACATAGTGTTTTTTCCTGTTACTAGCTTCTAAATTCTAAATGGTGTGGCTTGTCTCTGAAACATAGGAGCAGTTTAGAATGTATTTATCAAAGTTCCAGTTTTCCGTTTTAAAGTAGTTTCAATATTCACAAAGATATTCTGCAATCTTATTATTTTCAGCCCTATCTAAGCAAGAAAGATGATGAATGTGTACTTTGGTAGAGGCAAAATACTTACCAATGCTTACTAATAGTGTTTGTTTAAGTAAACACTGTGACAAGGGAAAGTATAACGGTCACTGATAATGATTTTGGAGAATTTCGTACATACTTTTGTGGAAGCAGATTGCTTTCTTAGTGATGGGTATGTAACGATGTCAAAAACCCTAATCATTTTAGGAATGTGAGGTTTTAGGAGGGAAATTTTGGGCTGCTAAGTAACAGACCCACATTTTTTTACCCATAATTTCTTTCACTGTGTGTTAATCATGAACTTTTTCTTGTGATTAGCCACCGTTGTGTGTGCGGTCACCATCCCCCAACATTCACCTGTGTGCGGATGCGCAGAGGCGCACCGTTGTCTCATACAAATTCCATGTTCACTGAAACCCACTCAGCTTCACCAGTTACGATCTTTCTGAACGGGAGAACATTTTGCTTGTGTATCTGATGCAGTGTTCACGAGGTGTCTCATTTCAAAACTTAGGAAATTTTCCTTGGCCTTTCTGCTTACTTACTTACTTCCTCTTCCGAACAGTGTATTTTATCTGCTGTGTTCTGCCAGAGCTAGAATTTGTCTGATTTGATGTTGGCAGTGGTGTTGGCAGACTTAGTGCCCATTATCCTTTTTTTTTTTTTTTTTTCTGCCAGACTTGAAAATTCAGGTTCTTACTCCTTCTCTTCTTTCTTTTTTAATCCTGCCTTTTCCTTTCTCTCCAGTGGGATTAATGTTAGTTTCTTATCTCCATCACTGTGAACAATTGCTGTGTGTTTATTTAAGCAACCAGTCTTATGTCTATTTCAGTGAAACAGATACCATTGTAATTGCACTTGTGATTTTTAGTGCTGTTACAATCCCATTCTAAGCCTTATTTTACAGTAGGTATTCCCTATGGTGAAACATGAGAATTTTTTCATCCCTGACTGCAAATTTGGTGAAATATCTAATTTTTGATCCTGAAATTGATTATTTAGATTATACCAGTTTAGAACAACCATTCCCGATTTGGCAGTTTCTTGTTTTTGTAAGAAAACATTAAAAATATTAGAGAAATAGGTATCTGATTTATTTATTTTTGTACATTTTTATTTATTTTTTTGAGAGAGAGCGAGGGAGGAGGGGCAGAGAGAGAGGGAGACAGAATCCCAAGCAGGCTCTGTGCTGTCAACACAGAGCTCAACCTCACAAACTGCGAGATCATGACCTGAGCAGAAATGAGTAATCCGACACTTAACCGCCTGAGCCACCCAGGCGCCCCGAGAAATATGTATTTTAAATTATAAATATTGAAAGTTAAGTTGGGAGTGGTTTACATGAGATCATGTTTTCTGTTTGAATCTACATAAATTTGTATGTGTTTTAGCTTGTATGAGAGCATACTCTGGTTTCTTTTTTTAAAAACTTCAAGTGGATATTTAATACAATAAATTTGTTTTGACCAGTTGCATTTGGAAATGTTTTTAGTGAGTAAAGAGCTACCTGTAGACACATGCAACTACATAGGGAACGGACTTCTTATTAGGTGGGGCCGGCCCACGGTGCTAGTGGACTGGGTGATATAGGAGGCGGAGACATGGACCAGGAAGTCTGGCGCTTGGAAAATAACGTATGATTTACAATTTACTTATAGGCTTAACGATAGAGATTCTCTTGTTTTTAATTGACTTTCAGAAGTACCATTAAGACAAACTTGCTTTTAGCTTTGTGATAATTTAACAAGTTGTGACTGCCTGGTTAATAAGCTGTCCATTTAGCCGGTGGTTAGGGGCATTACCTAATGTGTTTGAAGATCAAAGGGCCTAAATGATTAATAAATAAGCTAAGAATTTGATATTTGCTAAATGTTTGTCAAATGACTGTCTTGCTAAGTTTAGAGCTAATGACATCAGATGACGGTTCCAATGCTTGGGTTGTCCCTCTCATAAATTTATCTGGTGTCACTTTCTTTTAGCAGAAAATATTTGGTAGTTGGGAGATTTTAAATATTTATTAAGTGTAATGATTAAAGATAAATATTGAAAAGTTTGTCATCTGCTTTTTGGATTAGAATAGACTTTTGGTTTTTATCTTAGGTAGATTCAGAAAGTTGAGTTTTGACTTCCTGAATTTTTTTTTTTTTTTTTTTTTACAGGAAAAGATGTTCTAAAACAGAGGAATATGAATTGTGTTTTAAAATTTACTTAAATTATAATCAAGAATGTATAAGGTTGATGATTTTTCCTTTATTTTGTATTCATTTCATGTTTACCAAGATATAGAAGGTTTTGAGTACTAAGCAAATCATTGTCTCTTAGCTTCCGTAGACAGCAAAGAAAGAATGAAATCCTACCTGCTAGGTAGAAAAGATACTGCAGCTAGAGATGAGCTCTGAGGACAGACTGTACCCTTCACAACTCCACATACATTTCTCAGGGGACAAATGACACGTACTTACATTCCTGCTGTCTAGATATTTGTCATCCTTTCTTGTCCCACTCCATCATTTTTATGCTATTTTAGCATCTTTGTACCAAAAAACCTTTCCATATTCTTAGTATAAATTAACATTAATTTAGTGCGAGGCTCAGTGGTTCTATATACTTTATTTTTGATAAACAATTCATGTATTCTTTTATTAATGGGAGTTTTAATTATTTAAAAATTTGACATGTTCAGGGATGCCTGGACTTGCACAGGTCATGATCTCATGGTTCGTGAATTCAAGCCCCGCACTGGGTTCTGAATATGAAATATCAAAGTAATTCAGGATTGTGCAGTGCTAAAGGGTTATTGAGAACAATTCAGAAAGTTGTTGGGGGTGGTATTACTATCTGCCAAGTAATGTACAGGCTGTAGGCTGTGAGCTGTCAGCACAGAGCCTGATGCGGGGCTCGAACTCAAGATCCGCAAAATCATGACCTGAGCTGAAGTTGGATGCTTAACCGACTGAGTCACCCAGGTGCCTCCTGCCAAGTAATGTGTTTATGTGTTCCCAGAAGTACAACCTTGCATTTTAGGAGGGGGATCAGGCACGTGTTAAGTAAGGCTTCTACAAGGCCTACTATACATGGTAAAGGAGAGATACTACAAAATGCTGTAAAGGAAAGGGAGGGGCATATTCTAGGGACTCCATAAGAAACAACGAGCTTTGGTAGACCACTCAAAAAATGGTGTGAGCTTTGCGTATCAACTTTGCGGTAGATGTTGAAACTTGTAGTTTTGAAATTTCTAATACTAGGTTATTTGCCATTTCTGTTTCTTCTTAAGATTATGGAATGTAAAGGGAAAAACTTCAGTTGAGGTTGGTGTTTTTCTGTTTGGTGGTTTGATTTCTTGATGAAACAAAGTGTACCCTCTATACAGATGAGTGATACATGTACACACATGTGCATGAAACCTACATGTGAAAGATACATATACATGTGCCCTACCTATGTGCAAAAGGTACACATATATGTGCTGTGTATATGAAAGATACATGTATTGTATATTTATATGAAAGATACACCTGGAAGAAAACTGAAGGAAAACTACTAAAATAGTATTTGAATCATACAGCATAGCAAAACATTCTGTACCATTTTTGTTTGTCATTCCAAGCTGTGTTTATTGTTTTTAAAAGAGTGGTTTTTATCTTGTATGTTGCTTTTCAAGTGTTAGAGCTCTGAGGCAGTTTTAATAGGCTTCAAATTTAAAGTGGAACCTTTATATTATCATTATTATTTTTTGGAACCTTTATATTATTATTAGATTAGATTGCCACTTTAATACTCATATAGAACACTTTAAAAAAAACTTGTAAAAACAGGCTTGCTACACTTTTGAATTTTTTAATTTTAACTTTTCATCTGCATTGAGAATATTACTGTAGTGTCTTAAAATATTTTACAAGTGGATATATAAAATGCAAAAGGTATTACAGCTTATTAATGAAAAACAAGTCTCCTTTCCCTCCTGTTCTCCAGCTGTGTGGTTCCCTTAATTCTGAGTGCAATATCTTACAGTCCTTCAGAGATTTTCAGTACTAGAATGTTTTAATATTTTAGAACTCTAGCATTTTAGCTTAGTCTTATTTTAATAACTGAGAAATTTAAGCAACAGAGCAGTTAGAGATAGGAGGCTCCCCATATTTGGGTAGCTGTCAGAGGTGGGTGAATTTCCAAAATCTGAACTGTAGGCTAGGGGAGGCCAAAGAGTGCACCAAATCCCTGGGGGAGTTGGGGAGTTGGAGGAAGAGAGCTCTTGAAAGGGTGGACAGATGTTCTTCAGGCTTCTGAAATCCCACAGCAGGATACCTTCTCTAAGTCTCTCGCATTAGGATTAGTAGTTAATAGTTGATAATGATCTGACTTCTTCCCTTACTTCCCTGCCACCTTCCCTCTTACTCATCATTCTTTTTTTTTTTTTTTTTTTTTTTACCTTAGCTTCCAGTGTAAAGGATCCCACTCTCCAAGACCCAGGAACATTTTCTTTTATGTCCACATATTTTAATTTCAGAGAAAAAAGCCAGACTTTGAACAAAAGACTAAGAAAATAATTTTAAAATGTCAGGAGTGCTTTAGAAAACATTTCCCCTCATAAACCAGACAGATACTAATGACAGGAATGAAAATGCAGAAGTGAAAAAATAACACTGGTGACCCAGTAGGATATTTCTTACCTGTAGAATGGTAGTCATGTCTTTGCATGGAGCTAGCTACCCATGTTTCCTTTGTCTGCATTTGCAGCAGGTGGCTGTGCTTAGTACAGCCTGTGACAAGGAACATGTGTGTGTGTCATACTGTTGATCCCACTTATTTACATTTAAGAAACACACAAGTGCATACCGTGTATGTATGGATACATGCATAGGTAATAAAATTATTAAAATTGAACTGGAAAGATTACCAAATTCAGATTCTGCTTTGCTTTGGGAGTGAGAAAAACACATATGGAAGGGAACCAAAGAAGTGACTTTATTAAGTATTCTGCCTTGTTTATTTTTAGTTAATATAAGTTTACTATTTCCCTCTTCCTTTGGCATGAATGACTGGATTACCAGTTGTGTGCTGCTAGTAGAACTTTGTATTCAAAACAGAATTTTTGGAAAATGTTTCAAAATAAATTTAGTACCCATAATACATATGTTTCTTTACGTGAGCTATAGGCTGACTTCTTTAAGAGATGAAAATATGATTACTTTTCATTTATTGTATCTTGATAAACTTGTCTTATCCTGTAATCTCCAGAAGTATCCAGAAGGGGGCAGCATTGGTTTGCGAAAACAGGAAAGTCAGGCATCTAACCTAATTGTGCCTTCGCTTGACAATATTAAATCCCCAGCTCTTAGAGACAAATACAGTAATATGAATGGTGTATGTGACTGTATGTATGCTAGTAGGCTAATGTTCACAGCCATTAAGAACAATTAACAAATCAGGTTTCTTTTTAGTATATTGTGTGTGTGTGTTTTTTTTTTTAAGTACTGGAAGCTTTTGTTTGCATTAGCTCTTATCTCACCTTTTTGAATTTCGGCTTTTGTTATTAATTTAATTTGCATGTTACATTTATAAAGCAATATTTATTATTATGACATAGTCTCTGAAGCCAAGCAGAGTAAACGTTGGTAATACAAATGAAACAAAAGCAGGAGGCAGAACTAACGTTTTCCTAAAATATATCACAATGTACATAATGTTCTGTAACAGTCCTTTTTTCCTTTAACATTTAATTTTCTTGGATTTTGAGACCATTTTCATATGTTTTTTATGCGTTCAGCACTGTCTTTTTGAAATTAATTATTATTTTTTTAAATTAAATAATACATTGTTAGTTACAGAGAACACAAATATTTTCTAAAGATATTCTGGTCATCTTTCTGTCTCACTAAATACATTCCAACATCATTTTTAATACTTGGTAATTTATTTTATCAGAAATTTTAGAATGTTGCTTTAAGATTTTTTTCTTGTCAACAGTGAGAATACAAATTAGTGTATCTAAATATTTTTGCACATCTGAAACGATTGCTTAAGATAAATTTGTAGATACAGAATTTCTGTATGAAAGGGCATATTGATTTCTTAAAGCCTTTTGACTAGGTATTGCCAAATTATCCCTTAAAAGCTTAGAGATAGGTTTATACCACCTATTTACCCTCATAATTCTCCATCATCCTTATAGTCTTTGAAGACTTGCTAATATTCAGGCTTTTAAGTAGTTGTATGCAGAGTATGTATAAGTGCATAGCACCCATTCTCATTCTGAAAGGGCAAACGCATTAATATATCAATACCGTATTGGCTATCCGTTCTGATTGGTGTATATTCTATTCTTTATAATAGCGTTTTCCAATTTTTTACTACTATCATTTTATTCAAGACAATTAATTTTTCCTGCTCTGAATATTTATGTGTTCAAATATCATAACGCACCCTATCGCTTGTGTAGGAAGCTGAGACAATCCAGTAATATACCAAAAGACTGTCAGTGAGTGGTCCCTTCGATATTAATGAGAAGATTGCATCCCTCTGTTCAGGCTACACTTATATTGTGCCAGACATTTAAAAAATTTAGAATTCTTTTATCTCAGAAAGGCTTTTTTAAGATCTTAAGTCATATCTTTGGAAGTAAATAAGATTACATTGGGCATGAAGTTTAGTTTTAATAACAGAAGTGATTTGGTGCTAAACTTTGTGAATGAAGTGGGTGATTAATTTCACTGTTTATTTTGAGCTGAAGAGATAGTGTGACCTAAAGACTAATTTTTCTTGAGTAACCTAATCATAAAGCAATTTTAAAATGAGTTAAAGTTTATCTTAAAATGGTGGAAATTGTTAGAAAATAATAACGACTTTTTAAGGTGACTGTTCAGTTAGGTGCAATGTATTTTTGAATAGTCATTCGTTCAGCAAATATCTGAGTGCCAACCATATTCCAGGTGCCTTCAAGAGCCAGGTATATAGTAGTCGATAAGATATAGTCCCTATTTTATAGAGCTTCATCCTATGAGGGAGCCAGACTAGAAGACAGGCAGTTATAAGGCAACAGAATAAACGTTGTGAAGTACGCTTGTAGGACTTCCCTGAGTACAAGTCTCCCAGAGAGGCCCTAGAATGGGCACTTAGTAGGCCAGCTGTGGGTGGTTTTGAAAGACTTTCAGGAAGGGTGATCTGTATGGTATTGGAATGTGTTAGATTTATGGGTGTGTGTAAAACCATACGTGGTGCCTGAATGACCTCTGTTTACAGATGTACTTGGTATGTTGTGTGTATGTTCTGTGGAGGAGTCTGCAGCCGTTAAGTTGTTTTTTTTTTTTTTAATTTTTTTTTTCAACGTTTATTTATTTATTTTTGGGACAGAGAGAGACAGAGCATGAACAGGGGAGGGGCAGAGAGAGAGGGAGACACAGAATCGGAAACAGGCTCCAGGCTCCGAGCCATCAGCCCAGAGCCTGACGCGGGGCTCGAACTCACGGACTGCGAGATCGTGACCTGGCTGAAGTCGGACGCTTAACCGACTGTGCCACCCAGGCGCCCCCGTTAAGTTGTTTTTACTAGTACCTGATGGCTCTATCTGTGGCAAGTGCTGGTAGGAACTTGCTATATTTGTGCATTACTTTGAAAATAATGACCAAGAGATCTGAGTAATATATTTTTTTGATGTTTATTTTATTTTGAGAGAGAGCGCGTGTGTGCACAAGTGCGCTCCAGAGTGGGGCAGGGGCGGGCGAGGGGCAGGGAGAGAGGAAGAGATAGAATCCCAAGCAGGCTCTGTGCTGTCAACGCGGAGCCTGAGGCAGGGGCTAGATCCCACAAACCATGAGGTCGTGACCTGAGCCGAAATCAAGAGATGGACGGTTAACCGACAGAGCCAGCCAGACACCCCCAGAGTAACGGTCTTGGATGTGCTGCAAGCTGGTTAGTTGTCTGTAAGACCATTTTGACACTTTTTTTTTAAGTTTGTTTATTTTGAGAAAGAAAGCACAAATGGGGGTGGGGGTGGGGTAGAGATACATGGAGAGAGAGAGAAGGGGGTAGGGAGAATCCCAAGCAGGCTCCATGCTGTCAGTACAGAGCCTTATGCAGGTTCAAACTCACGAATATGAGATCATGAACTGAGCCAAAGTCGGACCTTTACCCCACTGAGCCACCCAGGTGCCCCCATTTTGGCTCTTTATTTTACTCTACTTAGGAAGGGTATTTGGAAGAAACAAGATAATAAAATATGAAATGGTCCTGAAAAGTATTCGCGATGTTTTTCCAAGGAAAGATTGGACAACAGAATGAAGTGGAATGAAATGGAATGATATGAGATTAGAAAGGAAGAATGTATTTCAAAAATAACAAAAAATGCCAGTTAGTGTATGATAATTTTTTTTAAAGTCAGAATTAGTTTTGGTGAATTAGACCGCCTCCAATTGGTCTAATTGAACACCAATTAGACATTGGTGAAGACTTTCCAAAAGGTGGAAAACTTTCTGCTGTCGGCACGTGGAACCTAAAACGGTGAACCGCTGGTCGGTCATGTCAGTGAGAACAGGGCCTTTAGAACCAAACAAACCTGGATCTGTATCTTCATTTTGGGGTGACTTTAGCAGATTACTTCACATTTTGGAGCTCTAGCAACACTTTCCAGCAACTTAACGGCTGCTGTAAAGTGATAAAGTTGGGAGGTAATGCTTGGCCTATGATAGGAGCTCATTAAATCATTATTATTGTTTTTTTATTTGTATTTTCAGTTATCTGCATTCTCATTTGGGTGATAAAGGCCTAAATCTGGGGAACATACTCATTCATTTCCAGTTGAGATGACTTTATTATAGATACTTTGTTCCTATAGCAGGAACTGCTTTTAATTTCCTTGTTTCCCAACTATGGCCAGGTGCTTTTAGAATCTGCCCAAATTAGGGATGAGTTCCCTTTATCTCCCTAACTGCATCTTTTTATTGCACGAGACAGAAGTTTCAGGATATCAAAAGACAAATTCCCTAGAAATTGTAGTCTTAAGTGTTGTGCTTTGCCTGCTCACTGCTTGAACATTGGCGTTTTCAACTGTCTGAAAGGCCCCAACTGTGTCATTAATGGAAATTTGTGGGCAGATTACAGAAGGGTATGACTGTTACCTTTGCAAAGCCTTTGGTAGCATGACCCCACGCGATCAAGGGGGGAGTTTGACCCTACTTACTGCTTTTCTTAGGCATAAATTCTTGGCGAGGCACAACTTTCTTGCCTACTTGTGGACACCGAAGGTTAGGTTTCTCCAGTGTTCTTTGATATAGACCTAAAAAGCCAGCCAGCATTCTTACTAAAACAAAGAAGTATTTTTAGTATATATGTTCTAGTAGTTTACTGCTAGGCAATATACATATTATTTTGGTATTCCAGTTGGAGAAATGAAGCCAGAATCTATTTTAACCCATTTATTTCCATGAGAAGGGAAAAAAGATGTTTCCTAGTTATGTCAGAGGTATGTAAATTTGATGTTTATTTCTTGTTAAGGATACAGGGATGATTGGGATGAATAGGTTGAGGCCAAGTGGGCAGATTTAAAGTTACCAGGTCAGATAGATAGTGCCTTAAAGTCACCTTTCTAAGTGAGGCATCGGAAAATAGAAGGGCAGGACCAGTAGTCACTTGGAGTCAGAATTCAGTGCACTCTGAGAAAGAGGACCATTTGTGACCAAAGACTTTAGATCTTGAGTGTGTGTAACCCAAGGTTTGGGTGTTGGTTTTGGGCAATAAGTGGACACAGCTGACTGGGGTGCAGAAGGGGAAAAGAGCAGCACTTTTGAGTTCCTTAAAAAAAACTTTGATGATTTTCAGTCTCTGCAGAGTTGACTGTCTCAGTCTCTAAGACTTGAATTTCAGTGAGTGAAATTAAAGAAAGCATTTTACTGTTTTAAAGACATGAAATGAAAAGTTATAAAGTAAATTCAATGGGAAAGCAGTGTGAGGAAATATTCAGGAACAGTGAAAGGTGGTCATTGAGTTGTTGGATTGAATACTTTTATTGACTTGTATTGTTAAAAGGGCTAAGAACTTAATTAATTTTAAGGTAATTGAATGGTACTGATGATTATGCAGGTAGAACTATTCAGATTAAATGAAAGCAGAGATATTAATAAACATCTTCATATTTCCTGGTGAATGCCTACACATTGGCAATTCCAAAAAATAAATATAACTCCATTTTAAAAGACAGAATTTATGGTGTATAATGAGATAATAATAATGGTAAAAATAGTTTTAACTATTATCTTTTGTATGCGTGATATGTTAGTCACTGTGCTAGTTTCTTTGTGTACGTTTCATTTAACTCACACAGTAATTCGGTGAGGTGTGGTTATTACTGTTAGTCACATTATACAGAGAAATGAGATTTAGAGAGGTTAAATAACATCCCCAAGTCACACAGTTAGCAAGTGGCCGAGCTGGAATTTGGTCCTAAGTAGTCTGACTTGAAGGCTGACTTGAACG
Source organism: Puma concolor (assembly GCF_028749965.1). Taxonomy (NCBI): domain Eukaryota; kingdom Metazoa; phylum Chordata; class Mammalia; order Carnivora; family Felidae; genus Puma; species Puma concolor. Next base: position 75,912,086 of record NC_141678.1, read on the forward strand.
TATGCACCATGCATACTGCCTCCCAGTAGATGTAATTGTGTATTTAAAAATAATTGTATTTCTCTAATTTTTTACTATGTTTTCACTATTGATTTACATAAATATATAATTTTGATGCATACTTAATTGTAAAGTGCTAATTTATTGAATATCATTCACTATAGAACAAAATACAGCCATTCTCTTGAATTCCTGTATTTCCAATTTTCCTTCAGAGAACTATGCATTGCTCAATTCTCTTCTAATTTCCCTTTTAGTTTTTATCTTTGATTATTCAGCTTTGGAGTTTTTTAGTTTTAACCATCCCCTCTTTTACCTTCTCTTACTTATAGCACGTTATTTGCTATAATTTTTAACTGCAAGTTTATAAGTTTAATGGATACACACTGTTAAATTGTTTGAAAAAAGAGGTAGCTAAGAAGGTAAAAGGTCACCTGTTATCCCTCTAACTATAAGAGAACCATAATTAACATTTGGATGTCTTTTCCCGTAGGCTTTTAAAATCCACTTACTGTATACTCGTGGTTATATTGTAGGTACGGTTATCTGAGCCCACGGCATCTTCATTTAATATCCTAACAAATACTTTTCCAAGTTGTACATGCTCATGAAAGTAATTTTTAGTGCTTGTAGAACATTACCTTATGTGAGCATACCTTATTTACTTAGCAGTTCTCCTACTTTGGATATGTAGTTTGTTCCTAATTTAAACTCTTGCATTATACAATACGATATTGACTATCTTTTAAAATTTGTTAAAATTTATGATTACTCCCTTGGCTAGATATTATGAATTTTTTTAAGATTAGAACCTCAGAATTTTTGTGTAGTAGCTATTAACGTTTTTAAGGCTAATGAGGTGTAGTAGCAAATTATTTTGTATCCTCAGTGCCTATTTCCTTGTCACTTGCCAGCACAAGATGTTTTTATCTTGCCTTAGTTTCCACATCTGTGAAGTGGAAATAATAATTATACCTACCTCAGAGGGTTGTGAGACTATAATGAATTACAGCATTTAGAATTTAGCATTGTGTTTAGAATAATACCCAGCGCAAAGTTAGAACCCAGTAAAGGTTGGCTGTTTGCTATCACAATTTCTTAAATGTTTAGGCTAAATTGGTAGGTGTTTGAATTTGCATTTCTTTATTTACTAGAGATATTAAAATTTTTCTATGAAGATTTTCACGATTTTTTTGAGACATGTTTCATCCTTTGCTTATTTGTTTTTCTTGGGGATTTTCAGGCTTGTATGAGTGCTTAACTTAATTGCAATTTTAGGCTTATGTGCTTTCTATTGTTATTGAAATTCCCTCCTGTTCTAACGCAATCTTTCCTTTTTCTGTGTAGCTTTTTTCATATTTCGGAAGTTTGGAATCTTCCCCCACCCAGAAATTTGATGAAATTTGATTAAAAACCAGTGGCTGGATTAAGAGCAAACATCAGATACTTTAGCGGAAATTTATTTATGTTTGTGGGGTGAGGAGAGGATAAAAGTCATCTGTTCTTAACTAATAACTTTTCTCAATGTCATTTATTAATTTTTTTCTCTGATAGGCAATATCTTCTTAGTCTTACATTAAATTCTTCATATTTTTTTGCTGTTTAATTAATAAAGAAGCAGATGAAGAAAGGTGGAATTCTGATTAGCTCACTATTTCTTTATTATCTTTTGTATATAGTGAATGAATGAAGATGTTAAAACTTGTTTTCTATAAGTCTTATTTTCATATAGAACATTACCAATTAGATGGTCAGTGTTTTGGTTGGACTACATGGTCTTATTTTCTAAAACAGCTATCAAAGAAAAACCTTCTAGCTTTTTTTTTCCCCCTTAAAAAAAAAAAAAAAGGAAGGCTGAGCTATGGATTTCTGAAAAAAAAAAAAATTCTTTAAGCTAGTTTCATGAACATGTGGAAATGAAATTAACATTCCTGGGCACTTTTCCACTTCAGGTGGAATATTTAAAAGTGATAAATGATGCATCTTAACTGCACATTTATGTTCCATAGAAAGAGTTCTGGGAAGTACAAGAAATAATGATTAAGAGAATAGTGAGATTGATTTATGACTGAAAGAAGCTGGTCATTTATAGCTCGTCTAATGATGGGCACATTTAAAAGGAGAGACAATAGTTAGTGATCATATATTTAGAGAAGATTCAAAGAAAAAAATTGTTTTGGGGGCAGTTAAGAGATTGCCCCTGAAATGATATGAAGAAAAAGGAGAATTTAATTTAGAAAGCAAATGAGCAAAAGTAGGAAAAATGTATGTATGCCATTTATACTGGGAGCTATTGGAAAACAGAATCATCTCCTCAGAGAGCTGGTGGAAGGGATAAACTAGCTGTCTCTAATTTCTGTAATTCATGGCAGATGTTTAGGAACAGGTTACATAAGAGGTTTCTGGGAATGGTTTAAAATGAAGTCTTGTAAAATGCGTAAGGTCAGGCTGGATGACCTAGGTGGTATATTCTGACTCTGTCCGATTCTGTGATTGTGGCTCAGCACTAATGTACCGTGAGGATTATTTACTGGCAAACTCAATGAGACTCTGTTTGGTTGAGGATCAGAATTATTTGGAAAGAAAAATGGGCTCTGGAGTGTATATGTTTTGATCAGGTATCTCCCTCCCTCTGCTTGCCCCAGTTATCTTAATATTTTCATCAAATAAAAATACGGTTTTTATTAAATATCCTGTTGTTTATTGTTGTTAGCCTTTGTTTTCAATTAGTTTTTGATGTCATTGGTGCGTCTTTTAGGGCAGAATTAATAGTGTTTGGAACATGAGTTTGAATAATTTTCACCTATAAAGTACTGGCCTAGTTGGTAGGATGCTCACCCCATGCTGTGCAAATTCTGTGTTCGAAACAATAAAACATTTGAAATGGTGTTTGTGAGTTGAACACTCTTTAAGTCACTTGGAAGTGGTTGCTAAAGTGTAAACTGTGAGGCAGTTAATTGGGGTAAGGGAATAAAATATTAAAGCTCTTGTTTATGCCCCCTTTTTAACCCTAAGAAGTTGAGCTTATGAACAATTACCAGGTGGAAGGACACCGGTGTCTCACGTGTTTCACACACCCAGTGGGCACATCTCACCTGGGGGAAGAGCAGAGCCGCCACCACAAGGGACGAGGATGCTTGTTGTCTGGGTCCTCACCTGGCCACCATAGGATGGGCAGAGCAAAGGATGGAACATATTCTCAGTGAAACTTAAATATCTTTTCATCGGCTACATTTCGGTTTAAGGCAGTGATCATTTGGTCAGTCTGGCAGGAGGGCAGCCCCCCCCCCATTATAATTACAGAAAATATGTATTTACATCCATAATCATTAACAGTGAAATCTTTGTAAAGGTATGTATTGTCCTTTGAGGTATTGCCTGACATTAGCAAGACATTTAAGAAGGTGTTTCCTTTCTCTCCAATTTGTTCAAACTTGGAGTCATTCTTTTAAAACATATTTTTGGTGCGTGTTTTACGATGTACATGGTATGTATATTAGTACAGAAGTACGTATATAATTTGTAAATATACATACAACGGGCATACATTACAAAGTTTTTTAAATGAATGGGTGTGTGATCAAAAAAGGAGCCTAAATGCATGAGGTTCACATTTTTTTAGTTGTATTATTTTAATTACATAATTTAAATGTCTTCTACATTATCCCCTTAAAATGTCCTTGATGTTAAGTCACGTTCAGGTGACTTTTCCAGGTTGAAATGGAACAAAGTGAAATAGAATGGAATTAATCAAATTATGGAATCAGTCTTTGTAGGTGTTGTAGATGCTTTGTAACCAAGATCTCTGGAATTTAGTAATTTAATAATAAAGGAATTGTGCTAATTCAATTCATTTGTGGGGAAGCTGGGTCTAAATCAGAGGTAGGAGTTATTATATATTCTTTAAGAAGTGCTTCTTTAATAATAATTTTGAGGACAGATAAGAAGAAACCAAGTTAATTGTGTTTTAGCAAATCTTTTAAGTGCTTTCATTTAACAGATAGCTGAGAATTATTTATCATTACTCTGCTCATTGTTTGAATTAAAATTAATACCAAAGTGGTGCTTGAGAATGGTCTTTTTTCCTTTTACATTTAAATAGGTTAGACATTTGCTTTGTTTATACCATTAATTTGTTTTCACACAGCCTGTGAAGGTAACCATCAACTCACAATTAATTAGCAGAATCAAAATTAATGAGGTTTTACTGTATTGGGCCATTTCCACTCTAGGCCAGTTTTTTTCACACGAGTTGGACTAGCATTTTTTTGAAAGAAGAAAAATTAGATTTATTTTAATCCATATTTAAAAAGCAGAGAACCATCTTTTCTTGTGAGTTAAGTACCTCTAATAACTATGCTTTCTTGGGCTTAGCAATATTGATTTTTTTGTTTTGTTTTGTTTTCAGTCTTGATTATTTTGGCTATTTCCAGACTGTTGCTTATTACAGTAAAGCTAGAGTTAACTCTTCACAGGCTTATTTTCATTTACAGGGATGGGGATAGCATTTTGTTTGTTTGTTTGTTTGGGCCAAACATGTTTTTTTTGCGGGTGGGGTATGTCCTTTGCCTACTTTCTTCATCTAGTGCACTGTTTGAAAGAGGAACAAAACTATTCTTTAAAGCATATTTATGTGAGTGTATGTCTTAGAAGAGAGTGCATCAAACAGAAATGAAAAGCTAGGATTTTTTGAATTACGGTTATACTTTCCCTCCAGAAAATAACATAGTGTGTTTTTAGACACAGATCCTTTGCTCTTACTTAGTATTTGCTTTGTCCATTGTTTTTACGAACAGGACTGATAACATAATGTAGAACTTTTAGGTCTTTTCTTGAGGATGGATTACCTTTTCTTGAATTGTTGAAGTTGCCTGCATGTAAATGGAAAGGGTGAAAGTTCTAACAGTGAAACTTCTCGTGGGAGTGGGTGCTGAAGGTCAGGTTCCTCGTAGGAACGGGGAAGCCTTTTCTGTTTGCAGGATGTCTGCCGTCTTCTCTCTGCTGGCTTCTAAACTACAGTGAAAGACATTTGGCAGAGAGAATGTGTAGGTCAGTGTTGTCAGGACTTCTGTGTCCCCTCAGATATTGAGATCTACCAAGAATAGATCATAACCCGAGGAACACCAAACATAGTAAAGAACACTGATGAAGATTCACCTGTTTTTGAACAGACTTCACCCCCAATTCATGCCTCATTTTCCTTACTCTTTGAAATGGAATGACAAGAGTGTGTATGGACACCAATGAGATGACTGTGGACTTGGGGTCCAGCAAGTAGGCTGGTGAGGTATATGGCACCGGTTAAGTGATCCCTCATTTTAAAGGTGAGGAGCTCGTGAGTCAAAGTAGCAGAGTCACAAGTAGTGACGGGTATTATGAGCACTGTGGCAGATCAGTGCCTGATTAAAGGACGTGGACAGATGAAAAGAACTGTATGGGAGGCATTCTTTTCAGTTAATCACACATAGAAGAAAAGATCACCGCAGACATTTATTTCCTATGATGAGAGAAATAAAATGACCACTTTTTGGCAGATTGATGTTGCAAAATAGTAGTGACCATTAATGTCGCATCCGTCTCTTTTTGTAAGTTGAATGATGGATATATTTGATAAAAACAAAGTCGTTGCTAATGGTGATCTGTAGAAATGCAAAGCATCCGTTGTATTAAACTATTATCTTTGGTTAGCACTGGATGCCTGGTGGAACTCATAAATATTTTATGTGGTCTGAAATAACTGAAAATAAAGGCTTGGCGGTATGTATTTTTACCCAGTTTTAGTCTAACATCGCCATATTTGAAGGATTTTTTTTTTTTGTAATTTGCTACTTTATTTTGATTCATTGCTTAATTATACAGCTAATTTATGTGTGCCATAATCAACGGCCCTTCAATCCTTAATGTCTTTTTAATAAAGAAATCATGTTTTATGTTTCAGTTGAATGCTTCTCAGGGAACACAAAATAAGTAAGTTTAACAAATGCTTGTTTAGGAAAATTCTATATGATGTTTTAATAAAGGTTTATAACACACTCTTTCTGAACTTCATTTTTTAACTTTTAAATTAGTAAACACCTGCTATGCTGAGTATAGTGTTTAAATTATTGTACAACAAAAAGTACAAATAAAGCTAACAATAAAAGATTAACATACCTGAATTTAAGAACAAAGTAGTTAAATCTTACTATCTTTGTTTTGTGAATGCTCTGTTTCATTCAAAAATTGATTTTAAGTTGTTTACAAACATAAACATTATTCAGTAGGATAAAAATAAAGGTAAATGATGATGAGAAACTGAGAGGAGCACGCTGAGACGGCTGAGTCTACATGCAGAAGTACGTGCCCATCATCCCCCATCATCAGGCCTAAGTTTCTTAGCTGCCAAAACATGAAAGGAACCAGTTACAGCAGATTTTCCCAAAGTATGTTGTTCCTCCTAAATTCAGTCTTAAAAGATTGCCGCGGTCAAATGACCTTTGAGGTGAGTGACACTGTATTCCCCTTGTGGAGATAATTCTGGTCACATCAGCATGTTAAAGGTTCTTAGAAGTTCTGTGGATAAAGTCAACAACCATAACTTGTGTTTTCCGCACACATTTGGCCACCCAACGTCAGCATTTCCCATTCAGTGAGATACACCACTCAGTGCGGTATTGTTATTTAGTTCAGACTGTCTGTTTGTTTAGGCGAAGCCCAACCCAATTAGGTTTGACAAGTTTCTCCTTTGGATCCCACTGATGATATGTATACATGTAGTATAGTGGGCCTCTCATCCTCAATATTAGCCACAATATATACAATGATGTGTGGCTGTTTTCAGACGGTTTCACCTCAGTGTGAACTGAAAGCATAATCCAATAAATCACTAAAAGGTTAGGTTTTAAATAGCTCATAAATTGTCTTAAAAATAGAAATGCCTTAATTTTAAATCATCTAGGTTGTGGATTCCGTTCCGTGTTGCTGGTGAAAGTCTTTGCCGTCTTTCTTTTGACTCTTTATATTCCATCCTGTCCTAAAAGGAATTGAAGGGCAAAAACTAGAGACGAGCAGAAAATATACAGCAGAGTGTTTAATTGGCCATTGTGTGTTAGTTGGGGTGGTGCACCTGCTGATATTACAGACAGAAGTTGCGAAGCCCATGTACGGGAAATACAAAATATCTGTGGCTCTTGAAAGGAATGATTGTGGCAGAGGGACCGGGAGGGTATTGTTTTCGAGCAAAGGAGCAGGGAAGAACATGGGTCTAAAATGACAGAGTCACACGCAGAAAGAAGCACTGCGGAGAGCCTGCTCCAGCAGCTAACAAAGGAAAGTTCACAGTGTGGAAAGAGAACGCATAATAACAGATCAATTTTTTTTCCAGCTTTCCCCGCGCCTGCACAGCAATCATTTTAGTTAAGGTCATCTTCACATTTGAACAGGAGATTTTCCAAGGCATCTCTTCCCATCTTTAATCTAGGATTAATTTAGCATTTTTTCTTTTTTTTTTAAAGTGTTGTCACGATTGATCTGGGTGTTTTATGTATAATGTGAAGGAACACGCTTTTCAACACAACCTAATATTGCAGTTGGTTTTCAGCGGTGGTGAATGGGTAATTACTTTTGGTTTAAGTTTTGGAGGACAAGATCATTTTATCCTGAATTTAATCTAAGTGTAATGAAGGTATATTCTTTTTTAGGCAAGAGTGCAGCACTGTATCTGCTCTGTAGCCAGTGACCACTCAGTAGGACTCCTAAGTCTGCGAGAGAAAAAATGCATTATGCTGGCATCTCGTCATCTGTTCCCCGTTCAAGTAATCAAGTGGAGGCCTTCTGATGATTACCTAGTAGTGGGATGTTCAGATGGCTCAGTGTACGTCTGGCAAATGGACACTGGTAAGCACAAATGTGAAGAGAGAGACTGGAAAATCCAATGGGTGTCTTTGATTTCCTGGAAATTAAAAAATCTTCTATATGAGGGAAAAAGCCCTGAAATGTTAAAAAAAAAAAAAAAATTGCTCCGTTTACTTCCGGTCACTGCTTTTTCTAAGTGTTCTCATGATTATCAACGACAAGGAACTGTTTAAATGCCCTCTTGCTTGTTGTGCTGTGCCAAATGCTTGCAGAGGAGTTCACTGGTCTTTGAAGGAATGTAATTGAAGACGATGTACAGATTAGGACAGACATACAGACAAGTAAATAAGTGATTTCTGTACAGTTCATGAGGTAAATTGTGACCAAGATTAAGGGACCATTTTTGCATCGAGTTCGGAAACCGTGGAAAAAGATAAAATTCTCTTATTGAAACGGCAGAAAAACAGTATGAAACTGTTCATGATGGGAGGTGATTGAAACGAACGTTTCAAGATCTCTCACTTAAGATTTCAAGTTTCAGAAATTTTATGTATGGGGCGTAATATAGAACAAGTAATGTGTAGCTTACAAGTACACACAATTATATATGATGTTTATGCACAGAATCTTACGGTTTTCCTTGGGAAATTTTCAAGTGTGTAACTAAATGCTTACTGCTGTAGGCCTTAAAAACACATTTGATTCTACTTTTGCTACTTTAAGTCATGAGCTATCAGTAATTAAAGGTTTCTTTATATACCTAGTTGTGTACCATATAATACTTCAACCAATCGGTTTTGTTTTCTTCACCTTTCTTTGTACCTTTTCCAAAGTAGGCTGTATCCATATTTGTGCTCCTACTGGGGCAGTAGGGAGTTCTGCTGAGTCTTTCTGTAACAAGTACCAAGTACTCAGCAGTCTTTTATTTACAGTCCTTGTCTTTACGTGTAGCGCCCAGGCTATCTTGCAAAGAGGGAGCATTCTTGAAGAGTGTCAGACTTCTTTGCTTTTGCATTTGCCTTTCTCTTTCTTCTCTTATTGTAAAAGAGGGTCATACTTTCTGTCAAAAATCAAAAGCTCCAACGTAGTGGAAAAGAAGAGACATGAGCTCAGATCTCATTGCTGAGTGGTCAGTGTTGACATTTTGGCACATTTCTTTCCCGCCTTGTTTCCGAGCATTTTTGGAGACAGAATTGCTGGCATGCTACGTATGTAACTTTGTATCTTTGTATTCCTTTTTGTTACATCCTATCTGCTGAGGAGCACTGTTTTATGCTTTCTGGTTTTGTCTGCCCCAGAAACGAAGTTTGCCAGGTTTGTGTTGGGCTTGGAGTCAGACTGCTTGGTTTGAATTTAGGATTGACCATTTGCTAATAATGTGATCTGCTGCACTTTACTGGACTTTTGTCTCAGTAAAACGAAGATCATAATAGTTCCTATTTTATAGTATTTCTGGGAGAATAAAATGAGGTAACACTTACCTAGCGTATAGTAGACATAATGTAAATGTGTGTATATGAATGTTTGTGTACTTGAGGTTTGTGTGTGCGTGCATGCACGTGTTCATATTTACTATTAATGTTATTTAACAAACAAGCTGCTTTCCTTGTTACTTTGTTGAACTTGGGAATGTGATCTTACCTCCATTCAGAAATACTTTGAGAATTAATATTAAAGAGACTAAGTTCTTGTAGCATTGATGTCCAGAAAATACTATTTTAAAATACTATAAATATTAAATTAACAATTGATATAGCACAAATGCAAGAGTGTGGTAAACTTGTATAGGACTTTTAAAAATTATTATAAAGGAAGAGAATTTAATTTTCTGAATTTTTCAGATACTTAAATAATTGATACCTGAATACGTCAGATATTTTAAATACATTTGTAACGAGTATGAAATTCTTCAGATTCTTTAATTTCATACTTGTTACAAATAAGATGTTACTGAAAGGCATAGTAACTTTTCCGGTAATTTTCCCAGAAAGAGATGACAGGTAGCCCGTAACTATAAGTATACTGGAGGAAGTTTTTTTTTTTTTAAACCAGTTTAGTATAATTAAGCCCACGTTAGATTAAACACAATATATAATGTGGAAACTTCATAATTATCTTACCTTCAAGAGGATTTAGGGAAACAGTCAGTCAATGTGGCATTCTTAAAAGATAAAGAGGCAGAATTTATTTTGGATTTAACCATATTAGGAGGTATACATTTCTTTTTCCTCCTTGCTGCTCAGGCTTTAGCTAGTGATATAAAGGTCCCTAGGGAGTCAGTATGGCACATCCTGAAGGTATTGACATTATTTATTTATTAAATTTATTTATTTATTAAATAAATAAAAAATGAAGCCAAATAAATCAGATTCGGCCAAGGTTTGATGGATGAGATGTATTTAAACTCCGATGAGATAGTTTATCCCCTCTTCTTAGCATTTTGGGGATGTATTTTTAGCAGTGAAGCTATATTACACTAAAACTCCTCGTACGTAGTGTGCAATTTTGTGTCGGCTGTTTTGAATTTTACTGATCTTTCTAGCTTTAAACCTTTTAAAAATGTCTTTATACTTCTATGCAGCATTTGCTTTGAGTTGTTTTTCCCTCCAAATGGATACTTTTCATTTCTGGTATTTTATTTCCTAATGAAATGAAGTTGAAGCTAGTAAATTAAAATTTCACTAGAACGACAGACGTCCAGAGTCTTTTGTTCTTTACTTGTGCCGTCTTCATTATGTGCAATAACAGGTCATGGTGATGTGAAGGCTGGCGAAATCATTTTACTTCCACATCTCTGGATAGTTAGAAAATTAGCCAAATGACTGGCAACAAGATTTGTCCAGCTGGACCTCTTGGCTTCTACTTAGGAACTTAGGAAAGGTGGCCCACTGACCTAGATGGCGGCTGCTTCTGCCTGGAGCTGTTTGTGTGCGTCAGGGACCAACTCTGTCGTTCTTCACATGTGGTGTTCCCAGGGGGTGTGTCACGTCAACCCCACAGGCCCTTGACAAGGTCAGAGTCCTGTCTGGGAGGCAGCGGCGGCTGTAAGTAATGACTGATTTTACAAGATCTTCTTCTCTGACAGTTACCAGTTACCACTTGATCGTCTTTGTTACATAACAAAAGTGATTCTCACGTCATATACCTCTTTCCGAGGGGACAGTTATTGGTGTTCTCGTTCAGATGCAAATGCCAGCAGTGCTTTTCAAATGTTAGAAGTTAGCTAGGAGTCATGTCAGTTTACTTTGTTCTGTTATCTTTTTTCTTTGTATTTATTTTCTCTATGAGTTTTCTGAAATATTCCTGTTTTTTGCATTTACTTTATCAAATATGCATTAAAATCACTTAAAAAAACTTAATTATCTAATAAAAGATAGCAGAGAATTAGGAACTGATGTATATTCGTGTCTATTGAAAAACATATGTAAAGCTTGGATAAACAAAAACATAGGTGTCAAAGAATCAGATTTTTCACACAAGTAAAGCCTTAGTGTATGTGCTGTTCTTGCTTCAGACTAGTTTTTAAATTACTAAATTTATTTATTTACTTAAAATTGTCAATTTTATTATAAGATGGCATAAATTTTCTTGAATTCATTGGTAATGTGTACTTCTGTTATGTAAACTTCCCATGCAAAACATTTGCCTGTTGGTGAGTTTATGGTATCTCTAATGGATTTATAATAAATTTATGCAGTTTAGTCTGTAATTTTAGTAAATATTTTCCTTTTAATATTTTTATTTCTTTAAATTGATAGTTTTGTCTTGTTACCAAAATTACCAAAGAGAATCAGGAGGTGGTGCTTCAGCCCAATCTTTTGTTATTAGTAGAAAAGTTTGGTAGCAAGTATTTTTTTTTTTCACATTTTGACTATTTGCCTGCAGTATTTAATACAGTAGAGATTAGATTTTACATTTCACAACATGTGGCATAGCACCATCAACTTTTCTATATCTCCTACAGTTTTGTTTTTCATTCTGTCACAAAAGATACAACTGGACAGGCAAAGACTCAAAGAATGAAATGGTTAAGAAAAAAATGGTATCTTTCTAAAATCTTGGTAAAGCTAAGTATAATGAAAGTTTCTTTTCTTCCTTTGGATTATGTACTCTGGAATTTTGAAGAAAGAGGTTGTTATAGTGGAAATATGGCTGTTTTTGCTACCATTCCCCCACCCCCCCATGAGCCCTCTGGACAATTGTCCTTGATTGCTAAGTCCTTCCCATTAGGTACCCCTCACCTCCCTTTTTTGTTTCCATTGTATTATTCTAATTTAGGGCCGTATTTTGTTACACATATGCTAGCTTTATTGGTTTCCCTGTCTTCTTTTTCTACTTTCTAATCCATCCCGTACTCTGCTGGCCGATAAATCTTAGGAAATAAAACAACAACAACAACAACAACACTTGGATCATGCACTGTCTTAATGAAAAAATACAAAACATATAATTTATTTCCTGTAGCCTTTAAATCAAGGTTCTTCACAATGTGGCACACTCCTACCTTTGTGTTTATCTCCTTTATTTTACACAGACCAGTTGCTTTATATTTAAAAATAGTTCTAGAGCCTCCTGGGTGGCTCAGTTGGTTAAGTGCCCACCTCTTGGCTTCGGCTCAGGTCATGATCTCACAGTTTGGTTTGTGGGTTCAAGGCCTGCACTGGGCTCTGTGCTGGCAGCATGGAGCCTGCTTGGGATTCTGTCTCTCTCTCTCTCTGTCTGCCCCTTTCCTGCTTGCTCTCTCTCTCTCTCAAAATAAGTAAATAAACATTAAAAGAAAAAGAAGAATATTCTGTTCAAGTATAATTGGGTCACTGTCTACCACTCTATCTTTTATATCATATATATTGTTGCTTATGGTTTTCACTCATTTGGAATATTATTTCTATTTGCTTATTTCTTTAAATAGTCTCTTTTAAGGAAATCCGAATAATAAAAACAAAGTCTTGAATATTTACCCGTGTGGTTATCATTCTGTTGTGCTTTGCTGCTTTGTGTAGCTCCAGGTTTCTATCTGGAATCATGTTCCTTTTGCCTAATATTTATTCCTTGTAGTGCAGGTCTATGGGTGATGAATTCTTCCAGCTTCTGTGTGTCTGAAAAACTCTTTGTTTCATCTTTGTTTTTAAGATATTTTTTCTGGTTGTAGAATTCTAGGTTGACAGCTCTTTTTTGTTTTTTGTTTTTCCTGTTAATACTCCACTGCCTTCTTGCTTGCATTATTTCCAATGAGAAATCTGCTGTCACCTTTAACTTTGTTCCTCTATAAGTGCTATGTCAGTTTTTTTCCAACTGCTTTAAAATTTTTCTCTTTATTATTGATTTTGAGCAGTTGGGTTATAGTTTTCTTCATATTTCTTGCGCTGAGGGTTTGTCATACTTCTTGGATATGTGGGTGTGTGGTTTTCAGTGGATTTGGGAACTTTTTTGGCCATTATTTATTCAAATAGGTTTTCGATCCTTCCCTCTTTCCTCTCTTTAGAGACTCCAGCTATATGTTTACTAGCCTACTTGAAATTGCCCACAGCTTGCACATGGTCTTTTCATTTTAAAAATTATTTTTACTCTGTGTTTTATTTTACTATAGTTTCTATTCTAGGTCTTCAGGTTTATTGGTCTTTTTTCTGCAATGTCTACTCTGCCATTATTCCCATCTAGTATAGTTTTCATCTCTACAAGTTTAATTTTGGTCTTTTGTTGTCTAACGTGTCTCTTTGTTCAAACTTTTTGAACATCTAGAATACAAATTGCAAAAACTTTTACTGTCTTTGCTATTTTGAAAATTTGTGTCAGTTCTGAATTGGTTTTAATTGATTTAGATTTTGTGCTCACTATTAAATTTTCTTGCCTTTTTTCAAGAATAGCCTGAAGGTGGTTCAAGGGTGGAAGCAGGGAGATTAGCTTGTATGCTATTGCCTGTAAACAATAAAAGATGATGGATTGTTACACCAGAGCGATAGCAGTGGAGTTGGTGAGAAGTGGTTGAATTCTGGGTATATTTTGAAGGGAGAGCTAACAGGATTTGCTGATAGTTGGATGAGGGGCTTAAAAGAATGGGTTGAGTTAAAGGTTATTCCAAGGTTTTGATCATGAGCAACTCAAAAGGATGGAATTCATTTTTAGACATTGAGAAGACAATGGGAAGAGTAGATTTTGGAAAGACCAAGAATTACTTTTATATTAAGTTGAATATTAGACATTCAAGTAGAGATGTTGATTAGTAAATTGTGTAAATGAGTCAAGACTTCAAGTTAGGGATATCAGAGTGGTTGATGTAAATTTGAGAGTTCTTAGCATATGGATGATATTCAGTCATAACACTGGATGTATCACCAAGAGGATTCAGGTAGATAATGATTGGGTCCCTCCAGGGTTTAGATATATTTCTGTGATGTGGAAGAAACCAGCAAAGGAGACTAAAATGGACTTGTCAGGAGGAAGAAGAAAATGAAGAGTGTTGTTGCCTAGAAACCAAATGAAAAATGTGTTTCAAGGAGTAGAGACGAAGAATAAGACCTGCTGATAGTAAATGATAGTCAGATGAGGACTGAGAACTGAATATTGTTTGTAGCAACATGGAGAATAGGTTGTGTGCATGTTTTGGGTGAAATGTGATTTGAGTAAGTTCAAAGGAAAATGGGAGGAGGAAACTTTGGAAGTAGCAAAGATAGACAGCTCTTTGGAGGATGATTATAAAAAATGGGATACCAGCTGGAGAAGGGTATTGGGTCATGTGTGTGTGTGTGTGTGTGTGTGTGTGTGTGTGTGTGTGTGTTTAAACAGGTGAAATAATTGCATGCTTATATGCTGGTGGGAATGATCTAGTAGGTGGGGAAAATAGATGAAGGGAAAAGGGAGGATTGCTGAAATGATGTCCATGGGCAGACAAGAGAGGGATGGAGTTTGAGCTACAAGTGTGTTAGGTAGGAGTCTGGATAGTTCATGTGGCAATTATAGTGCAACATGAGTGGAGATATGGTGGTGGGAGCTGGTAGAACTTAATTCGTGATTGCTTCTTTGTAAATGAAATGGGAAACAAAACTTTTTTGCCCAGCTGAGGGCAGGAAATGGAGTGTTAGAGATGGGAGGAGTGAAAGGTCTGAAATAATTAACTGGGAAAATGAAAGACCTGTGGAAATGTGGTCACTATTGAGAGCCCCTTGAGATCAGTGATTGTGAATTTCAAGGGAGTCTTTCAGCACGTTTTCCATTCATATCTGTCGTCATTGTACAGGTGTAGAGTAGGTGGAAAGTTGGATTTAGTCAAAGTTGGAGTTTGCTCAGTTAGTCCAAGGAGGCAAGATGAGGACGGAGCTGTGGTTATGAGGATGGGCGATGGAATTTTGCTTTACGGGATAGAGAGAAGTGAGAGACAGTGCAAGTGTGCGAGGTTAATGGAATTGTTGGCATCAGTGCTGAACAAGGAATCATTGGATCAGAGGGTTGAAATGAAGAATGGGAGCTACTGTCAGAGAGTGGCATTTTTGAAATTGGGATCACGTTGGGATTTATTTATTGGTAATAAGATTATAATATGACCATTGGCTGTGGTTGAGTGTAGGACACAGTTTACTGGAGTAGAGGAACTCAGCCAAGAGATCGGGATGTGTGGACAAATCATATGTGCTGGTGATTTTCAAGCATTTCTGAACTTCTAAATCTTGTTAGAATATACACACTCTCCATTTCGTACATACACAAAAAGTTTCAGGTGACAATTCCTTCTTGTGCTTTGCCTTTCAAAATGTATTGGTTAAGGCTCCGTGAATTGGCTAGTAAAACACTGATTTCTGTTAATACTGGAATCACCAAGAATTAATTCCAGGACTGCTAATGGAAAGGGGACAGTGAGTCAGAAGTTAAGCTCTTTAGGCCAGGAGGGACAAACTTAAGCGGCATGTATATAAATACTCAACACTGGGACTAGAATCTGTGTTTGGGTGTTTGGGTACCAGCTCAAAAACATAGTAGCAATCTTGTATTTTGCTGACATTTAAGTTTCTGGGTGTTCGCTATTGTTATTTTTCAAAATTGATTTGTCTCTTTTAGAAGACTCTAGAGGAATGCCCAGTGAATCCAAATAAACTTCATCATCATTTCACTGTCATTATTATAGTCTCCAGAAGATTATATACAAATCCATGCAATGAAACCCTTGTCTGCCTGGCCTGATGCTATGTGCTGTACAAAACGGTATACAGAAAAGCCGTCTGCTTTATAGGATGGAGTTGTGCTCTGAGACACAAAGTGCATAGATGGAGATGAATGGAAAGAATGGCCAAGTGAAGAAGTGGTTACAAGTTGGACTAGTAGTTATTTTCACAAACACACAGAGGAACTTTTGATTGGGTGTGAACCGTAAGAGTCAAGACATCAGACAAAATGGGAAGTCATAGTTTTTCCCTGTTTTGTGGATATTTCCCAGAGAAAGAGAAGTTCCAGGAATTATTAAAGTAGAAAACATGAGAAGAATAGCAAAATTTAGTTCTTTTGTTTAAAATGGATGGACAGCTTAGAGGAAGCTGAAGTCATAGAAATTGGTATTTGTAGTAGAGTAATGGTGTGGAGTATCAGGAAGACCGTGGAAAAAGCCTGGGGAGAAGGTGTTGAAGGTATTGGCTCTGAACTTGACTATATTGGGAAGTTGTGGTCGGGGCATTCATTACAGGAGAAGAAACGGTTAAGGTAATGCCATGTGGAAGGTCCCTCGAGGAGGAAAGTACAAGAAAATGTTTCTGAGAGGCACCGATAAAAATATTCCCACATGGAAAACGTCTATGCGTTTTCTTTCCTTAAAAAACCCTTTGAAGCGTTTATAGTGTTGTGTGCTGATGGTGAATGTCTACGTCTTCCAGGCGCGTTGGATCGCTGCGTGATGGGGATAACCGCCGTAGAGATACTGAATGCCTGTGATGAAGCAGTTCCCGCTGCGGCTGACTCACTTAGTCACCCAGCCATCAACCTCAAGCAGGCTATGACCCGGCGTAGTCTTGCTGCTCTTAAAAACATGGCCCATCATAAGCTCCAGACTCTTGCAACTAACCTCTTGGCTTCCGAGGCATCTGACAAAGTAAGTGTGGTATGTGGGCCTGTGTGTGTAGTTTCCCATTCAACTTCACTTCATAACACAGTTTTGGCAGGTCTTATGCAATAACTTTGGGGAGAAGACATGGATGACAAATAAGCTTCTGGTTTTTATTTAGGCCTATCCAGCCTTGTTTTAGCACACTTCAGGTATTTGGCACTTTGAAAAAGGAAGTTATTCTCACCACTTAAAATAGTTTAAAATGAGGGGCACCCGGGTGGCTCAGTCGGTTGAGCGTCTGTCTGTGGCTCCGGTCATGATCTCATGGTCTGTGAGTTCGAGCCTCGCGTCGGGCTCTGCGCTGACAGCTCAGAGCCTGGAGCCTGCTTTGGATTCTGCGTCTCTTTCCCTCTCTGCCCCTCCCATGCTCATGTTCTCTCTCTCTCTCTCTCTCTCTCTCTCTCTCTCTCAATAATAAATAAAAGTTAAAAAAATTTTAAAAAATAGTTTAAAATGATTTCTACGGAATTAAGTGACTTCCATTTCTGAAATTAGAGTGAACCTTTATCATGTAATCTGGCTTTCGGTTTTCTGACAGTTTTCCTGTTGAAAGATTGAGCACTGGCTCTTACCTCTCGGAAGAAAAAAAAAAATCATGATTTAGGTACAATTAAGATGTTTCTAATTGTGGCTGCTCCTTTGTTTGAAAAGCACGTTCTGATTTTAGTAAGGTTGGCCCATTATAAGGATTTTAGAGGATACTCGGGAATAGGTAGGGCCAGGTTGTTCAAGCGCCAGTGCTGGCCAGGACCCAAGCTGGATCACACCTTCCCTGCTGATACTCACGTGAAGGCATCAGCTACTTCTTGAGTTAACAGGAGATGATCCTACGTAAAAGAACAAATAATCCTAATTCATTAATTGGTTATTTGTCTTTAGTTTTATAGAGGCTAACCACTGTTTGGTTTGTGGTATTTATGTTCTGTGGTACTGTTAGAACTCGCTTGTCTCTGGTAGGGGCTGCATGAAACTGAGAGACAGTATTAGCATCTCATCTGAGCCACAACTTAAAATTCCCGGGTGCATCTGAGTATTCATTAGAATCGTTAGTGGGTAGCACGGATGCTGTTATTTTCATTCTCTCTCATTCTGGATTGCTTTTTTTTTTTTTTTTTAATGGGTAGACACGTAGATAAATAATGAACAGGTTGAAAGGCTCATCTACAAACTTGAAAATTTGCCCATGAATTAGCACTGAGTGCTGATGACACAGGAATTACTATAGGTGGTTCCAGTGGCCCATTTCCTCTGGTAATTGGCAGTCATATTTGATCACTCTGTCTTTCCCCAAGAAATAAATGTTTTATTGGCTTTGTTGTATTGTATGTTTCGTAGGTCAGAATTGTGAAACCCTTTTGTGCTTATTTGATGCTTTCTGGCCTGTGTTGTGAAGTTTGAATACAAATCACAGCTTAAATGTATTTGCCATGCTTATAATTTCTTTCAAGAGATCACGTAGATGTCCCTAGGAGTTCAGTGTTCATGGCACATCGTCTGATGTTCTATTTAATTTTTAATTCTATGCCAGTTTATAAAATAGTATATGCAAGGGTAAGTATGTAGGTCATGGAATTTTCAAATGTATTCTTTTTCTTGTTGGTATCCCCTAGAAGTAAAAATTTGTAAAAATCATGATACGACTGGAAAATTAAAGAAAAATAAGTGGTACAGTTAACATTTATGAATGGCTTTTGTAAGTGGTCATGGTCCATTATGTGATTTTTACAGTCTTGTTTGTCCCTGTTTTAATAGCGCATTTTATAGTGCAATTAGTGATAAAAGCAGCAGATATCAGAGACACTACACTTATGTATTGTAAAATATATTGCTTGTGAACCTCCTCAGTCTTGTAGCAGTGGTAATTGTTGCCTGGCCTACAAGGAAAACAATTACAGAAGGGGGGAAAGGCTTAGGAAGCTGAGGCTGCGGGAGGGTAATCACTTTATGAAAAATGTATGTTGGCTGGACCATTAGGGATTTCTCTAACTATTTTCTCATGGTGAGTTTGAGGCTCCTTCTGAGGAGAATATTTGAAGAGCTGTCCTCTGGATGGCTTCCTAATCTCAGGAGAAATAAAACCCACCCAAAGTTTAAAAAAACAGAACATAACTAAGAGCGTGTCAGGGGTGCAGGATTGACTCTAGGATATGGGAACTAATTTTCTTCATGGGTCTCTCAATGGAAAGCAAAATCTCTAAGGGAATGCCCTATAGAAAGAGTCCTACCTTTTCCTTGTTAGACTAGTGTTGGCATTTGGGCTGTTTGGAGTAACACGTATTGTATATCGCTAATTTTGTTAATTATGCCGGACACGCGGAGCCTTGCAGACAAAGATGGGGGATTTCCTTTCCTCTGATTCTTTTCTTTCACTGGAAGAGCCAGAGGTTGTGAAGTGAAATTACTCTTTATGGCTGCCTCAAAGTTTTGCAAGATGTATGTATTCAAACCCCTGTGTGTTTCTCTTATGGCGTGTATCTTAATTTCCCTGGTATGGTAATCACTTACCAGCTTCCCTGATTCTCCCCACTGAAATTCAGCCTTCTCGCAGGCGGGGATTGTGACTTATTTATTGCCGTTTCCCTCCTGACATCTAGTAGCAACTGTGCAGTAAATGCGTATTGAATTGGGTGCTGTGTGGCAGGAAGTGCTGATGGCCTCTGCCTCAGCCTCTTTGCCCAGGTCTTCTCCCTTCCCTCACAGTTGATGGTCTTGGCTTGACGACCAGATCTGTTCCTGTTCGTGTGGCCTTAGACGTGGAACCTTTATTAATCACCTTTGCCCTCTGCCCAGTTTTGTATTCTCCCCTTTGGTTGTGGCGAGCAAGCTCGTCCAGGCATAACTCGTTCTCCTTTGCTGTGTCTGTATTGTCAGCATTCCGGCGTGTCCTGCAATTATGTCAGCTGGACCCTCTCCTTTACTTTTTTTCCTTGTGACTCTAGAGTAGTGTTGCTCAACCTCAGCACTACTGACGTTTTGGGCTGAATACCTCCTTTTTTTTCCTTTAATGTTTATTTTTGAGAGAAAGAGAGAGAGAGAGAGAGCGTGCGCACGCACATGAACGGGGAGGGGCAGAGGGAGAGGGAGACAGAGAATCCCAAGGAGGCTCCATGCTGTCAGCACAGGACCCGATGCAGGGCTCCAACTCACAAACTGAGAGATCATGACCTGAACTGAAATCAAGAGACAGACGCCTAACCCACTGAGCTACCTAGGTGCCCCTGGATAATTCTTTATTGGGGGGGGGGGGGCTGTCCTGTTTATTGTAGGATGTTGAGAATCATTTTTCCTCTACCCATCACAAATATCTAGCATCCTCTCTTGCCCAGTTGTGACAATCAAAAATGTTTTCAGGTATGGCCAGATGCCCCAAGTGGGGCAAAATTGCCTCTGGTTTAAAATCATTGCTCTGGAGAGAAAAGGCTGAGAAATGCTAGACATCCTGCATCCTATATCCTATGTTTCTTTTCCTCTCTCCTTGCTTCTTTAATCCCTCTCCTGTGAGGATAGCAAAGCCATTCCCAAACTTCTCCTCTCTGCCCCCTGGTGGCAGAATTAGTTCTTGCATTCTCTTTGTGCTCGACACGTTCTTGTTCAGACCTTTCCTTAAAACACTTTACTTTGGGGGCACCTGGGTGGCTCAGTCGGTTAAGCGTCCGACTTCCGCTCGGGTCATGATCTTGCAGTCCGTGAGTTCGCTCAGAGCCTGGAGCCTGTTTCGGATTCTGTGTCTCTCTCTCTCTCTCTGACTCTCCCCCATTTATGCTCTGTCTCTCTCTGTCTCAAAAATAAATAAATGTTAAAAAAAAATTAAAATAAAACACTTTACTTTGTAAGGGATATTTTTTGTTTTTGTTTTTCTTTATGTCTGATTAGATTTTGAGCTTCTTGAGGGTAGGAGCTGAGTTTCTCATACTTTTATTTTCAGAGCTTTTATGTAGTATGTGAAGCATAGAAAATACCCAGGAAATTTCATGTGAAGTTGGTTTGGAGGTATAGATTGGAATCATATTGTGGAATCTATTTGAATGCAAAGCTGAGGACTTACCTCAGTGGGTAAACAATACGATACTGAACAGTCTTAAAAGGAGATCTTTGTTTAAGAAATAGTTTTCCATGTCTGACATTTATGTGCAGGACACTTATTGCCGTGGGAAATGAACTGTGATGCTGTTAGGTGAGAGGCAGTGGGAACTGGGATAGGATTAGGTAGAGGAAATGTTGAAGAGGGAATGACTTGGAGGCTGTTGTGTTGGTTGAATAGATAGGACTTCAATAAATAGGGAAGAGTTGAGACCTGTAAGACGATTTCAGAGCTCCGAGCCTGGTTGAAGGGAGAATGGTGGAGCTGTTAACAGAAACAAACAACTCACAGAATAGGCTTTGAGATTGGTTGTGATAGGAGACATCTGCCTCTTGTTTGGAGTGTTGGGAGATGGAATGTGTGCAAGGGGAGCAAAAATCTTCCAAGAAAGAAGTGGAATGATAGTGAGATAGAGTAGGGATGGGATTCCACCACCACCCCCGCCCCCCCCGCCCCAAACAAATGCTGGAGTACAGAGCCTGGATTAGACCATAGTGCCTATTTTGGGATGCCTGATCATTAGAGTATTCCAGATATGCCATCTTCCTTAATTCTTACTGCAGATAGGTGAATTCGTTATTATCATCCTCAGGGTTGCCAGTGATGAACCTGAAAGACAGATGGTTGGAAGAGGGATTGGCAAACTTTTTCTGTAAAGCACCAGACGGTAAACATTTTAGACTCTGTGGGCCGTTCAACCTCTGTCACAGTGATTCAGACCCGCCATTGTAGTGTGAAAGCAGCCATAGACAATAGGCCAATGAATGAGTATGACTGGCTTGCAATAAAACTTTATTTACACAAATAGGCAGTGGGCTGGATTGGCATCTAGGTCATAGGTGGTTGAACCCTGCATCAGAGGATGGCATTATTAACAGCAAGTTTGTAGATACTGTTCTTCCACGGAACAGCCTTTGCTTCATTTTTGAAAAGCAGTTCAAAGGAGTGGTTAAGAACCTGGATTCTGGTGACGGGCATATCTGTGTTTCAATTATGTCTGTAACATGCTACCTGTGGGTGACCTTGGGCCAGTAACCTGCAATGGCCTCAGTTACACATATACTTGAAAACAAATTTTTGTAAAGGAAGCAAAGGTCAGCAGTTGATCAGAGATGCGAAATAACATTACGACTTGAGGGAACGAAGGGTGGAATTAATAATTAGGGAAGTCACCGGTGATCATTAGGAGAGCTGCTTTGGAAGAATTAGTTGGGTCAGAAATCAGGCTACAAAGAACTAAAAATGAGAATAAGATAAAGTGGAGGTGGGGAGTATGGAAGATATGTGCTTTTAGAGGAAAAAAAGTAGTAGCTTCAGTGCATGCAGGGGTAAAAGCTGAGGTTTACTTTGTTAGGAGCTCACTGAATGTTTTTGTTGGTGGAGGAGGTGGAGCCATGTCAGAGGACATGATGTCGATAGTAGAGTTAACTGGAGAATTTACCCCGACTCGATGTTGTTTGCTTTTGATTGGTAGTGATGAACGAGAGGGAGGTGAATATAAGCAATGGAGACCATTGGAAGAGGAACCAGTGGAAGAGGAGAAAAGTAGGCTGTAGTATTATTTAAAAGGATGGAAGTGGCTTTAATACCTTGAAGGCAGAACCATCTTCATTTCCCTGTCCCATAACACCCAGCATAAGTCATGTTCTAGAGTAGGAGTTAGTAGATTTGCAGACTATAAATAACTAGTAAATTGTAGATAGCACGTGGTGGTATGATGAATGCAGAAATGAAAATATTAAGAAGTTGGTCTGAGCATATCTGGTGATCTTTTTAAAAAAATTTTATTATTTTTGAGAGAGAGAGAGAGCACGCATGTGTAAGCAAGTAGGGGAGAGCCAGAGAGAGAGAGAGAGAGAGAGAGAGAAAGAGAATCCCGTGACATCATTCATGATCTGAACTGAAATGAAGAGTTGGATACTCAACTGATTGAGCCACCCAGGCACCACTCAGGTGATCTTTTTGATGACCTTTCTCATGAAGCATTTGCCAGAGACACTGGTTCTTGGTGAGGACATCTTGGAGTGCTGCCTTGGGTCAGTGGGATTTTACTAGTGAAGCTAGAAAGCCTTTACTGCCATGAAATTCGTTTTCTCTGGCCTAGTGTATATAATTTTTTATGTGGCACCTTTATATCTTAGGTATTGGGTACCAATCAGGGTCACCCTATTTATTTTGAAAAATCACGAGGTTGAAGAAATTGAAAATGACCAGGATGATTTATCTTCTGTGTTACATTTCTCTCTCTGTTGTCTAATTAGTCAAAAGGCTGAAAAAACCGAACGGGCTATATTTGCAAAGGTCAGTAGCTTTGTATTCTGTGTAACTAGGTGAGAGAATGGGATTTAGAAGTCAGATATAACCTACTGAGAACATGCTCTGTGTTTTTTGCTTGCAAAATTCACTCTAAAAAAATTTCATACTGATTGAATTGACTTTATGATTCATTGTGAAAAGGGCACTGTAAGGTACAGACAGGGACAAGCCATATGACGTTATATACAGGATACCAGGCCTTGTCTGGTGAACCGTTTATGGCCTTAGAAAAATTCTTATGATATGTCTGACCTTTGAAGAATCAATTAAACTTGCTTAACATTCTGCTCCAAAACTTTAGCGAATATTTTAATAGAAAATAAAAATATGTTGATTGTATATTTATTATACATGTATAAGTATGTATAAATTTAGTTTTCGTTTAAGTAGTTATTAGGATAAAAATCTTTGTCTAGTCTTTAATAGATACAGTTAAGGACCCTTAGGGAGCTGTCTAGGCTTAAGAAGACAAAGGAGTAAATGTCTATGACTGTAGGAGGAGAATAAACTTTAGTGAGCACCCTTGTGATGGGCGATTCCCTTTAACGGGGTCACTGATTAGAAACCAAGTGTGGATGCTGCCTGCTCCTGGGATGACATTGCATCCAGTCCCTCTCAATAGAGCCAGATAACATGTGTATGTTTATACACACACACATCTGTGTTCCTCTGTTTTCCTAAATATATTAAATACCATCAGTTAACACTGTTACCTCCACGTCTAACCAAACACCAGAGTGTTTGCTCTAGCCTCCCCTCCTCAAATACTGTAACTTTCTTCCCCAGCTTCAGGAACGTCACTCCCACTATTTTCAGTGTCTTCACGGTCTTCCTTGACTCGCGATGGGGTTACATCCCCAAAAGCCCATTGTCAATTGAAAATCTCCTAAGTAAAAAATGCATTTAATACACCTAACCTACCAGGGATCATAGCTTAGCTCAGCTACCCTTAACTGCTCAGAACACTTACATGAGCCTGCAGCTAGGAAAATCATCTCACACAAAAGCTTATTTATAATAGTGTTAAGTATCTCCTGTAACGTATCGAATACTGCACTAAAAGTGAAAAGCACAACAGTGTGGGCTCAGGTGGCTCTCGGTGTGTCGGCTGTGGACACCCATGTGCGCTGGCTGACTCTGAGCCAGGTTGCTACCCTCGCCCGGTGTCAGGGGAGAGCCCAGTGCGTGTCACTGGTCTGGGGCCGGATCCACACTCAGACTTCCAAGTGCGGTTTCTACTGAATGCGTATCACTTTCAGTCCAGTGTAAAGTCGAAGAATCCTAAGTCGGGGGCCATATGTATTTACTTGCCCAATTTCTCCCTTTATGTAAACAATTTCCTGCACACCCGGGTCTCTTTAGGTGTGCCACCCTAAAGCTTGTCACCCACAAAGGGAAAGAAGTCCATTTCTTTTTTATCCTTAACAGTGTCCTTGTCACCTTCTGCTTTTCCTAGGGTGCGATTGCTTGTTGTTATTCACTCCTAGGCTTCATCTAATGTGATGTTTTCTTTCTAATTCTTTTTGAGTTCAGTCATTTCATTTCTGGTTTTTCTAATGCTCATATGTTCTTTCACGTTGAGTATCATTTTAAAAGTGTTCATCAGCTTGTTTAGAAATAGCACATTCATTTTTATCTGCATTTTGAGCATATCTGTGTTTTTCCTTCTGGTTCTTAATTCTTTTTAATTATAATAATTTGACCTCAATACTTTTCTGTTGTTCACTGCTCACCTCTTTTGTAAAAGATTTTTTCCTGGACTTTTTGAATGATTAATTCAGATCATTTTTCTAACTTCCCAAAACTTCCTTTTCTGTTTTTCATGTGGTTCGAAAATATGGTGGCTCGCTTTCTAAGCTCTCCTAACACCGTTCCTCACCTCTTGTTTGCGGGGGGGGGGGGGGGGGGGGGGGAGGGGGGCGGGGGGCGGGATTACCTGGCAGTTTTGATTGCATGCTTAGCAGTTTCTCATTCCTGGGGGCCTTTGCCAAAGGGAACCCTGATGTAGTGGTGTTGCCCGTGGACTGGGACTGCCACGTGCCTCAGCCTTTGTGATCGTGGCCTGTGCGTTCACTTGCTGTTGAGGCGGGTAAACTTCTCCCACGTTCAGCTGCTGTTTTTAAATGGGCCCCATTATGTTTTTCTGATAACCGTCAGTCAGCATTTTGGGGTTTTCCTATCAGATCTGTCGCATCCCTCGCCACTTCCCTTTCCTTCGTCCTAAGGAGGTGCCTGATAACAGATAGACCTTGTAGCTGTTGGTGGGTTTTTCCATCCGCTTGAGTTTTGGGATTTGTGGATATATTTTATCAACTTGTTTTGTTGAAATGTTCTTACTGCGTTTCGGTTATCCTGTCTAATTGCTGTGTCTCTCTTTATGTGAGGATTTGGAAAAATCCAGTAACTGTGCTTCCATCAGTGCCGTGATCTTTTCCAGAATCCCTTTGAGTTTCTGTATTCTTGATGTTAATTGTAAAATTCAATAATGAATTAGTTAAGGAGAAATTGTATTAAACATTCACTTTTCAATCTTAATTGTGTATTTATTATTTGAACTAGATGAGGCATATCTGTGATTACATATCATATATTGTCTCTATTCTGGATCAGTTGTGGGCTTTAATTTAAAACTGTTTGTGTGAGAACATCCTTAACCTACTGGCAGGTGACAGAGTCCTTCAGTCTGGAATTTTCCTCAGGTATTGACCCACCTACTGCCCGTATCCCACAATCTCACAACATAGTGGTTAGAGAAAATGACTTCAGATTCTATAGTGAACAATCAGGGACTTTTTTTTTTTTTTTTTTGCCACCGCTTCCCTCTCTATTGTTTGTCAGTTGCTTTCTAAAAATTTCTAGAATGAAAATTTTGGAATTTAACGTGAGGCTTTTGGTAAAGAGACTCCTTAAGGAATAAGCTTGAATTTTTTTTGGAACCATAAAAATAAAATGAAAAGAGTTAAAGTTATTGATTAGGCACAGGTATGTAAGTAAGGTAATGGGATTAATTTCTGAACATACATTATTACATTGCTGTTATCACAGGCACCAGAAAGTACAAGAAAGTCAATGGAGTCCAGTTGCCCCATCACCCTCCTCCTTCTTTTTTTTTTTTTTTTTTTTAAATTTTTTTTTCAACGTTTATTTATTTTTGGGACAGAGAGAGACAGAGCATGAACGGGGGAGGGGCAGAGAGAGAGGGAGACACAGAATCGGAAACAGGCTCCAGGCTCTGAGCCATCAGCCCAGAGCCTGACGCGGGGCTCGAACCCACGGACCGCGAGATTGTGACCTGGCTGAAGTCGGACGCTTAACCGACTGCGCCACCCAGGCGCCCCACCCTCCTCCTTCTTTTCCTCTTTCTCCATCCTTCTTCCACAATTCAGCCGTTATATTACATTAGTCATCCTTCTTACCTCCGTAAGAGTGGTTAGCATTCCTTTCACGTATTTATGTCCTAATTCTGTTGTTGTCTCTTATTCTTTCTTTGCCTTTACCTCCCTTTCATGGTAGTCTCACCCGCATAAGAAAGTACACCATATGTAGGCTGTGAGTGCGTGTGTGCTCATCTCTGTGTGTGTGTGCCCTTGTACACTTGCATCATGTGTGCATGTTTCATGGAGTTTGTAATGAATGCTTTAAACATTTCCGACTCAGGTTATCTTTCCTCCAACTTTTTCTCCAGTTCGAGGGAAACAAGTTGTAAGTTATTATGAATACATTTAAGGGATAAAACTAAACTCTCAAAGCTAACTAAATATTTAATTGAACTTACTATATTTTTTGATGATTTCAGGATTTTTTGTTCTCTTCCCTTTTTAAGGATCCGTAAATGAGACATAACACCATCAAATAATGACATAGACAAGGGAGCTCCCCTTCTTGAAACTTACCAAGCCCTGTGGCTCTAGTGCCTTATTGGCCCTCTGCCTTGCACGTAATAGGTGTTCCATGGGTTTATGAATGGAATTCATAGGTCATATTGAATGTAATTCATCATATTATTCTGAACCAAAAAAACCAGTCTTGTTCTATGATGGTTTTAAATTCAAAACAGTTTTGTTTCTCCTTGGAAGTACATTAACAAACCACACTATACCTGAGAAGAAATTTAGGTTGTTGAATAATGTCTGTGAGATACAGCGAAGGGGAAATTCCTTTTACCATCTCACATAATAAATCAAATGGCAGACTGCTGAGAGAATAGGAACAGTAGATAGATTTAACCCTGTGACCTTCTCAACAGCCAGATCTTTCCAGCCCTTGCGTATGCTACTTTATATTTAACTCTTAGTTGGGAACTTCAAGGTATTTTGAAGTAATGTGATAGAAATATAAAGATTTGTAGCTAAGTGTTAATGTGTTAGTACCTTGGGTAAGAAATAATTTCTTGTAATATGCTTGAAATAGCTGTTCTTTATTAGACTATATAAAAGATTTTGAAACTTCTTGACTTTTATAGCCTCTGTTAGAAAATAATTGAATCAGTCTAGTTCAGTAAACATTTATTGACTACTAGCTACTCGGTTTGGCCCTGGAGAGCCAAAATGAATAAGACATGATATTTACCCTCAGGAAACGTAAACAGATAAATACAAGGCAGTGGAGTGAGTGAGTTGGCTGAGAAATGCAGAAGGTATTGCAGAGACCTGGACTAGCCTGAGGTGATCAGGACTGGCTTCTTGGAGGAGGAGACATTGAAGAATGAGTAGAATGTAATCAGGTGACGGATGCAAAGAGGGCAGCGGGGAGTACCGTGTGTGTTCAGCATTGCTGGAGTATCAAAGAGAGGCGAGGCGGGAGGTGTGTGAAATGAGACCGGTCCATACGTACTATGTGAAGGTGCTTAAACTTTATCTTTTATCTCAGTGGCTTTCACACCTAAGAAAAATTAGCACTAGAATCCTTCCTTCAAAGAGAATTTTATATGAGAGCCGGTATGTGCAACAGATACGAGGGAATGTAGAGGAGAATTCGACTCCAAGAATTGAGTGATTAATGAGGCACAGGTGGTAAGCAGGGTGGACCCACAGATTTTCTGATTGGGTGGTTGAATAGAAATCGGTTCTCTCAAATGTGATATCGAACGTAGGAACCGGTTTTGCAGGGGATGGTGATGAGTTGCTTCGTATATGGGGGGGGGGGGTGTGGTGATGGATATACAGGTTGAGGAATCTCCGACATATACCTGGTGCTTAAAACCATCGAAGGCCATGGGACTATTCAGAGGTAGCAAATGGGCTGAGATAGACTCTGGGGCTACTAACCTTAAGGGGAGGAAGTGGAAACGATTCAGAGAAGTGTCAAGAGTGCGGGAGAACCAGGAGAATAGGCTCACTCGTAGACTGAGGGAATCAAGACTTTTAAAAGGGGTAGTGAGTGATTAGTTGTGGCAGAGGCAGTAGATGTGTGGTATTGGAAGGACTGAAATGTGTTTGTCATTGAGGTCACCAGTACCCTTTTCTAGAATGGTCTCTTCAGGATGTTGGGGCCAGAAGCTGGATTGCCATGGGTTAAGGAGTGATGGGAAGCGTGGAAACAAACGACAGCAAAAGGATACTTTTGAAAAGTGTGATAGGGGAAAGAGGAAGAATAGGGGAAAATGCAGGTTGGCAGGCTCGTGGGAATGTTTGTGGATTAGGGTTAAAGAGCCAGCAGAGAGAGGGCCGGTCCACGTTAGGCTAAGGGGGCGGTACTTGATGAAGCTAGGTTCCCAGGGGATGAGAGAGTGGCCGACTGCAAAGGCAGAGGGAAAGAGTTTGGCTTTGACCTGGAGGAGGAAGACTTTATTTTCTGAAATCGAAGGGCGGGAAGACAGGCTGGGTGTCTGGTGGGTGTAGGTTTCTGTGCATGATGGATGGCAGTTGAAGAGAGGACATTCCTAAAACTTTCACGTTTCTCCAAGAAGTTACAGGTAAGATTGTGGGGAGGGAGGGAGCAAGAACCTGGGTCGGGACTTGATGAGAGAGACACATGGGGGAATGAAAGGGGAAGCGAAGAAAGAGTAAGAGGAGTGACTGTATTTGTAGTTGTAACTAGCTGTAGTAAAAGGTCTAGGAAAAAGTAGAAGGTACATGTTGTCACGGCTCCTGAACTGCAACTCTGTAATGCAGAGGTTAAAGGGCACTGAGGGTAGTTATAAGAGGTTGATTGATATGATTAACCAGAGGTTCTGGGCTTGTTAGGGAAGGAGTGGGAGGGAGGACGAGGCTGATAGCTTTTGAAAAAATCCTGGAATCCAGGGACTGAATGCCTCTATGATAATGGTTCCCAAACTGTTTGTTGCACATTGGAATCATCTGAGGATCTTTAAAAACTACCGGTGCCTGGCTCCTCCTCGGGGCTTTCTGACCGAGTTGGTGTGCATGCGGCCAATTTTCCCAGGTGATTCTAATGTGCAGCAGGGTGCAAACCACTGCTCCAGAAGGTGGAAGAGCAGGTGTGATGGAATATTTGGAACTACAGAAGATTGTGGTCAGCGTGGAGATATTAGTGGGCAAGATTCCTGAGGTGAGGACACATTCCGCTGAAGGGGACTGGAGTCAAAACAGCCAAGGAGTTGGGAGGGCAGCGTGTTCTCCATCTTTGGCACAGAAGACCCCGAAGCCCACTGTCCCAGTACCTCCTGCTTTTCACGGGGTCAGAACTCTGAGAAGACGGGGTGGTGCCATCCGGCAGGCTAGTTGGGGAATAGGGATCGGAGTGTCTGATTTAACAGTAAGCCACAAACCTGTCTTATTCTTGTCCTTGGAAAGTAACAGTGCAAAAACATTGTTGATGCAAATAAAAAATGCAAAACAAAGTGATGAAACTAAGGGGAACTTATTTAAAAGCGAGAATGGCAGCAGTTGAAAACCAGCACTGATGATGTGCTGATATCAAAACCTCTCTTTTTTGGGAAACTCGTAGGTTTGTATGCAGTAGAATGTTTGTACCAATGCTCTATATTTCATGGTTGTGTGACATTTAAATTCAGTACTGACGCTCTAGAATGCTGTAGTCCTATAGGAACTTCAAATTATAAATAGCAAAAAAATAAAAATAGCACTGTAGCATAATTAGCACATATAACCACAGTTAACTCCCTTTATTACTAAGTGACTCCGTGTTTAACATCGTGTCATTTGCCCTCCGACTTTTAATCCTTTTATATCCATTAGGAGGCCCCTTGCCCATGCGGGGTTGCAGACCATAAGTTCAAAATCACTGACCTACACGGGTGGTGAAATCTCCCAGAATGAGGGATGGCAAGCAGGGCTTTGAGCCAGTGACAGTGATTTTAAAATTTAAAAAAAACTTTCAGGTATGACATTCATAAGATGACTTCTATGCTGTGGTGTGGAACCTAACATTAGCCTTGGATGGGAAAATATTAATTTCAGGGAGGCAGTTTATTGCGATGTCCAAGGATAGAAAGTGCAGTTGGCTTGTAGTGCTTGTGGCTGGAGTTCTATACTGTGCTCTCGGTAGCCTGGAACAGACAAAGTGTATCCAGAGACCTTTCCGTGGTCCTTCACACATCTCTGTCTTAGTTTGCGTGAAAATACCTATTTTTTTGTACTCACACTCCCACCCGGCAGCAGTCAGCCGTGGTGAAGGTGATGTTGTCTCAGGGCAGTGGATGGCTATGAAGGAAAGAGGTAGAAAAAAGAAAGGCAAAGACAAAAGGAGGGGATTTGCGGCGTAAATCAGGATTTTAGTTGTCCACGGTGTAACGTGACTTGGTGTTCCCCGGTCTGTATTTTGGTAAACGTGGTACTTGCTAGTTGGTGGGCCTGGGATGCCCGTGCCTCCCTCACCCGCTTACCCCACCTTTCCCCGGCTGGCTCCCACTCACCCGGCTCACTCCCAGAGCTCTCCTGAGCCCCGGTTCTGTGACCACCGTCCCCACAGAGGCTCCTGAAGTTTTCAGGAATGCTGCTGAGTCTAGCAGTCACTTGTGTCTTCTCTGGTCCTCTGCCACTCGTGTTTATGTCTCTTTCTCAGTACTAATTCTTTTGTACCAATACATGAAAACAAGGAGATATATTTGCTTCCATGTCTGTTTCCGTGTATCAGGGTTTGTTTAACTTCAACACTGTTGACATCTGGGGCTGGGTAATTCTTCGTTCCGGGGCTGTGTTGTACAATGTGGTATGTTTAAGCAGCGTCCCCAGCCTCTACCCACTAGTTGCCATTAGCACCCTCTCCCAGTGGTGACTCACGGTGATGCCTCCAGACGCTGCCTTGAGGATGAAGAGTATGTCACTTCTGGCCCAAGGCTGCTGCTCTGTCACCCCGAGAGCTCCTCAAAGGGCCATTCGATACTCCTCTTTGTGTTTCCAGCAAACTCTTCACTTGAATCACTGAATAGCCCAGAATTTAAGGTTGATTAATATGTAGTGGACTCACGCCACCCCCCCCACCCCCCCCCCACCCCATCTGTAGAATCTCTGCCGAACTAATGCTGAGAAGCTCTTGATATTCGCCAAGTAAATGTCTGGCAGATACCAGGGGACCCTGACTTCTTCCTCGGTCTTAACCGTTGACAGCTGTGTGACCTGTGTGACTGACTGGCCGACCTCCTAGCTTCCATTTGTTTTTAGCTTTAAAGTGGAGGTAATAAGATGGTAATGAAGTCAACTGGGCAACATGTTTTAACACGTTTATCCCAGTAGGTATTCACACACTAGTTTAACAGTCTTGATTGAATGATTGATTTCATTCATTCAGCACACCTTGAGTGTGTACTGTAAGCTGGGCCCCGAGCTAGAACGGCTGGAGAGTTCATGAATCACGTCCACACCCATCAGGGCCTCCTGTCGAGTTCCTGCTCTGATGAGGGAGACAAGTGCGCAGCTCATCACCATGAACACTCTGTTACCTAAGGTGTGAACCAAGTGGGAGGGCGTCCTCAGGAGAGGACTGGCCTGGGGAGCTGTGGGAAGACCGTCTTCTCTGAAGAGAGTCACTCGTGTAGAGGCTTGGTGTCGGGAGGCAGAGTGGGAAGAAATCCCCAGCAGAGGAAACACTGCGTGCGGCTGACCGGGCAGAGCGTGGGAGTCGCGTGCCGAGCCCTGCAGCGATGGGAGAAGAGGGTTAAGACTCTCCTAGGTTAGGGGCGCCTGGGTGGCGCAGTCGGTTAAGCGTCCGACTTCAGCCAGGTCACGATCTCGCGGTCCGTGAGTTCGAGCCCCGCGTCGGGCTCTGGGCTGATGGCTCAGAGCCTGGAGCCTGTTTCCAATTCTGTGTCTCCCTCCCTCTCTGCCCCTCCCCCGTTCGTGCTCTGTCTCTCTCTGTCCCAAAAATAAAAATAAAACGTTGAAAAAAAAAATTAAAAAAAAAAAAAAAAGACTCTCCTAGGTTAGAATCTACTTGAGTGTGAGTATTTCTGAAATTTGAGATTGCTCACCACTGTGACCCTGGGTGGATTAAAGCGGTTTTCTTGTCTCCTGTTCATTTGCCATTATTAGTCTTCGCTTTTTTTCTCGTCAATTCGGCCTCCCAGAATATCCTCTCATTTCTGTTCATTCACAACTGTGTTAAGGGTTGGGAATACCCAGGAGGACATGTTAGATCCGGAGCACTTTTTCTTTTTTAAATAGTTTTTTTTTTCTCCCTTTTTAACAGTTACTTTAATTGGTTGAGACTTTTCACGCATGTCTTTAACATTCATTTGAGATAAAATGAGCTGGGTTTTATTATCCCCATTTTACCAGTGAAAGGGTTACTGTTTTGTTACCTGTTTGCTGTTTGTGAAATCTCTCTTTTATTTAGAAGACAGAAGAATCAATACAAGGGGCATGAAGTGATTCATGTAAAGGTTTGTCTAATGGGGGACTGGGGTGCCCTAGTGCCCAGGGCTCTTGGTCTTGTGACTTTGGTGACTTGACCCTTTGGGAACAGTTACAACTCGATGTCTTTTATGCTGGTGTTGTGGAACCATCATGTGTCAATCTTCTAATCTCCTAATATATTAATACCATTTGGATATTATTGTTACCCAAACATTATCCAGTTAAAATGTGGCCTGTAGAAATACCTTTAGAAGGCATTTTCTCTATAAAAGGCATGACCTAAGTGTTTATATTTAATACTTATACTTTTGAGTGATTTACATTTATTTATGTCTTGTGAAATAAATTACTGTATAGTATCAAACCTTAAAACCTCTCAGGTTAAATATCCCTTTTGATTTAAGCTTCTTAATATGCTTGTTAATGAAAACACATAGAGGGCCGTGAAATGACATAAGCTGAGTGTACTGTATCCATACCTTGTCATAAAATCTCCTATCCGAAACCAAATATTTAAGATAGTGTATTCCTTAATTGAAACTTAAAGGGCTGGATTCTGTTCCCTGTTAGTATTAAGTAACAGCAATCCGACAGCAGAGGGCACCAAATACCCATTTCAGGCTTAACACATTTTCTTAATCCTTTCCACTTCCTCCCTCCCTCCCTTGCTACCTTTTTCCTAATGCAGTCGACCCTTGAGCAGCACACGTTTGAGCTGTGTGTGCATTTATACGTGGATTTTTTTTTCAGTACATACAGTATAGTACTGTAAATGTATTTTCTCCTATGATTTTTTTCTAGCTTTATTGTAAGAATACACTATATGATACACATAACCTACAGTATGTGTTAATCGACTGTTTACATTGTCAGTAATGGTCAACAATAGGCTATTAGCAGTTAAGTTTTGGGGGAGTCAGAAGTTACACTTAGATTTTCTACTGCGTGCAGGGAGGAGGGGCTCAGTGCCCCTCACCCCCATTTTGTTCAAGGGTCAACTGTAATTAAAATCGTTGACATTAAAACCATATATGTTTATAGGCGATAATGGGATTCTCCCTCAGCTAATTTTAGAACTTTTTTTTTTAATGTTTGTTTATTTTTGAGAGAGAGAGAGAGAGTGCGAGTGAGGAGGGACAGAGAGAGGGAGGCACAGAATCCGAAGCAGGCTCTGGGCTCTGAGCTGTCAGCACAAAGCCAGACGCGAGGCTTGAACCCACGAACCGCGAGATCATGACCTGAGCCGAAGTTGGATGCTCAACCGACTGAGCCACCCAGGCGCCCTAATTTTAGAACATTTTTAAAGCACGTTTAGGTATCAGTGTGTTTTTATTCATTGACTCTTTTGCATTTAACATTATGCCTCAGAGTTTTCAGAAGTTATTTTAACATTCTTTATTCAATAGAATATCCTATCCATAATCAAGAATAATTTTTTTAAAGTTATTTATTTCGAGAAGGGGACAGAGAGAGAGAATCCCATGCTGTCAGTGCCGACATGGGGCTTGAGCCTCTGAACCCTGAGATCATGACCCCATCCAAAATCAAGAGTTGGATACTCAACCGCCTGAGCCACCCAGGTGCTCCTAAAATTTTTATTTTTTAATTTTTCCTACCAAAACATTCTTAGGTAACAAACCAATTCTTTATATTATAGTTAGGGAATTAAAAATTATTTAGAACATGCATTGGAAATGACATAATTATTTTGTAAAATATTATATTACTATTTGCCAAATACATATTTTTCCTATGTTCTGTGTTAGGACTCAGTATTGATATTTATACAAACATGTATGTGAATATGTTATATAACATTTCCGAGTCCTGGTATCCTCAATCTCTGATTTCAAAGTGGATTCAGATTTTTTTTTTTTTAAAACATGTATTCTTTTGCTCTGCACATTAGCATCAAAATCAGCTGGCATTGATCAACTTTACATTTAGGTATAAATTTGGACTATTTTGTAATATAGATTGGACCCATGTTTTTTCAGGAAAAATAATAAATTGTTTTACTAGGTAACTTTAGAAATAGTCCTGAAAACTATGATGTTAAAAAATGGTTCAGAAATAAGTAAGTTTTTAAATCAGAGCCATTGAAGTGAATGAATGGTGCAAGGGTAAAGTTATTGCCAGTGTTCTGAATTTCTGGATAAAAGGACAGATGCTCAAAATATCACTGTAACGTTGGTTTTAGGGGACAAAGCTACCAAATGTTTCAGCGGACGTGATTTAACCTAGCATATATTCAAATCTATAATGATGACAATGTTAGATAACAAGAATACACCCACGTTTTCTCCTCTGCGGATTATAAGTTGTTTTCTTGTTGTGGGGGGCAGGGGTGAGGGGGTGGGGGGCTGCTCATGATGTGCATATGTGCTCATGTACTGAAAATGACCCAGGCTCGAATAAGGATCAATCTCCTGCTCATAGTTCTGTCATTTTCCTTGAGTTTTTCACTTGAGATACAGTTTTACCTGCTACTCTTAATGTAATTGCCACAGGTTCACTTTCAGTGATGAGCAAGCAGTCCAATAATTTTTTCCTATTGCTGTGGTTCTGTAATATTTTAAGTCAATTTCTTTATTTAATACTTGAAATGGCTAAATGTGTATTTTCCCCTGTACAGAAAACATAACATTGTAATAGGCTTACCACTTACAATGAAAATGTCAAATATATGTTTTACTAGGTTTTTAATAAGTATGTTGTGTGTATGTATTTTGCATTTACCACTGAGTTTTACTAGCAGCTTTGGGACCATTTTATTTGTATATACTTTATAACTTAGCTTTTCTTGTTGCCCTTTTCCAGGTAAGTTTTGAAATTATTGCCTTGAGTACAAAGGCTTTATGTTCTTTCAAGCACCTTGCATATGATAGAAACTCCACAAATATTTGTTGAATTTTATCTTCTGCCGTGTTGATACAAAAGGGAATTTGCGAGCACACATTTCAAATGTTCTTAATAAAGGTGGCAGGCAGAGCAAGTGTACTAACGTTCCTGTTAAAGAATTTCCAGGATTAGGTAGCCAGTGTGGGAAATGGCTAAGACTGTAAGATGATTGGAATGAATTACTTTGCTCTAGCCATGTACATTTTAGGATTAAGCCAAGGGACCCTTGGAGTTGGATAGATGTTTCTCTTCATTTTCCTTCAGCTTATCTTAGTGTGACATATTAGAATATCTGACATATCTGTGATCAGCTCTGCTGTCTCCATGCACTCAGCTTAGTCTTACCCTCGCAACTTTGCTGGATATCTATATTTTATTGTAATAAGCCTTTAAGTCCTTAAAATCCAATGTCAGGTATTACAGGTCATATGCAGGACTTAGGGGATGAGTCATTTTCTCCTTCGTTCCTTCCATCTCCCTCTGTTCTCCTCTGCTTTTATTATTACCTCCTTCTTTTCTTTTACCCTCTTCTTCTGACTGTGGATTGCTCTTAGGTACAGTTTTTGTGACAATGACACAATCAGCAGCACTGAGAGGTTGTGATAAGAGGAGATGCACAAAATCACATCCAGATATCATGGTACCAGACATTAGAAAACCTTTCACTGGAGATCCCAGGGCGGATCTCAGGGTGCTGAAAGGGGCACATAGGTGGTTGACATCAGAGGAGAGAACTTAAAAGCCGATCTCGTGTCCTCACTCTTGCCTTCTTTTTTCTTCAAGCCACTCTTGCTGCCTCACTAATTTCCTTAGCAAACATGTTTGGTTTTATATTCTTTGGTAGTAATGATCTCTCTTTCTCCTATTTTGTATTTTGAACTTTATAGATCTTTACTGGAAAGACAGTATTTACTAATGTACTGTGGGGGGCTCTTGGTGCCTGATGTTGTTATTACCTATTCCCTCATATATCGTGTCATGTCTGTCTAACTCATGTTAATATAAGATGATATTTTACCTTTTTCCCTGATAGAATGAACCTAATGCCTAGCCTAGTGCCTGGGCCATAAGCGACAACTTAGTATATGGTAGCTATCAATATTAATAATAATTTTCCTATCAATAATATATCAGGTATAATGTATTATAAATAACTTTATGCATCATTCAAATTAATGTCAGTAGGTACAAAGCATTAAGCGTCGTGTTTGACATGACACTCAGCGTTTGAAAAACAAATACCAGGTACAGCGGCGTTAGGAGTAAGAGGGTAATGTGCACATTCTTCAACCCATCCCACCTGCTGCATTCTCGGTATTGTTGCATACTTTTATGTTCCCTCATCTGCTTGGCTTCTGCTTCCTCCCAGTTCATATTCATGACTCCGGTCTTGCTTCTTTTTAGCCAACATTGCTGGTGGATGAACATTTATAAAATTAAATTTGGTCATGTTATTCTACTCTTTTAAGGGCTTTAGATGATAGTTCTCAAACTATACTGCATCAAGTTGTCTGGGGTTCTCATTAGGCAGGTTCCGATCCATTCTGGTCTATTCATACTAATTCAGTAGGCCTGGTAGCAGTCCTAGGAACCTGCATTTCAATAAGCAACCGTGATGATTCTGAGAAAAGCACTGCTCTAATGACTCCCGAGCCTGCAAGACAAAGTTCGGCAGCCTCAGTGTGGGCCTCTGAGCTCTAAGTGAACCATCCTGTGCCTTCTTCATGCTTGGTCATCTGGGACTTCATCAGTATCCATCCTGTGATGTGCCCTGCCTTGGCCCTTTGTCACATTTTGCCATCTTTCTGTTCTTTCATGTAGCTCAAGTCACCCCTTCAGAGAGGCTGTCTCTGGGCACCCCAGGTAGAGTTGGTACTTCCTCTGTTGTCCCTTTTCGTACCTTGCAGTCCCCTTTCTTTATGGCACCATTCTTACTACGTTGTCATAGCGGCTTTACATGCCATGGTCTAACTGTGAGGTGTGAGTTTCATCACTACAAAATCATCTCATTCGTTTTTGTATGTCCAGGGTCTTGCACAAACATAGGCAAATGCATAATGAGTGAATTAAATACAGGATTGAAACTGAGACAGTCTTGATTTTTTAAATTCATCTTTTGTATAATATAAATTTATATTACTTATGCTCTGTAGGTTCTTAGGGTGCAATGTAGAAATAATGTTTATTTTCTACCTTCCTTTGAACATTATTCAGTTCAGAACAGAGGTTTAAACAAAGGAGGCAGAATTAGTAATGACTATGGAAATAATTTTTGGAAGAGCAGCCACTTGAGACTTTTTGAGATTTTTTTTTAATGGAGGTATAATTGACATACATTAGTTTCAGGTTTACAATGTGATGATTCGATATTTGTATATATTGTGAAATGATCACCACAGTAGTTCTAGTTAGCATCTGGGAAATGCTGCTTGAAGGATGGCTAAAGTAGGACTTGAGGGGCTGTGAGGAGAATGAGAAAAGAGCATCATCCTGGCATGAACGGTGCAGAGGTACAAACGCTCGAAAGTGCATGGTTCTGGAAGGTTCAAGTGGTTTAATTGGGTTGTGGTAAAAGATACAGGGGTTGTGGTTAGAGATGACATTGGAGGAGCAGTAGTATATTTTGGAGGACACTTTATGCTTTGCAGAGAAGTTTTTGCTTTGCAAAGATTGTATCCTTGGGTTATAAAACTCTATCGAAGCCCCTTCAGCTAGAAAGAAACATAGATGGGAGAAGGATGGAGAAAGAAGAGAGACCAGTTAAAGGGGATTTGTTACAATTTTATGATAGAAGAGTAGATTAACAATTTAAAATAATTTTGTCAACTTTTTATAATGTTCTTTGTTCATTCTGCTAGGTACTCTGATCAGGTTACATAAGATGAGTAAAACATAGTTCCCATAGAATACAGGAAAGTGTAAATATATAAAATAATTACAGCAATATAGCCAAGACGTACACATTAATGACGTATAGTAGATATAAAGTGTCATGGGAACTGAATTCATTGCGAAGTAACTTTCCTTGGGAGAATTCGGGGCTTGGTGGAAGAACAGGGGTTAGAATAGAACAAAGAAGAATATTTTGGGTAAAGGAATAAATAAAAGGAATAATGGGAATAATGGGGGAGGGACCGTGGTTATGGTGCTGGAGCTGATTTGTCAAAGCTGGAAAAGTACTCAGTGTCAAACTGTAATGGGCCTTGAATATTGTGCTGAAAGATTTTGTATTTCCTCCTAGAGTTTTATTTTCTAATTATGAACATCCTATATATTGGCTATATACCTTGTAACAAATACAGAGAAATGTAAAGAAAAGATATTCTGTAATTCCATCACAAAATGTTATTACTAACACTTTCATGTATTTCTTCCCAGTGTTTTTCACCATGCTCAAATACATATTTAAGCATTTAAAGAAATGAAATCAGGGGTGCCTGGGTGGCTCAGTCGTTGGAGCGTCTGACTCTTGATTTCAGCTCAGGTCACGATCCCAGGGTGGTAGTATTGAGCCCCCTGTCAGGTTCCGTGCTGAGCCTGGAGTCTGCTTGAGATTCTCTGTGTCTCTCCCTCTGTCCCTTTCTCATTCATGTGTCTCTGAAAATAAATAAATTAAAAAAAATGAAATCAGAACCATACTGTGTGTGTGTGTATGTGTGTGTATAATTTTATCTCACTTAAAATTGGAACAGGAAATTTTGTCATGTGGTTAAATGTGCCCAGAAAGCATGATTTGTAGTGATTGCAGTATTTATTCTGTTATATGGCTACCCTTAAATTATTTACCTGTTTCCTTATTGTTAGATTACTTAGGTTTCAATTTAAAATAATGGCTACCATTTCACTGAGCATCTTTGTACATCAATCCCTGTCTGTATTTCTGACTATGTAAGATCAGGTTCTAGAAATAACTGCACTGGATCAAACAGTCTAAGGGCTTGCAGTGTATTTTGCCACATTGCTCTTCTAGAAGTTTCCTGTTTAAATTCATGCCTGCAGTATGTGGGTTTGACTTACACTATACTCGTAGCTAAGTTAAGTAGTTTTTAGTGTTTACTGTGTGCTGATTTTATAAATGGTATCTTATATCCATTTTGAGTTTCTTTTTGTGTCTGGTGTAAGAAAGTGGTCCAGGTTCATTCTTCTGCGTGTCGCTGTCCAGTTTTCCCAGCACCACTTGCTGAATTTTAACGGTTATTTCCCTGACAACTAGTTTGAGCTGGTTTTTCCCTATATTTATTGATTCTTTGTTTCTTTTACTGGGAGGTGTCCTTGATCTTTACGGTATTCCCCTTTTATTTGGGCATTAGTATTTTTCTTGCTGATTTTAAGAAATATTTGTATAGAATGTAACTCTATCAGTCTTATTTTTGGCACATTTTCCTGTTTCTTGCCTCTTGCTTTTACAGTAGTGAATTTTAAGTTTAAGTATGTTTAGAAAGCCCTCTCTCATCTTGAGATCAAATCTATTCATCTGTATTTTGAGTTAGTTTTTAATCTGTATTTTCCATTTCTCTTCATAATCCATAATAGTGGCAGCTTTTTGACTGAAGAGTGATGTGATTGGATCTGTGCATCAGAAAGAAGTCTTGTGCCTCCAGGGAGGTGGACTGGAATAAGGAGAGACTAGGGGCAGTGAACCCTGCTGAGAGGAGAAAATAAGGGTCTGGATGTGGGGACACAATGGAAGGGGAATGATTCTCCACTGATGGTCTGGTACTGCAGTGGCAGGCTGGTCATCACATATTAAGATGAGGTGCTATGGAACATCTAGATACAAGCAGTGTGATTAGAGGATTAAAACTCCAGGAGGCTGGTCTGGCTGCTGATAGAAATTAGGGAGCCATCCGCATACAAGTGTTAGTCCTAAAGTGGAAGGAAGGGTGAGTTTTCAAGGCAGCTGACTGAGAAGGGTGGTCAGAATTAGAAGGCTCACCGGGAAGGTGTTCTCCAGGAAGCTGGGAGAGCTTTTTATTTTTGTGATTTATGCTTTGTCACTCACCCAGCAAAAATAACAATGTCAGATACTCCAAAGAGCTCGAGGAGGAGTGGGACTGAGAGTTGCCTTGGATTACCCTGCTCCTTTCCATGTATTTGGAAATAGGGGCTGTAGGGGGGAGAGACATCAGTAGAAGAGAGGGGCATGGTCAAAGGATAGCACTTTTTGTTAGAGTCTGGGTAGACTTGAGCCCGTTGTCTGTTGAGGGAAAAGAATCTGTGAACAGGGAGAGAGTGAAGGTAAAGTAGAAGAAGGTGGAATTTGATGGTACAGCAACTTAAAGGGATGAGTTGCCATGAGTGACAAGTGGCCTCTTCTGTCAGGTAGACCAGTAGTTCATTCCCAGAGACAGACTTTGCACAGAAGTTATTGAAACTATTTTTAGTCTGTTCTTTGAGTAAAAAAACTCCCTGCTTAATAACAAAATTTTCTTGTTTTAAAAATGGACAGTTTTCTAATTATTTCAGCATAAAGTTCTCATATAAATTCATATCTTTTACATACTGCCGATTGGCAAAGTTCGTGTGTTGCTTTTAATGATAGACGTACCTAAAAAGACAGCTTGATAAGCATTCAGATTCCACTATTTATTATTCATTAATGGATGTATGAAATTAAACGTTTTATATTATAACCATTTTTTTAAAATGTTTATTGCAGGGGAATTTACCTAAATATTCCCATAACTCCCTGATGGTTCAAGCAATAAAGACAAACCTAACAGATCCGGACATACATGTGCTTTTCTTTGATGTGGAAGCGTTGATTATTCAACTCTTGACTGAAGAAGCCTCTAGGCCGAATACCGCGCTTATTTCCCCAGAGAATTTGCAAAAAGCATCTGGCAGTTCAGACAAAGGGGGCTCTTTTCTAACTGGAAAACGAGCAGCGGTTCTCTTCCAACAAGTGAAAGAAACCATCAAAGAGAACATAAAGGAACATCTCCTTGATGATGAAGAGGAGGATGAGGAGATAATGAGGCAGAGGAGGGAAGAAAGCGATCCA
The DNA here is from genome assembly GCF_028749965.1 of Puma concolor. Lineage (NCBI taxonomy): Eukaryota > Metazoa > Chordata > Mammalia > Carnivora > Felidae > Puma > Puma concolor. Next base: position 75,954,082 of record NC_141678.1, read on the forward strand.
GAATACCGGGCCAGCAAATCTAAGCCATTGACCCTATTAGAATATAATTTAACAATGGACACTGCAAAATTGTTCATGTCCTGTCTTCACGCCTGGGGTTTAAATGAAGTTCTGGATGAAGTTTGTCTTGATCGCCTTGGAATGCTGAAACCCCATTGCACAGTATCTTTTGGTCTCCTGTCTCGAGGAGGTCATATGTCATTGATGCTTCCTGGTTATAATCAGCCTGCTCGTAAACTATCACACGGGAAAGCGGAAGTAGGAAGGAAGCTGCCAGCAGCCGAGGGCGCAGGAAAGGGAACTTACGGAGTGTCCCGAGCCGTCACCACCCAGCATCTACTGTCTATCATATCTTTGGCAAATACGTTAATGAGTATGACCAACGCAACGTTTATTGGTGATCATATGAAGAAGGGTCCTACCAGGTGTGACCATGATAGTCTGATTTTATTATCACATTTCAAAAAAACGAACAAAACAAAAACCCTGTTTTATTTTTCTCGCTGTTTTTTATTTTTTTGGCTCTGCCCACCTTAACATTATTGTATTATCTCAGTGTTTCCCTTTTAAATTTTAAAACACAATACGCATGATTTAAAGCATGACAAAATCGCACAGTTTAACCTTCACTCAGAAACAATGTAGCTATTCCAAAACAATTTTGGAACAAGGGAGTAGGTATCAGTTCAGCTTTAATAAATGAATTATAGACTAGGTCTTTGGTGAATATAATCTTGAGGTTGTAGCTACCTAGAGCTTGCATTGATATTTAATTCAAAATGTGTATTTGATTGAAATGCTTCTTCTCTTTGTGACATATGAAAGATAGGTGTTCGGTAATTGGCTTCAGAATTTTGTGAGAAGTATAGTCAGAATTTTTCAATTGGAAAAGAGAAAACAGCTTTTAATTGTAGGAGAGTATTATTTTAGTATTTCAGGAATGCCTAACCTGATTTGCTATTACCTACTTTCCAGAAATCATGAAGATAGCTTTTGAAACTGGTTTTATTATACTTTATTGAGAGTTGATAATATTGAGAAATTTTAAAAAATCAAATCCTTAAGTAGTACTTACCTTGTAACTGGTTCTGTTGCAAGTACTTTATAGACACTATCTCATTAATGCTCTTAACCCTGTAAGGTAGGTACTTTTATTATCCTTTTACTGCAGATAAGAAAACTGAGACTCAGGTCAAGTAATGTGTCCAAGGTCACACAAGTAGTTAAGTGGTAGAGCTAGAATTCAAAATGAGACACATGGCCTCTGGAGTCCAAGATTTCTCATGCCTTACTTCCTTTTTCAGATTTTAAGGATGAATTCTTCTAAACTCAAAGTATTGTTCCATGAATTCGTTTGACCAGTGATAGAGGAAGGGCTGAAATCTCAGCATGCTAATATTGAAGAGTGAAGGACTAATTACGATATTTATTTGTCAGTGGTAGCACATTAAGCTATTCATAAATATTCCTTAAACTAGCATAAAGCACAGATTGTAGTTGTCAGACTTTTACTTGATATTTGCTAATCATTTAATATATTGAAATTTGAAAAGGAAAATGTTAATAGGTACGACGCAGGAAAAACCATTGGTTTTTCAAAAGTAAATTGAAAATGTTCTGTATGTGTTTTGCAATTCATTTGGGACTAGGAAGTTTAATATTTTAAATGGTTTCAGATTTATGAAAATATGAAAGTATATATATATTTTCTTCTTCTTTTTAAAGGCCACCTCGACCAAGCACCCCAGACCTTTCTAAGGCAAGGGGTTCCCCTCCAACTTCCAGTAATATTGTGCAAGGACAGATTAAACAAGGTAAAATTAAATCTTATTAAGTAATTGACCTGACATTTCAGCTGTAGGAACTCAGGAGGCATAGCTAATGTGTAATCATAACATTTTGTTTGTCTCACATTGTTAAAAGGGAGAAAAGTTGTTATATTCCAGATGTAAATGTGGATAATTAAGATGTCAGTTAAAAATAAATCAGGTTTATTTAGAAATTGATAAATGAGCATATTTCACATAATTTTATTGTACTGTCTTTGACCTAATTTTTATGCATTAGGGGCACCTTAACTTGACAACACTAGTGTGTTAATTGTGTGTGCTGAGTTTAATAAGTGATACCTATTTTTAAACTACATTTAGAAATGTTGAAATTCACATTTTCATACTGTAGCTCTTCTGCTCTTTACCAGCGGCTCATGCCTTGTAATCCACAAGTGGAAATCCTTTCTTTTTGTTTACATTATTATATACTTTAACTTTTGTCTATAGCTTTCTTTTTCAGTAGGAGGTGGAAGTGAATGTTGCGTTTCTTTTCCATTATTACCTTTTATATTCATTTTAAGAGTAGCAAATGAGGCAACCAGAGTTGGGGGTCAGGTCTGCTGAGAGTTTCCCTTCAGGCCGAGCGTTAATGCTGGCTCTCAGAATGTGATAGAAGTGAAGAAGTGAGCAGGAGATGGGATGCTGAAGGTTCTGCTTGTAAATGCTGACTTTCAGGGTCTTCTTTTTTCCATAGGTTTTGTTTTTGTTTTGTTTTTTCGGGTTTAAAGAGTCCGTGAATAGTTCTACAAGATTTGTTAGATAAACAATAGGCCTCCAACTTTTTATCTACAATTTTTCTCTTCCCTAGGACAAGTACTTTTTTCTCTCTTAGCTTATTATTTAGTATTTACTGTCTTTAAATATATGCCTGCTTTTCAGTTTAAATTGGCTTGCCATTATGGAAGAAAAGCTCCCACATTCTCAACTCCCTCCCATCCTTTATTCCAACCCTACATATTCACCCCTCTTGTTGCCCTTCCTCTGATTAAACTTGATATAAACTATTATAACTGTGTGTTACAGAAGAGTTTTGGTTGGACAACTTTATACTTGTGTATGTGTGAAATATATGTACAGAAAAGTGCACAGAACAGAAATATCTAGCTCAGTGAGTCCTTTTACATGCCGAACACTCTTGTAACTATGGCGTTGGACAAGAAATCGAACTTTGCCAGTGCTCCAGAAGTTGCTGGTATGTTCCCTCCCAATCGTATGCCCCCTTCCAAAGGTCACTACTATCTTGACTTCTGGGAAATTCCTTCTTTTCTTTCCTTTATAGTTATACCCATCTAAGTTTAAATCCCTAAACACTATTTAATTTTGTCTGTGTTTTGAATTTTATATAAATTCAGTCAGGCGTGGAGTTATGTATCGTTTTGTATTTGGCTTCTTTTGTGAGATTTATCGATGATGTTGCATTTGACTAAAGTTTATTCATTTTCATTGTTCATTTTTATTGGAGTAGTGTATTCTGTTGAATGAATAGACCACAGTTTCTCCATTTTCCTATCAATAAACATTTGAATTGTTTCCAGTTTTTGTTTTTCATAAATAATCCCATGAACATTCTTGCATTTGGATCTTAATGTACCTTGTGAGTACTTCTGTTGTGTCTATAACTAAAAGTGGGATTTCTGCATACGTTTATCTTCAGCTTTAGCAGATGTTGTCATGTTTTCCTAAGTGAGTGACTAATACGGATCCCTCAAAATGGCTAATGTGGAAAAGATGGAAAATGCTGCATTGGCTAGGATATGGGGCAAGAACTCCCATACACCACCGGTGAGATATGCTGGCCAACCCTGAATATTTTCCATCTTTTTCACTTTAGCCATCTTGGTTTGTGTATAGTAGGCTCTCTTATGTTTAATTTACATTCCCCAGTTTCCATTAAGGTTCAACACTTTTTTGTATGTTTATTGCTCATATTTATATGTTCTTTTGTGAAGTGCCCGTCCAACTTGTGTATCTATTAGGTTGTCTTTAAAAACATGACTTGTAAGGGTTGATCTGTGACCTTAATATGAGCCCTCTGTTAT